>NW_027532008.1:7114337-7153370 GCF_008692635.1 Crocuta crocuta
TTTTTTGTATTTGTTTATTGTTGTGTGTTTTTTTTTTTTTTTTTTTTTTTTTTTTTTTTTTTTTTATTTTTCTTTTAGACGAAACTGCAAAGGAAATCCAAATTGCTTGGTTGGGATTGGTGAACATATTTGGTTAGGAGAAATAGATGAAAATAGTTTCCATAACATTGATGATCCCAACTGTGAGAGGAGAAAAAAGGTAAGCCTTTTTTAAGTGATTGCTATGTGGTATTCCTCTGGGTTTTTGTTATGTTTTGCATCTATGATCGGAAACTATTACGGACTTTGTCAGAGCCTATACAGCTTTAAGATACCTAACAGAACTTAAAACCCCATACTGCTTGAATTGCAACAGTTCTTACTGGTAATACTTTAAAACAGGTGGCCATGTAATCCAGCGAGTCTTTAAATGATGGTTTTAGTTTAAATGCTGATTCTGTTTGCTTTAATGCTGCATATTTTATTTCAAACTCATATTTAAGTCTCTTTAATGGAAGTGGTAAATCAAGGGAACAATCTTGCCTAACTTTACCTCGTTTTTCTTGGGCTTGTTGTGGTAGAGATTACACATATGACAGATAATTTTACTTTTTTTAAATACATGTTTATGTTTTCTAAACCATAAAGCCCAGCGTTCACAAAGTAGTCAGCTGTAGATAACTTTGTTAAGATTGATTCTTTGTAAGTTCAGATATTCTCAATCTTAGGAGAAATTGTAACCAACTCCCCCTGTTCCACTCCTCCTAGATCTATAGGATTTCTGGAAGTTTAACTTCCTAGATGTTTTACCCCTAAATGTTGACAGTTTAGGAATATAACAAATGAAAAGCCTATGTACACATGTTCAGAACGGACCAGTCCTTGAGTCCTCCATTTAATTTTAGAATTAAGTGGCCAGAGGAGACCAAAAGACTGGAGGTGAGCTGTCTTAAGTCTTTTCCACTCCTGTAGCCAACCCAGATGTGGCTTTCATGAAATTATGCCCTCACCCTGGCCAAGAGAGCCTTATGGTGGTTATACCATGTTGACTGGGGTGGTTTTAGCAAATTTTTAATCTGAAATTAAAAAAAAAAAATAGTTGGTCTTAATAATTTTTGGTGTGGGGGCGCCTGGGTGGCTGAGTCGGTTAAGTGTCTGACTTCAGCTCAGGTCATGATCTCAATGGTTTATGGGTTTGAGCCCCATGTTGGGCTCTGTGCTGATAGTTAGCTCACAGCCTGGAGCCTGCATCGGATTCTGTGTCTTCCTCGCTCTCTGACCCTCCCCTGCTCACGCTGTCTCTCTCTCTCTCTCTCTCAGAAATAAAACATTAAAAAAATTACTTTTTAAATAATTTTTGGTGTGTAAAGGGAAATTTGACTCTACGATTGTAAATTTTGCATTTTTGTAGAACTCATTTGTGGGCCTCACTAACCTTGGAGCGACTTGTTACGTCAACACGTTTCTTCAAGTGTGGTTTCTCAACTTGGAGCTTCGGCAGGCCCTATACTTATGTCCAAGCACCTGTAACGATTATGTGATGGGAGATAGGATCCAAGAGGAGAAAGGTTAGTGGGGCGCCTGTGGGGAGGGCTCGCTTTGCAGCATATTGCCAGCCAGAAAACCTTTCAAATGCAGGGAATTGACTTCTGAGCGCTCAGTATGTGTCGGGCATGGTGGTAAGGTCCATAAACATGGTCAGGATTCAAAACAGCTTTCACTTCTGTAAATTTGTGAATTATGCACCGAAACTGTTCATATTCAAGTGAAGGAAATACATTTGATATTATATAGCTTACATCTATAATTACTCTAGGTAATACGCTGTGATTATAGTTCCTTAATTTCTAGTGATTGATGGGGCACCAGGGTGGCTCAGTCAGTTAAGTGCTGATTTTGGCTCAGGTCATGATCTTACGGTCCATGAGTTCAAGCCCTGCGTGGGCTCTGTGCTGACAGCCCCGGAGCCTGGACCCTGCTTCAGATTCTGTATCTCCCTCCGTCTCTCTCTGCTCCTCCCCCACTCACGCTCTGTCTCTCTCTCTCTCTCAAAAATAAACAAACATTAAAAAAAATTTTTTTTTCTAGTGATTGATGGAAATCAGTCACTAAAGCAGACAAGATTACTCTCTTCTCTACTTTGAGAGATTTAATACTTCATTGTGACCTCAGTCTTTTGTCCTGATTCCCAAATAGGTTAACTTAGATGATGCCTTTAAGATTAAGGTTAAATTCACTAACCTTGGCAAAATTGGTTACCATTAGCAACTACTCCCATTGTAAATTTAGAATCAATTTTGTTTGTTTTTACACAGGATCAGTTTCAAACTGTTTCTATTGGAATTAGTTTATTTCATGCATAGGATGTAGATTATTATTCCTGATTGATATGACTTTCTATTAGAGATTATTCTCTTTGAGATGGAACTTTCCATGGAACAAACCAGATTTTTCTCTTTTTCAGAGTTGGGGGATGGAAGGAGATTACATATGTCAGGGAGCTATAAAACCTGTACTATGTTTTAGATGATCTCGTTTGGGCACATGGCTCATGTCTTTGGCTCTGAGAGAGAAAAAATAGGATTCATAAGCTCCACATCTTCTGACAGCCCCGTAGATCATAGTAGCGCTTTAGAGTCTTGGTCCTTATTAATGGTAGTCTGTGCTTCAAAGCATAGTGCTTGAGGGGTGCGTGGCTGGCTTAGTCCACAGACCACGAGACTCTTGATCTTGGGGTTGTGAGTTCAGCCCCCACATTAGGCATGGAACCTACTTAAAACAACTCCCTGTCCCAAAACACAGTGCTTAAAATTCTTAAGATTATTTTCCCAAAGCTTTATTTTTATAGTTCTGAATATTTAAATCTAGACTAGCAGTATATTGAATGTTTTGTAAATTTTATTTTACTTTATTTTTAAGTTTATTTATTTTTGAGAGAAAGAGGAGACAGATCGTGAGTTGGGGGAGGGTCAGAAAGAAAGGGGGAGACACAGAATCTGAAGCAGGTTCCAGGCTCCAAGCTGTCAGCACAGAGCCCAACATGGGGCTCAAACCCACAAACTGTGAGATCATGACTTGAGCTGGAGTCACACGCTTAACCAACTGAGCCACCAGGTGCTCCAATGTATTGAGTGTTTTGGGGTTTTTTTTGTTTTTTTTTTTGTTTTTTTTTTTAACATTTTTTGAGAGAGACAGAGCTAAGCAGGGAAGGGGCAGAGAGAGAGGGAAACACAGAATCCGAAGCAGGCTCCAGGCTCCGAGCTGTCAGCACAGAGCCCAACACCGGGCTCAAACCCACAACAGTGAGATCATGACCTGAGAAGTCGGATGATCAACTGACTGAGCCACCCAGGCGCCCCTGTATTGAGTGTTTAATAATGTATGCGGACATCTGGGTAGCTTAGTCAGGTAAGTGCCCGACTCTTGTTTTTTGCTCAGGTCATGATCTCATGGTCATTAGATGGAGCCCTGGCTCTGCTCTGACAACACACAGATCCTGCTTAGGATTCTCTCTCTTCCTCTTTTTCTGTCCTCCTGTGTTGTGTATATGTGCAGACGCTCTTTCTTCTCTCTCTAAATGAATAAATAAACTTAAAAAAGTAGTAATATACGTAAAGGATGAGTAATGCCAAATGAATCCTTTTTGATGGCATTGTTTTGCTGAAATAATAAATTTACCAGTGAGAAGTCAGATAAATAACAAATGAAAACTAAATTTCTGTTTTATAAAATGATGCGTCATGGCCTTTAATGTGGATTTAATGTGTATCTTCAAAAAAATGTTTTTCTTTCTTTTTTTAATTTCTAAGCGTAGGAATTTTTATATTTCACCAAAGTCATCCCTGACCTTGTTCTCTGAAAAGAGAGTGCGTTTGTGGTGCTATCTTAGCCCATGCAATGCAGTGGAGTGCAAAGGCTTTACTTCGGAAATGATGGGATCTGGGCTCTGGGTTCTGCTCCCAGCACAACCATTCCCTCATTTTACAGATAAGAAAGCCAGCAGGGTATGAGTTATTTATGGAGTTCCAAAGATGGAGGATTTAACCTGCAAAATGGAGTTGGAGTAAACACACACTTGAATCGCTTTTAACAGCCATTGCACCCCAGGAAGTGAGATTTTTATCTTTATTTTACAAATGAAATATTGGCTTCCTGAGAGTTACAATTGGTAGTAAAGAGATAAATTATTCAGAGTCCAAAATAAACGAAAGTACACAATAATTTGAAGAAAGAATAAGGACTGTTATATAATTTTTATGATTTTTATTTTTATGTAATCTCTGCACCCAACATGGGACTTGAACCTCAAGATCAAGAATTGCAGTCTACTGACTGAGCCAGCCAGGCACCCCAAATTATTATTATTATACAGGATAGACTTTATTTTTTAATTTTCAAAACCTATCTTACTGGAATGGTTTTTTTTGGAAGGAGTTTTTTTAATAGTTGACATCTTAGTTTCAGGTGTACAGCAGTGATTTGACAATTCTATATGTCATGAAATGTTCCCCAAGAATAGGGAATTATTAACAGGAAATGAGAGTAATGGGGGGATGTTAGTAAGAATTAAAGAGGACTTAAAAAATATAACAGCGGATACAGAGAACAGCCACTACCCCCAGGGCAAAAGCGAACGCCCAGGGAGGGCTCTCACCCCCACTGCTCAGGCCCGAAATCTGGACCTCTGGACAGCTCCCTGCGCATGCTCACCAGGTGGCCGAGAAGGTGCTGGGCTGCTGCCTCCGTGGGGACCCCTGTGTGAAACTGACTACAGGGAGGTCCTGGGCCTCAGAACCCCCTTCTAAGTCACCTTAGAGGGTGCCCAAGGGGTCATTCACAAGGAAGTCCCTCACTAGAGGCAGCCTTCTTTGGTGCACCTGGGGAGGTGCTGGGGGAAGCTGTTGGTTGCTGTTTGAGTGCAGAGCCTGGTGAGGCAGGGGCACCTGAGCTCTCCAATGCCCTCTGCTGACAAGACTTGTGTAGGCTGGTAAAGGAGAGTTGTTTGCCAGGCTCCTCTGGGTTATCATAGAGCAGGCAAAGAAGGGTGGTGAGCGGCACAGAAGATCATACTTAAGTCGTTTGGGGCTCTTGTTTCCTATTTACATACCTTCCCCAGACTCATGAAAACTAGCAACTCTAGAGGGGACTGGGTGGCTCAGTTAAGCATCCGGCTTCCCAACAGGTCATGATCTCACAGTTCCATGGGTTTGAGCCCCGCATTTGGCTCTGAACTGATAGCTCAGAGCCTGGAGCCTGAACCTACTTCGGATTCCGTGTGTCCCTTTCTCTCTCCTTCCTCCCACCTCCCCCCTTTCCAAACAAAATAAACATCTTAGGAAAAAACCTAGCAACTCTAAAATTCCAGGATTTTGAAATACTGCGTCATTTGTTCAAGTTTGAATCTTGTCACTTGTTTCACCTATGGCAGTAATGAGGTTGTATTAAAGTATTTGGCCATCTTTTTTTTTTTAAGTTTTTAAAAATTTTTTTATTTATTTCTAGGAGAGAGAGAGAGACAGCGTGAGCAGGGGAGGGTCAGAGAGAGAGGGAGACACAGACTCTGAAATAGGCTCCAGGCTCTGAGCTGGCAGTCAGCACAGAGCCCGACGCGGGGCTCGAACCCACGAACCGCGAGATCATGACCTAAGCGAAAGTCGGATGCTTAACCGACTAAGCCACCCAGGCGCCCCAGTATTTGGCCATCTTATGTGAATGGTGAATATAGGTCCATGGTTTTTATTACTGGACGGAATGTTTCAGCATGATTTGATAGCTCTAGAAAACTACAGTCATGGATGCTGTTGTTACAATGCATGTATAACCCTTGCCTTTTAGGGATGTATTTGGATAGCTGTGGCTGCCTCATTACGTCCAAAACAATTTTTCTGTTAAAAGCTCTAAAACTATAATAAAACACAAATAGGGGTGTATGGGTGGCTCAGTCGGTTAAGCGTCTGACTTCGGCTCAGGTCATGATCTCAGCGGTTCGTGGGTTCGAGCCCCTCATTGGGCTATGTGCTGACAGCTCAGAGCCTGGAGCCTGCTTCAGATTCTGTGTCTCCCTCTCTCTCTGACCCTCCCCTGCTCACTTTGTCTCTCTTGTCTCTCAGTCTCTCTCTCTCTGTCTCTCTCTCAGAAATAAATTAAAAAAAAAAACATTAAAAATTTTTTAAAATAAAAAATAAAACGCAAACATACTGCAGATGCAGGGGTGTTTAATCATGTTTTCAAGTGAAGAGGTACATATTTTAAAAAAGGAAAGGAGCAGTTTTTAAAAAACAAACATGTGTTTTTTAATAGATTATGAACCTCAAACAATTTGTGAGCATCTCCAGTACTTGTTTGCCTTGTTGCAAAACAGTAATAGGCGATACATTGATCCATCGGGATTTGTTAAAGCCTTGGGCTTGGACACAGGACAACAGCAGGTAAGATCCTTTAAGTTTTTTTTTTTTTTTTTTTTTTAAGTGAAACCATATGGTATCTTTTTTCCTTTAATATTTGTTGGTTTTTTTTAGAAGAATGGCAAAAATAAATTTTATTTTACAATAAATGTACATTAATCCAAAAATTTTCAACCATTAAGATGGAAGGTGAGAAGAAAAAGACTCCTTCCCAAGAGGTTCCCCAGTCCCACTCCCAGGGAGTAACCGAGAACCTTTAAATTTTTTTTTTTAATATAAATAGGTACCCAGGTGTTAATTAGAATGATTGTAGGAGGAAGTGAAGTGAAAGCCTTTTTAAAAATTAAAACTTTTTTTCTATATGGAATTACAGTATTTATTAGTTGTCCAGCAGATTAGACATTTTCCTCCATCCTGTTTCTGAAAATCATGGGTACAAATTAGTTCAGCATAGCTCTAGTCTTTACTTGAAAATGCTAACTTCAAAATAGAGATAGCTTCTAGAACAGTTCACTTGTTGCTATTTGTATCAAATTGAAAATCAAGATAAGATTTTTCTTTTGGTTTCATTTTCTCTTTTCTTTCTCGTTTTTTTCTTTTTAAATTAACTCAAACTTGTGTTGTAGGATGCCCAAGAATTTTCAAAGCTATTTATGTCTCTTTTGGAAGATACTTTGTCTAAACAAAAGAATCCAGATGTGCGGAACATTGTCCAACAGCAGTTCTGTGGAGAATATGCTTATGTAACTGTGTAAGTGTGTTTCATCTTTCCCAGGGCATATTTTATTCTAAGCCATTTGCTTATACACGATCTGATTTTCAGTTCAGTTTGAACTTACAGCCTTCCTGTGTTATCACGGGACCTGAAATTGTTTCTAGTAATACATTTCCAGGGGGAACATGAAAATAACTGACTTGGTAAATGCAGTTGGAGCCATTCAGATGTTGAGAGCTATGTGTGGTTGAGATCTTGCCACGGACTTTGTGGCTGTGACGTGAGCTGAAAGAGTAAGACTGGAGCCAGCTAGAAGAACACTTAAGAGCAAATGTCAAATGCCTCTGAAATGTTTTCCTAATCATGAAATACATGCCTCAGCAATCACTTTGTTTTTATTTTTAACATACAGTGTAAATAATTTCTGTGAAAGAGAACCAAGGTAATAAGGTAGTAAATGCTGCTTTCCATGGTTCTAGAATGTAATATAATGGAACTTTGTTGTTTTACCTCTGATCTTAACTGATCTTAACTTTCACTTTTGTTTTATTATAGTTGCAACCAGTGTGGCAGAGAGTCTAAGCTTTTATCAAAGTTTTATGAACTGGAGTTAAATATCCAAGGCCATAAACAGTTAACAGACTGTATCTCGGAATTTTTAAAGGTATATAGTAGTTTCTGCTCACTAACATTTAAATACGATTCTGAATTTTTAAAAATTTAATGGCTAAGTTACTTCAGACTTTCCACATATGAAGTATCATATATCATAATTTATATCATAATTTATAAGAAACTGAATTTCTATTTAAAAATGTTTTAAGTTGATTTATCCTGAGAGAGAGATGAGGGCATGAGCGGGCGGGGAAGCAGAAGGGATAGAAAGAGAATTGCGAGCAGGCTTTGGACAGCATGGAGCATGATGCAGGGCTTGAACCCACAAACCGTGAGATCACAGCCTGAGCGGAAGTCAGATGCTTAACCAACTGAGCAACTCAGTTGCCCGGAAACTTCTTAAATTCTATAGTGTCAAAGCAGGCTGTGTATTAAAATAATTTTTGGCTATTTTTAGGTTATTTTACATATAAAGTTACATGTAAAAACTTGCATGTTTCAGAGTGGTAGAGTGTTGTAAGGAAGTCTAAGCTCTGTTACTACCTGGTTAATTTAATTTAATTTAATGAGAACAACAGTGTGTGGAATACAGTTTTCTTTTTGAAGTCACTATGGTCAGTCTTAAATCCCTCCACTCCATATTTCTCCTTTCTGTATGTTTAGATATATGTGGGGAAATGGAAGTGGTTTCCTTTTGTTTGGAGTTGAAAAAGCTGTTTAGAGGAAACCTTTGTTACCAAGTGGGAATAAGCTCTTAACATAGTAGATGGGCTAATCTTATAGCTTCATATCTTAAAATATTTTTGTGCCTTTCCTCCTTTTTTAGCACACCCATTAGCCTGCTTCAAATACTCAATTACTGAATTCATTCAGCTAAATATTGATCGAGTGCTTACTGCTTCACACACTGTTCTCAGCGGTTGGGGCTAACCATAGTCAGCAAAACAGACAACAGATTTTTGCCTTATATATGTCGTGGTTTGGGAAACAGGGAAGGAGGGTCAATAAGGATAAGTATAATATGTAGTGTGTCAACTATGATATATACTGTGGTGAAGACTAAATCAGGGAAGGGAGATGGAGAATGTGGTAGGAATGAGGGTAGGTTTGGTTGCAGTTAGAAATAAAATGATGGAGCGTGAAGGAGTGAGCCATGTAGGAAACGGAAGTGCAGCACTTGCCTGGCGGTTTGAGGAACAGCAGGTCCATGTGCCTGAGGTGGATGAGCCAGGGGAGAAAGATAAAGTAGAGATAGATATAAATAACTAAGGGTCCTCTAGGATGGGCCTTTGCCAGAGGCTTAGACTTTTACTGTGAATGCGGTGAGGTGCCGCCAGGGGGTGCTAGTCAAAGGAGAGTGCCGGTCTGTTTGAACAGGTACCTCTGGGTGCCGTCCTGAGAACTGGCTGAAAGTGGGGCCAGGGCGGACAAGAGTCCGTGGTGGCTTTGACCAGGGGTTAGCTGAAGAGGTGAGAAGTAGTGTTTGGATTTTCAGTGTTTTCAAAGTAGAGCTGATACAGTTGCAGACTGGATACAGAGAAGCAAGGAGGCAAAGATTACTAAGGTTTTGTTTGGTCTGAGCGCCAGGAAGCATGGAGTTGCCAGACCACACTGTGAGACGGGCCGGGGGAGGAGTGGGCCGGGGAGAGGGATTGGGGGTTTGCTTTGGGGAGTGTTCAGGGGAGGGCATTTGGGGCTGAGTAAAGTCACCAAGGGACTGAGAGAGATGAGGACATTCAGACGTAGGGGATCAGGGAGGTAGGTGTAGCTGGCCAAGGATGCTGGGGAGGGGACTGGACAGTGAGTGAAGAGGACACGCAGGAACAATTTTAAAAGAAACCAGCATGAGCTGTCACACTGAATTTCCTGCATTGTTCTTTTAGCCTTATCTCATCAGTGTGGTTCAGTAATTTTCACTGTGTGTGTGTGTGTGTGTGTGTGTGTGTGTGTGTGTGTGTGTGTATTTGTATTCTGGTACCCATATGGAATTTCCACTCTTTTTAAATTAATTTTGTTGCATNATCTCATGGTTTGTGTTCAGTAATTTTCTCTGTGTGTGTGTGTGTGTGTGTGTGTGTGTGTGTGTGTATTTGTATTCTGGTACCCATATGGAATTTCCACTCTTTTTAAATTAATTTTGTTGCATCAGAGTATATATGATTTTTTAAGTTTTAGAACCTACTTCCTTAGGGGCACCTGGGTGGCATAGTGGGTTAGGCATCCAGGTTCAGTTTGGGTCACAATCTTGTAGTTTTTGGGTTCGAGTCCTGCATCAAGCTCTGTGCCTGGAGTCTGCCTCAGATTCTGTGTCTCCCTCTCCCTCTGCCCCTCCCTCCCTCTCTCTCCTTCTCTCTCTCAAAAATAAATATTAAAAATATTTTAAAAAATCATACATTTTGGAAAGAGGCACATCAATTTTAAATTGTTTGCAAGTAATATCACTGCCAAGTAGTGCCTTTTATTGTAGGTATCCTTTATTCATTACTTGTAGTAGGTCGACCTTCAACAGCTTTAAGGGGGCTGTTAATGAAAATGATATTATGCTTTCCGTAAGAGATTTGATCACTTAAAAAAATCTTTCTACCCTCTACTTTTTTTTTTTTTTAAACCAATATGTCTTATTTCTGAGCAGGAAGAAAAATTAGAAGGAGACAATCGATACTTTTGTGAAAACTGTCAAAGTAAACAGAATGCAACAAGGAAGATCAGACTCCTCAGCCTTCCCTGCACCCTGAACTTACAGCTGATGCGCTTTGTCTTTGACAGGTAAGCAGGTGCAGCGTAGCAGTGTTGGTTGCTCATTGTGGACTGATGTGGACAGATTTTACCGTAGACAGAGACGGTAATAAGATGCTTATAATTTCAAACTCTAGATTTGGGGGTGAAAGTTGTAGGTGGGGCCTGTCCTTTTCACTTGTAAGTAATTCTTGGTTTGATCACAAAATTCTTAGATAAGCCAGACATAGATGAGAGAGAGAGAGAGAGAGAGAGAGCCAGAAAAGTAGGGAGTCCTTATTTGTTATTCCATTATTGATTATTAAAAACAGGAAAACAAACATTTAGGTAAGAAGTGAATTATCGTGATGTTTCTGTATTTCTAAGAACCAGAGTAAATTTGTAGTCGTTAATATAATGCTCCAACTCCCCATGGAAATGTATCTTTGATTTTATCATTAAAATAAAGGCAGTGTGTGCGTATGCACATTACTTCTGCTCAGGAGCATCTGTGTCTCTGTGATTAAATTAAAACTTTTGGAAATAAGTTTACAGTCACTACTTTACGTTCATAATTTTAACCTTTTATTTTTCACTTATTATAAGACAGCATTATGTTGACTTCTAATCATACAGGTTTTTGAGCAAGATTGCTGAATGAAACCTACCCAGCTAGCTACCAATGAGTTTTTTTTTTAATTAAAATAGCTGATAAAGCTTGTATATTGTTTTATGATTGTTTTAAATATAAATATAATTAGCTTTCCTCTTGGTTAGGCAAACTGGACATAAGAAAAAGCTGAATACCTACATTGGTTTCTCAGAAATTTTGGATATGGAGCCTTATGTGGAACATAAAGGTAATATTTTTACTGAGCAGTGATAATTTTAATACTCAGAGACTAACTTGTGATCTGCTTGTGATGCATACAGAATAGCCATTTATTGCTAAATTTTATTTGCTGTCTGGGAACAAAGGCTTTTTAGGCAAGCCAAGGTATGTTACTTCCATTCTTCGTGAGTAAGTACACAGCAAAGATTAGTTGGTTCATCAATATCTACATAATTAAGGGTACAAAAGAATAAAAAGTGGAGAAGGTATTTTTACTCTCTGAACCCACAAAATGGTCCATTAGTGTCAGAACTGTATCTGTAATTGCTCATAAAATTGAATCTCTCTGAGCTGCCTCCATTCATGGTTTTTTTTGTTTTGTTTTGTTTTACTTTTAATCAAAAACTTCAGGTGACATTAATTTCAGTACGTATGCTCTAATTCAAATCTGAGACCACTGAGGAGTTCTAGGATGCTGTGACAAACAAATAGTTCACTACCCTTTTGTTTTGGTGGTCTTCACCTTGGTATACAGGGTAATGATTGGTAAAGAAAGACTTCTTGCCCCCTTGCCCTCTTACCCTGACCAGAAGGACTATTGTACTTCTCTTCACAGATCTTACTTTTCATTAAATTTTTAATACAGAAATTAATATCATAAATTCTTTCTCTTTCCATAGGAAGCTTCTGGAGGCAACTTAATAGTAGAGACCAGCCGTAAAATAAAACCTGTGAAAAACACAATTGGATAGGTTGGGGAATGATGTACTAAATATTTAAACTTTAAAATGTGTGATGCTCTGTTAGTGTTGCGGTTTGAAATCTGCACCTTGGTGCAGGAAGAAAACAGTCGCAGACTTTGCACTTTGGACTTTGTTACATTTATATTTGACTGAATGAATAACTTAACTGTAGTTCACTTTGGGCAGTGGTTTGCTTCCTGCCTTCTTTGTTTAGGTAATTGTTTAAAATCAGAGATGTCTGGGGGCGCCTAGGTGGCTCAGTTGGTTAAGCATCCGACTTCAGCTCAGGCCACGATCTCACAGTTCGTGGGTTCGAGCCCTGCGTCGGGCTCTGTGCTGACAGCCAGCTCAGAGCCTGGAGCCTGCTTCAGATTCTGTGTCTCCCTCTCTCTCTGATCCTCCCCTGCTCACACTGTCTCTCTTTCTCAGGAATGAATAAAACATTAAAAATTTAAATAAATAAGTAAATAAAATAAAATAAAGAGATGTCTGAAACTTAGGTGTAAAATTAACGCTCTCCTTGTCGCCACTGTATGATTTTGAATAGTTCTTATTAATGTACGAAATTTGTTATGTATTTGCCCAGTGTGTACTGTAAGGAACACAAGATGATTATGAAACAGACTCGGTGGGTCAAAAAAATCTGTAGAAATATTTATACTTTTTTTAATGTTTATTTATTTTAGAGGGATGGGAGACAGAGTGTGAGAGGGAGGAGGGGCACAGACAGAGGGAGACACAGAATCCGAAGCAATCTCCAGGCTCTGAACTGTCAGCACAGAGCCTGATGAAGGGCTCAAAGCGATGAGGGGCTCAAAGCCACAAACTGTGTGATCATGACCTGAGCTGAAGTCTGATGCTCAACCAACTGAGCCACCCAGGCGCCCCCATCTGTAGAAATATTTAAATTTAGTGTGTGCGTTGACTAAGTGTAGTAACACCTCTTAATATTTAAATGAAACATAATAATTATTGTCTTCTTTTAGAATTGTTAGCTAAGACTAGTAAAACTAATCCAGTAGTTTGTAGTTATAGACCTTTCACAGGCTGTTCTAATGTTTGCTGTGCAAATGTACAACCTTCTAAACACTAAAAACATTAATTTTTGTTAAGAATGCACAGGGTTGGGTTCATTCTTGATAATTTGGAAAATTTAGAAGGCATAAAGAATAAAAACTACCTGTAATTCTATGACCAGATCACCAGTATTTATTTTCCTGTATTATTTATATGTATCTATACATACATATCCACATAAAGCTGCAAACATAGATCTAAAAGATAGTCTTTTATAGAGAAGAATTCACTTGTTTCTTTAAATAGTGAGCCCGCAGATCTACAGAGACCTGTGAGCCAAGGGGTCCCCATTCTTTGAACCTTTAGCGTCTGATTCTCTAACTGAACTTTTGCCATATTTCTTGGAGGTTTTAACATACCTGTAGACCGCTTTGAGAGTCTGAGTGCTGATTAAAATTTATAGAATTTCAGAAGAAACCAGTTGTATTTAAATACAGTTAGCCAGGCGCCTGGTGAGCTCAGTCTTTTGAATGACCAGTCTTGGCTCAGGTCATGGTCTCATGGTTCATGAGTTTGAGCCGTACTCTGGACTCTCTGCTGTCAGCGCGGAACCTGCTTCAGATCCTCTGTCCCCCACTCTCTGCCTCTCCCCGGCTCATACTCTCTCAAAAATAAACATTTTAAATAAATTAGTACAGTTAGCAAAACACAAAGACAAATGTGAGATCCAGTAATATAGGTGCCCATTAAAGGACAGATTCCACAACTACCAGAATTCTGAAGCTGTTGAGAGCAGTGAATTGATAAGTATAAATTCACGCTGACATTGGTACCGTGATATGGACATTGTTGTGTCTTGGTCATGCAGTCATAGTTACAGCTTCTACTTGTATGGTTTATCATGCTGATTTAATTTCATGATCTCTCCCACTTCTCTCCCTCAGCCATCCGGAGGGGTATACCCTCCTTTGTCCTGCTGTTGTGTGCACCATACACGTCGCTCTATTGATTTTCCTACCTTTTTATAATAAAGTACATTCATAAAAGTCCGAAGTACACGTTTGGCTTGGAGACTTCTTGCAGCGTGGGCCTCTGCATGAGCAGCGTCCAGGCCAGAAAACAAAGTTTGCCAAGACTTCAGGGTCTTTTGTGGCCCTCCCAGTAGCAGCCCCTTCTCTCCCCTCAAATCATAGGCACTGATCTGGCTTTTATGGCTCTTCCTTTATTTTTTTATTTTTAATTTTTTAAATGTTTATTTATTTGGAGAGGGAGAGACAGAGTGTGTGTGCATGCACGGGAGAGAGAATTCCAAGCGAGCTCTGGCCTGACACCGGGCTCGATCTCACGAACTGTGAGCTTATGACCTGTGCCCAGATCAAGAGACAGATGCTTAACTGACTGAGCACCTCAAGCATCCCTATGTTTTATTTTTATTTTGGTTTAGTGTTTCACAGTGTAAGTTTGCATTCCTCAACATTGAACTTTATTTCCCTTTTTCCTCCTGGGACGTTGCCAAGCAAAACCTAGCCCATGATGAAATCTTGCACTGTCTGCCTCTGAGGCTCCTTTATCTAGGCTGTGGTTGAAGGTGGCTCTAGAAAAACACCGTCACAGGTGTGTGTCTGTCTGCCTCTCAACCCCCTTTTAATTTGGGGAATTGCATGTTTATACCAAAATTTGAATCCCAGTCTGAATCTTTTAAACTGCATCAGTTAGTCCACTCACCCTTATCTTAAGTACTGATGTTTCCTCTGGTTCAAATCTGCATCACTTGTTATGGTTCCCTGCTAATTGATTATGTTTAAAATTTTTTTTTTAAATGTTTTATTTATTTCTAGGAGAGAGAGAGAGAGACAGCGTGAGCAGGGGAGGGTCAGAGAGAGAGGGAGTCACAGACTCTGAACCAGGCTCCAGGCTCTGAGCTGGCAGTCAGCACAGAGCCCGACGCGGGGCTCGAACCCACGAACCGCAAGATCATGACCTAAGCGAAAGTCGGACGCTTAACCGACTAAGCTACCCAGGCGCCCCTAATTGATTATGTTTTAAAGCTTCTCATTTCTTGAAACCTGGAAAGCCTACTTTTATAATCCACGACTGTTAGAATGTTGTACAGGCTTTTTTTTGGGGCCTGGGTGGGTTCTTTTGTTTTTGTCATGTTTCTTTTGAATTTGGTTATCTGTGACTGCATGCCGGTTATTGCACATGGAAAATATGTGGGGCTTCCCTTAGGGCTGGCATCACGCCACCTCCTCTGGTGAGACCTTACTTAGTCCTGCCAGGCATCTGGGATCCCTGCGAGTTACGTACCAGCACAAGCCAAGTTCAACGCTGAGGTCCCCTTGCTCACCCAAGCTGTAAGAACCTGATGTGAAGGCCAGACTAACACCATGACATCACNGATTTCCCGAGGTTGGGGAGACAAGAGGCTTTTTCTGCCTCATCTTTACCGTGTGGTTATGGGAGAGGGCAGTGTGGTAGAAAGAACAGTAGGTGGGTGAGTCCAGGTAAGCCCTAAAATGTGAAGTGTGGACCAGCGCACCAGGTGGATACAGCCTGAGCTGTCTGACATCACTATTTTGTACTTTCATCAATTAAAACAAATTATAACATGCACACTTAACTCTGGACTTAATGACTTTACCTCTATAATCAGTACAAGTACCTTGGGGTGCCCGGCTGGCTCAGTTGGAAGAATATGACTCTTGATCTCAGGATCATGAATTTGAGGTCCCTGGGTATAGAGATTACTTGAATAAAAACTTTAAAAAACCAGTACAAGGACCTTAGACCACTAAGAAGTCAATCCTCTCCTACCTAAATTGCTTATTTTGTGTATGTGGGGTTTTTTTAATAATTTTTTTTAAGTTTATTTTAAGAGAGAGGGAGGAAGCAGGTATGAATGGGGGAGGGACAGAGAGAGTGGGAGAGAGAATCCCAAGCAGGCTCCACTCTGTTAGTGTGGAACCCGATGCAGGGTCAACTCACGAAGTGTGAGACCATGACCTGAGTTGAAATCCAGAGTCAGACCCTTAAGCACCTGAGCCTCCCAGGGGTTCCTGTCTTTCGTATGTATTGCCTTTTAAAACAAAGGCACCTTACTGTGTGTAGGACTGTGGTGTTTTGTTTTCCAGCCTCTTTGGTTTCCCTTCTGCATTCTAGACCTTCCATCTGCAGTCATTTTGTTTTTTTAATATTGAGTTAGAGCTTATAAAATTCTGTTCGAAAGGGTCTGTTGGTGGCAAGTTATTTTCGCATATCATTGTCTGAAAATCATCTGTGTCTTGTTCTTGTGAAATTTGTTTTTCTGAATGTGGGCTGTTATGTCCCTACGGTACGAGAGCCCTCTTGGTGCCGCGCTTCTGTTGCTGGTGAGGACTTGGGGCCTGTTGGGTCTTATGTTAAGAGTTTTGTTTGGTTTTGTGGGTTTTGCAGTGTCCCTGTGACTCGTTGGGCTGGATTCCAAGTGCCTTTATCCTCCCTGCAGAAGGTGTTAAACAGTTCCTCGACCCCTATTTCTTAAAATGTTGTCTCATCCACATTCTTTCTTCTTGCTTGCTTCTGCGTTCCAAACTTTCTTTAGCCCCACCTTCTACTTTATTGATTCTCTGTTCAGGTGAACCTAATCTACTGTTATACCTTTCTGTAGAGTTTTGACTTTCAGTTACTATATTTTCATTTCTAGAAGTTCAGTTTGGTTCTTTATCATATCTGATTTTTAAAAAAAATGTTTATTTTGAGAGAGACAGAGCATGAGCGGAGGGAGGGGCAGAGAGAGAATCCTAAGCAGGCTCCACGCAGAACTCATGAAACCCTGAGGTGACCTGAGCTGAAATCAGGAGTCACAAACGCTTTCCCAACTGAGATACCCAGGTGCCACTACAATAAGTTTTAGGAGGTTTAACGTTAGAGAAAGGTGTTAATGACACATTTTTAATTTCACACTCCCAGCTCATTAGCTGGTATTAGTAATTTTGTGACAAGAATATGATTACGTGATTCTTGGTAAGTATATAGCTGAGCCAGTTCATGCAGAATAGCCGAGTATACTACAGAATAGCTTTGTAACCCCGACCTGGGTGCCCACGGTGCATCTGTATATTTTGCAGGGGAAATGGAGTTAATACAGTGACAGCATCTACTACGTTACTTTGTAAAACTAACTTTTTTTGTAAATCTTAAGTGACATGTTTTGAATTCTGTCAGCAATGAAAACAACTTGAATCATTACAGCTAAGACTCAGGATATAAGAAGAGATGTTGTTCTCCAAAATGTCTTTTACTTTCTCCCTTTCTCTTTCCAGGTGGGTCCTATGTGTATGAACTGAGTGCAGTCCTTATACACAGAGGAGTGAGTGCTTATTCTGGCCACTACATTGCCCACGTGAAAGATCCACAGTCCGGTGAATGGTATAAATTTAATGACGAAGACATAGAAAAGATGGAGGGGAAGAAATTACAACTAGGGATTGAGGAAGATCTAGGTAAAACCTTTAAGTTGTGAGTGCCCTTTTAAAATATAAATTTTTTTTTACTGGAAATATTTTGATAAATTTTTATGGCCCAAGATTCGTATGGGTTATTAAGGATATTTGCATTTCTTAAACACACGTAAAATCTCTGAACATCTTTTGTTAGCAATGCCTGAATTAAAAAAAAAAAAAAACCCTCTAGAGATGGTTTCCATAATGTTTTCAGTACAGTTTGAAGACAAAATATTTTATCAGTTTAATTGCGGGCAAGAGGCAGGGTGGGATGGGGAGAGTGTAATGATTAGTAAGCTTAAAATGATGAGTAATAGTTTAATGCAGTAGGATTTGTAGTCCTTTTCTTTGTGTTGGGAGATATACTTTGGAGAAATAACTCTAGCAGGGGACCTTGGCTCTGAGAACAGTGCCTGCTCCTCCCTGTTAAGTATCTACCTTCCCCTGAGTGTGGCACATTGCCTGTGGGGAGTAAGCTGCTTGCGATCTTGCAGTGATGAGGTCTGCCGGTGGCATCCGTACTGTGGAGCTGTGATCCTGTACATTGTCTTGGGCCAGAATACCTGCGCCTTCCCTAACGAAGTGCGCCGTTTTCCCGGTAGTGGCCATCTTGGCTGACCTTTTCGCCACTCTTGGATGAGGTTTGGACTCTGGGGTCTAAATAAGAGAGAAGGAATGGGAATGGGGGGGTCGGGTCTCTCCTCCACGGTTCTTCATGGATCAGAACCACTTTCCCAAGATGGCAGGGAGGAGCATGACCATTGGAGGTAGCTTTCGCGGCACACATGGGTAAATCTTTCTGCAGGTATTTAAGTGGCAACCATATTATAATTCGGAGAGAGATTTTCTATTTTTAAAGAATAATTAGGTGTTTATAGATACTCAGCAGCGTTACTCCCGTCCTATCTTAGTAACACTTACTACCGGCAAGGTCTTAACATTTGCCGGTAATTTTTCTTATTGTGAGACTCTTTCTGGGAACAAAAGTGAGATGTAGCTTTAAATTGTGAATAATTATGTCTTGGTTTTATTTGACTGTTCTTTTTCTGAGGTTTATTTGATTTATCTTCATTTTTAGTCCGAGAATTGTAGGATTAAAAGCATTGATAAGGTTGTCCTCATCTGCTACTTAAAGGTAGCCCTAAATTTTAGAATAGTTCAAGAGAAAGAGATTCCACACCTATCAGGATTCCATTCCAATGTTTTTGTTTTTGTTGTTGTTGTTTGTTTTTGAGAGAGAGAGAGAGCATGAGCAGGGGAGGGGCAGAGAGAGAGAGGGAGACACAATCCAGAGCAGGCTCCAGGCTCTGAGCTCTCAGCATAGAGCCCGACCCCAACAACTGTGAGATCATGACCTGAGCTGAAGTCAGATGCTTAACCTGAGCCACTGAGACGCCCCTCTGTTCCAGTGTTTTAATACTCCTCGCTGCTGTGTGCAACGTACATTACAGCTTTCATCTGTTGTTTTCTTTTCATCAAAAACAGAAAATCCTTGTTCATTACATTCCATGAGTCATTTTCTCCTATATTCTATTATGAACTCTTTTGAATTGTTTTGTATTCCATCCAAAGAATCAAACATGTTAAATTGTAATACCTTTTTGGGTTAGAAATGCCCAACCATCTCTTCACTATATATATGTTCCAGACATTTTTAATTCACTGTAATGGTGGCTTTCAAAGTTTTTGTTCCTGTATTCTCTATAAGAATATTGACCCAATTTGTGTTCCTTGCACGCCTTAAAATCTGACATTTTTATCGTAATTTTAAGTGACTCCAAATAATGTGATTTCTGTCCTAGTGAAGCTGGAACATCACTTTTAAGAGCATCCAAATGAAATTAATTAACAGAGTCAATACCCACTATCTCAGAGACACATGAATTGGTTTTGCTTATAGGAGGATTTAAAAAAAAATTTTTTTTTAACATTTATTTATTTTTGAGAGATGACAGCATGAGCAGGTGAGGGTCAGAGAGAGAGGGAGACACAGAATCTGAAGCAGGCTCCAGGCTCTGAGCTAGCTGTCAGCACAGAGCCTGATACAGGGCTCGAACCCATGAACCGGGAGATCATGACCTGAGCCAAAGTCAGACACTTAACCGACTGAGCCACCCAGGCACCCCTAGGAGGATAATTTTAACCCTCCCCCTTTCTCTGATACTAGTATTTCCATTGTAACTGAACCTGCAGAATTTTATTCTGATGGAATAAACTTAAGATTTCTTTAACCATAAAGCTCTAAATAGTAAAAGTTCTTTTAGATTGAACTTTTTCAGTTTTTTTCTCTTTATTCCCCAACATCCTCCTCCCTCTTTCCTTCTCTCTCCCACCTCCCCTTGACTCAAGATCGAGCCTTTTTTTTTTAATTATAAATATCACCACATTATTGATCAATCCAATAAGAGTATGTTATACAAAACTCCTGAATCAAATAAAAAGCAAAATTTTGTTATAAACACATATTTTAATGACATGGCAGAGAATTTTCTTTAAACCCCTGGGTGGGGTTATGTCTTTCCTTTGTAAAGTGGGAGAGGGATGACTGAGAAAGGAGAGGAGGAAACCGTCAGTGAAACCTCAGCTTTGAGGTAGCTTGATTTTACAGAAGTACATAGTGAAGTGGAGATCTGGTCTTTGATTTCCTAAGAAGTAAGCACGATCTCATACTGCCGGAAGGTTACCCCTGGGTCCTGAGCACCAGTTTGCACATCACTTTCATGTCATCTACTTGCCATGCAGAATACTCATGAATGACTGCCATGCTACTGAATTCATAGTAGAGATTAGTGGCTGATCTTTATGCTCATTAGCATTTTACTTTTTTGAACATGGCTGTTTTATTTCTTTGGGCAGTTAAATCTATATATATTTTTTAAACAATTTTTTGTTGAATTTTTATTTTAATTCCAGCTAACATGTAGTGATTCAACAATTCCATACATCATTCAGCGCTCATCTGCCAGTGTACTTCCTAATCCCCATCACCTGTTTCACCCGTTTGCCCGCCCTCCTCCACTCTGGGAACTACCGGTGTTTTCTCTGTCATAATCTGGATTTATCCTATTCATTTTTTAATCCTTTAAAAAAATACCCATTTTTGAGAGAGAGTGAGTGCATGAGTGGAGGAAGGGCGGGGGGGGGGGGGTACAGAGGATCCAAAGCAGACTCCACACCAACAGCAGCAAGCCCAACACGGGACTCAAACTCCCACCCTGCGATCATGACCTGAGCTGAAGTTGGATGCCCAACCAACTGAGCCCCCCCAGGCGCCCCTATTGTTTTTTTTTTTTTTTTTTAGTCTTTTTAAGTTTGTTTATTCTGAGAGAGAGGGAGAGAGAGAGTCCCAAGCAGGCTCTGCACTGTTGATCTCACTAACTGCATGATCATGACCTAAGCTGAAATCAAGAGTCGGACCCTTTACCGACTGAGCTACCTAGGCGCCCCTGGGTTCATTTTATAATTTAAAATTAGCCTTAAAATAAACTCATAGCAGTAGTACCTTTTATTTGGTTCCAGGTTTTTCTTTGTGAAAAGTAGTGCTTTCTTATCTTTTAAAAATGGATATGGCAGGCAAAGGGGTTTAGGGTAGTAAGCCTGTTTAATATTCAGGCATCTAAAGAGCATGCTGAATTTGTGTTGCCTTGTAATGTTTCAGATCCCTGCTAAAGTATCTTGAATGTGTATTATAGAAATTTATTTTCTATGGTCCTCCCTCTTCCCCCCGCTGCAAAAGAATGAATATACTAGAAGCATTCTAATTTAGTTATCTTTTATTTCTCAACCTCAGCAGAGCCTTCTAAGTCCCAGACACGTAAACCCAAGTGTGGCAAAGGAACTCACTGCTCTCGAAATGCGTACATGTTGGTGTATAGACTACAAACTCAAGAGAAACCCAACACAATTGTTCAGGTACCAGGTAAGCAGTTTTCCAGAGTCACGTAAGGCAAATATGTTAGAATACTGTGTTCACAGGTCGGTGACAAGGTCGTTTGAGTGTCTGACTTCGGCTCGGGTCATGATCTCACAGTTTGTGAGCTCAAGCCCCACGTCAAGCTCGCTCTCTCCGCACAGAGCCCTCTTCGAATCTTCTGTTCCCCTCCCTCTCTGTCCCTCCCCTGCTCACACTCTCTCTCTAGAATAAATAAAACATTTACAGATAATTACAAAAGTAAAAAGAACTTACTGGGGAGCCTGGGTGGCTTAGTCGGTTAAGCGTCCGACTTTCACTTAGGTCATGATCTCGCGGTTCGTGGGTTCAAGCCCCGCGTCAGGCTCTGTGCTGACTGCCAGCTCAGAGCCTGGAGCCTGTTTCAGTCTGTGACTCCCTCTCTCTCTGACCCTCCCCTGCTCACGCTGTCTCTCTCTCTGTCTCCTAGAAATAAATAAAACATTTAAGAAAAAAAAAAAACTTAACTGCTTTAATTTAATAAGATAGGTTGATTACAGATAGTAAATGTCAGTGGAAGTAAATATCCCAAATTTGCATTAAAGTAGTGAATTTTTGGGGTGCCTGTCTGGCTCATTTGGTGGAGTGTGTGACTCTTGATCTCATGGGTGGTGGGTTTGAGCCCCATATGGGGTGTAGAGATTACTTAAAAGTAATAAAATCTCAGGGCACCCGAGTGGCTCAGTCGGTTCAATATCTGACTTTGGCTCAGGTCATGATCTCGTGGGTCGAGCCCCAGGTTGAGCTTCTGCTGTCAGCACAGAGCCCACTTCACATTTATAATAACCTATTTTTTTTTTTAATTAAAAAAAAAAATAGGTTATTATAAATGTGAAGTGGGCTCTGTGCTGACAGCAGAAGCTCAACCTGCGGCTCGACCCACGAGATCATGACCTGAGCCAAAGTCAGACGCTTAACCGACTGAGCCACCAAGCTGCCCCCATAATAAAGTCTTAAAAAAATAAAGTAGTGAGTTTTTAAAAATAAAGGCACCATTAAAAAAAAAGTTTATTTTGAGAGAGCAAGAATGAGAGTGAGTGCACGCGAGTGGAGGAGAGCCAGACAGAGAAGGGCGGGCAGGGGAGAGAGAGAGAGAGAGAGAGAGAATCCCAGGCCCAACATGGGGCTCAATTTCAGGAACCCCGAGGTTGTGACCTGAGATGAAATCAAGACTCAGAGGCTTAACTGAGCTACCCAAGCACCCAAAGAATAAAGGAGCTTAGAGCTTTTAACAGAACTATTCCACTGACCCCACCCTTCCCCAAGAAAACCAAAAACAATTAAAAAAAATTCTATAGGTAAGGAAAACCTGTATTTAAGGAGCCATTTGGCTTAATTTATAAAGCATGCAAGTAGGTTTTACCTACTTAGCAAGGTGCCAGGCTGGCTCACTTGGTAGAGTATGCAACTCTTGATCTCAGGGTCATGAGTTGAAGCCACACCATGGGCATGGTCTTAGAGCTTACTTAATTAAAAAGGGGGTGGGGGGTGGGGAAGAGTTGCTATAGGCCTCAGGGCAGTCTTAAATTGTCATCTTACCTACTACTAGACTGTGGTCTGTGGCATCATCTGTTTTGAAGCAGTATTTGTGAGCCATTTGATGGCTCCAGTTGTCTGGAAAAGTCATAGAGAAGCAGATTGGGAATTACCTAGTATCATTCTAGTGACTGTTTCCAGTTTTACTTTTGTCTTCAGGTTATAGATTTCTTACAGAAAGTTAGACCGCAGTAGGAAGTTGCCGCTAGAATCCTAACCAGTATTTGGATACAATTTAGAGATTGGCATGGTTCTGTGTCTTTGAAAACGTGAAAACATTAGTTTTTGTCTTTCTGTTTCAAATAGCCTTTCTTCAAGAGCTGGTAGATCGAGATAATTCCAAGTTTGAGGAGTGGTGTATTGAAATGGCTGAGATGCGTAAGCAAAGTGTGGATAAAGGAAAAGCAAAACACGAAGAGGTTAAGGAGCTGTACCAAAGGTTACCTGCTGGAGCTGGTCTGTAAGATATTCTGGGACAGCACTGCTGCCATTTTGTGCCTTGTTTCTTTCGTGTTCACACATGTATTTGAGCAGACTTTCCCCTACCCTTTCCCATAACCCACTACCACCAGCTTAAGCACTATAAAATTACTATGTAAACCAGCAATAATTTGGTGCATAGCATTCCATGTAGTTTTCACTATCATGTACTTTTCAGAATGGGAAGCTCTTAACAAATTATAAGGTTTAGGTCAGCATTCTGCATATGTATGAGTCTTACAGGTATTTCTATTTTGTGAGATATTAATTTGTTCTTAAATAAAAATCTGATTGGGTTATGGAAGCAACTCACTGCCCTGACAGTCTTCACAGGCAGTCTTTTCTCTGTACTATTTTTTATGATACTATTACACTGATTTGAAGTTTAATATCAAATAATACACTAAGAATAGGAGAGCTTTCTGCTGACCCCTAATTTCTTAAGAATTATCCCACATATAACCCAGCTCATTCCTTTACCGTGTATGTTTATTCAAGTTTACCTAGTGCCTTAGAAAGAAAATCCCAACTTTTTAAGGCTACAGTGCCATTGGTAGTGATGTGTCTTTGTCGTTTCATAGACGGACTTCCCCATGTCCAATTCCTACGTAAAGAGGGGAAATTTAATTCTGATATCTGAAAATAAATACTCAAGTATAATTGTACTTGTGGTTTTGTGTTTTTGACATCTTATTTTTCCATTACTGGTATAATTTTAAACAAAAGATGAATATAAATTGCTAACCCTGTAAGAGTAACTCTGAAGAGTTCTTTCTAAACCAATTTTAATATGATTCTGACCTTTTTTTTTTTTTTTTTTTTTTTTTAAATAATGCATTTGTCTCTGTCCCAAGGGTTGGGATTACTCTAAAGAATGAGACTGACCTTAATATTACTGGAAGTGGTTTGGACATGAATATGATTCAGATCCCTAAATTTATGCAAAGAGTTGAGACCTAGAAATCTGTTTTTTGAACTGTTTTCTTAGTTTCCTGCATTCCCTGGACAAGAGAAAGGGACTTAACTGCATCTAACGTAAAATGCAGTTTTGAACCACTCTCTGAAAAACGACATTGTCCAAAGATGTGATGTGTCTGGTTAGCACATACTTGTGCATCGCCTCGCTGCTCTCAGCCTAGAAGAAACTGTTCTTGTGTTCTTAGAATATCTCGCTGTTACTAATACTTTTACCAGTTAGGAGCTTTTCCCCTCCCATTTGCAGTAAACATACAGAGTAGAAAATCTGTGTCGTGTTAAGTGTTGAAAAGTCCAAAAACAGATGACCGTGGTTTGTGCTGCCAATCCAAGTCCTTGCGAGGTGTTTTCTAACTCATACCCGTCTTTGTGAACATTTATATAAAAGGAGAGTCTCTCGTTCTAAAATATGTGTCTCATTAGGATCACAAACACTTTGGCCCTTTTTTGTGAAATTTAAATAAACTATCTCTAAATAATGGTAAATCATCTCTAGGTGAAGTGTTGCAAATATTTTTGATGCCACAGTCTTTGTAGACTTTTATAATTCCCATAACTTTAACCAAAATGTGCGTTTCCCTTTGGGTAATACTGTAACAAGCTTTCCTGTTCGCTGAAGTGGTGATACACCATACGGTTCAGTATTTCCCCCTCACTGATGAGAGTGCGCGTCCCTCCCTGGTGCTTGATTACTCATGCCTTGGGGAGACAGTCCTGTGGTGGCTGCTGGGCCACAAATCAGGGAGGACCTGCCATGAGTCTTTCTCTAGGACAGAAACGTCAGTGGTTTAAAAACTTCCCAGAAGCAGATCTGCCTTAACTCTTGAGATGTGAACTCGTCCCTGATTCTCTGGGACACTCTTGGCAGAGATTAATACAACTCCTTATAGTAATGGAGATTGACAATGGAAAGAGAGACTGCGCTGTGAGAACCTCAGTCCCTCTTCACTCCATGGCTCCTACAGCACGCTAAAACTCGCGCCCTGAGTCTAGAAGAGCAGTACAATTAATAAGGGAATCCCATCAGAACCCAGAGCCGCTCTCTGCTCTCTTCCTTCCTCCTCTTACTATAAAATCAGATGTGATTTTTCTGATCTTCATGTCTTAGTTTTAATTCATTTGTAACTGCTCAAAACCAAAACGATAACCTTCACTTGGAAGTTTTCCGGTGGGTTCTAGTAGGGGATAGGAAAACAGTCTCACACAGACCGCCTGTGAGCCACAATGTTATCATGGGTCCGGGTTACAGCCACCCTGGGCTTTCAATTCCAGCAGACGGCCCTCAGCATGGAGTGCTTTGTGTACTTCCTGGACTCCTTTTCTTGTGAGAGTCAGGATCCTTACGGCTTCTGTTTCCCGTTAGCAGTAGTGGGTATTGTCTGCTCTTCCCTCCCCAGCACTGGGGAAATGAGAACACCTGGTGAATAGTTGTTGAATATTACTCTGTGTCACACAGTTCAGTTTCCCCTCCTTTGATGGCCTTCAGATTAATAAAAATTTTAAGCTATGTGATTGTATTTGAGAAAAGATTAGATATGCTAAGACTTTCATTTTGCTTTCTTGGACAGAGATCATTTGTCTTTGCATTCTTAAGATAACCGGCGTACTCTGTCCCTGGCAGATTAAATTCGATAGATGCCAAATAAAATTGGAGGTATTTTGAATTTAATTAGCCGTTACCATTATATATTGTAGAGTGCCACAGTCATGTTACCTATACTGAATCTTACGGTCTCCTCTTTATATATTGTGTGAATGTATGATTAACTTTTCTATATCTCTTTTCTTCCAAAAAGCTCAAAATGCTTCACATATCTTATCTTTTACATTCAACAACATCCCTGTGAGGTAGGTAGAAGGCAGGTATTATTACCTTCATTTTACAAATAAAAGACCTGAAGCATAGAGAGTTTAAGTGACTTGCTCAAGTTCAGTTTCTTGGTGGCAGAACTTGGATTAGACCTTGGTCTCAACTTGGCAGTCATGAGCTCTTTCTCTGCAGCTGCATTAGGGCTGACCGATCCCTCAGAAGGCTCTCAGTTGACGATGTGTATAGTCTTAGAACAAATACGGGAGTGGTCATGCTGAATTTTGTTTTTGTAAAAATGGAAGTGTTTTCACACTGAACTTAAAATGGAAAGTAGTTTTCTAGACTTGTCACTAACTCTAAGAGAAGTACACAGTTGGTCAAAACGGGCTTTGCATTGAATTGTCTATCCCTCAGATCTCATCAGAAGTAGTACATAATACAATTACGTAAATTCAATCTCTGTATGTTTTCTTCTATGTTTTATGCTGGGACTCACTGGAGATCTTTGTAAGTAATCAAAGCTGGCCCTTTGTCTTTAATTTTGACTTTTAGGGAACTCTGGGACTCTGTTTTCCCAAATGAAAACTCCTTTTGAGGTGGTTTGGTTTTGTCTAAATTTTTGCAACATCAGAGTTGATATCAATTCAAATCTAGTAATTCATACTGAAATTTGTAGAAAATAGCTTACTTTCTTGATATACATTATATAACAAATAGCTCCTGATATGGATTGGGTGGGCAAATCAAATACGTTTTAATTGACACCAGTATCCTTGGATGAAGAAAAAAGTTCAGTGGTAAAAACTGGCTTATAAAAGTGTGGTTACAGCTGATGAGGTTAACTTGTTAAAAAAAATTTTTTTTTGAGGTTATTTTCTAACTTCGAACTCAGCCTTTTTATTTTCATTTCCAGATGTATTTCACATATTTGTGAAAAGTGTTTATGACAATCATTTATGAAATGAACATGGTAGGGAATGAGGTTATACGATTTACAAGCCGATGTGCGGAGCGCGGCTTATAGGCAACAATCATGGGTGTCCTGTCAGAGCTCTGCTGTGCTATCAAGCAAGACACTTCTCTCTGTGGATGCCTCTTTTGTAGAATGTGGTTAATAATACCAGCCTCTCTCATAGGGAACCGTGCAATCTCCTATTGTGCACAGCTCCTTGACCTAGAAGAGGGTTAGTTAAATGGAGTTTTACGTCCTACTCCTCAAAGCATTTTCCCTGAATAATGATTCTTCTGATTCTGCTAACTTTGGACAGAGTTTGTATTGTATTTTGAGGAAAATGAATATCCCTTAGTTAAAAAGCTGTAAAAATACATAGATGCTTTCTTTTGCTTTCTTCCTCAGAGCCCTATGAATTTGTCTCTCTCGAGTGGCTACAGAAATGGTTGGATGAATCGACACCCACCAAGCCTATCGATAATCACGCTTGCCTGTGTTCCCATGACAAGCTTCATCCTGATAAGATATCAATTATGAAAAGAATATCTGAATATGCGGCTGACATCTTCTATAGTAGATATGGAGGAGGACCAAGACTAACTGGTAATTCGAGGTGTTTTCTCTGCCGAAAAAGTAATCCATTAAGTCCTCATCTGTGGTCTCTAATCATCTGACCCAAACTGTGACAGCCAGACTGGATGTTCCTTATACTTTGCAGAAAGGGTTTCCTAATCAGAGAAGTTATACAGCATTAGACCTCATAAGTTTATTTTATTTTTATGGTTTATTTATGTTTGAGAGAGACCAAGTGCACAAACAGGGGAGGGGCAGAGAGAGAGAATCTCAAGTAGGCTTCCTGCTGGCAGCACAGAGCCTGACAAAGGGCTCGAACTCACAAACCGTGAGATCATGACTTGAGCCAAGACCAAGAGTTGGACACTTAACCAACGGAGCCACTCAGGTGCTCCTAGACCTCGCATATTTATAATGCTAGAAAAGAACCTGACACTTTTCTTTGAGTTTTGATGGTGGATTTTGCCCACTCAAAGACAGAATTTCCCTTTTGAAGAAACCATGTGATAGTATTGTATTAGTTTGTACAGTACTCTTCAAAGTACTTGAACCTTGGTCTGGTGGTTTGCACAACTTCTACTTTCACTTTTGTAAATTGTTCACTTAGCTTATGAATAGAAGCTGTTTGATGCTACCTTGGATGTATAACCACATAGTATCCGTAGTCTGTTTGCTTCTGATCCGTCTCTCCTCAAAACACTTTCCTTTCTAAAGAGAAACTGGCAACACAAGGCCAAAATTGTGTGACCACCCTCCCCCTTTCTCCTGAATTAAATGCTGTTTTCTGATTGTGTACAACTTACTGCATAAAAACGCATTTAACTGCAAGATTCAGACCTCTTGTACACATCTGGAGTTTTGCTTTCCCAGTTTTTTGTTTCACAATCGGTGAACTAAACAGTGATTAGATCTCCCAGAGAATCACAGTTCAGGTGTCTCTGGGTGGCTCACTTGAACCCCACTTTGGGCTCTGCACTGAGAGTGCAGGGCTTGCTTGGGTCTCTCTCTCTCTCTCTCTCTCTCTCTCTCTCTCTCTCTGCCCCTCTCCACCCCCTTCAAAGTAAATAAACTAAAAACAAAACAAAAAAAAGAAATCACATTTCATATGATTCCTACAGCTGTGAGTTTGGGGCCTTGGTGGTGCTTTTCCCTTTAGTGTTCTGTGCTTTGAAGTGTTCCAATATTTCATACCCCCATGAAGCTGTCATTTAACATTACATTTATAGTTGTCAGATATATTGACGCTCCTCTGCGCCCCTCAGCCTTAGAGCCCCCATTATTTAACTACAGTCTTGTAAAATATGCATCCAAGTCTTGAAAGTAGTAGATGGCTTAGGTAGTTGTAGCGTAAGATAACATTTCATCTCTCGTTGTTCTTTATGTATAGAACAATATTGATGTTTTGAAAACTCTATCACCTAAGTGATGTAGGATATATACTAATTTGCTCTGCTGTCAAAACATGTGACTTTGGTTTAGAAATCTGTCTTCTGTGAAGTACTGACACCTAACAGGAACTTAATATGTGAGTGAACCATTTCCTTTCATTCCCTCTAGTGAAAGCCCTGTGTAAGGAGTGTGTGGTAGAACGCTGTCGTGTGTTACGTCTGAAGAATCAACTAAATGAAGATTATAAAACTGTTAATAATCTGCTCAAAGCAACAGTGAAGGGGTATGTTACACAGTGCATGGTGTTCATGACAAACTGAAAGAGCTGTAAGAAGTAATAACGAAATGGCTTCTCAGAGACAACAGCAGTTAGGATTTTTCAAAGAAAGAGTGATGCAGTGGTTGACGGCCAGATTAAATCTCGCAGTGATTGCCGCTGTGGCAAAGATGAAGAAAGCCGGGTCACACGGCCTTTGTGACTGTACACCCTCTGTTAGAAAAGTAGAAGCAGAGGTGTGGATCTGCCGTCTGACCAAACCAAGCGGTGTGCTGGTGTGTATTCGGGGGTGGAATTATCAGGACTCCTGGCAGGCCTGGGGTCTCCCCCTTTAGAGAACATGATGTGAATTAACACATGGTCCCCCTTGGAGCACCCTTGTCAGATACCCAGGGTACTTGGAGTATGTTGAGCACCACTCCACAGAGTATCCTGCACCCAGAAACCAGCAAAGTCAGGTGGCATTTAGAATGGCCCTTACTATGTCTGGGTTTAATTTAAGGTGTATGTTTTCCAAATAAAGATTATTCAGTATTTTTTTTATTATTCTGTAAACGGTCCTTAAATGTGTGTTTGTATGTAGAGGTGGATGTGTGTGAGCACCTGCAGGTGTCCCTGAAGGCACAGCTCTCTGTAGTTGTGAACACTAGTCACGTGAAAGAGAATAGCCAGCGGAGTTGTGTTGGGCGTGAAAGTAACTGAGGAAGCCAGGCAGGGTTGGGGATGGAACCAGAATCCGGAATCTGTGCTATTCCGTAGTGAAGAGGAGAAATGGCCAGAACGCAGGAGTGGGCTAAAAATCGTGTGGACAACAACAGATTTTGAATGTTAGTAATTCATTCTAGTTGTGGCCTTTGCAAGTAAAGAAAGGGCTGGAGGCGTCAGAAGTACTGCTTGCATGATGTTACCTGGTCTTTGTTCCACAGCAGCGACGGATTTTGGGTGGGGAAGTCTTCCTTGCGCAGCTGGCGCCAGCTGGCTCTCGAACAGTTAGATGAGCAAGATGGGGACGTCGACCAAAGCAACGGGAAGATGAACGGCAACACCTTAAATAAAGGTAATGTTATAAACTGTTGTGTCGGTGGTCGTCATAAACTATACCACAGCATACCCGCATATGTCTGCCATGTACTGACACGTATTGGCAAATTTCTCCAGAAAGTATATTGGGGGCTTGGTTTTCGGTGCTTTTGTCAGCATAGAGTATACCATTCCCATCAGTTTTTAACTAGTCTGATAGACGAAAAATGATCTAGCAGTGTCAAGGCTGTGCCTTTCAAAATTACCATTGAGATTAACCATGGGTATTTATTTGAGAAGTTCATTGTGTTTGTGTATGTGACAGCGTGAGGTGACAGTTACCTGGTCAGTGTCCTTTCTTTTTCATTTGTTACTGACTTGAGAGAGAAATCGCATACACGTACTCAACTGGGGGAGGGGGGCAGACAGGGAGACAGAATCCCACGTAGGCTGCATGCTTGATCACCCGACCCTGGGACCTAGATGCTTGAGCAGCTGAACCAAGCAGGTGCCCCTCCACTTGAGCTTTTTAATGATTAGTAAATATTCTTTACGTATAATCCTGAGTGTATTAAAAATGTGTACTTAACATAAACTAAAGCCCCTACATAGCTATTCTAATCTCCTTATGCTTAAGACTTATTTTATTTGATTGTGTTCCTGGTATGCACACAAGTATAAATTCATGGCGACACAGTGCAGACACATAGGAAAAGCAGATATTGGAAGAGAAATGTTAACAGGAAAAGCGTAGTTCTTTTTGACATTAAAGGTTAAGTCCTTATTTCTCATTAGCCTTTTCTAGGTTTTTTTGTTCAACCCTTAAAAGAATAGGTAGGTGAAAATAACATGACATGTAGATGATTAACTTGGTCTAAGATCCTGTATTCTGAATAGCTTGACTAGAATTAATGGAAGGAGATGTAAAGTATTTTCCAATTAGAAAAAAAAGAACATTTTCTTGCATAATCTAAATCTTTAAAAAGTAAAACTGTCATTCAGATATTTTTCTTTCCTTTTAAGGGAAAGAAACATAACGCTTCCTAGCATAACCATATACGAATCGCTTGGGTCTGATTTTTAGAATGTTTTAAGTTTTCTTTGTTCATAATTGTGCACAGTGGCACTGCTTCTTTGACCTTCAGATATAACAGCTAGAATGATTATTATGTTTCTTTTGATTAGATGAATCAAAAGAAGAAAGGAAAGAAGAGGAGGAGGAATTAAATTTTAATGAAGACATTCTGTGCCCACATGGTAAGCCAGAAGCTGACCTCTCTCTTTTTTTTTTTTTTTTTGTTTTATTTTTGAGAGCGAGTGTGAGCAGGGGAGGGTCAGAGAGAGGGGGAAACATAGGATCTGAAGCAGCACAGAGCCCGACGTGGGGCTTGAATTCATGAACCACAAGATCGTTCCCTGAGCCGGCTGGCCAAGCCACCCGGGCCCCCCAGAAGCTTACGTCTTGTGTTGTTAGTCTGACTGTAGTGTATCATGGATACTTTGTTAAGTGTTTGCCCTGGGTTCCGAGGGAGCAGGCCCTGGCATGGCTGCCCCGGTGGACTAGCTGGCCTTTTCTAATCTGCTTGATTTTTGATGTTTCTGTTCTTCTGTCCTTTTTCCCAGTTAACTTTTTACGGCCTGCTTTCATGCCAGTGCCTCTCCCCTATCGTCTTTCCTTGCAAAAATTGTTTTAAAAAAATGCAAAATAGGATTTTGCCATATTTAGAAAAGAACGTCTGTCCCTTGTCAAATTGAAGGACCTTCTGAGTTTGAAGGCAAGAATCTCCATTATACCCCATGACTGGGAGTCTTTGACTTGAATACTTTCAGAACAAAATTCACATACTGCTTAGGAAGGCTATGTCTGGTTTCGTATCTTAGGTATCCATTGCCTGGCTACTGTGTCCGATGTTCTCTTAATAATTTCCAAGTTTTTATCAATCCTGCGTATTTGAATATATATTTCTTACTTGGTCTTAGTGAGCGCTCACTTCTAATAAGTAACTTTTTGCAGGGACTCATTTCATGTGCCACATAGTTTCCCCATCTGTTAGCTTTCTGAACATCAAAGAGGCATACACTTCTCAGACCCACTTACTGCATAAGTCCGCTACCTCCCCTCTCATTTCTAACTGTATCTATTTTTTTTTTTTTTTTTTTTTTTACTGTTTTAATTTATTTATTGAGATGCAGAGAGAGACAGAGCCCAAGCTCAAGCTGGGGAGGGACAGAGAGAGAGAAGGAGACCCAGATTCTGAAGCAGGCTCCAGGCTCTGAGCTGTGAGCAATGAGCTGATACAGGGCTTGAACTCATGAACTGTGAGATCATGACCCGAGATGAAGTTAGCTGCTTAACTAACTGAGCCACCAGGAACCCCCTAACCATATCCAGTTCTTATTTCATTAGTTCATTGCGAACTGGTGCATGATAATCTCATACTTACCCTCATGCACCCTAGTGCTTTTGTATCAAGACCCTTGAGGACAGTCATGACAGTACTTGTCGCAAGAGTGGTACCTGACATGCTGATCTTGCTGACTGTGACCACACGGTGCTTTATCTTCCTAGCTGAGTGGCTGAGCTCACTCATTTACGGGCCATATGACCCGGAGAGGGTATCGTCATGGGATGTGGATCCGGGTGTTTACGGGCTATGGGTTGCAAACCTGTCTATCTTTCCTGTCACCTCACCCACCCTGCCTCCCATCTTGCTCCCCCTTACACTGGGAAACGCACATGTGGAGTAGACATGCCCTCTGGAGCGCTTGACGGCCCGAGTAGAAAAAGGTAAGGTGAATAGCCAAGAGTAGATCAGTTCTTCTCCTCCTGCTTTGATATCAGGTTTTGTTTTTTTTGTTTTGTTTTTTTTTAAACCATCGGAGCTTGGGTGTGGACAGTGGGGTAATTGCCTCCCCTCTGAGAGTTGAGGATTCTGTGGCACAATGCTACTTTCCTGCTTAGTGGTGCCTAGCTGCTGGAAAATGTGTCAGAAGTAGGATGTCATCTTAATCCTTAGCTCACCGACTTTTGCTCTGTCTTCCCACCTCTTGTCTCATCTTGTCATGTCAGTATTACAGGTTTGACAGAAAGTATGGCAAGCCTGAATGTGATTTCAGGACTTGGGCTGCACTCTTGAGCAGAAGTTGAGCACAAGAGCTGGGGTGGTTTTTTTTTTAGATCTTCAGCTTGATCTCAACTCAGTGGTGTTTTGTTTCTGTACATTATCTTGTATTTTATCGTTTATTTAAAGCTTATTTATTTTGAGAGAGAGAGCATGAGCTGGGGAGGGGCAGAGACAAAGAGAGAATCCCAGGCAGTCTCCACCAGTGCAGAGCCTGACGCAGGGCCCAAACCCATAAACTGTGAGAACATGAGCTGAGCTGAAACTAAGAGTCACACACTTAACTAACAGCCACCCAGGTGCTCCCCATTTTTTAAAGTAAGCTCTACACTCAGTGTGGGACCTTGAACCCACAGCCCTGTGATCAAGAGTGAAATGCTGCACTGACTGAACCAGCCAGGCATCCCTGTTTTACCTAATACTTCAAAAGGATGGTTCTCAACGATTGTTTTTGTGGACCTCGCTTGTCAGTGCACCGTGTCCGTTGATGCCAGGGTGTGCAGGGGTGGTGTGTATACCTTCCTTAGAAACCCACTTCACTCAAAAAAAAAAAAGAAACCCACTTCACTCATTAGGTTTATAATAAAACTTCCTGAACTGTGGTGGTGGTAAGATGATAGTGGACATTTATCGAATGTGTACCATGTGCCCAGGACTTTTTGTAAGTGTATAGGTATTAAGTCCTTTAATCTCTATAACTGACCTGAGAGGTCAGTATTACTGTCATACCTGTCATACTGATGCATAAGTAAACTGAGGCACAGAGAGGTGAGGGTCACCTGCTCAAGGTCACCATACTAGAAGGGTAGTTGTGCACAGCCAGGAAGGGATTGCTCTCTCAGTGTACTGCGTGTCCAAAGCCAGTCTTTATAGGTGTGTTTTTCCATCCATTTCTGGTAGCTTGTAAGGTGTTTGTCCCCACTGTTGTGACATCTCACCCCGGCCTGTCTTGGCGTGGGCCCCACATCGTGGACTATGCAAGATGCTCTCTGGATGCCGGGTGTGCGGCAGAGGCTGACAGTGACGCGCTTCGCACTTAGGATGCTGTGGCCGGGCCGTTGTGCTGCGAGTTCTCCGTGTTGGTGTCTGTTCTCAGATTTCCCCATCAACATTTTCCATTTTCATGCTCGGGCAGAGCTGACTGGGCCAGCACTGCTCTGGGTTGTAAGAGAGAAGCGTGCTGGGGAGTCTCTGCCTTCCATGTGAAGCGTTTACTTGTCCCACCTCAGCTCACGGCCGCAGTCATCTGCACTTTCTGTCCCCAGTGCAGGGGCCCGCCCGCTGCTCACTGCATGTTCAGGGAGGCCTGCGGTCTTCTGCGGGTAGAGGGGCTCTATCTGGAGGGCAGAGAGGAAGGGAGCTGAGAATTTTAACTGCCTCCTAAACAACAGAGACTTTTGGTCTGTTCTGCAGTTTTGTAATGTCATCCGTACCTCTGTGTACTTCTAGTTACTGGGTCAGTGGGGGCCGTTCTGTACTTCCTCACCTTTGCCACTTTAAAATTAATTTTTCTTCCATCTCATCCATTTGCTCTTAAGCTTCAAACATTTTTGTTGGCATTTCTCCTTCTATGTTCTCTTTATCACCGTGATTTTACAAATTTTAAAAAAATGCCCTTTGCTCTGGTTTAATGATATCTGAGGAGGCACCGAAAGTACAATTATAAATGTCATTTTTATCTGGAAGTCCTTATTTTGAATTTGCATATCTGTATAGTAAAATCCTGATGTGTTTATAAAGCCCCGTGTCTATTTAATACATGAGAGATTTATGTGAATTAATCACCAGATTATACTCCATTAGGAGATTGTTACCATAGAGTTCAGTATTTATTGCAGATATTTTCTGTGTATGAAGTGTTCATTTCCATTTAATTTTATATTCGTTTAACTGGATAACCTTCCTGTAACTTAAACCTTTTTTATTATACAGATTGCTTAGCAGGTGGACAGCTTTTTGTTTTATTTTTATAAGTTCTTCAGATGTTCTATACCCCGAAGTTATTATAGTTTGAACTAGATTTTGGGGGTGAGGATATTTATGCACAATGTGTAAACTCACTGTTTCCTGCTAGATTTCTGTGTTCATCAGAAGAACCTTTGGGGATTAGGCCATCCAGGTGTATTTGGTGAATTTAATCTGTCATGACTGGTTTGGTCCTGTATTGGGAGATCTTGGTCAAGAATGAATATAGTTGATAGACTTTCTTTCACATTTTGGAAGCTTACTTATTGCAGGATATAAGTCTAAAAAAAGTTGTCTATGACCTCATAATAATTCCTATCCAGCTATATTACATCATGGCAGTTTTTTAAATGATTTGTAACTAAGTATAGAAACATAAGGAAGACGGGGGACCAGTTAAACTGCAGCAAAATGAATGATTTCAAATACTCTTCTGACTTCTAAATAAATTTAGGTTGTTCTTTATACCCATCCAGCATTAAACTAAGTCATTAAGTAAAAATAGCCCCTTATTAAAACAAGGGCAACACATCCATGGTTACATGAAATGCTATTAAAGTGTCTCTGTGTTTGTATTATTGTTTACTTGATTCACTACTTTTCTGAACCACACTGTGCTATATCATGTACATATATACATACTGCATGTTTCCTCTTTGGTCCTTTTTTGGAAAAAAGGAAAGAAACCACTTTAAAACTATAACTGCCTTGGGGTTTTTTCTAAATCAGTTGTGGAATTCTACCGTAATATTTTTTATGGCTGCATCATGTTTCATCAAAAAAGAGGCACTTTGTTAACATCTGATAAACCAATTAACCTTAAAATTTCCTGTTGTGTCTGAGGACAGACACGTTGGGGTGGATCTTAGAGCCTCAGGAAATTTAATAGCCTACTCAGAAAGTGAATTTTTGCATTGTGACCTATTTTCTCTGGTAATTTTTTTTTTAATACAAAGTAACCCTTTCTTGAGAGTATTCAAAGCTCAGTAAGCGGTGTAAGGTAAGAATATGCTTTTTGAGGTGTTAGAAATTGTGGGGTTTGGATGGGACAGACCTGGGGTATATCCCAGCTTCATTATAAACAACCTACAGTGACTATACCAATTTTTCTGATTCTCAGTTTATTATGTAGAATATGTAAAGCAAAAAACAATAATACAGTATTTAGAAAGGCCACTGACTTTATTACTCTTCATTATGGGGGTAGAAACAATTGTATCATTTTCAAAACGTAAAGGTGTTTTTGGGTAATGACTACATTTAAAAACATAAACGCAGCTTACTAAAGTGTCAGCTGAGAGCAGCCAAATAATACAAATTGGAACCACAGTGGCATTCAAGTGACTCCGTCTGTTAATTCAGCTCAGGTCATGAACTTGAGGGTCATGGGTTCAAGCCCTGTGTCGGGCTCTGGGCTGACAGTGGAAAGCCTATTTGGGATTCACTCTCTCCCTGTCCCTCTTCCCCTCCCTCTCACTTGCCCTCTCTAAAACATTAAAAAGAAAAGAAAAGAAAAAACATGTAGGCAAGTGTGGCATTTGAGTCTAGGTGGAGGTGCATTCCTCCTGAATAACCCCTGCCTCGTCACAGGGGCACCACGATCCCCGCAGCCCCTTTTACTGCTTTCTTCACTGGCAGGAAGATAGGAAGTGCATGGCCGACTCTCGTCTATGTGATTTTACCCCCTGATTTTTCAACCACAGACCCAGACTAAGCACATACAGGAAAGGCTACCACCTTTAGAGTTAAATGACCTTAAAGAGGAAATCTACAGATTTTTGAAATGAGGGAAAGAGGGAGCAAGTTACAGAAAACACAAGAGAGTACATACAAACTTTCCTGCAGTTGATGCAATAGGAGGTAGACTTTTGACGGGTATATATTGACCTTTTAAAGCTGTTTTCCCCAAAATATTTTTGTTTGTTTTAAACTCAGGGGAGCTATGCATATCTGAAAATGAAAGACGGCTTGTTTCTAAAGAGGCTTGGAGCAAACTGCAGCAGTACTTTCCGAAGGCTCCTGAGTTTCCAAGTTACAGAGAATGCTGCTCACAGTGCAAGGTACCGAAGGTTGTTGCTGGCATCTGTGGGGATTGCGGGCCGCCTCCCTGGACTCACTTCTCAGAACTGACATTGTACTTGGGATGGGGGAGGGAGGAGGCAAGTCCTGCGCTGCCAGCAGGAGGGGGTTGATTGCTTTTTGCTTCATTCTCTTTTTCAGATTTTAGAAAGGGAAGGGGAAGAAAATGAAGCCTTACATAAGATGATTGCAAATGAGCAAAAGACTTCTCTTCCGAATTTGTTCCAGGACAAGAACAGACCATGTCTCAGCAACTGGCCAGAGGTATGATGGTCATCTATTCAAGGGATAGAATTCTTACCTTTTTAAGGCTCTTGACGAATTCTCAGTGAACTGTTTCAGAACAACCCAGATTCTCATAGTTACGTAGTCTAATCAGTGGGTTTATTCTAGCTTACGGTTCCTTGGCAGAGGACTGTATTTACATCTTATTTGTAAAACTTGAAGAAGGAGAAACACAGTATATGGAAAAAAGCATTTTGCCTAAAGGATTTCGGTTAGCACTGAGCTAACAGGCACTTGTGTGTGCGTCTGTTCCAGGGTACGGAGGTCCTGTACATCGTGTCACAGTTCTTTGTAGAGGAATGGCGGAAATTTGTCAGGTAGAACCCAACATTTTTTATTGCGTTTTGTTGTTGTTTATTTTAATATTAAGAATTACGGATTCCAGGAGCACCTGGGTGGCTCAAGTCAGTTAAAGCATCCGACTTCAGCTTAAGTCATGATCTCACAGTTCGTGGGTTCAAGCCCTGTGTCGCGCTCTGTGCTGACAGCTCAGAACCTGCTTCAGATCGTGACCCCCTCCCTCCCTGCCCACACTCTATCTTTTAAAAATAAATGTCAAAATCCCAATGACATTAAAAAAAATTGCGGATTCTAGGGGCACCCGGCTGGCTCAGTTGGTAGAGCGTGTGACTCTTCGAGCAGTGAGTTGAAGCCCCATGTTGGGCGTAGAGCCTTCTTAAAATGAAAATAATAAATAAAAATTAAAATAAAAAAGTTACGGATTCTGATCATGGTATCATTGATGGTCACTTTTTTTTTTAACATATTAAAAGCTTTCTTTTAAATTTAAGAAAACATTTATTTAGCAAGTATCCTTTTAAATGTGTGCCTGACTTAAAAATAATTACTTTAAAAATCTGAAGTCATTGCCGTAGTGAAGTGTTGGCCCTCCTTGTCTCGTTTGAATAGAAAACCCACAAGATGTAGTCCCGTGTCTTCAGTTGGAAACAGTGCTCTTCTGTGCCCCCACGGGGGACTCATGTTTACATTTGCTTCCATGACCAAAGAAGATTCTAAACTGTGAGTTTCTTCTCTTGTGATTTTTCTAATGACTAATGAAGTATATTTAGGTAATTTTTCCTCTGACATAAGCAGTCTGTTTGAAGAATCTAGGCCTTTC
>NW_027532008.1:7153507-7161549 GCF_008692635.1 Crocuta crocuta
GGTTGTGTCTTTCCATAAACTCCACCAGAGTGAGCACATAACTTTTTCTTTTAAAGAAAGCAAGACTGCCTCTGCATAAAAGACGAGAAGCCCCCTGAGACCACCTTGCTCTTTTTCTGTGCTTTGTCCTCCCCAAAGCCCTGCTTTCTTCTTCCTGCTGCTCGTACCAATACGGCCTCTCAGCAGATGCCTTCCAGCAGCCCAGAGCCACCAGGGTCTTGATTGTAGCAGTTTTTCCTGCAGCCACGAGGCTTTAGGAAACAAAGAGGAGGAAGGCAGCTTGGCCCCAGAACAAAGCCAATAAGCTGGTCATCAGGAAATCTGGGGTCTTAACATCAGAATTTTTGTGCCACCCTTCAAGTGCTTCCAAGAGGACTCGTAATGTGAAATTCACCCCTGCTGTTGCCATTTTATCTTTTCAAATAATGTTTAACTGTGTAAGAGAAGATAGAGTGCCTGTGATAGAAACCGTGAAAATTGGAACACATAAAAGTGTCTTTGGGACTAAGCTAGAGGTGGGGAGTTCGTTATTCGTGTTAATACTTTAACATCATTATGGAAGCTTAGAGTTAGTCTACATCTTCTAGGTTCTCCCCCAGCTCTCTCTTTCCTTCCTTCCTCTTTGTGGGGCGGGGGTGCTGTAAATGTTGGACATCTGGAAAATATCTATTATAATAAAACAGATATGTGTATTAGCCAGCTTAAAAGTTAAACAATTTAGAGGCGCCTGTGTGGCTCAGTTGGTTGAGTGTTCAGCCCATGATTTCAGCTCATGTCATGAGCCCAGGGTCGTGGGATCAAGCCCTGTTTTGGGCTCTGTACTGATCATGGAGCCTGTTTAAGACTCTCTCCCTCTCCCTCTCCCTCTCCCCCTCCCTCCCTCTCTCCCTCTCTCTCTCCCTCTCTCTCTCTCTCTCTCTCTCTCTCTCTCTCTTCCCCCCCCCGCCCCACTTGCATGCTCTCTTTTAAATTAAAAAATAAATAAAATTGACTTAAAAAAGAATTCAAATGAAATCTAAGGTCGCTTAGTACTTATCCTTTCTTCCATTCCTCCTTTTCTCTCTCTCTTTGTCCCTTGCAGTAACCACTGGCCTGAAGTTGAGGGCTATCATCCTCAGAAATACTACTTTAAAACGGGCACACACACACAGAGTAATATTTTGCATATTTTAAATGTTTTATATAAATGGGCAGCATATGATATCCTTCTGCAACTAACTTATGTATTCAGTTTCGGGTTTTGAAATATTGCCACATTGGTTCCTATAATTTCAGTCCGTTTGCTTTCACCGCTATAACAAACATCATTGTTTTGTATGAGGAAATCTACTGTTCATTGTTGACGAAGATGTATCTTTTCCTTTTGAACTTCTTTGTATTAAATATTGCTTTTAATTTTGGGTAGACAAGCAGATTGTGTTGGTTCTCCTAATTTCCATGTGTCCTAAGGCATGTTGGGTTCTTTTGCACAGTATAGCTCTCATATGGCCCAGCGAGTGGCAGATGATTCAAAAGCTCTTTGTCGTGGATCATGTAATTAAAATCACAAGAACGGAAGTGGGAGATGTCAGCCCTTCAGAAACACAGTATATTTCTGACCCAAGTAAGTTTTCATATTCATCTATATACATTTTGTACAGTTAAAAGTTGACATTTTAAGAGAGAAGGAGAGGAAGTGACCACTCTATTCCCTACTTACAATTAGAGACCATGTGTTGGTCCAGACTAATACACCCCAGACAGTAACTAACCTGTTCCCATTCCATTCTTTGTGTCTTTATTTGTTGATAGTAAATGGATTTCCTTATTATTAGCATTCAATGGAATAAATTAATAGAAAATATGAGTAATAGTTAATTAGTGAATGCTTCCTGGTTACTTTGATGTTTGTTTTTGTATTATTCTTTTCTTTGACATTAATTCCTAGCCACTTCTGGTTTGCTCTGTTTTTTAGAACTCTGTCCAGAATGCAGAGAGGGCTTACTGTGTCAACAGCAGCGGGACCTGCGTGAGTACACTCAAGCCACCATCTACGTCCACAAAGTTGTGGATAATAAAAAGGTACCAGTCCCTCTTGTGGCCATGACCAGTAACGATCAAGCTTGCTTTTTGGCTTGCGGTTGGCTTTTCACGGAGGATCTAGGATCTAGGATCACATTTTTGTTTCCTTAGAGCTATTTGGCCTAAGAATTGAAATCGGATAAGGAGTGAAAATGAATAGTTACATTGATTATATGTGGATTTAGTCAGTTATTAATTTGTTCCACAGATAATTATTGGATGTCAGCTGTGTGCCAGGAATGGTCTTGGCAGGGAGGGAATTCCATGGTGAAAAAGACAGACAAGGTGTCTGCCCTCAAGAATATTTGTTTCTCTTGAGGTGCCTGGGTGGCTCAGTCGCTTAAGCCTCTGGCCCTTGATTTCAGGTTTGTGAGTTCAAATACTGCCTTGGACTCTGCTGGGGGTGAAGCCTACTTAAAAAGAAAAAAAAAAGAATATTTGTGTCTCATGCAGAGATCAAGACCAAACCCAGAAAGGGAGGAGGTTCAAGATGATAGCATAGCAAGATCCTGCACATAACCTCCACCTACAGATACCGCACGTCTCCAGCTACATGTGGAATAACTCCCTCTGAAAAGAACTGAGAACTAGGTGAACAGGTGCCTCACAAAGGATAAAGGGGCCACGTCAAGACGGGTCGCAGAGATACAGTTTCATCAAAATCACCACTTCCTTGCATAGCAACCCACCATGGGGGGGAATCTTGTAAATAGGGAACTCCTCCCTGAGGAGAGAAGGGCTTTGACCCGCAGGTACCCCAGCCTTTAGGACATGCAGCAGAGAGAGGAGGCCCCCGAATGTATCTGAAAACCAAGGGGGCTTACATTCACAGGAACCATAGAGCTGTGGGGAATGGATCCAGCCTACACAGGGGATGCCCGTTGGGCACTGGGCTCTCATGGCTGGAGGGGACTGCCTTTCTATGCCCCCAGGTCTGAAACACTCAGTTTCAGACCTGGGGGCATAGAAACTAGAAGTTCAGACATACAAACTAGAAGTAAGAGAAGGTTAAATAAATAGTAAGATTCAGTGCTAATGCAGGGCCACTCCTTCAAGACCAGGAGAGAGTTCCACTTACCCCATTGAAACTGTCCAGCAAAATGAGCACACAGAGGAATGGGTTCCAAGGTAAAAACACAAGCAAAAAAGGAAAACAAACAAACAAAAAACCTTAACAAAACGGATAAGTAATTTACCTAATAAAGTGTTCAAAGTCAAGGTCATAAAGATGCTTACAGAATTTGGGAGAATAATTGATGAACACAGTTTCATTCTATAAAGAGGTAGAAAATATAAGAGAGCATCAAGTTACAGAGCTAAAGAATGCAAAAACTGATCTGAAAAATATACTAGAGGGTGTCTACAGGAGATTACCTAAAACACTAGAAAGGCCAGTGATCTGGAATACACTACAGAATTCACCCAGAGCAGTTAAAAAAAATTTTTAATGTGAAGAAAGCTTAAGGGACCTGTGACGCCACATGCGAAAGAACAACAGACATTATAGAGGCGCCAGGAGAAAGGGGGGAAGAAATGGGCAGAAAACTTCTTTGAAGAAATAATGGCTGAGAATTTCCCTCATGTGGGCAAGAAACAGACACCTGAATCTAGGAAGCCCAGAGAATTCCAAATAAAAGAAACCCAAAAAGTTACACACCATGATACACTAATTAAAATTTTCTCAAAAGTTAAAGAATCTTTTTTTTTTTTTTAAATGTTTTATTTATTTCTAGGAGAGAGAGAGAGAGACAGCGTGAGCAGGGGAGGGTCAGAGAGAGAGGGAGTCACAGACTCCGAAACAGGCTCCAGGCTCTGAGCTGGCAGTCAGCACAGAGCCCGACGCGGGGCTCTAACCCACGAACCGCGAGATCATGACCTAAGCGAAAGTTGGACGCTTAACTGACTAAGCCACCCAGGAGCCCCAAAAGTTAGAGAATCTTAAATTCAGCAAGAGAAAAACAGCTTGTTACCTAGGAGGGAATCTCCGAGAAAGACTTACAATACAGTCTCTTCATGTCAGAGGGAGTAACGTGACATAGTCAGAGGACTGAAGGAAAAACACTTGGAATCAAAAACACTGTTCCTGGCAAGGGTATCATTCAGAAGTAAAGGAGAGAGAAAATTTTCCTGACAAGTACAAGCTAAAAGAGTTTATCACCACTAAACTAGCCCTATGAGAAATAGTAGAGGGACTTCTTTCAGCTGAAAGGNTGTTATGTATTTGTAGGAGAGAGAGAGAGAGACAGCGTGAGCAGGGGAGGGTCAGAGAGAGAGGGAGTCACAGACTCCGAAACAGGCTCCAGGCTCTGAGCTGGCAGTCAGCACAGAGCCCGACGCGGGGCTCTAACCCACGAACCGCGAGATCATGACCTAAGCGAAAGTTGGACGCTTAACTGACTAAGCCACCCAGGAGCCCCAAAAGTTAGAGAATCTTAAATTCAGCAAGAGAAAAACAGCTTGTTACCTAGGAGGGAATCTCCGAGAAAGACTTACAATACAGTCTCTTCATGTCAGAGGGAGTAACGTGACATAGTCAGAGGACTGAAGGAAAAACACTTGGAATCAAAAACACTGTTCCTGGCAAGGGTATCATTCAGAAGTAAAGGAGAGAGAAAATTTTCCTGACAAGTACAAGCTAAAAGAGTTTATCACCACTAAACTAGCCCTATGAGAAATAGTAGAGGGACTTCTTTCAGCTGAAAGGAAGGATACTAATTAGTTATAAGGAAATGTGAAAGTAAAAATCTCAGTGATATATAGTAAAGGAAGTGGATTAATCACTTAATAAAGCTAGTATGAAGGTTAAAAGTAGTTAAGGGACCCAAAAAATAAAAAATATGTAGAAAATTATATCAAAAACATTGGAGGTGTAAAAACAAAAACAGTTGTAGAATATGATGCAATTTAACTTGCTATATAACAGTGTATTTTAGGTGTGACTCTTGTGTTAACCACAAAGCAAAAACCTATTGTAGATACCAAAGATAATGAGAAAAGAATCTAAGCATAACACTAAACAAAGTCATCAATGGACAGGGGAGGAGAGCAAGAGGAGAGGAACAAGAAAACAACAAATTGGCAATAAGGAAATGCCTATTAATAGTTACTTTAAATGTAAGTGGACTAAATTTCCCAATCAAAAGACACAGAGTAGGTGAATGGACACAAAAAACAAGACTTATCTGCCACTTACATGTTGCCTATAAGAGACTTCTGTCGGATGTAAGGATACACAGACTGAAAGTGAAGGGATAGAAAAAGCTGTTTTATTCAAATGGAAACCAAAGGAAAGCTATTTATATCAGAAAATAGGTTTAAATTTTTTTTGATGATTCATTATTTATTTTTGACAGAGATAGAGCATGAGTAGGGGAGAGGCAGAGAGAGAAGGAGACACAGAATCTGAAGCAGCTCCTGGCTCTGAGCTCGAAATCACAAACCACAAGATCATGACCTGAGCCGACTGAGCCACCCAGGTGCCCCCAGAGAAAATAGATTTTAAAAAAAGATTGTAGTAAGGCAAAGATAGTTGTTACATAACAATAAGTCAATCCAACAAGAACATAAATGTATAACATTTGTAAATATGCACCCAACATAGGGGTACCTAAGTATGTAAGGCAGATGTTAACAGAACTAAAGGATAAGTTGACTGCAGGGTCCCTGGGTGGCTCAGTTGGTTAAATGTCCAACTTCGGCTTGGGTCATGATCTCAAGGCTTGTGAGTTCCAGCCCCGTGTCCGGCTCTGTGCCAAAAAGTAGAAGATGAGGGAGTGCTCCCAAACTTAGTTTTCAAGGCCAGCAAAGATACTGCATAAAAAGAAAATTAGAGGCAAATATCTCTTGTAACCTTTCGTGCAGAAACCCTCAACAAAATATTAGGAAACCAAATTTCACAGTATGTTAAAAGGAGCATGCCCTGTGATCAAGTGGGGAAGCAAGGATGATTCATCTGCAGATCAATCCGTATGATACACCTCATTTATAAAAAGGATAAAATAACATTATCTCAATGCAGAAAAGCATTTGACAAAATGTATTATCCATTTATAAGAAAAAATAAAGTGGGTAGTGATTGAACATACCTCAACAGAATTAAGGTCTCATATGACAGGCCCACAGCTAACATTATAGTCGATAGTAAAAAGGTGAAAGCTTTCCCCTTTAGATCAGGAACAAGGCTTTCAATTGTCACCACTTTTATGCAACTTACTATTAGAAAACCTAGCAAGAGCAGCTAGGAAAGAGAAATAAAAACACATCCAAATTGGAAAGGAAGAAGTAAACTATCGCTCTTTACAGATGACACGGTTTTATGTCTGGAAAACCCTAAGGGCTTCGCCAAATAACTGTTAGAACTTACAAACAAATTTTGCTCTATTGCAGGGTACAAAATCAATATATAATAAAATCAGTTGCAAGCCACCTGGCTGGCTCAGTCTGTAGAGCATGTGACTCCTAATTCCAGGGCTGTGAGTTCAAGCCCCTCATTGGGTGTAGAGCTTTAAAAAAAAAATCAGTTGCATTTTTGTACATCTAGCAGCAAACCACCAGAAAACTTAAGGAAACAATCCCATTTACACATCCCTGAAAAAGAAAATAGGAATAAATTTAACCAATTGGGTAAATGATCTGTACTGAAAACTGGAAGATGGAGGAAGTTGAAGAAGACACGAAATGAAGGCTATTCCTTGCTAATGAATTGGAAGAATTAATATTGTAAAAGTAACGATATTACTGAAAGTAATCTACAGATTGAGTGGAACCTCTATCAAATTGAAATGGCCTTTTTCACAGAAATCAAACAACACAAGCAATCCTAAAATTTGAATGGAACCACAGAACATTTCCAGCAGCCAAAGCAATCTTGAGAAAGAAAAAAGCTGGATTCATGATTTTGAATTATATTACAAAACTACAGTGACCTTGGGTCATCTGGGTGCCTCAGTTAAGCATCTGCCTCTTGATTTTGGCTAAGGTCATGGTTGCTGGGTTCATAAAATCTAGCCCTGCTTCGGGCTAACAGCATGGAGCCTGTTTGTGACTCTCACTCTCTCTTTTCCCTCCCTCCGTCCCCCACTTGGGTTCTTGTTCTCTTCTCACAAAATGATAAATACATAAATTAAAAAAAAAAAATGGGTGAAGGAGTTACCAGGGTGGCTCAATCAGTTAAGCATCCAAGTGGGTGGAGGAGATCAAGCAATCCAAACCTCTGGTTATAAAATAATGAAGTGATGGCTATGTAGAGTATATAATGTATATAGTGGTAAGTATAGTCAATATTATATTGGAAATTTGGAATTTGCCAAAAAAGTAAATCTTCAAACATATGATGGCAAACGGTAACCAGCGTTAAGATTTCAAGGCTCACGTCAAGATTTCAAGGTTCCTGAGTTTCAGCCTCACATCAGGCTTGGGGCTGTCAGGGCATAATCTACTTGGGATTCTCTCTCTTCACTCCTCCCCCATGCTTTCTGTCTCTCTCAAAAATAAATACATTAAAAAAAATAGTATCCAGTGTATCTAAAGCTTTATTGTTTGTTTGGAGTTTCCTAACGGGTATTTCATAATGTAAAAGAGCACTTGCTCCATCCTTCCCTTTCTCAGTTGGAAGGAGTATTGTGGCTCCAGCTGTCTGAATGGTTTGACAGTCCCCATGCTAGGGTACAGGGTAAACTTAGAGCCTCTTTGACCTTCTGTAAAATCACATCATTGTAAAAGCCTGATAGTAATAACTTCTGCAGATACTGCTTACTTACATTTATGATGACCACATTATATACAAGAGTAAGTCCTAGGATACAAACTAACATGTTAAAAGAGCACAGGAAACAGACCTTGAGTCTTGATCCTCTCTGCCTGGTCTATTATCCCACTATTGATAAAGCCCCCACACCATTCAAAGCCTCCCCTGCATGCTTTTGACTCTCTCTCTCTCCCCCTCCCTCCCTCCCTCCCTCTCTCTCTCTCTCCCTCCCTCC
>NW_027532008.1:7161591-7187801 GCF_008692635.1 Crocuta crocuta
CCCCCTTTCCCTTTCCCCCCTTTTCTCTCTCTCTCTCTCTCTGTTTGCATTCAGGTGATGAAGGATTCAGTTCCAGAGCTGAATGTGAGTAGTTCTGAAACAGAGGAGGATAAGGAAGAAGCTAAACCAGATGGAGAAAAAGATCCTGATTTTAATCAAGTACGTGTTGAAGCTGCTTTTTGTTGTCCTACCTTCCGCTTTTCTGAAAGCAGCCACTCCCTGCCCCTGGACATTTGTCTGTACCCTGCGTGGGACATTGGTTTCTCAGCTCCCTTGTTTGCCCTCTCTCCTCACTTTTGGTCGCAGACAGTAGTGGCCCTGATTTCTCTCAAAGTCCTGTGAACTGTATTATTCCATGATTAATGTATTTGTTGCTAGTAAGTAAGACTGGCTAAAATATAATATAATGATCAAATCATTAGCTGGAAAAGAAGATTAAAACGAGATGCATATCTTCATGTGTTGCTTAATCATGGAATACTTAAGTATGAAAACATTAAGTCCTGGTTTCCGTCACTACAAACAAAATCAACTATGGTCTTAGTAATTGAATTTATAGAAGAGATTTCTAGGTTTCTAATTAAGGTGTCAGTAAAATGACCAGATCAGCATTAGTCTTTCTTATTTCATTGTGACGAATTTAATGTTTTTCTCTTAAAGTTTCCTGTTTTGTGTGTATTCTGTTGTGATGTTCTGTCCCACTTATATTTTGCCTGTTCATAGTGATATTGGAGAAAAGGATATTAAGAACAGGAAATAACTTGGGAATATGGTTGATATATGGTATAGATAAGTTTCAGCTTCTCACAAAGCCAGACTACCGAATTCCTTGGCATTCCATAGAAAACTGAAATGCTTGGAATTTCTCCTTGATTACGATTTAGTTGTATCAGCTGAGATATTTTCTTTCTTTGGTGCTAAGATAGAGTAGCCAAATTATGTTTAACCCTAAAGGAATACAGGGGTTAGACTCTGCATCTGCTAATCTGTTACAAAGTGGAGCTACCCGTATACATTTTCACCATCAGAAAGCCAGAAAAGCCCTGTTTGCTTGAATTTTGGTCTCCATGTGGTGAATGTTACTTGTATTTTCCACCTGGTACAGAGAGATCCACATCTGATTGCCCTCCTTGGTACATCTCCTGAAATGCTAACTGTGAACACCTATCCAAGAACAGTACCGGGCATTTGGCACCCCCACCCCCTGCTGATCATGGTCTGCCAGTCTTTCAGGCCAATTTGTGTTTCAGTCAGGCCACAGTGGATGGGCCCCTTCGCTTCAGAAATAGCCAACCCCATACATTTTACAGGAATGCCGATTTTTTTATTTTGATGGGACATTGTAAATACTGTGCTTACTCATATCTTTGTCCATGTGGGTCCTCTGTTTCTTGGGACAGATTTTGAGATTACTCTTGATTGGAGTTGGCTGACCTACCTTTGCAGTTCACTCCTAACCGTGTTTGTCTTCAATTCTTCTCCATCTCTGTTGCCTCATACAATCCATCTTCCAAGTCAGAGACCCGCAAACTAGTCTGTTTGCTCATTTTAGTTGATACATTAAAATTACATGCTTGTGGAGGGCAGCGAACATCTCCGTCCGGACTCTATTTTCTTTTCGTTGCTTGGCTGGCAGTACCGTATTGTTTTAATGATTGTCTGTTGGATGTATGGTTTAATAATCAGTTGGAAATCTTTTTTGTTTTTCCAAATCTTTTGTCGCTGACTCATTTTCTGAATAAATAGATACATTTTGTCAGTGAGTTTGTAAAGCTAGATATGTAAGTGCATATTGTCCTTAGTTTCTGTTTTAAGCTTTGCTCTTCAGCCTGAGTTAATTTAGAAATCTCTTCACATTTTCAAGTGATGTAGAATTTTGGGAAGCCAGCGTTTCTGAATGTCTAGTTTTATTCATTGTGGTTATAACCACAGCAGTTTCTAAAGAGTGGATGTGGAGTTACTCTTCTCAGTTGTGGATGACTGCAGATTTCATATTTACAAATATGACAGAGAATGCTGGGAAACATCGCTCTTTATGCTATAATTTTTTTTTATGTATACATTATAATTTTCTTCTGTCTTCCCTCTCCTTGTTTGGATATTGTCATATTCTAGAATGTTTTAAATATTTTTGACCCTCAAAATTTAGCCTTCCTTTAGAAAAGAGATGGTCCCATAAGAATGGCGTACTTTTTCAGACCTTTAGGGTCCTCAGACATTTGCTTTGTTATGTACTACAGTTGACACAGATAGCTTCTGTAATTGCAGTTTAAAATCCCTGTAATAGGAAATGATGCATCTCTGCTTGTCCTTAATGGGGAGAAACAAATCCCCCCTTTTTTTTCCTCTAAGCTAGATCAATCCAGTCCCTTTGACTTTGACCTTTTCTATAGTTCAGGTTAATAATGCACCCAGTGTCGGATATCACTTAGGTAATTGAAAGCCATCTAAAACCAGTGGGCTGGTTTTTGTCAGATAGTTGGATTTAAATTCTTTTTTTTTTTTTTTTAATAATTCTGGGAAAAGCTTTTAGACCCATTTAAAATCAGAGACTTTAAAAAAAATGTATCTTCCTTATTGCCCAGGGATTTGTTATTTGATTGTGTTTTGTATTTCTAAAGTAAAATTTGGATACATTGTAGATATTTTTAGCCTTTGTAATTTGGGAATTTGGGTCCACCTTCATCTTTCCTTTCTGTGGTTGAGATTAAGGAAACTGTTTCATCAGCTTTTAATTTATTATTTTTTAATGTTTTTATTTATTTTGAGAGAGAGAGCATGTACACGCATGAGCAGGGGAAGGCAGAGGGAAGGAGAGAAAGAGAATCCCATGCAGGCTCTGCTCTGTCAGCACAGAGCCCCAGACACGGGGCTCAATCTCAGCAACCCTGAGATTATGACCTGATCCAAAAATCAAGAGTCAGATGCTTACCTGACTGAGACATCCAGGTGCCCCTATTTTTTTTAACTCCACTTTCCACATTACTTAAAAAATTTTTTTGTAAATGTTCACTTATTTTGGGGAAACACAGAGAGCACATGTGTGAGGGAGATACAGAATCCAAAGCAGGCTCCATCTCTGAGCTGTCAGCACAGAGCCCAGCGCAGGGCTCGAACCAACGAACTGTGAAATTATGACCTGAGCCAGTCAGATGCTTAACCAGATGAGTCCCCCACATGACTTTTTTTTTTTTTAATGTTTTATTTTCTCAGAGAGAGAGCCCGTGTGCAGGGGAGGGTCAGGAAAGAGGGAGATACAGAATCTGAAACAGGCTCCAGGCCCTGACCTGTCAGCACAGAACCTGACGCGGGGCTTGAACCCATGAACCGCGAGATTATGGCCTGAGCTGAAGTCCGACGCTCAACCAACTGAGCCACCCAGGCGCCCCTAGCTTTTTCTTAACGAATGTTAGAACCACCCGTGTGTCTGTAGCCTCAGGACTATTGCTGAGCCTCGTGCGTGGAGCCTAGCCAGCGGGTGTCACCCTGCGCCAATGCTCTTGTCGGCTTGCGTCCTGATCCTCATCTGCTTCGTAAGTCTCCGGGTCTCTGTCAGTAATGAGTCTGTGGCACCTGTGTCCATGGTGGCCCCTGAACCACTCTGCTCATGCACAGCTAACGCTCAGTGACAGCTGCAGGGACCGGAGCCAGGGCCTGGGGGCTTACCTCATCCCGATTTAATTAAAGCAGGGGGAAACTTGTTTAAGGAGTCTTGTGTCTCTCATTCCTTGGCCTGGTTAACAGAAGACTCTTGACTGTTAGCCTTCTTATGAGGCATTTGTGGGAGTGTTGTAGGAAGACATTTGGTCCTTATCTATCATTTTTTTTCCTCAAGATTGGCACATTAGGAATTCTGTATCCATATGTATGTATGCCTGAATATTTTGCTGAACTATCTTTAGGTAAATCATATCCATCATGACTTTTCACCTCTAAATACTTAAATCAGGGGCGCCTGGCTGGCTCAGTTTGTTGAGCATCTGACTCTTGATTTCAGCTCAGGTCATGATCCCAGGGTTGTTTGATTGAGCCCTGAGTCAGACTGCTTGGTATTCTCTCTCTCTCTCTCTCTCTCTCTCTCTCTCNAAAAATATATACAGACTTAAAGCAGCGTATAAGTAAGATAGTGTTCTATTGCCCATACTCAAATTTTTCCAGGTGTCCCAAATATGCAAAATAGTATTTCCCCCTCAAACCAACAATGTCAGGATGTACATTGTATTATATCTAGAAGGCTCGTCCTACCTCCTTACCCCCTTTCTTTTCCTCTTTGACCTTTGATGTCTTATAGATTGTCCCTCATCTCTGATGCAGCTGATTGCCCCTTACATTATTGATTTCAGTTTGTTTCTCTGGTCTCTGTATTTTTTGTATATTGGAAATCGGGTCTCGATGTTTGATTACATTCAGGTCTAAAAATTTTCGCAAAGATCTTTCACAGACAGAGCTCTTTCTTGATCCTGTCAAGAGGCATAGCATGTCCCGTTTTTAGTTAAACCGAGTTTGATGTCTTTATTATTAATGTCTTTTCTTTTGAGAGTTCTCAGCTGTTTATACTCAGTTTCCTTGCCTTCTCAAAAAGAAACCGTGTAATACAAACATTACGATTCAGATTGTTTCTGGATGAAATTTAGTAATCTTAAAGTTTTTTAGTTTATCACATGTGTGCTCCTGATTTAAGGTCAAAGGTACCATTTTGCTTTTAAATGTCCTTTTTATAGTAATTTTTTGAAAAACACCTGGTGCTTACATGCAGTTACCAGTATATCTCACGCATCCTTTTCTTTTTCAATTTTATGTGAGCCTGGTGAGTTTCTACTCATTGTTGACCCTGAATTTCAAATGTTTAAGGGACCAATAAGTAAATTGCTTTTGTCTCTCTGATGAACTTCATGAGCATGGGTCACAGAGTGGATCATCTCAATGCTTTGTTTGTTCTGGGTTTTTATTACAGAGCAATGGAGGAACCAAGCGGCAAAAGATAACCCACCAGAACTACGTAGCCTATCAAAAGCAAGTCATTCGGCGCAGTATGCGACATAGAAAAGTTCGCGGTGAGAAAGCACTTCTTGTTTCTGCTAATCAAACGTTAAAAGAATTGAAAATTCAGGTGAGGAAAATACAATGTTTGTTTAAGTACGCTGTCAACTTAGAAGGGACCTTCCTGCTTTGCCCCAGGTTTATGTACGCCTCTGTTTTCTTTCAGGGTCCACCCTCCTAGTATTAATCCATTGAGAAGGGTTTCTTTTGATTTCAGAATATTGCCCACAGGACCCCTAATTTGAAATAACTCCTTTAAAAAACTTAAAGTTTTCAAAATAGCCAAGAATTGGCGTACCTGGCTGGCTCAGTTGGTGGGACACACAACTCTTGATCTCAGGCTGTGAGTTCAAGCCCCACGTTGGGTGTAGAGATTACTTAAAAATAAATTTAAAAATTTTTAAGAAGCCACACGAGATAGCCAAGAATCTTTCTCTGAAGGTGAAAGTGGTTTGGATTCTGAAAACTTGGGCAAGTTCTGCGTAGCTTTCCAATAATGAAGAACATTGAGATTGAGAGCCCTCAAATGCGCTGCACGCCGAGGTTGTCCGGGGATAAATGTTCCCTCGCTTTATTGTGCCGTATGTTTTCCTTTGACCGCTTAATAAGTATTGGAGCCAGTTACCCGGATCTGCTGTGAAACTGGAGGGGAAATAAAAGGCAGCTACTTCATTGTTTATTCACTTGGATGAGTCTGGAATTTTTTTTAATCACAATATTTTTGGTGTCACATAAGTCTATTTGATAGAATTTTAAAGTTACCTCTCTTCATAGATTGATGTTTTCCACATGGGTTTTTAAAAATTTGTTTTAGATTATTTTCCTCTCCATCCCATTCTCCGCCCCCCGCCTCCCCCCAATAACAAGCATTGTTTGGCACATCAGCTGAGCTATTGCACTGGAGGCATTATAAAAATGCTAGATGATTTTGTTATTTCTTACTATCAATACTAAAGTACTGTACATAAGGGTGGCAGTGGTGTGTCCCAAATTTTTGGCAGGAGGGACTGATAAGTTCAAGATGCCCATGAAAGAGGGGGAAAAAAAAAAAAAAACAACTGGCCCCTAATCGGTTTCAGACACTGATGTATATCCAGAAAGTCGACCAAATTTCCCTCTTTGCTGCTTTCATGTGGCATAGTTTACTGGTTCTGCATTTTTTTCTTGCTGCTGATATTTATCATTGTAATTGAGGCAAAAGTACAGGCTTCCTTTGAGGGCGTTATATATGTTCCAGATTGTCCTGGGAACAGCATTTCCCTTGGTTGAACCCAGGGCTCTGAAAATAAACGTGTTGGCATAATGTCTTTACTCTGTTATTGTACCTTTTACATTTGAGAAAGCTTGTTTCTGTCACCGACTTTTGGCCTGTCAGTGGTAAACCTCGAACATTCAAAACCTTTAAATTACAAAAAGAGCCCCTGTGAATAAAGACATTTAAAAAGCCTATGCTGCTTTTATTATGGACTCCCAGTTTTAAAGAACAAATCGAAAGTCAGCAGAAATCACCTCCGTTTAGGAACACGTTACCTGCACAGTGGAGCGGTTAGAAGCCAGCCGCCGTTCAGATGAAACCCCCGACGTGCCCTTCTCTGATGGGCCCTTTGCAGTGTCCTTCCTCCCACCCCCACCCGGGCTTTGAAGCCGTGCCACCCTGAGTCAAAAGAAAGGGCAGTGAGATGTAATTTCCCCTTGCTGCTCAGTGGAGGTAGCTTTTGAAGCTTCCACTAGATGTGACCTTTTGCCTGGCAGCCTGGCCAGCATTGGGGTTTGTGGTGGGCATGAGTGTGGCCCTCAGATAGTGGTGGTGAGTGGTTTCTGTTTTTGTTTTTTCAGTATGTAATGCCTTTTTTTATGTTTGAGGGAGCCTTTCCTCTTGGAGAGAGTACATTTCCAAGTTAATAGGATGGCATCATTTGTAAAATTGTAAATGTTTTATTCTAGACGTACTCATTTACTTACTGTTGCTTAAAATCTTAAGAAGTTTGCCTTGACTGATGATTAATTCAGCCACCCCTGATACCGTAAAGTAAATGGAGGCACAATTGATGCCTCTCCCTTCGCAGAAGATGTTTGGTGTTGTTCTATTTCCTTTTCCCACAGACGCGTTGAGTGGGTCATGCTGCCTGCCTTAGTAAGGAGGGGACGTTGGCACTGTGGTTAAATGGCTGCCAGCCGAAGCCATTGCCCCTGTGTTTCCTCTGGCCACACACCCCTGGGCCATAGCGAGCGGCGCAGAGTGGCTTCCCTTTAGGAACAGGGTTTTCGTTGTTCCTCATATGCTCTGTAGATGAGGGATGCTGTACCTGTATACTATATATGTATATTTTTAATGTTTATCCATTTTTGAGAGAGACAGAGACAGAGTGCAAATAGGGGAGGGGCAGAGAGAGGGGGAGAGAGGGACACAGAGTTCAAAGCAGGCTCCAGGCTCCGAGCTGTCAGCCCCACACGGGGCCCGAACTCACGAGCTGTGAGATCGTGACCTGAGCTGAAGTCAGACGCCTGACCCACTGGCTACCCAGGCACCCCTGCACCTATATACTATTAATTATATGCAGGCATTTTTATGGCTTGTGCTTTACTGTGCCAACAGCCTCCATGCCCTTGACTGGCCTATTCCTTCTTCTAAAGTAGCGTGTTCTCCTCACTCATAAATACTTGTTCATATTTCATAGCTCCTCTTCTGCAAACCTGCCTTGGCCTCCAGCTGTAGAACCGACTCTTCTTTCCTCCATGCTCCCCAGATCTCACATGTACCTTCTGCCCCCAGCCCCACCGTGTTGTTATGCCCTCACTCTCTGAGCTCCTCTGGGCTGGGGTTCCTCCCTCAACATTTGTATTTCCCACACTGAACAAAGCATATGATTCATGGTAGCTTCTTAATAAAACCTTCATTAGTTGCCAAATGTCCTTGTCTGTGTGCTCAGCACATAAAGTCCTGAGCAGCCGCTCAGTGAAGGTGCTCACGTCTGGAGGTGTTTGCTTTGTCCAACCTCACGGGGTGCTCTGGACTACCAGCAGGCATCCCTGCAGTCAGGCAGCTGTAATGTTGCCCCGTTGAATTGGTGCTGGACACCTGCACTGTAACCCCGCTTCCTTCCTCCCGAGTCCTCTTTGGTAACCTGCTTACCTCCGCCTGGTTCCTGTGCGCTGGGCTGGCTCTGGTAGAAGCGTCCTGTTAGTACTTCTTACCAGAAATGGGCTTATTGATTCAAAGACAGTTTATTGATGATATCAGTATATGTCAGCCACAGAGCTATCTGTGTTGTCTTTTTTTTTTTAATGTTTATTTACTTATTTTGAGAGAGAGGAGCGAGACAAAGAATCCCAAGCAGGCTCCACATGGCAGTGCAGAGCCCAACACAGGGCTCATACTGACCAATCATGAGATCATGACCTGAGCCTAAGTTAAGAGTTGAAAGCTTAGCCGACTGAGCTACCCAGGTGCCCCAGAACCATCTCTGTTTCTCAGGAGAAGTTCCGTTAACATTCCATCCAGTGTTGTTATCCTTGTTTCTAATTTTCTGTATGCCGTTATTAGAGTCATTTTTCTGGTCACGGTCTTCTTGTCTTAGAAAGCTCTTGGGCCATGTTATACACACAACTGGCTTAGGGCTGCTTCATCTTTCCGGATTCAGAGAGTAGAGGAGTAGCATGCATATAAAGGTAGAAAAGTCTTCCCATAACATTGACGTTGGTAATAAACATACATGTAATAAAACATTCACTTGAGTATGTAAGTTATGAAGCATAATGAAATGAATACTCTTGAATTCACCCGCCAAGTAACAAATTAGAACATACCATTGAAGGTACCTGTGTGCTCCTGTCCAAGGCCCACTCCTTGCCTGCCCACGTAATTCTAGTAATTACTACCCAGAAATGGTAAAAAGAAGACATTTTTGTCAACTTGGAAAAAATGTTTAAGTATTATGCATAGTAGTCTTCCTGAATGTATTTAACGTTTTAAAATTATTATTTTTTATTTGGAGAGAAAGTTGGGGAGACAGGTGGGGTTGGGAGCAGAACCCCAAGCAGGCTCCATGCTCAGCGCAGAGCCTGATGTGGGGCTTGATCTCACAACCCTGGTATCATAACCTCAGCTGAAATCAAGAGTCAGACATTCAACCAGCTGAGCCACCCCGGGGCCCCTGAATGTACTTAAATTTTTAACAATTGGCTAGAATTAGGAAGGGGTCGCTTCCCGTAAGAAGTTCATATTTTGGTTCCTAGAGGCGAGACTGTCTAAGAAAATACCGCAGTCCCAAGGGCTGAATTATGTAGTCCAGGCTTGCTCAAGAAATTAGGACAGAAAGATGGCTTGCCGGTTAATTTAAAGATGGTCTTAGGGAAGAATTTTTGACTTGATTGTTAAAAGGACGTGGGGCTGGGCATGAGGACAGTGACCGTCCTGTCCCTGCCCAGGCCTTAAAACCAGAGGAGCCACCCGCCCGCTCCACCTGCTGCTTTGGTCCCCACCCCACCCCCGCTGCGGGGGAGGGGGCAAGACGCAGAACAAAAGGGCCCCTGGGTATAATTGTTCTCTACCAGGCCTCCTAAGGATGTTCCCAGATCGGCTGGGATTCTAGTCTCAGTAGGAGTGGAGCCAGTGGGCTGACTGCAAAGAATAGTCTCTTTTGTTTGTTTGCTTGTTTAAGGAATCCATGTATTCATGTATTCCAATAGGGTGTAAGTCTCAGTACTTTTCGCCTCATACCCGCTTTCTTTCACGTTGGCACAGATCATGCACGCGTTTTCAGTTGCTCCTTTCGACCAGAATCTGTCAATTGATGGAAAGATTTTAAGTGATGACTGTGCCACCCTCGGCACCCTTGGCGTCATTCCCGAATCTGTGATTCTGTTAAAGGTGGGTGATGGCTCCTTCCCTAAGGAATCCCAGAAGGCTTTGACGCCCTGCACCCACCTGCGACAGCGGTTGAGGTCGCCCCTGGGCGTCAGCGGGCTGCGCCAATAGCAACTGGCCTCCAGACCCTCCCGCTCTGGCTCAGCGGGACTGAGTGGAGATCAGGACACCATCAGTTCTTGTGGGGTTTTCATCATTTTTGTTAAAAATGATAGATGTAGATTAAGCCTCCACCCAGACTTCTGGGTCAGCAGAATTCCTTAACCATACTTCTATGAAAGCATCCCCTCATTTCCTCTTGGCTCAAAAGTACCAGCCACTCAAGCTAGGAAACAAATGTAAGACCCGAGGCTTGGCCACGATAGTCAAAATGCTTTTGGTTCACTTCTTGGGATTTTTGTCCGGGGCATGGAAATTGCCTTTGGGTATAGTAGATTCAGGAGCAGTGGAAAGTGTTTTGCAAAGGCAAGGTCCCGAGACGTTGAGGAGAGAGTCCTTGAACTGCCTCATGAGCCCAGTCCTGTCCTTACCCTCCCCGAAGGGTTGGGTTTTGTCTCTTCCCTTTGCCTCTTTGGTTTTGCAGTGGCCAGAAGCATCCCCCCCTGTGCCTGACGCCACTGCGTCACCTGATAGCGTGTTTGTATTTGTTCACGCATTTGAGCTGTGAGATACATGCTTGTCACACTCCATCCTGGGGAGAGAGAGTTCGGCCCTGGAGATGAAGGGGCAGGTCCATACCCACCACTCCACACATTCCTACCGCCTGCCCTTCCCTTTTGTTTCCTTTTGGCTTTTCTTTCAACTGTAGGTTCTGTGGAATTATTCTGAAAACCTAGAATTGCCAAGCCCTGAAGGTCCCCAGGTCTAAAACCCTTGTCATAGTCCATGTTATCTGCGGTCAGCTAGAGTCTGTGCTGGTCATCAGCCTCAGTGCTGGCTTCTGTCCTGAAAAGGGAATTGGTGATTTGTTCCTGGTGCTGAGGAGGGACAAAAATGTCTTTTTCAGCTAACTTAACTTTTTAGAGGACCAGTCTGACTTGGTCTCCACCTAACTCGCTATCACCATCACTCTGGCATCCTAGCTCATGTTCATTTTGTGCATAGTAACCTCAGGGGAATCAGTTTCCACATCAAAAGGTGTATTTAAGAGCAGGTAACCCATGTCACCATGTGTGGTTTGGGGGTGATGAGCGTAGACCTGTCATTGTAGGCAGGGGCATCCTGTGTTAGTCCTGGACGTGGCTGACAGCGCGTGTATCTGTGTCCTGTGGAAGACACTGGTGGACGCGTGGGCCTGCTGTCCATGTGCTGAGGATCTGCTCTGGTTTTCACTTGTCTTCATTGGTTTTTCTAGGCTGATGAACCGATTGCAGATTATGCTGCAATGGACGATGTCATGCAAGGTAAAGACACATTTTCTCTAGGAATTTGTTCCGTTGCTAGAAGGAGAGGTAATTACACCTGGTGAAGCCTCTGTCTACAATGCTTTTACTTTTCACTTCAAAAAAGTTTTACGTGTTGTTAGGGTGGAGTCTTACATTCTTTCTCCTCGAAGATCATAGAGAAGGGCGGGTGCAAAAATTTGGCAAACAGAAAGCTGAGAACAGAGTAGTAATGATTTAGCTGAGCTGAGGAAACCGGAATACGGGTAAGCCTGCCGATTGAAGAAGTCAACCAGAAGCCAAGTTCATTCTGCTTGTAGAGCCTCAGACAGACGCACAGGAGACCCTAGGTACTTCCGGCTGTGGGAGTGAGGTCTGAGCCTGAGAATAGGAACCTATACGAGAGGCAGTGAGACAGCACACAGTCCCTTCCCAGGCCGTCATGTCATACTGTTCCCTCCCCACCGGCACCTCATGTGGGCAACGAGGACGTGTGTCTCAGCTCTTTGAAGGCGAGAAAGAGGTGCTTCATCTCCCTGGGAACCCTTCAGTGAGGCACACCGGTATTCACTGACCAGTCCTCACACTTCACTAGGGAGAAACGGGCAGCTTCAGACCACCAGACAGAGGAGGGGTGAGGGCCTGGAACTAAACAGTGCCCGTCGCCAGCCTCAAGGAAGGAAGCTGAAGGAAGCACTCTGTGCAGGAAGAATGAGAAAGCTCAAAAATTAAATAATACAGCAAGACCAAATAGCCAGGGACTCTATAAAAGAAACTTTGAGAGGACAAAAGGGGTTTCATGAAGTTAATGACCGTGCCAGGGGTCCAATGTGGTAAGTGAAATTCCAGGGACGCGTGCATCTAAAAACATGCAGAGATGCGGGAGGAAAAGGATTCTGCTTCTCAAGATGAAGGGTCAGACAGACCGAAGGATGGAGCTGCGCCCACAGGGTTCTGAGGGAAAGCGAGTTCCAGTCGAGACTTCCACAACTAGATTTTGTTCTCTCTTCATATTTGATGGCTCTTGGAACACAAATGAGGCCTCCAAATATTTCTCTCTCTGATGCCGTTTGCCAAGATACTATGGAAGGGTATGCTCGTCTTAAGCAAGGGTGCAAGCCCCGAAAAAAGTCAGTGGTGGCACCAAAACCTAGGGCTCCAACAAGGCAAAACCGCCCTAGAAGACAGTGGCGGGGACGCCCAGAAGAGAAGCTCTGCGGCCAGCAGCGAGCCCGCCGGTCCGGGTCCGAGCAGGGAGCACAGCTCAGGCGGAGCGTGTCCCCCGGCAAGAGGGGAGATGATGCGTGACTATCTTGAGGCTTACAGGTCTTCAGGAGGTTACACTTGAATTAGAGATGGCACAGAGCAGATGAAAAGCCAATGCGATGCAGTCGTTACCAACCCCAGAAAGTCCTACCAGACAGCAAGTATGACCAAGGTACACTGAGAGGTTCGACTGTGAGCCCTTGTTTGTTTTTGTTTTGTTTTTTTTCTGCTTTTTTTTTCTGTTAAATGCTTTACTTTTTTTTTTTTTTTACAAATAGTTTTTTGTCAAGTTAGTTTCCACATAACACTCAGTGCTCACCTGTGAGCCCTTGTTAATGGAGTAAAAAATAATGTGAATACCGGACACTGACTGACTTAACAAAAAACACCACTGTCAGGAGGGGAGATGGGTTAGGGGGCAGGTGGTGGACAAACTAAATCTTTATTTTTCATAGAGGAAGTTATTAGCTACTATTTATCTAACGTTATGAAATAACAATACAGTTGACCTTGAACAACATGGGTCTGAACTGTGCTCGGTCCATTCCAACACGGGCTTTTTTAAAAAAAGTGTATGTGCAGCACATAAATGTATTTTCTCTGCTTTGATTTTCTTAATGACCTTTGTTTTTCTAGCTTGATCGTAAGAATGCAGTATATAATACATATAACAAAATACGTGTTGAATGGCTATTTTGGGTGAAGCTGCCTGTCAACAGTAAGCCGTTAGAAGTTAAGTTCTGGGGGGAGTGTGAAGCTCTGTGTAGTTTTTCAGCCATGCTGTGGGTCAGTGCCCCTAACCCCCAGTTGTTTAAGGGTCAGCTGAATAAGCATATTATCTGGAAAGAAAGACCTGGAGAAAAGGCTACATGAGTCAGAAGTGGTTCCTTCTAGAGTGTGGGAATGGAGGGAAGGTGGGGAAAGACAGCGCCCCCGAAGGCATCTGTCACAGGTTTTCTCCAGGCCTCCAGACCTCTCTCCCCGCCCCCCGCCCCACTTGTNNGGTGTACAAGTAGGCTCCAGCCACAGCCATTGTTTTACCTTATTTGACTTTGATGAAAATAAAAACAAAGAGAAAGATTGTCACCTGATTATTCTCACCCAAAATTTCAAAGGTAATCATTATGGGTGAGTAAGGTAATTAAAAGTTATTTGTAAACTTTTTTTGTCTTTAGGCATTGCAGTAATTTAGGCATTATTTTCTGTCACAACAGTCTTTTCATGTTGGAATTTTTCTCTCTCTCTTTTTTCCCAGTATGTATGCCAGAAGAAGGGTTTAAAGGTAAGTCACATTTGTCATGTTTTGTTCATGAATGTCAGAGTCATACTGTAATTTTCTCTTAAAGCGAAGGCTGTAATTTGATTTTAAAATTTAATTCAATATAGTCTCATGACTGAAATTAATTTTAGTTTAATGCATTTTTTATTCAGCCTTCTTCATTATCTTTTTCAGCACTCAGGCCTCAGAGAGGGCCTGTGTGTTCAAAGCCTCTACCACCAGATGTCCATTTTGCACTCTTTCTCATTTGGGGGCGGGGGAGGGGAGAGGTTGGGGAATTAGCTAGTGGCGTTTATATTTATTTTTCCTGTTCCTCCTCTCAGTCCCACCTTGGAGCAAAACATTTCGTGTATAACTGATGAGAATTAGAGGAAAGGAATTTGCTGAATTGTATACAGTTCAGTGAAAAGGTTTCATTCATCTATTTAGATTTCAGGCATTTCTTGGATTATGACTGGATGGTGACACAGTGGTGTCTTGTCACATGGCCACTATTATTTGTGTATACTAATAATATTAATTCATCAAGTATAGACCTTTGATATTTACAGACTTAACCGTTGCCATTGTGATTCCTTTTGGAGAGGTCCGTGGCAGCTTGTGATTTTTTTATTTTTATTTATTTTTCTTTTTTTGCCATGGAGTGAGTTTAATCAAATACCAGGGGTCCTTTGCTTACACAAATGAGTGAGCAAAGCTACTGGCTTAAGTAAAGCCTTCCTCTCAAGGCAGCTTTGTTATCTACACATTGACTACTACAAAGAAGTGGTCAAAACAAAGCAAAGCAAAAAATTCCTTTATGAAAAATGGCCATCAAATGAAGGCATCAATAAAATGCGATTCACTTGTGTGAAGATACCGCATAGGAAACACGTGGCTTTCAACCGAAACGTGGGTTTAGCCAAAAGCCTGGAGTCTGCTGCTCTGTTCTTACACTTCACCGTCCAGGGGCCGCGGTGCTCATTCCTTTAATTGGATATTCCCTGTTGATGATGCGTTCTTGGCAAATGGAGTGCCTGAAAGTCTTCATTTTCAGTTCACAGCTGTACCTCCACGTGTGTTTTCTTTTCCCAGGTACTGGTCTACTTGGACATTAATCTTTTGAATACTTGCTGACTTCTAAGAAATGACCAGAAGGGAAGAGAGGCGTTTGACATATGTTAGGGCATTAATGAAAAGATGGATTTAAGAATTAAAACCATTCTATGACTCTTCCACAAGGCAGAAAACTATTCCGAAGTGACTGTCCCAAATGCCTTATGTCAAATAAAGCAGATTGCACTGACGGACATCAGACTTGAAGGAAATGTTTCAAATTTTATATTTAAGGGAGGGTGGCGGGCGGGCGGGGGCAAGTAAAGCTGGAGCCGGTTTAGTGGCAGTAACAGTAAATCATGTTTACATATGAGATTTATAGTCACGGGAGGGAATAAAGTTCTGTTATATTTCCTTGCTCGCGTTTCATACCAGATGCATTGGTCCATAAAGGATTTTATCACAGTAGATGGGACAACATTCTGCTCTGAACTAAAAAGTAATTCTTTAGACATAACCTGCTTACCAATACCTGTCTTTGATTCATATTTTACTTTCAATAAAGCATGAAAGTGAAGAAACTTGCCTTCATTGTGGAAAAGTGTCTTCACATTATCGTCCTCTTCTCCGCGTCGGCTCCCGCACACCCACGCTGCCCTCCGCCCCGTGGTCTCTCTCCTGGTGTCAGTCATGTGTGCTCCCTGCAGTGAGGAGGGATTGGGGCTCAGTTTGGGCTTCAGGGCCCTGGCTTTCATGCCTTCAGGGTGGATGGCGAATGTTTATTACCTGTGATAGCACCTTCCTCCAGTCTTGCTGTTATTCAGAATTTGGGAAATCAAGTACATCTTGCACTTCGGAAAAACCTGACCACCTTATCAGAAGAGTCAAGTGGACTGAAGTACCATTTGGATGATGCAAGGTTTTTATAGAAACGTGTTCTTCCCATTCCCCAAGTCTACCGTTTCTTGCATCTTGCTTCTCTTTTGAAAGCATCTTTCCCGAAGTGACCAGAAAGGGGTTTTTAGATCATTTTGTTTAAACAACACAAAAGGTATGGATGGGATGTGTCATTTCATCTATTTCCGGATTACTGTTATTAACACATAACCAAAGCAACATTCTTAAGAATGTTGAGGGGTTTTATTTTTTTATTTTTTTAATGTTTTATTTACTTCTAGGAGAGAGAGAGAGAGACAGCGTGAGCAGGGGAGGGTCAGAGAGAGAGGGAGTCACAGACTGAAACAGGCTCCAGGCTCTGAGCTGGCAGTCAGCACAGAGCCCGACGCAGGGCTCGAACCCACGAACCGCGAGATCATGACCTAAGCAAAAGTCGGACGCTTAACCGACTAAGCCACCCAGGCGCCCCAAGAATGTTGAGGGGTTTTAAAACGGGACTTAACACAAGTTGGTTTCATGGTTTTCTGTTCAGTGTGTATGTACACGTTTGGGGCCAAGATGCTTACTCCGGCGTATGTCTCGTGAACACTTTTTTAGCCTTAGGTTTGTGATAGGGTGGTTCCCCCCTCCGTTTTTTTTTTTTTCTTTCTCCTTCCACGCTCCCCCACCCCCACCCAACATTTAAGCCCACATAATGGGTGGGGGTGGGGGCAGGTTTAAATTTGAGGACCAGTAACCTTGGCAGAGCCCTTTTGAATAGCGCTTTTTATCAGAATAAGATGGCTATTTGGTCAAATTATAACTTCTTGCTTGTTTTTCCCCTCTGTTGGCTATGCCTCCAGTCTGTGCCCCCTGAGGAAGAGGGGGTGTGTAATGAGCCTGTGTGGGAGAGTGCAGGCTCCACACAGGACCCTTGAAAGCCAGCCCAGGCACCAGCCGTTCCTGCACTGAGGTCGGTCAACACAGGGAAGGGACTCAGAGTTGAGGTCACGGATAGCTAATTGGGTTTTAGATCCCAGTCTTTTATTTTGCTCCAAAAAAATAGGAAGCTGGAGTATCAGTGTATTAATACACCGAGCAACTTCCTCTTTCCCGAGGTAGAGACTTATTAACAAGTTCACTGAGTGCTCATTGGGACAGCTCCCCTTTCTCCACAAAGAAGCCATTCAGCCAGAAAAGGTTCTTTCTAGGGACTGACAAACATGTCTGCAGCCCCTAGAAATCAGATCTCTTTTTCCCATTTTGCTGTTAAAAACAGTTTTAAAATGTGTTACTCAAGTCTTTTCCCCTTATGCAATGGTAACAGCCTTTCCGAGATCTTTCAGTATGACCCAGTCTCTGCAGTGGCTGCTCTAAGAACTCTGCCCAGGGTGGGAGCGAGCTGGGCCCAGCAGGAGCCTGTGATGCTGCAGGCGGCTGTTCTCAGCCCAGCAGCTGTCTCCTCCTGCCCTGACCAGTGCAACTCAGTGTGGCCATGTACCCATCAGCAGCACTGGGAGGCTGCATTAGAAATGCAGGAGCCAGGGCTGGGCGCCTGGGTGGCTCAGTTGGTTAAGCATATGACTTTGGCTCCGGTCATGATCTCCTGGTCCTTGAGTTCGAGCCCTGCATTGGGCTCTGTGCTGACAGCTCAAGAGCCTGGACCCCACTTTGAATTCTGTGTCTCCCTCTCTCTCTGCCCATCTCCCACTCTTTCTTCCTCTTTCAAAAATAAACGTTAAAAAGTAAAGAAATGTGGGGCTGGGGGGCACCTGGCTGGCCCAGTTGGAAGAGTGTGAGACTTCATCTCAGGTTGTAGGTTCAAGCCCCACATTGGGGGTAGAGATTACTTAAATAAATAGTAAAAGAAAAATGCAGCAGTCCAAGCCCCAGACACCTGAGATCTGCGCCCACAGGTCACTCCAGTGCTTTTAGAGGTTGAGAAGCCTCAGGCTGGGATCCCTTTGCCACCCTCACTGCTTCGCATGGGGAAAACAGGTACACAGTATAAACTCACTCCCAGTTCTTTGTCTCCGTTTACAAATATGTAGAGACCAATGGTCTTCAGGGCTGGAACCACACTGAAGCACAAAGACTCTCCATCAGGTTGTTTTTTTTATACTGTGCATGTGTATTTTTTATCAGAGCAGTCCTCTGTAGAAGGTATTTATGAAGCCTGAGATTTCCCCCCTTCTGTTTCTGACCGCCTTAATCCCAAACTAACACTTACTCCATCCCGTGATAGTACACATTGTTGACATTACCTGAAATACAGGTTCCCATTTGGCCATCTTCATTCCCTGGGGAGATCTGTGTATTAATGAACTTTGTTATTTAGAGTTACTCTTCATTTTCTACAGGACTAAAAAGAAATGAGTGTCTCTTGATTTCCATGAAGTCATAATCCAGAGTGAATATTTTTTGGTTACTTTAAATCTCCAGTTAGTGGTCCATATGGTCATGGACTTATCGATCAGATCCTGGTTAATATTTGAAGCTGACGTTGGTATTGAATAACCTGTTTTAAATACCCAAGGCATGATTTATCTCTGTCTAAACAAACTGCCGAAATGAAATGAACATTAAAGCCTGTCTTTCCTGTTACTGAGTCCTGGAGGAGTAGCCCATCCTTTCTCTTTGGCATTTTAATGTTTTGTTTGCTCGGTGTTCCAGGGGACTGTGAACAGAGTTCAGTCCCATGCAAAGCCAGCGTCTTTGTTTTAAGAAGATTCTCACCCCTTTGCCAACTCCTTGTGTCCCACACCCATCTCCAAGGTGCAGGGTTCTGTCAGCAGGTACATTTGGGATTCTGAAGGCCAACAGCTCACTGCCTCCGAAGCTCAGACCTCTTGTGGACACCAGAATGGCTGGAGATCAACATTACCAGAATCCTTTGTTCATTGGAATAGAAATTGTAAACATTTGTATGTGGTACCACATTGATTGGTATTTCACAGAGCAACAGCTTTCATGCCAAAGTCCTATGTGTCCGGGCGGACACGTAAAACCATCTCTCCTACATCCCAAAACCTTTGTTCCTTTTTTTTTTTTTAATGTGGCTGTTGGGTCCAGTGGGCCGAGGAGTCTACTAGCTGTTGAGATCACACATACACGCATAGCGGAGTGTTGAGAAGTCGGTCGCCTGGTTCCGGGTAATCCCCTCATTTACCTTGTAAGGAAGCAAAGCTGCTTTGCTTCAGCTTGGTTTCCTTGTCTCTGAGAAGGGCAGTATTCGCTGCCTCGTATTCCCTCCCACACTGTGAAGATCAAGCAGTAATAGATGCTGTTGGGGTAAATTGCTTTGTATTCTTTGCCATTAGAAAGACTCCAGCCTTTGTGAGGGAATGCCACAGAATCCTTTCCATAAGTTTTCAAACGGGTCATGTAACCACGAAGCCAAGCTACCCGGAGCCCCTTCTCTTGAGAGTGCACCTTCTGCTGGAAGCTCTTAGAGCTAAAATCACGGCTGGACAGGTGTTCAATCATACCGTTACATAAATCTTTCCTCTTGGCCGGTAGAGAAAATGAAACTAATGGCCAAATGGTAAGATTCCTTGGTTCTGTGTTTATTTGGAGCCTTATATTGAAAGGTATTTGAAACACGTTTAGAATGTGTGTCAGAGATTTATGTCTCTGTGATGGGCAGGTCCTGCCCTAGAGGGGAGCTTCCGATATTTTGATTGTCATTGCCAAGATCGTCAGAAAACAGGTGCTGTGAGCTTCAGAGGCAGGGCTGTGCAGGCACCAGGGAGCACGATGCAATGCAGAAGGATCACATGTTTGTCATTTTTTATTTACCTCTTGAGACTTAGTGAATAATATTCAAGAGTAGAGTATGTGGAATAGGTATTTCTTGTGCTGGCCCTTCCCTAGCAAATAAACCACAGGACCAGTTTTATCAAATCAGTACAGCATACTGCTTACCAAATCCTATCACTTTTTTAAAAAGCATACGTCTCAGAGGAGTTGGTGACATTTCTTCATATGGTAAAATTTAAGTATCTTTTCTGAGCCTCATTAGATTTTGGGTAGAAGGAGGTTGCAGAATTCATCTTGTGACTTGGCAGTTGAATGACCTCTTATGGATGACATTGGTCTGCCTTTAGAGCTGGGACCCGCCACCAGCCCATTACTGCCCCAAGCCTTTGCCACGTCCCACCCAGGAGGCAAGATCGTGATCCCTGGAGGAGCGGATCCTGCCAAATGGCCTCTGTCCCACAAGCATCAGTGACGTGTTGGCTGGCTCTTCCCATACTGTGTTTTCACACTTTCTCATTCATGAGGCTGTCTGCATTTTCCATGAAGTTAGTCCTAAGAGCTTGTCCAACATAATTACTGTATTGATCCCAAATAGAGGGCATCAGCTGTTCCCACAACTCCTCGCTTTCAAGGACTTGGCTGAGACTGCGTAGGGCCAGGGCCTATGGAGCGAAATCCTCTGAGCCTGAGTGGGAGCCAGCCTTGTACCAGCAGCTGGAATGGCAGCTTGAGCTCCAGATCTGTGTTCGCGCTGCCAGAGGAGGCAGGCCCTGGGCCACGGGAAGTGAGGGGCACCCCCCCAGGGGAGCTGGAGAGCCTCGCCAGCCACTGCCCGAGTTCAGTCATTGCTAGCTGGCACACTGGCCTCTGCACACTCGTATCTTGGTCCCCCTTCATTATCCTCTGATTTATGTGTTTATAACCAAGGGAACACTAAACTGCTACCAGGTCTTTTTATGTTCCTGGACAAGTGTGTTCCCCTCTGGGCCCAAGTCCTCTCTGAATGGAAGCCGGATGTGTAGAAGTTGTCAAACATGAGCTGGGTGGAAGGAAACAGTGGGGCCTCATCTCTTCGCCTCAAAGGACATTTCTCATTTTACAGTCTGTGGGTCGCCTCTTTGTTTGTCTTATGCCTGCAGTTTTTGCTGCAGCTTCTCCCCTCTCTGTAGCATGCACTGCTGGTTCTCTGGATTAAAGAGGATCCAAGCAGTGCTAGACTGTCTAGAATTCTGGAAGTAGAGTGAATTGGTTATTTTTGTCTTACTGGGAGCCAGAGTTAGGGGTGGGCTGGATCTTACATCTGCACCAAAAACCACTCCAATCCCAGAAAAATGAATCAAGCCAATTAGTGATAGGCTGTCCTAGCTTCCTGCACAGAGGGCTCTGGCCATCTTCTCCACTGTTTCCACATTAGCTGCGTGTAGCCACGTGACATTTTTTTCCCCTCATTTATTTTGAGAGAAAGAGCAGGGGAGGTGCAGAGAGAGGGAATCCAAGAATCTCTTATACGGGGCTCGAACCTACGAATGGGGGAGATCATGAGCTGAGCTGAAACCGAGTTGGACACTTAATCTGCTGAGCCACCCAGGTGCCCCCACATGATATGTTCTCAGCAAGGAAAAACGAACACCTCAAGATCCACTAGAAGCTCTTCTGTGACAGTAAGACTCCTGGGAGAGAGCCTTCTAGAGTCTTGTATGACCAGGGCTGCTTGTCTCTTGTGCTCAAAGTGGGGACTCCCTATCTATGTTCACATTCATGATCCAAAGACTTCTCTAACCCTAGAGTGGGTCCCACAGGGTGGCATCCTCTCTGCCGAGTCTCCAGGCATCCGCATGACAGCTCACTGTGCAGACACCGAGGCTGACTCCCACCATCAGGTCTGGTTCTCACTGGGGTGGAACTCTCCTCCCAGCCGCCCCTGCGGCCACCCACCCTCTCTGGTCTCCCAGCCCCTCCTAGACCTTACTCAGTGTTCCATGGTTAGCACACCTTGGGGACCCACCACTTGTGAGTTCCCTCCCCACCCCGCTTTTCCTGCTGAGCCGCCCCCATCCCCATCTTCTCCCCTTTGAACTGGTGTGAGGCGGGGGGAGCAGAGAAAAGAGTTTTTTCCAGGAGACGATTCCCGGTTTTAGGACTCCCTCGTGCATTATTCTGAGTTTACTGTTGTGCCCACCCACATTTTCGTTCTCCAAGTCTTCTTAGATGTCAGGTTTTTTGCAGCCAGCTTTCATTTGTCACCGGTTGGGAGTGCAGGGGTGATGGCCAGGTTGCAATGTATTAAGTGTTTGAAAAAGAAAAGCCTTGTGCCCAGAGGCAGCCATGCGTGAGCGGTCAGTCCTGAGTGGTTTGGATTGAAATAGGCCAGGGAAAGCAAAGCTCTGGAGCCTTCGTCCAATCTTCCCCTTCCGTACCTAGGCTCCATGCCAGGCTGCGTGCCCAGCCCCCTACGGCACGTGTTGCCTTCTCCCTAGAGGCCCTGACAGTCTCAGAATGGTGCCCCCCACCCCCCAGGACACACTGGAGATTATAAGCCTCTTGCATTGAGGTTTTCTGTAGAGGAAAATGCTGTAATCGAAAGCTCCTTGATTATAAAGAAGGAGTAGAGAGGCTTGGCACAGAAGAGCCTTCCTTCTTCAACCAGGGTCGGGCACATTCAGTCCCCCAGTGCCAGCATGACCTTAGGCTCTTGGGGGACCTTGGAGTCTGCCAGTCCAGACTACAAAAGGTCACAGCTGCAACTGCTCACTTAGTGCGTTTCCACCCCACGGCTGCCTCTGTCTGTCCCTCTTGCTCCGGCTCAGGTGGGACACCTTTGTCTCCATTCACAAGCCGGAGTGGCACCATTAGCCCTTAGCTAATTACCCTGAGCCAGAGTGGGGAGCCTGGGATCTCTTTTGTCTCACGGCACGGAGGGAGAGAGGGCTCTTGGGGGGAGTAGCTGAAGCAGGAAAAGGCACAGGGATTGTGACCCGAATTGAATCTGAGGATCCATCTGGCCCACTGTACAAAAAAGCCAGAGGGTGGGAGGAGATGCGACGCTTCCCAGAGCTCTGAGATTTGTGTGTCCGTCCTGAGGTGTGTGAGCCCAGCTCCGCTGCACGCCAGCCAGCCCGGTGCCTGCTGCCCTGCAAAGCCTTCAGGCTTTCAGCCAGCCTGTCGCAAATGGGATTTTTTCCCCCAAGCATCTCCCGGGACCAGTGCCCTGTTGAACACACCTATCTGGGGCAGTTGGTCCACCACGAAATCCCTCTGCGCCAGCCCCAGAAGTGCCTTGACCACCCACGTTTAACTGCTCTCTCACTCTAGCCTTGAACCAACTACCTGGCCCTGGAGCATCCTGAGAAGGATCCAGGCCCGGGGCCCCATGCTGGACAGGAAGTCAGAGGGCCCCCAGGAGTGGGGTGGGCCCAGGGGAAGCAGACGATGTTCCAGGCATCTGTCCTCTGTTCCAGCAGTTGCCTCCTTCCTGTCCTGATCACCTCGTTCTATGGTGCTGCCAGAAGTGTTGTCTGTGGCCAGCAGCACCGGAACACTGCACAGCGTTATTGGAAATGCAGGAGCTCAGGAGCCTGAGTGGCTCTGTCAGTTAAGCATCCAACTTAGGCTCAGGTCATGATCTCACTGTTGGTGAGTTCGAGCCCCACATTGGCTTCACACTGATAGTGTGGAGTCTGCTTGGGATTCCCATTCTCATTCTCATTCTCATTCTCTCTCACTCTCTCCCTCTCAAAAATAAACTTAAAAAAAAATAGAGGGGCTCCTGGGTGGCTCAGTTGGTTAAGCATCTGACTTAGGCTCAGGTCATGTTCTCACTGTTGCTGAGTTCGAGCCCCACGTTGGCTTCACGCTGATAGCGTGGAATCTGCTTGGGATTCTCATTCTCTCTCTCTCTCAAAAATAAACTTTAAAAAAAAAAAAAATAGAGGGGTGCCTGGGTAGCTCAGTTGGTTAAGCATCTGACTTTGGCCCAGGTCATTATCTAGCAGTCTGTGAGTTCGAGCCCCGTGTCGGGCTCTGTGCTGACATCTCAGAGCCTGGAGCCTGCTTCACATTCTGTGTCTCCCTCTCTCTCTGCCCCTCCCCTGCTCCTTCTCTCTCTCTCTCTCTCTCTCTCTTCCTCTCTCAAAAATAAATAAACATGAAAAAATTAAAAATTAGAAAAAAAGAAAGAAAGAAATGCAGGAGCTCAAGCTCCAGACCCTGTGCATCAGGATGAGGCCACTTCTATGCTGTTCAAAGTTTGAGAAGCCCTGGGCTGGGGCCTCCTTCCCACCCATGGCTGGCGAGAGCGTGCCGGGAGGGAGAATTTGGACCAGAGAGCTCTGGTGCCTGATCCGCCCTTGCCCTCTGCCTTTCCACATTAGCTCGAGGGAGGGTGGAATGAAGTTGAGACTCGTACCCCTACTCACCATTGATTCAGATCATCTCTTCTTGGTTGGGTGAGAGTCTTGGTGGAGACATATGGCCCCGGTCACAGCCCCCATGGGACTGAAAACTCGGGGCCCTGCATGTCTCCGTGCAGAGACTGATGCAAGGGTTGCTGAGGCCCAGATCTTTGCCCTAATGGAATGCAGTCCCCATGACTGGAAAGATGGGGCAGGAGGAGGGTTTGGGGAAGGGAGGAACTGGGGAACTCACACTCTTGTTAAGCACAGCAGGTGGTCAATAAATAAGTTGAATAAGTGGGGCTCCGGGGTAGCTCAGTCAGTTAAGTTCAGCTCAGGTTCAAGTCATGATCTCAGTTCATAAGATCGAGTCCCGTGTCAGGCTCTGTGCTGGCATTTCAGAGCCTGCTTGAGGGTCTCTCTCTCCCTCTCCTTCTCTCTGCCATCCCCTGCTCTAGCCCATGCACTCTCTCTCAAAATAAATAAAAATTAAAAAAAAAAAATAAGTTGAGGGGCGCCTGGGCGGCTCAGTTGGTTAAGCATCAGACTCTTCAGCTCAGGTCATGATCTCACAGTTTGTGAGTTTGAGCCCCACATGGGCTCATGGTGCAGAGCCTGCTTGGGATTCTGTCTCCCTCTCTCTCTGTCCCTCCCCTGCTTGTTCTCTGTCTCTCTCAAATAAGAATAAACTTCAAAAAAAAGGTTGAATAAATAAATACAAAATTGAGTCCTCCCGAACCTACCTGTCTGTGAAGTGGGCCTATTAGACTCTGACTTCTGAGAGTCCCGTTGGCTTGATCGACTAGATTGATGTGATAGACAGTTGTCTCTACCTCTTTTGCAGACTCCATTTCTCCAGTTATTAGAGCAAGAGAGTGACGGGGCACCGGGTGGCTCAGTCAGTTGGGCGTCCAACTTCGGCTCAGGTCATGATCTCACTGTGTGGGTTTGAGCCTCACGTCGGGCTCTGGGCTGACAGCTCAGAGCCTGGAGCCTGTTTCAGATGCTGTGTCTCCTCTTTCTGCTCCTCCCCCGCTCACACTGTCTCTCTCTGTTTCAAAAATAAATAAATATTAAAAAAAAATTTTTTTTTAATTTTTTAATGTTTTATTTATTTCTAGGAGAGAGAGAGACAGCGTGAGCAGGGGAGGGTCAGAGAGAGAGGGAGTCACAGACTCTGAAACAGGCTCCAGGCTCTGGGCTGGCAGTCAGCACAGAGCCTGACGCAGGGCTCGAACCCACGAACTGCGAGATCATGACCTGAGCGAAAGTCGGACGATTAAGCGACTAAGCCACCCAGGCGTCCCTAAAAAATTTTTTTAAAAAGAGCAAAGGAGTGAGATCCAGAGATGATCTCTAACAATGTTGTATGTGACATGGGACATGATCATGGGGTCACCAAGCATACCCTCACTCATTGTCCCCCAGAGCTCTGGCCTTGCGGACACACTGCCTGTCCCCTCCATTCACCTAACCATTACCCCCTGACACCAATGGAGTCCCCTCCTTGAGGCCCAGAAGCCGCCTCTGACTTGCGTGTGACCTTGGGCAAATCTCTTACCCTCTCTGGGCCTCAGCGGGCAGACTAAAGTGATCCCCGTGGCCTTGTTCTGCCTGGGTTTTCAACTCTTAACCCCAGCAGCCTCCTGCTCTGTCTCTCCACGTCTTCTTTAGAGGCCAGGGCCTCGCCTCCCCGGTTCTGGGTTAGGCTGGGAGTGGGGAGCGAGCTGCCCAGTCCAGGGAGCATGTCCAAGGCCCGCTAACGCCCTAAGGGTGGGATGGTCACCACGAAGCTCCTTCGAGGACTCGCACCAGGCTCCTCAGTGCAGAGGACGCGCTGTCAGCGGGGCACAGCCTCCTGGCCACCGACCCCCCAGCGCTTCTTCCCTCCTCCCCGCCCCCGCAGACGCGCGGAGGCCTTGGGAGCCTAGGGCGTGCCCCGAACCTTTCCCAAGTAGCCCCACTTGCCCCAGAAGCCGTCCCTCTCCCCTTGGAGCATGGGCTATTGGCCAGACCGCTGGGTTCGCGCCCGGGGCCCTGCCACAGACTAGCCACGTAACCTTGAGCCAGTCTTTGCGCTCACTGGCCCTCAGTTTCCCCACCTGCGAAATGGGGGCACAGAGTGNACGACCCTGAGCCGAGAGGGCGGTGATGTCCTTGCCTCCCCGGGGACAGAGCGCACCCCCTCCGCCCCTGTTCCCGACCCGCCGCGAAGCAGGGCACCCGCGTCACGCAGTCGAGCGCCCCCTCGCCGCCTCCCTCCCCTGGCTCCGCAGGATCTGAGGACTCGGTGGGAATCCATAGGGCGGTCCCCG
>NW_027532008.1:7187902-7202013 GCF_008692635.1 Crocuta crocuta
CGCACGCACACACACACACACACACACACACACACACACACACACACCGGCTCAGGAGGCGAGCACCCTCCTTCTGTGGTGGTTAGACCCCAACCTGCGCCTGACCCCCGAGTCCTTGCTGGGGTCATAGCACAGGCCTGGGGGTGGAATCAAGAAGGACACCCCACCCCTCACACATGGCACATTGGCATCCGTCCCCGTTCTTCATTCCTTCCGTCGCTGTAGCCAGAGGCCAGAAGGAAGGGCCGCGGAGAGAAGCTCAGTAGGACAGAGCCGGAGAGAAAGGCAGAGGAGAAATGAAGTAGGAGGTGTCATTTCCTCCCCAAAGGAAGCTGGGTCCCAAGCTCTTANACCCTGAATGGGGAGAGGGCAGCGGCTGAGTAGGGGTGGGGTGGTCCTGCCCAGCTGGCCCCAGAGATTTCCCCCCATTTCTCCATCCAGGACCTCAGCCTCACTCTGAGCCCCCCTGCAGCTGGGGACCCTGAGGAGTGCCTTAATGGCCTCAGAAAGGATTCTAGGTAACAATTAATCCCCAGATGGCGCGCTCACCTTCCCCATGCACAACAGTGTTTCGCGTGGGGTGTGCGCGTGTGCCTCTATGCATGCATGCACACTGAGGTCTCCATTGCACAGATGAGGAAACTGAGGCTTAGAGAGGCTACATTAACTGCCCAAGGTCATGCAGCCACCTTCTGCCAGGGCTAAAATCAACTCTGACTCCTGATCTAGGTGGATTTGGGGGCAGGGGCGGGGTCTGTGATGTGGGGAGTGGCCCACAGGTGACCTGCTCCCTGCGCTGTTTGGGGAGGTGGATGTGCATCCGGATGGGGTGGGGAAGCTGGGTCAGGTTGAGGGGAACCCCTCCACTTTCTTCCGGGTCCAGAACTCAGACCTTCTTCCTCTCCCAGAGCCCCGTGCTTTCTCTGCTGTCCCTTGCCACAGCCATGATGGTGCTCCCACCCCGGGACTCACAGCTTTCCTTGGGCAAAGCCTGTTCCTCCTCCCTCAGTGCCAGGTTGCCTGCCTGCCGAGGGTCTCAGGAGACCCCTCTCCTGGCTCTATTCACCCTCCACCCCCATGAGACGAAATGATTCTTCCTTTGGCTTCTTGAAATGCAGAGGGTCTCTCCTTTTCGGCTCTGGGTGGGGCGGGGAGGTCTCTACTGCTCAGGCCTCAGGACCCTCAGCGACTGCACGGGGAGTTCTGAGGCCCTACTTTGGCCCCTTCTCACCCGGCCCCACCCCCTGCCCGGCTGTCATGTTCCAGAGCTAAGAGGCCCTTTGAGGACTCCTGGGGCAGGTCTGGCTTCCACGACACCTGTCTGTCTGTGGAGGCCTTTGTCCTGGCTGTCAGAGGCTGCTGAGCAGTCACACATGCTGCACAGACAGCCGAGGCCCGTGCACAGCCACACACAGACAAACACACGGTTCGACTCACTAATACCCGAGACCCAAGCCCAGGAAGACACAGGCACACCCAGGCCGAGACCCCCCACCCCCAGCTCTGCCTGACACCACAGATGCCGAGACATGCCACCCAGCACATGGACACACAGAGATGGGGATCACTGTCAGCAAGCAGAGTCTCCTCGGAAGCCCTCACCGGCCTGAGAGCTGCTTCCGTTAACCCCCGCTGGGAACATGCGTGGTCCAGACACACACAGGAAAGAGCGCACGAAAGCCCCACGCCCTTAAAAATTAACCTGGCAGATATGCACACGCACCCACCCACACCCGGGCCACCACGGGTGCACGCACGTGTGCATTACATCAGCTTCCTGCGTGTGGGACGTGACCTCCTCATCACCCCGGGAGGGGGTGGCAGAGGCCCCTCTGACCTCCCCCAGAAAAGCCTCCCCTTCCTTTTCTGCTTCACATGAACCCCGCTTGGCTGGCCCTCGTGGGAGAGTGTCTGGTGTTTCCCCCTCCACGTACTCCCCTCCTGCCCCTCCCCCCACACCTGCCGGGCTGCCCTGCTGCCCCTCTGCTGTCCCTGAAGGTGCTGCTCCACAGGCCCTTCCGGAGACAGGACACACCCCAGCCCAAACAGCCCCCGGGGTTCCCTTCCCTTTGCCACTTTGCCAGGAAGGCTTGCCAAGTCCTGGTTTGTGCTTTGCCCTCCCAGCAAGGCCAGGGGCCAGCTGGTGAGCAGGGAGGGGAATCCTCTGAGATCCTCTGCCAGGCTGGGCCCTGGCACCCTGGCTGTACCCTGCTCCCTGGAGAGCAGCTTTCTGAGAGGTGCTTCTGCGGGCTCTGAGAGAGTCTCCGGGGCAAACCGATGCTAGGAGGGGGCAGCGAGGGGGCTCTGGGCTTCACTGTTCTCGTCTGAGCACTCATCTGAGGCTTGCCAGGGTGCCGGTTCTGAGCCCAGGCCTGGCCATGCCTCTTGCTGGCTGTGCAGCCCAGGCAAACCATTTCCCTTCTCTGGGCCCTTCTCCAGCTCTGGGAGCCAGCTCAGCCTGGCCAAGGAGTGTGAGGTGTGAGGTGGCACTCCGTATGCCAATGAGGAAAGGAAGTTTGGCTCTGCTGGACATCATGGGGCAAAGGGGTGTTGCTGGCTAAGGCCTTCTGGCAGATTGAAGACTAGGTCCATACTAAGTTAAGCAGGGTCACCAGTCCTGGGACTTCCTGGGATGGCCACCCTGGGGTCAGCAGAGTGGGACCGGAGGGCAGGGGGCTGAAGATGTAGTTTACATCTGTAGGTATTTCTATGCCGCCAAATGTGCTCTATTTTTAGGGTTGAAGACTAGCAACTTGCAGGCAGTGACTCAGAGAGGAGGAAGGGAGAAAGAGGCACAGGGGTGCTAGTGGAGAGGCACCCCAAAGCAGGGAGGTCCCACTGGAAGAAAGGAGTCAAACCTGTGATGCTCCTGCTGTGTGCTGGTACAACGGCAGGAACCTCGTTGGCACACTTGCTAAGCATTTACTGGGTAGGTGGAGTGACCTAGGGGACTGGGACGGCACCGGGGACGACAGAGATGAGCTGGGCGTGGCATCATTTGTCCCTTCCGCAGCCCAGTGTGATGTTACCGTGGCCGCATTTCGGAGGAGGAGGTAAGGCTCACAGAGGTTCAGTGATGTGCCCACTCCACACCTCTGCCAACATGAGCCGCCCTCCCCCGGGCAGCCTTTTGGAAGTAGAAGACCTGAGTTCAAATTCTGACTTTGCTGGGCGTATAGCTCAGTGGAAGAGCATTTGACTGCAAATTCTGACTTTGCCGCTGAAAAGCTGTTCAACTTAGGGCAAGTTATTCTATCTCTCTGGGCCTCCATTTCTTTATCTGTAAAGTACAGATCACCCAGTCTGTCTGCCTGAAGGGGCTGTTCCAAAGGGTAAGGAGACTAATACAGGCAAATACCCAAGGCAGTGCCCAGCTCATGGTAGGGATTTGTTGGGGACTAAAAGGAGGTGAGCTGGGAGTTGCCAGTCTCTGCTGTGTGACTTTGGACAAGTCACTCACTCTCTCTGTTCCTCCTTTCTTTCTCCATGAAAGAGGGACAATGAACCCTTGTTTGCCTGCCTACCTGGGAGCATTGTTTGTGCAGATCAGACATGATGGCTGGGAGCTGCTTTGAGAAACACAGAGCTGCACTCAGAGATAGGAATGCACAGAAGGAAAAACAAACACCAGAAAAACATGAAGAAAGATCTATTTTAAAAACTTCAAATATTTTATTTATTACAGCGAGGAAAACCAAGCCTTTTCTTCAGTGTTTTTGGGTAGTGGGAATTTTTCCCATAACTTCACATTGCCAGGGCAGTTGGCATTGCTGTCGCGTGAGATGGGTAGTCTCCCCACTTTGTGGAGTCCGTGCCTGGCACGCAGCAGGCAGGCAGGAAGTGGGATGGCAGCCGTTAGTGGAATTAGGAGTTGCATAGTGCTAGGGGGTGGGGGTGTTTCTGGTGGCGTGACTGGCTACGGCGTGAGAGGTGGACATTGAGATACTGGTTTGGGGTCAGCGGAAGGTATGTGTAGGGATTAATTGGAATCAGCTGATTGAGGGCCTTGAATGCCAGACTGAGGGGTTTGCATTTCCCCAAAAGCCAATGGAGAGGTTTCAGAGGGACTGGCCAAACCTTCCGTGGGCAGGCTGTGGGTACCTGCTCAGCAGTCAAGGAGGAACTAGCCTGGCACAGTTCTCTGCCCTGCCCCACTGCATAAGGATGGCTCCATTGCCCGTTTGCCTGAGTCTCAGTTTCCTCATGTGTACAAGCGACCATCGTCCATCTCCGGGACTGGCGAGAGGACCAGGGCACCAAGTGCTCAGGGAACAGGGAACCAGGAGATTGCCATCTGTGCTGGAAGTCAGCAGACCCATGTTCCCCCTCTGTCCCCACCCCACTGGCTGGGTGATCTCAGGCAAGTCACTGACCCCTTCAGGCCCTCCATTCCATCTGTAGAATGGGTGGATGCAGTTTCTGCCTTTCTAATGGGGCTCCAATGAGACTTGAGCTGGTGACCGTGCTATAGGAGGCTCAGGTGTGTTGTGTCTCTGGAGGACTCATGCTGGTTCTTGTAACTACCTGTTCCCCAGGTTCCCCTGAGGCTTTGGGGCAACTGGGATTTGGGGTCTACAGCGGGTGAGGACAGACTCCTGAGCCACCAGAGAGGCAGTGACCTGCTCAAGGCCACAGGAGCCACCTGCCTGCCGCAGCCAGGCTGTTGTGGGGAACGGAAGGGAGAAACATCTGCTCTGCTCCTGAGTGTGGCCCCAAGTCCGTGAGAGAAAGATACCCCAAACTCCAGCTCAGAGGACAGCCTTCTCCAAGGTCCTGCTCCTCTAAGTTAGGGCTTTCAGGGTGGGGGGGAGGTGACTGATGGAAGGTGACCTTGGGAACTTTTCTCTTGTGCTGCCTGCATGCTCAGTGCCAGAACTGCTGAGGCGTCCGATTCCTCTGTTCTCAAAGCAAGGGTGTGTCATCTACCTGCAAGGGACTGCCAGGACACGGCCCAAGCTGGTGGGGGGCCAGCCTCGCACCCTCCTGCCCCTTTCCTGATCTTGGAGGTCCAAAGAGAGGCCGTCGGCTCCTGGCAGACTGCTGCGGGCCCTCACGCCAGCTCTGGCAGCAGGCGATGGATACCACAGGGCTGAAAGCTCTGAGTGTGTGGGCTCCAGCCGCGTCCCATTCACCACCTGCTTCCACCTAGATAGTGGAGCTTTTCGGGGTGCACACGGGTGCCCTCTCGGTCCCTCCTCGAGGACTTCAAGCTCCCAGAAACAGGACTGCACAGAGCCCCTAGGGCAGGGCCTATGCCTCTCCTAGTCACCACGCAGGCCCCCAGGCCTCCCTGGCCCTCTGTGGTCCTCTGATGGGCAGAGAAACCTGGGGCCTGTCCCCTACCCCTGCCCTCATGCTACATTGTCGGAGGCCTGCCCCCTGTCGGCCAGGGTGGGGACTAGGTGGCCGGCTCAGGGATTCCAGGGAAGGTTCTGGCAAGGGAGAAGCAGAATAGAGGCTGACTGACAGAACACAGGTGGGGGACATTAATGGAGTACTTACAGATGTGGGGCTCAATGCTGAGCACTTTCCGTGGCTCTCATTTAATCCTCAGAGTAGCTGTTATTGGGCCCACTGAGGCTCAAAGAGGTTAAACAGCCTGCCCAAGTTCACCCAGCTGGTATGTGGCTGGAGCTGAGATTTGAATTAAGGGTTGTCTGACTCCACTTTTAACCACTTTGGCCTGCTGCATATAGAATTAGGGGTTAAGGGGAGGGTGCCGTAGAGAGGAGAAGGGATAGTTCTGGATAGTTCTGGGCAGGGGCTCTCCAGATCTTGAGAACATGGCTCTGGACCTCCCAGGTCCTCCTCCCACCTTTTCCCCTTCCCTGTGGCCTTTCCCTGGGGCTCAGCACCCAGGCTGGGTTGGGAGAAGGGGATGAATGAATGGAGAGATTTGTTTGAGAGGCTCCTGGATACAATCCCACAGACCCCTGTTTTCTCCTGGCCTGTGTCTGCGTGAATTCCCAGCGTGGAAACCGAGAAATCCTCAGCATCAGAGCTGGAGAGGAGCCCGTGGGATCAGCTGGTCCAGCCCCCTTGTTTTACAGATAATAATTATTATGATTATGCCTGATGGTAGCAATTCACAAAGGGCTTTCACATCTGGGTTGCCTCTCATACACGCCAGGGCCCTTGAGGCCGGAGAAACTCGAGTGGTGGTTGTTATTCGCCTCCCTGCTTAGCAGCTAAGGAAACTGAGGCTTATAGAGGCCAAAAGATGGGCCTGAGAGCACGCAGCTAGCTCTGGTACTTGTCTCCAAGCCCAGATCTCTTCTCCCCCTGGGCCCATTGCAGCATCCTGGGACCCGGGAGGCCCAGAGCCCACGTGGTATGCCTCCGAGACTGCCTCTCCATTACGGGCAGGGCAGGGGGCGTGTCTAGGGGGCCTGGTTCTGTTCTAAATTGTGGAGGTGGGAAGAGGGCAGATTTCAGGTGAAGCTCTGGGTCTCCCGGTGATGCCCGTCTGTCTCCCTGTCTTGGGAACACGCTTTCCGTCTCCATGCCGAGAGTGATATGAGGGGCAGAGCTGTTCCCTGGAGGCCTCTCGCCCAACATGCCAGGCTGCCCCAGAAAATCAGACTGGGAAGGTGCCTTGGAGAACCCTCATTATATAGAAAAGGAAACTGGGCCCAGAGGGGTGGGGACCCGCCCATAGACACAAAAAGCCAGTGTCAGAGCTGGGTCTAGGACCCGGGTCTAATGGCTCAGTATATAGCTGTGCTAGCACATGGCTAGTAACAGCACTAAAGACAGTCCCTAATTATTGAATGTCTACTGTGTGCCAGGACTGAGCACTTGACGCTGAATCCTAAGAACAACCCTATGAAGTAAGTACTGTTATTATCATTACCATCCCTTTTACAGATGAAGAAACTGAGGTTTCAAAGGGTTATGAAAATGGCCAGAAGTCACAAACCAGAAAGTGACAGAGGTGAGGGTTCAAACGTAGGTCCCTGTGACTCCAACCCATGCCAGGGTCAACCCCTATGTGTAATAGGATAGGAATAAAATAGGTTTTATCCTTCTTTTTGTTCATAGCTAAACTAGGATGTCATTCATTCATTCATTCATTCATTCATTCATTCATGATGGATTGATGGAGTGCCTACCATGCTGAGGAAACCAGGGGGCTGATCTGGAGTCTGAGGCAGGGAACTGAGAGTCAGAGATTAGACAGTGAGATTGTAGGTCTCCAAACATTCCTAAACTCCCCCCTCCATGCAGTATGGCTGCCTCTTCTCCCTCCTCCTGCCCCCAATCCAGCCACAGACTGTGCATTTTTCAGCCTCTTTCTTTGTCCTCCAGCTTGCCTGTGGTGTAGTTGCAGCCTGATTTACCCTGTGGAAATGGGGGCATGACTCAGCAGGGGCTTCTGGATTTTGTTCATCCCAAAGAAGACTCTGCTGACGGTGGCATTAGCCACCACCACCGTGCAAGCCCTCCGCGGCCATAAGGCACTGTGCTAAGTTCCCTCTCTGTGCGCATCACCTTTTTTAAGAGGTGCTTTGTGAGCACCAGCTGGTACATCTCCATTTTCTGGATGTGGGAACTGAGTTTTAGAGTCACATAGCTGAGGACTGAGCTGGAGCCCTGCTCTGCCTGGGTCTCATGCCTGAACGCTTACCCCATGGCTCACTCTGCCTGCTCTGTGTCCAGGCTCTGGGCTCAGGCCATGTGGTTTTGCATTTAGAAACCTGGTTCTTGGAAGGCTGGGCTTCAGCCAAGCAGCAAGTATTTATTAAACACCTACTGTGTGCCTTAGGGAAGTGCTTTGTGAGGCTAAATTATGTAAGGATGGGAAGATAGGAGTTCCTCTGTGAGGGGTGAGGAGTCTGGTGTAACCACTGCACCCCAGTCCTGAGGCTCTCAGGCTTCCAGGTCAGGGCAAGGCAGCATGTGCTGTTTGAAGGGCTTTCTTCTTAGCAGGAGTGTCCCTGAGAGCGACTCACAGCAGAGTTAAGACCTCAGAATGTCTTTACAGTCACTTCTACTTCTACTAACCCGTGGATGAGCTGCTTAGCCCCTCAGGGCCTCAGTTTGTGAACAGGGAGTGATAATTGCATCTACTTTACAGGGTGATCATTAGGACTGAACCAACCAGAGTGCGTGGCGCAGGGCCTTGGGAACTAGTCATTGCTTACTGAGGTGGGGCACATGCATGTGTGATGGTGGCTGGGGTCTTGAGGGGGCGTCAGAAGCTGGCTCTGCTCTGTTTACAAGCCTCAGTTTCCCCATCAGTCATGGTTGACGCGTAACTCTTGCATGATCTGCCTCACGGAGCTTTTGTGGGGATCAAAGAGGTCCCAGAGCGCGTAGGTGCGGCCTTGTGATCTGCACACCGAGAGAACGGGTCCCGGGGAGAGGGGGCGGCGGGAACATGGTGGGCGGTGGCGGCACAGGTGCGGCCATTGTGGAGCGCAGGTGTGCCGTTGTGGGTCGGGAGAGGCGCGGCAGTTCGCGCTAGGGAGAAGGGAGAGGGCAGGCTCTGGGACCACCTCCGCACTAGAGAAGGAGTGAGGAGAGGAGTGCGGGGGGGTGGGGCTGGTGGTGGCAAATGCGCAGCCGAGAAAACAAGAAGGTTCTTCCGGGCGCCCTCAGGGTCCCCGCTTGCCCCAGGAGAGAGCCCAGGGCACGGTCCCGGGGCGCTGTCCCTGGTGCTGGAGCCCGCCCGGCCCTCACCCTGAAGTTCCTGTGATGGCCAGCTGAGGGCGTCCGGGACCGCGGCGGGCTCCTCAGGCCCGATTCAGAACACTATTTAAAAGCGCATTCTTTATTTTCTTAATGGCATTCCTAGATAATAAGCCTACCTACACACCTATTTCAAAAGCCAAACAATGTATTGCCCTAAGAGAAGTAAAATCCCTCTACTTTCATAGGTAAATGCCCTGGCATGATAACACCACAGGACCTAATGGAGTAACCAAATGCTTGCACCTCTGTCATATGTATGTGTAACCTTTACACTTAAGGGCCGAAAAATATTACCGCTATACCTAATTTCTAGATCAGAATGGCTTCAGTAGTTGCATCCTTGGAAGACTTCAGTATGTATTAAACCCACACTAAAAAAATACTCGCATGTAGAGTTAGGTTCTAGGAGGGAATAAACAGGATTTTCACCCACATGAATGTCTGGAAGGATACTTGATGCATGACAGGTCTTCAGGTGGGAATGACAGTGGTTGTCCCTAGTGATCGCTTATGAGCAAAACCGCCCTCATGTGTTTCTCTAATGCCCTTTAGGGGGCAGAACCACCCCTGTTGAGAACCACTGTCATGGTGGGGACCTTGGCCAGGTAAAGAGGGGTTCACAGAATCCCAGACTGGCTGGGTGGGAAGGGCTGGCACTTTAGGGAACTGTCAGAGTGTCCTGTCCCCCATCTTGAAGATGCACCAGCAGAGGCTCCAAGTGGGAAGGGTTTTGTGCTAGGAAACGAGTGACCAACAGAGCTGAGGGGCCACAATCCAAGTCTTCTGCCCCCAGTACAGGGTTTGGTCGGCCCAGCTGCCCTGGGTGGAGCTCTGGGCATCAAGAAGTCTCCCAGTTCGGCCTACCTGCCCCTGAAAATGGGCAGAGAAGGCCATGCCATTAGCTGGGGGACAGAAGAGGGAGGCTGGCTGGATTCCAGCCTATAATGTGTGAGAGGGGCCTCGGCCTCCCCGCTCCCTAGGGATGCAGCAATTGCATGCCTCTGGACCTCCCCCGTCCACCCCCCCAAAGCAATCCTCTCTCCAACCTCTATTTCTTCCAGTAGTTAGCTGGCCTCATTGTGTGTGTGTGTGATATGTGTATGCACATGTGTCTGTCTGTGTGTATTGTGTGAGCATAATGTAAGTGCATGGGCCTGTGATTTCTGTGCACGAATCTGTTGTTATTGTTGTGTGTTCACAAACACACAAGTGTGTATACAAATACAGCCACAGTCAGTAGGTGAGTGCACACTGATTTGGGGCCTGTGTGCAAGCTAGATTTGACCTTTGTGTATGTGTATGGGGGTGCTTGGCAACGCAGGGACTGATGTTTATGCATGCATGTCTGCATGCATCTGATCTTGATGTGATCTCTGTAGGTGCATGTTAGATGTCTCTGTGCACAGTACAAGGGCAAGTGCATGTGTGACCTGGTGAAATTGCTGTGCAGGTGTGCATGCAGCCTTACCACCAACGTTGTCTGTCTTGTTCATCCTCTGTCACTCGTGCCTGCATAGCATCAGTAACGCAGTAGGTGCTCAACATGTATTTGTTGAGTGATTGAAGGGAGAAAGAAGTACCCTGATGGTTGTGTTTATTTCCAGAAGGGCTTTGCTCTCAGGGACGCTCCAGGCACATGGTCCATATGGTGAATAGAGACACATCCTCAATGGTGGGGGTCTGAGTGGAGGCATTTATTCTGGTCATTCTGGCCAGGCCGTATTGTCCTGGTCTCTGATGGGGACACTTTTAGTTCTCAGGAACCCATTGAATGAGACAGAGTTGTCAGAGCCAGAACAGGGGATGGCTGGGTCAGTAACCTCACTAGGAAGTTGCTCCCCAGGCAACTTCCTCCCTTCACAGGGCCTTGGGACTCCCCCGGGAGACTCCTCTGGGAGTTCAGGGTTTATAGCATCTTGGGTTTGGGTGGGTGTGGCTTGGCTAGAAAAGCCATGAGCTAAGGATAATGATGCCTTGAGTCCATGGAATTCTCTAAAGGCAAGTGCATTTTTCCATTATTTTGTCTTTAACCCATCAGAGTGTGGGTGTTTTAACAGATGAGCAAACTGAGGCCCAGGGAGGAAAGCTGATTAGTGCAGAGTGACACAGGAGGCTGCATGGCTGGGCAGGAAGCCCAGGACCGCCTGCCTCCCACCCAGGTGGTCCCAGACAGATATCCTGAATGGGAAACAAGAATTGACCCCACTGGCTCCATCTGGAGCCTGGGTGGGAGATCTTCCCAGGCGTCTGCCCCTCCCTATGGCCTTACATTTCCCTGATGAGGGTTGAGAAGGGGGAGCTGGAGGCAGGTAAGTGGAACTCCCAGAGTTCAATCAGCAGTGAACTTGGAAAGGGAGCTCTGCACCCTTCCCTCCTCCTTCGCACAGCCTGGCACCTGTTTGAACAACTTGGGTACAAATCTAGGAGGCCCAGAAGAGGAAGCTTCCACCAAGGGAGGGCCTGAACCCTGGGGCGAAGCCTGGCTCTTGTTTCTAGGCAAGAGGCTGGAGGGAAAGGAAGAAGGGAGCTCTGTTCGACCTCAGAGACGGCCAGGACTTCCCAGTGCTGCTCAGGGAGCACTGGGTCCGTGCTCACTTGAGAGTACTGAGTTCTAGTGGAGGCCAGATGTCTGGAGGGTACTAAATAATGTGTTTGAGGGCACACAGCTAGGAAGTGTCAGAGCCTGGTCCAGCGCCTCAGGGCCTACACCCGTACTGCACTGCCTCTGTGTGTCTGTGTGTCTGTGTGTCTATCTTGGAGGGTATTCCACTTGCCCACACAGATCTGCCCCATTCTTTCCAACAGCTGCGTGGTATAAGTGGATCTTAATTTATTTATCCGTTTCCCTCTGGATGGTCATTAGTTTGTTTTGGAACTCCTACTAATAAATCTTCACTAACTCTACAGAAATGGTGACTTCGTGTAGTTCAGCCTAATGAAAAACGATGCTGTAGCCAGTGTTTTATTTAACAAGCACATGCTTTTCAAAGACTCTCTGCAGTGCTTCAGAGCTATTAATGTAGTTAATCATTGGTGAAATCCTTTGAAATGGGTACTGTTATTTTTGTCATAAACCCCATTTGCAGATGAAGAAACTGAGGCACAGAAAGATTAAGTGGCTTGCCCAAGGTCCCACAGCTGACAGGTGGGAGAGCTGGGATTTGAACCCTGAGAGAGTTGAAGGAAGAGGATCTAAGCACCTGCCTCCCTGTCCCTTTGTCCTTGGCCATTCCTCTTCAGGCTTACACGCTGCGATGTGGCAGAGGGTAAGTTCTCGGAAGTGGTCTTGCAGGTTTAAAAAGTGCACTTCAATGCTGCTGTTGCTGGAGGGCCAGAAGCTGGCCAGAGAGTGGACTGTGCATCCCCGGCTGAGGGAGCGTGACCCCCACCCCCACCCCACCCCCAGTTCTTGCCAGTGAGGCAGCTGCAGCTGGTCGGAACCCAAGAGGCTGGAGCCCACACTGGGCTCTTTGTCTTCGGTGGGAATCCTGCAGCCCCCACAACCCCTCTCAAGGGCCCACTGTCCCCGAACCAGCAGGGCCTCCCGGGGGCCAGGCCCGGCTGGGAAACTTGGCACATTGGAGACTGCTTGGCCACCCTGCCAAGTGGACACGCAGAGTCCACTCAGGAATCATTCCCCCTGAAAAGACAGACTGACGAGGCTGAGGGCCATGTCCAGGGGGTACAGCAGCCTGGAAAGGCCTGGAGTCCTGGGCTCCCAGTCCTGGCGCTGTGTATACCCCTCCATGGCCCAGGCCCAGCTCCTGGTTCCCCGTCTCTCCCAGCTCTCTGGGCACCCCTGCTGCCGCTACTGCTTAGCAAGGGAAGACTTCCTTCTCTTTAGGCCAGCCTCCGTGCTCCTAGGGCTTGCCCCTCGGGAGCCTTGCTGGACTGCCCTGTGAGGAGTGGGCTTCCTACACTGGCCTGGGCTGGGTCCTCCACCCAGGAATCTGTGGGCCTGCCCAGAGCAGAAGGGGCCTGGCGCTGGCTCCAGAGCACCCTGCCAAGAGGAAGCCAGACGCTCCTCTAAACACCAAACCAAGGGGATAGTTCTTGGCACCAGGAAATCTCCTTTGCCCTGCGTGGCCTCTGCACAAGGCGCTCTTGAGGGCTCCTGTGACCATCAGAGTGTGCAGAGAGAAGGGGCCCAAGGTGGCGGCAGGGAGGGGAGCCAGGGGCCGACCTGCCAAAAGAGAAGGGATTACTGTGAACCAAGGTCTCAGTTTCTTCAGGTCTGAGATGAGGAGCCCCAGCGCACCACCTCCCTCTGCCTGAGTGAGGCTAACTGTGAAGGTCGATACCCAGAGCAGACAGACAGACATTTCCCAGGGGAAGCTGGGGCTAACAGCCCTGGCCCAGGGCCCAGGCAGAACCATTCCTGAAAGGCTTCTGAAGAACCCTTCCTACCCTAAGTCCCTGCCCTATTTTTGTACCCCTGGTCTTCTTCCTCCCCGCCCTCCTTCCCCCACTGCGTCTGTTCCATGCATTCCCTTCATCAGAAAACCCCACAGGAAACCTCATGGCTCTGAGATACTCCCTGGGGTAATCCCTCCCTCTTCCGGGGACCAGAGTGGGCCTTGGGGAAGCGGTGGGTGAGGTGCCTCCTGACACATCTTTAGTTGGGGGTGGGAGAGACTGCTTCCTGCAGGGTGGAACACTGGCCTGTGAGCCCTGGGTGTGCAGCAGGCAGAGGAGGGGCTCAGAGTGTTTGTTGAGTGAGTGAGTGAGTGACCCACTCTTGGACTCAGGACCCTGAGCACAGTGCCTCCTTGGAAGGTTGCTGAGGGAGGGAACCTAGTGGGGCATCTCCATTCCTGACCCCCTGCTCCTCCTCCTCACGGGGCAGTGGGGGTCAGGGGGTCACCTAGGAGAGGGGGATGAGAGTGGGCAATAGAAGGGCATTCTGGAGACTGTTCCTTTCTTCACTCATCCATTTGTGGGAAGAGCAGAGTTTTGACTTACAGTGCAGGACTCTTGTAGCAGCTATTTATTAAGCATTTCTTGTGTGCCAGGCATGGGCTGAATTAACTCATTCCATCACCGCAGGGGCCTGTGGGGGAGGGGGGGAGGGAGAGGAGTGTGGTTCCATTTTATCGATGAGAAATTCGAGGTGCAGGGACTTGCCCACGATGAAGACCATTTTGACCCTGGATTCCTGGATTCCAAGTTCTTGACCCGGCCCACTGTGAGCTGCCCGCTCGTGATGGCGGGGGACAGAGCTGCTGGCACAGGCCAGCGGCTCTAGGGAGAAGGAACAGGGTGTCGCCCCCGGTGAGGGTCTGCAGCTCCGTGCGCTCCTGATCCAAGGCGGAGGGGAGGTCCCTCCCCCACGGAAGTCCAGTCCGCGCCCCATCCCCCATCCCCCTCCGAGGTCCCCGCTCGGAAAGTCCCGCGAAGCCCCCGCCCCCGGCCCGGAG
>NW_027532008.1:7202048-7228032 GCF_008692635.1 Crocuta crocuta
GGGCCTACGGAGGGTAGGTGCGCCGGGCGGGGACGCCCGTGTGCGCGAGGTGGGGGCCCGCCCGCGCCCGGCCTGGGGGTCGAGTAGCTCCGCACCCGTGAGTTTGGGTCTGCGCGTGAGGGGCGCGCTTTGGTGGTGAGTGTGTGTGTTTGAGCCTGTGGGTTCCGGCGGGCAGCCCATGGGCACGCGTGGGCACAGTGGGCTGCTCAGGGCGCGACAGCGCATACGCATATGACTGGTGTGCGCACCCGCCGGCCGGGCCTGTGTGTGTGCACTCCTGCGTCCCGGGGAGGCCCTGCAGGAACCCCCACTTGGCCCCCGAAGTTGCTGTGCCGCTTCAGTAAGGCTTTGGAAGAAGAGAACCTAGAAGCCATTAGCAGGCCCACGTCCACCTCCACGCTGGGGCACCTGGGCTGCCCCTCTCTCGTGCCACCTGGCTCGCGGGAACCTCCTCCTCCCAGGGCTCCTGGCTGTCGGGGTTTGGGGAGCTAGGGCTGGGGAGACAGAGTGGTGGCCGGGTCGTCTTGGGGCAGCCCACTGCCTCTCCTGACCCCAAGTGGTCCCGTCAGAAGGGGCTTAGGGGATGCTTGGCTTAGGCAGAGATTTGGCAAATTGGAAGGAAGACTGGGAAGAGAGGCTGGGCTAGGAGCCCCTTCCCTGGCTGGCTAAGTAGTTGCATAACCTTCCACCAGGCCCTGCCTCCTTGTGGTCAGAGAAACACACAGGACCCACCTTTGGGGTGCAGGGCAATGAGAGCTCACACACATAACATCGCCAGTGCACGCCAGGGGCTCCTTGAGCTGCGGGGCGTGTGTTCAAGGTGCCACCCCTTGCTGAATGCCCAGCCTCCAAAGGGACCCTGGCAGAGAGGTCGGGTGGGGTGGGAGATGGGAGGGCTGCCCTCCCTCTCTGGGGCTCTGCTAGCCGCCAAGCGATGAGAGGAGCCTGGGCCGGCCTGAGAGGCCCGGTCAGCTGACGCAGAGGGGCAGCCCTGAGTGTGGAGCTGGGTTCTGTCGGGGGAACCCTGGCCTCTCTCGCCTCACTTTCCTTGTCTGCAGATCACAAGCTGATCCCCAAGGAGACCCCGGGCCTGCCTCCCCAGCTGGCAGAGTGTCGTTTGGGTCCCTTCCCCATTCTGCTCTGGCCTCTGGGCAGGAGGCGAGAGTTGTTTGTCGTCCCAACAGCTGCCCAGCCCCTTGGCCCCCAGCTGGGCAGGAGGGTGGAGCTCTGTCCAGCCCTCCCCGGTCCCAAGGTGCCCTCAGAGGGCGATGCCCACACCGTCTCTCTGAGGCTGGACTTGGAGGGATTTGGGGGAAACAAAGCCTGAGCTCCAGGGTTTAAGGTCTTCCTCTGGCTCTGCTTTGAGGAGCAGGGTGTGTGTGTTGTGGGTGGGGTGGGAGAGGAAGCTCCTCATGAGCTGCTCTCAGATCCCCAGGCGTCTGTCCCCTGGGTGGGTGTGAGTGAGCTCCAGCTCCGGGATGGAGGCAGGCTGCCAGGAAAGGGGAGGGCTCTTCCTGCCCACCATAAGCCATCAACACCACATCCTTCAATCTGTCTGGAAACACTCTAAGTTGGCCCCTGCTGCACCCCTACCTCTCTGCTCTGATCCCAAACTGCTGTGGTCACTGTCTCACTCCACCTATTCCAAAACCTCCCACACTGACCCCACCCCTGCTGCTACCCCACAGCCTGGCCCTGGGCCCCTGCTCCCCAGCCCCTGTGTCCCCAACCCTGCCTTTATGCTGTACTCTCTCACCCCACACCTTCCTATGTCCCTGATCTGACACTGGGGCCCCCGTAGCCTATGGGGGATGGTAACAGTGCATCAGGCACCCAAGAAACAATACCTCCTCCAGGCCCTTCTGGGGGGGGGGGTGAGTTGGGGTTGGCCTGATGTGCTGGGCAAGGCTGGGTGAGAAAGGGCTGCCCCCTCATCTGCTGCCCCTCTTGCTATGTATGTTTCAGGGTGGACAAGTCCTTCACCCCTCGCCGGAGTGTGTGGTGAGTACTGGGGGCTCTCAGGAGGGGCTGGGCTGCTTGCTTGGACCTTGGGAACATTCTCAAACCATCACCACCTCTTATAATGACAGACCAGACTCCGGCAACCCCTCAGCCACCCTCCCAGGTGATGGAGGGGGCAGACCCTTTTACCTGGTCTTCCCCTACCCATCTTCTCCTACAGTTCTTTCTAGAGCGCCAACTTGGAGTCAGGCAAATCAGGCTAAATCTCAGCTCTGCCCACTGTCTGGATGACCTTAGCGATTCACTAATCTCTCTGAACCTGAGCGTTCTCATCTGTGAAATGGGAACTAAAGTGCCTACTTAACAGAATGTAAAATTGTAAAAAAACAAACCAACCTAAAAAACAAAAAATCGGGCCTGGAATACTGAAGACCCTCACTGAAAGTGCTTCCTTTCTTCTCTTCTCTATTCCTTCCTCCTCTTGGCTCCTTGGAGGGGGGGTGCACTTAGCCTTTCACTGACCCCCCCCCAAGTCCTCTAGTCACACTCCATACATCGCCTTCAGAGCCCCTCCTACAGCCCATTGCCTAAGTCCAAGGCTGTCCTCTCTTCAGAGGAAGAGGGGGAGCTGTGTCTGCAGCTCCCCCAACACTGAGAGCAGCGGGTGGAGGTGCAGTCTCACCTCGGGATTCACAGCACCCCCGATGCCCAGCAGGCGGGTGCCTCCCGGCTTGCCTGGCACCAGCATCACATGGGCCCAGCTGGCTGCTCTCGCTGCGACTTCAACTCCAGCGGGAAAGCTCATGCTTCCTGCCCCTGCTGGGGACTTCCTGGGGTCCCCAGGCCCTGCAATGCCCCCCAGCTGCTAGGCGACTCCTCTCTGGCACCACTGCGCCACCTGCTGCCAGACCCCCCCCACCCCCAGGAAGCCACATATGGGGTGGGAGGAGGCACACAGGTGCCCAGGCTGAGCTCCAGAGCCTGCCCTTTTGTTTTCCTTTGATGCTCTCTGTGCCACCTAGGTCCAGCTACTCCCCGTCTCTGGGCTTGATCTCCTGCTGGTGGGTCCAGTTAATTTGAGTCTCTACTAGTGCAAGACCATATGCTAAGCCCAGAGCAGGAATAGGGTGAGGGAAGATGCAGATAAAGGTGAGGAAGATGCCATCCTTTTTTTCAAGAACTTCATTAATGTCCTAGCAACTGGGGCACCTGCATGGCTCAGTCAGTTAAGTGTTTGACTCTTGATTTTGACTCAGCTCATGATCTCACAGTTCATGGGTTTGAGCTCTGTGATGGGCTCTGTGCTGACAGCATGGAGCCTGCTTGGGGATTCTCCCTCTCTCTGCCTTTCTCTCTCTCTCAAAATAAATAAATAAACATTTAAAAAAATCTTAACAACTGCCACTTGTTAAGCACCTGCTGTGTACCAGGTACTGTTAGCTTCTTGCACTGTATCATCTCACATAATCTTTACCACATCCTTGAATTAGGGACTATAACCTCTAGTTACAGACGAGAACAGTAATGCCCAGAGGAGGGAAGTGACTTGCCCAAGGTCACACAGCTATTCAGGGACAGAGCTGGAATTTGAATCTTAACCTTCCAGACTGATTGCACAGCCCAGAGTCTCATGCACTCTGTCCCAGGGCCTCCGGACCACAGGGTGGGCCTAAGCACTTGAGGGAAGACTTGAAGATGGAAGAGTGATTTAGAAAACCCTCACTAGGGAGCCCTGAAGGAAGCGTCAGAGATGAGGGCCCAGGACTGAGAGTAACTGACCAGCTGTGTGACTTTTGGCAAATCCTTTTCTCTCTCTGGGCCACAGTTGACACAACTCTAAAGTAAGATTTTGGAATCACCAGGATTTTCCCATTACCCACAATGCCTTGCCCCACACCCTGTCCCTGGAGATGCTGTCCAAGGTGCTAACCCCTGAGGTCCTCTCTCCTAAGCCAATTGCTTAGCTGCTAGCCTGTGCCTGCCATATAGTTATTGCTCTGTTAATGGGGGTCATTTTGGTTATTAATTATGATTTCCTGGTCTGTGATTCAAGGCCTTTATCCACTTCCCCTTTCCAGTCTGGAACTCACATCTTTCGTGACCTACATTTCTTTTAAAAATTTTTTTTAAATTTATTCATTTTTGAGAGAGAGAGAGAGAGAGAGGCAGAGAGAGGCAGGCAGAGAAAGAGGGAGACACAGAATCTGAAGCAGGCTCCAGGCTCCGAGCTGTCATCGCAGAGACCCACGTGGGGCTGGAACTCACAAACCACAAGATCATGACCTGAGCCGAAGTTGGACGCTTAACCACCTGAGCCATCCAAGGTGCCCCTTTCGTGACCTGAATTTCTGATCAATGGGGAAACGTCCCCTGAGAATATCACCTCCATACCTTTGCTCACATTTTCCCATCCCCTTGGCATGTCCTGCCCTTCCATTTCCACAAGCCCTCGCCATACCTCCAGCCTACCTTTATCACTGTTTGTTAAGTGTTTTCTTTCCTGACCCCCACTCCCCATGTTTCCCTCCCTAGAATCCCGCCCTCTGCTCATCATGCTTCACATTAGTCTCATTTCTGGGATAGTGGAAAGAGCATGGCCTTCAGAGCCTGACAGGTGTGGACTTGAATCAGCCTCTGCCGCACGTTAGTGGTGTGACTTTGGGCAGGTTGTGTCCCCTCTGAGCCACCTGATGCTCAATACATGTTGAGTTTGGATCTCTCAGTCCAGGTGAATGTGTCCACATAACACGGTGGCACAAGGCAGGCTCTGAGATCCTTGAGAACAGGGGTTCCCTGGGTTACTTTTGACATAGGCTCGCTTTTTAGTGTGAATTACCAAAAAGCTGAGCTGTATTCTTCCGATCTCTCTGTCCTCCACACAGTCTTACACAGCTTCCTGAACCCAGTAAATGCTTAATAAATGTTTGTGGAGTTGAATTAAATGTGGCCAGAGAGTGGAACAGTTGAAACGTTGTCAGATAGGCTGTGAGAGCTTCCTGGAGGAGATGTGGTTTCCTCTGCCCTCTTTTAAAAAAGGCATCTGGCTGGCTCAGTTGGTGGAGCATGAGGCTCTTAATCTTGGGGTTGTGAGTTCGAGCCCCATGTTGGGTGTAAAGAATACTTAAAAATTTTTTTAAAAATTTTTAAGTGTTCAAAAAGAATTAAGAAGCTGGGGCTTAAATCGAGGAGCAGTTAGGCCTGGTATAAGCCAGATGTGATCATGGCTGGATTCCCCTACCCCCTGCCCCTCATCAGCAGGTTACCTGCAGTGAGGAAGTTCAGAACAAGTGTGAAAAAAGAATGGGGCCCAGCGGGAGGATTAGGAGCCAGTGGGACAGTGGGTGACTCTGGTTCTGCAAACCTAATGGGAATTGGACATTTAAGGAGGATTCAGGTGGTGAGGGGAGGAAGGAGATGGAGTGATGTTGGGGTGGGGGAGTGGCCAGGTAGAGTTGTGCAGGGGAGGGGCTCTGGAAACGCCCTGGGAAGAGGACCTTAAAGCTAGGAGGAAGAGGCAGGACCCAGCAAGGATTAAGTGCCAGTGATGTGTCAGGCATTCCCCTCCCCCAGGCACTTGTTTATGGGGGTCTCAGTTGTGATGACATTCTTGGCCTTAGTGCCCCCATTTTGGAGGCCAAAATCAAGACTGAGAATTGGTGAGGGCTGGATTTGAGTCCAGCCATTTCTCCTGCCAAGGAAGGGACCTTGGCCAAATGAGGAAGCCACAGGAATGAAGGAAGCTCTGATTATGGGCTGAGCTGACCCCGAGCATCTCCAAAACAGAGGCCCCTGCCCAGCCCCATGTGTCCCACTGGGAGGGCCCATCTGGTCACCCAGATATCTCCAGGAAGTGCTACCATATGTGAAGCATTTCCTGAGTCTCAGGCGCTGGGCCGAGCCCTGCAAATGAATCACTTCATTCCATCCTATACCAGCCTTACAGAGTACAGACTATTCCCATCCATTCCCCATTGTACAAGTGAGGAAACTGAGGCCCAGAGAGGAGACGTGGCTGGCCCAGGGGCACACGGTGAGCAGTGAACCAAGACTGGTGGTGTGGTCAGCCTGAGCCCCTGAGCCCATGCCCTTAGCCCTTGCTTTCTTGGATGTCATGTGTGCTGAGTGCGGGGCTGCTGTGGGTGGCCCCTGTCCTCAGGTGGCTCCTCTCTGTAATCACTGAGCTGGAAGCCCAGGGGGCTTGTGTGCTGCTGCGGGAAGCACGAGGCTGGCCTCATTAGTGGCTCTGAAATGCCAGGCAGGCACAGCCTGCTGGGCCTCCTCATCTATTATGCATCTGGTGGGCAGGCCCCCGGCGGGCAGCTGGCAGACCACAGGACGGGGGCGGGGGGGGGACAGCAGCTGCTTCCTGAGCCCACACCTGCCACCATACCTCTGGCCAGGGACTCCCCCAAGGTGTGCCAAGGCAGCTCCTGCCTCACCCCCATGGCCCAGCTAGGGTGAGGGGGTCCCACTGCAGCCAGAGGCCAGGATACTGATCCCCAGCTCGTTAGCCTGCCTGTTCCCTCAGCCATCCTGAGGCAAGCTGGGACCTTGACTGAGCTGGGCCCACTTGGGGTGAGGTGGGCAGAGGTAGGTAGATTCTGAAACAGAATCTTAGGTGCACAGCTCCTGACTGCACAGATAGTGTGGTCGCTTATTTGTCATTCATTCATTTATTTGTTTGGCCACAAGTACCTTTTGAGCAACCACTATACACCAGAGACGTTTCTAGGGACTGCAGTGTTGGGGCACTTGGGTGGCTCAGTCGGTGAAGCGTCCGACTTCGGCTCAGGTCATGATCTCACGGTTCGTGGGTTCGAGCCCCGCGTCGGGCTCTGTGCTGACAGCTCAGAGCCTGGAGCCTGCTTTGGATTCTGTGTCTCTCTCTCTGACCCTCCCCTGCACACACACTGTCTCTCTCTCTTTCTCAGAAATAAAAAAACACTTTTAAAAAAACTTATAAGAGCGGGGGGGGGGGGGGACTAGAGTTTCAGCAGAAAATGAGACAGACCCAGTCCTGATCTTCAGAGAGCTTGGTGTGGCCAGTATTTCACCTCTCAGAGCCTCAGTTTCCTCACCCATAAAACAAGGACTAGAGGAGACAGTCTGTCGATAGATAAGAAGAGAACTGCAGTGGTTGTGCTGAATTTGAAAGACTTTATTTTTAAGTAATCTCAGCACCCAACACGAGCTCGAACTCACAACCCCGGGATCAAGAGTCACATGCTCTTCTGACTGAGCCAGCCAGGTGCCCCAGTTGTGCTGAGTTTTAAAGCAAGGGTTCGTGCTACCTAGATCTTACCGCGTGCAGGGCTGTGTTCCAAAGCACTCTCCATATTTTGATGGGTATCATCCTCATAATCACCCCATGAGGCAGCTACTGTTATTACCCCCAGTTTAGGGCTAAGGAAATCGAGACTCGAGGGGTTACAGAGCCTGTAAGTTCTCTTGGCAAGGCTGAGATTTGAATCTAAGTAGCCACATTCTAGTTTGCATATCAAACTGGATGTGCTGTAAGGCTGGAGGATGATGGAGGGAGTCACGGAAGGCCTTTCTGAGGTACCATCTGAACCAAAACCTGCACTATGAGAGGAGCTGGATGTGGGAAGAGTTAGCAGGGGGAAGGAGGCATTCTTGTCCAAGGGAACAGCAGGTGCGAAGGCCCTAAGGCAGGGACAAGCTTAGTGTGTCTTGGGAAAAGGGAAGAGGCCAGTATGGCTGGAGGGATGAGGGAAGATGAGATGGGGGTGCCTGGGCAGCTCAGTTCAGCCTCCGACTCTTGATTTCGGCTCAGGTCATGATCTCATGGTTTGTGAGTTCAAGCCCCCTGTAGGGCTCTGAGCTGACAGTGCAGAGCCTGCTTGGGATTCTTTCTCTCTCTCTCTGCCCCTCCCCTGCTCACACTCTCTCACTCTCTCTCAAAAGAAATTTTTTAAAAATCTTTTTAAAAAATGAGATCGGGGTGGGTTTGGAGAAAGAAGAGGAGCTAGGTTGAGCAGGGGCCTGTAGCCAAGGTAGGAGTTTGGATATAATTCAGTAACTGACATGCAGAATGACTGAGTCTCAGACTCCTGGCTTTGTAAAATCTTAGAATCAGAGAAGTTGGGCCTTCTGGAATCTTGGGAGATGGAAGAGACCTTTGAGATNGTTCATGACCCCTTTGAGCATTGGAATGAGGCTTTGGGGGTCTTCTGAGAAAAATGGACTTTTATTTTCAAGACCTCTTGAAGCCCACCGTCCCTAGTTGAGACCACCTTGACCTTCGAGCAGTTCCTTGACTAGCCCTCCCTTGCTCACTCCTAGTGATAGGAGGTTCACTACCCTCACAAGAGCCCATTCCATTGCTGGATATCAAAACTTCTTCCATACTTACAATCAGCTGCTTGAGCCTGGATGTAGCCTCTGAGGCCTCCCATTGTCCACAGCGGCCCGTTAGCAAGATAAGGGCAGTGGCCCCATCTCCCTAAGTCTGTTCTTTCTACACTCAACAGCTCCTTGTCCCAGCCCTTTCTCGTTTTCATCCTATATTCAGCTCAGCTCTTGAAGCCCTTTATCTTCCTATGGATCCAAGAGATGCCCCCTTCTGAGAAAGGTCGTTTCCTTGTGTGTTGGGGGAGGGGCAACTCCTGGGGGAGACATCAGACCAGAGAGACCCCCCTTCTTCCAAGAAAGAGCCCCTCTAGCTTAGGAGACAAGAAGACCCCCCACCAGATGGAGGTGTTCCTGGGCCTGCCACTGTTATTCCGTGTGATCTTAGGGAGCGAGTCCCCATCTCTGGCTAGTTTCCACATATGCCTACATTTGGCACAAGGAAGAGACAGAGGAGGTCCTGGAAGGCTCTTGCTGCTCTCAGGTTCTCAGTCTGGTTGGCCCTGCTTGCTTCTATATCCCAACCATATCAGACCCAGGGCCCTTGTAGGTGGTGCGTGGAATGATTTGGGTTCTGTTTTTAGGCACACCTGAGTTCAGAACCAACTTGGGTTTTTCTTGCTTGCTGTGCGGCCTTGCAGAAGGCAGTTTGCCTCTCTGAATCTCAGATGGTCCATAACAATGAGAACTGTATTGCTCACCCCATGGGAGTCTTAGAATGAAATAAGTCCAGGGTGTGTATTCAGTGGATGTTTTCCCTTTCCCTGGGCAGTTGCATTTTGAAGAGAAAACACTCATTAAACCAAAGAGAGACTCATTAAGATTCTAGTAGTAGAATTTTAGGCACTATTGAGGTGGTTTGGTTGAGAAGCAGTGGTTAAAAGGGGACCTTTCTACTATTCCCAAATCCCCTAAAGACTTTCCTCGGTTTAGGGTCTTCCCCAAGACAGTCATTCATTCAGTCAGCAAATTAATTCAACAAATATTTAGTGTGGGGATGCCCTCTGAGGGTCAACCAAACACTGGGGACGTGGCATTGGAGATGATAGACAAGGCCACGCCCCTTGTGGGGTTCTCAGTCCAGAGCAGGAAATGAGAAAAGAGGTGGTTCTAATGGGTGTGATAAGCATCGGATGGGAAGATGGGGGGGAAGGGGTTTCTGAGAAGGACTCCTCCTCCACACCTGGGAATCAGGGGAAGCTTCCTGGAGGAGGTGACCCAGCAGCAACATGGAAGAGAAAGGCGTGTGCTGGACACAGGACAGAACTGGACCTGGCAGCTAAAGGTGGGAGGGGTAGCCATCAGGTCACATCCCTGCATGCCCCACCGGGACTCCCTGTGGGTGCTCCAGAGGGTCTGGGCCCCCGAGCCACAACTGGGCAGAGGCCTGCCAGGGCCACCATCACCCACTCTCTTCCCCGCTCCCGGAACTTCTCTGCCCTGTGCTGTCAGTCCAATGCTATGTACAGTGTAGGTGCACTTCTCTGGGTCTCATTTTTTGTTTTTCACCTGGAAGGTGAAGAAAACAAAAGCAGTTACTTCAAAGATTATCGTGGGGATCAAATGAGATATGTGTGCCAAGGTGGAAAACCATGGCGTGGCACAGAGCGATGCCTGCGATCATGGTCAGTGTCATGTTGTCCATATATGCTGGGCCCTGTCGGGGGGATGGGGGGGCAGAATTGTGCGGATTCTGCCCTCTGGAGCCTCACCAGCTGCCAGGAGGCGAGAGCCGCCTACACCTGAGCATGTTCCCCAGCCTCGGGCACCAGCCTTGACACTGGCCCTAAGAACGCTGGCTTATGCCACCAGACAGACCTGTGCGGAGTCCCTGCTGGGTGACCTTGTACAGGGCCTCCCCTTGCTGACTGTGGTTTCTTCCTCTGTTACGGAGGTGGGGGAGGGTATTAGTAATCCCCACGTCATCAATGATGAGGAATGACAAGGCACTTTGAAGGGGCTGGCCAGTGTGGCCAGCTTCGAGCCACATGCTGCAGGAGGGATGAAACACCCCGGGTCCCTCCCAGGTGTCCTGGAGAAACATCACCCTTGCTCTCTGAGGCTCATTTTCCTCCCTATACGATGGGAAGACTGGCTACCAAACGTTCCGATGTGCTGGGCTTCTAGCAGAGACAGGTAGTCCCTAACCTTGACCTGGTCTGGCTGCTGTGTGATCTTGGACTAGAGATACCCCCTCTCTGAACCTCAGTTTCCTCACCTGTAAATAGGGACCATCCTCATCTCACAGGATGCTTTCAGGGTTTCCATTAGCCATTGGTCCATTCAACACATACTTACTGAATGCCTACCATATGCCAGGTGGTGTCTAAGAATTGGGGATCCAGGGCCAAATCAGATGGACGTGGTATCTGGCCTCGTGCAGGTTACCCTCCAGGGCAGGAGACAGACGCAAAATGAGCTAACAGACAAATTAGGTAATTTCACATGGGTGACGAGTAATGAGGGATGGGGCGGGTGGGAAGGGGTCCCCCTTTTCTAAGAGTATCATGGAGGGCCTCTTGAAGCTTAAGTGGGAAGGAGCTGGCCATGGGAAGGGTAGTCCAGACAGAGGGCAGAGTGAGTGTAAAGGTTTTGAGGCAGGAATAAGATTCTTTGCCCCACCCCGAATCTGGAACATTCCAGATCACCTCCTAGCAGCCGCTGGAAGGCAGCTGAGCGGGCAGGGGGGTTGGAGACCTACCTCCTCTCACGCGACAGGTCTGGGGGAGGGGTGGGCACTGTGGGCAGGCATGCAAGACCAGGCTTGGGCTGGGCCCCAAGTGAGCAGAAGGTCCTCTGAGCCGGCGGGGGTGGATGCCTGGTGCCCACCCGGCTGCCCTCCTGCCCAGAAGTATGCTGGGGTCTGTCACGGAGCCTCGGAGCCTCACTATGTTAGGAGGGGCTCAGGGCAGGGAACTTGTGCTTGCTTTCTCTCTCCTCCCAACCAACCTGGGTGTGGGCACTGGCCACAGAGTGCCTTGGCCTTTCCCACATCTGACTCATGCACAGGGCCAGAGTTTCTTTGAGATGACCCCCTCACATGCACACGCATGTGCACATAATTTCCATACTTATGCTCCTGGACTTGACTCCCATCTAGACAGCTTTGTCATGAACATATAGTTACATATGCACACAGTCACTCCCGGGGCAGAGCATAACTGGACGTCGACTGTGTGCCGGGCCCCCAAACAGATCCCGTCTTCACCTGAGGAAGTTTCTAGGAGAGATGGATAGTGATCCAGGTCGCACTGGGACATGTGCATCACTGACTGGTCAATCTGTGATGGCCTGACCCCCAGGTCAGGCTTCTGGGGAGGCTGGTCAGGGTGGGGGATAGCTAGACCCAGTGTGAGGCAGGGCTCCAGAAAGACTGGATAAGAGGGTGGTTTATGCGGTGTGATGGGCGAGGGGAGGGAGAGTGTAGCAGGGAGAGGGTGTGGGGTGTACAGAGGCTGGAGGTGGGACAGACATGCAGCGCCTCGTGGGCCACGTGCGGCCTGCATGCGGTGAGAAGCCACCGAGGGCTTTTAGGCAGGCGGATGACGCCATAGGTATGAACACGCTCACATACGAACCCCCGCACGGCCCAGACACGAATGCTTTCTCTCCCACCCACATTTCACGTTCCTGCCAGGCCTCCATCTACATCCTCCCCCACAGAGGCACACACCCTTTCGTGCCACCAGGCAGAGCTGCAGAAAACCCTGAGCTGGCTGCTAGTGCGAGTGTCACACATTTGCCCCGCCTGCTTGCCGATTGTGTGCGCCAGGGCCCTCTGGTACAGCCGGCATCAAACTTTGTTCTCTCCACGCGTGCACAGATGTGCGCATGGGCCCAGCACACATGCACATAACCCTCCCCTGCACGTGGAAGGTGGCTTCTAGCTCAAGGAGTACGTTGACATGCATTATCTCACTGAATTCCCCCGGCAGCCCTGCCGGAAAGCGTTAGCAACACCATTTTACAGCTGAGGAAACAGGTTCCAGAGAGGTGAAGTGACCGGCCTCAGGCCACACAGCTAGCGCCTGACCTAGGCAAGATTTGAACTCAGGTCCATCTCACTTCAAGAGGTGTTCACTGGCCTGTCCAAACTCAGGCACCTGTCTGTCGACGTGCTCATCCCTTTTCCAGGCTGTCACTGGAAATGTGGCAAGCGACCTTCAATGACAGATTCTTCCAGAAACAGGTTGGTCACCATGGAAAGTTATCTGGAGCCCCCAGGGCATGCCCACCTGCCCAGTGACCCCGCAGCCTCAGGGGGTGAGGTCAGTGGTGGGACTGGGCACCTGCCAGCCCAGGGCAGCTCAGGGCACGGAGCTGAAGCAGGGAGCAGAGCCCGCATTTGCATTTGCAAATGAGGCAGACAGCCCTGTCCCCATCGGGCTAACCCCAGCTGGCCTGGCTCCCAGGACATGACTGCTGAGGTCCCCGGGGGGATGGGGGGGGTACAGCCCTGTGCCCAGCTGCCTGGACTGCTTTTCTCCTGCTTTCTCTCCTCCCTGACCCTCAGAAAAGGCTGCCTAATGCTTAATGTAGGGGAAAGAGTGTGAGCTTCAGAATCAGCCAGAACTGGGGATACAGCCCAGCTCTGTCACTCGTGGCCAGGGGACTTTGGCCATGGGATTTACCTCCCTCCGAGTCAGTTTCTCCTCCTTGGACTAAGGAGTGAGGATCTCCTTCTTAAGATGATTGAGAAAGGTAAGAGTCAGGGACTCAGAGAGCTGACGTATAGTAAATGCTCAAATTTCCTTTAAAAAATCTTTTTTCCCCCCAATTACAAAAATAATAAGTGCTCATTGAAAAAAATCTAAACAGTGCAGAAAAATATATCCTGTAGAAGGCAGGAGTTCCCTGTGTTCCCGCTTCCCAGAGACAAACCCATGGGAACTTTTACATTTAATTTTTAATTTTTACAAGTGAGATTTATACTGTGCAACTTGCTTTTTTTATACTTCACAATGTGCCTCAAACTGCTTCTTCCATCAGGACGGAGGCCTCCTTTGTGATCACTGCATGGTACCCGATTGCTTACATGTGCCTTGATGCGTTTATCCAGCCTCCTTTTAATGGCCCGTTGAGGTGGCTTCCAGATGTTGGCTATTAAAAATGTTGCTGCAGTGAATGTCATTTGTTCATGTATTTTCGTGCATTTGCGTATAAAGGGAGTGGCTGGGCCAGAGACGATACACATTTTCGTCCATAGCAGGAGTGGCCGAAACATCTACAGAGAAGTGGTGGCAATCCGTGTGCCCCAGCGGACCTAGAAAAGCCCACTTCCTCAAAATGATGAGACTTTACCCCCCGCCTCTGCCCCTGACCGCAGAGATCCTAGAGCCACCAAGAGGCATACATTGCAAATGTGGGAGGTGCCTGGGAGGTCATCTAGCCCAGCTGTGTGCTGCTCTTCCTCCTGTCCCCACACCTTGGAATCTCCCCACTCCATCCCTGTAGGCTCCTCCTGCCTTGGCTCAGCACCTTACACGCTGGTTGTTTCACTCTCGGGCAGCTCCAGTCCACTTTCTCACAGTCTCTACCTAGGAGTCCTGCCTTAGTCCTCAGCAGCCCACAGGGGAAGGGAAGAAGGAAGAAAGGAGGAGAGAAGGGAAGGCCAGGAAATGCTCATGGTTAATGTTTACATACTCCGCATGTATGAACTTATTCAATCCTCATGACAAGCCTTGAAGGCAGGCACCGTTGTTATCCTCAGTGCACAGATAAGGATATTGAGGCTCAGAGAGGTTAAGCAACTTTCTCAAGGTCACACAGCTATTAAGCGGCCGAGCTAGGATACAAACTCAGGCAGTCCGGCTCCAGAGCCCACACCTATGGTGTTACACTGCCTCTCCCAGCAGGAGCCTGTAATTTATTGAACACTTACTGTATACTCAGCTCTGGGCTAGTCAGATTGTACATACAGCTTCTAAGTTATTCTATATGACAACCTTGCCAAGAAGGTATTACTGTTTTACTTTGGAGATGAGGGAACTGAGACTCGGAGAAGAGAAGCAGCTTGGAGGAGCTGAAGGCCCCCTCCACACACAGCCCCTGCCGGGCAGGGTAAGCCCTCCAGGCTCCGGTTCACGCGGTCCTCGGCAGACCCAGCTCGCAGTGTAGGGCCTCATCTCCCGGGTCATTCTCCCGGGGTGTCAGAGCTGCACTTCAGTGCCAGCCAGTCTGAGTCCCAGTTCCCCGTGGAATCTGCTTGGAGAGGTCGTGGTGACTGACTTCTGTCCACATGGTGATTCAGAGACAGAGCTAAGGCTTCTCCTTGTCACCTTGTTAGGAGATGGTGACCCTGTCCCTGTCTGAGGGGTTTTTCGCCTTGGCCTAGCAGGGACTTCTGCTCACCAGCTTGGCTTGGAGCCCATGAAGTGGCAAGCCCACCGGCTAGGGAGGGAGAGGGATGCATTAAACAAGACCTCAGCGCTGGAGGGTTCAGTGTGTGGGCGTTGAGGGCCAAGGAATGCGGAGAACAGCTGGAGAACAGTCGGGCGGGTGCCACTGGGCTTTGCTTTGAGGTGGGGGAGGCCTGGCTCACCCTGCTCAGATGCCCTTGCCCAGCGGCGCGCGGTCAGGCCCAGAGCAGGCAGCAGGCTGTGAATCCTGAATGAATGACTGGGTGTAGGAGTGAAGGGCAAGCGGGGGAGCGGGTGGATGACAGAGCGGAGTGTGTGAGCAGAGGAATGCACGGAGTTCAGGAAAGGGGGACGGACCTCCTGGGCTGCAGAGGCAGGAGGGGCGGTAAGGTTAACGAGGGAGGTGCGGTGTAGGTGGCACGGGCCCCAGCTCACAGGTGCTGGGCAGGGCCTTGCTCACAGCCTCTGGCTCGCGCTCTCCCTGGGCGCTGAGGGTGGCAGCCCGTGGCAGGGCCATCAGGGGCAGCCTGTGGGGCCAAGGTCGTGGAGCGGTGGGTTCAAGCTTCAGGTGCAAGTCCCCACCGCCATCGTGGCCTCAGGTTTCTTCCGGGTGGAACGGAGATAACGTTATCGTCTTAGGTTCTTTGTGAGGCTGTTAAGAGGATCTAGTGAAAGGGCGCTCTGTAAACTGTAAAGTACCAGGCTGGGTCAGCAGCTGTTGTTATTACCCAAGCAGGAAGAGACCGGGTGGCTGGGTCACCTCGGCGCGGCTCCTCCCCCTGCCCCGTGTGCTGGGAGGAGTCGTCCGGGGAGGCGGGGAAGGTCAGGTTCAGGCTACTGCCTGGCTCCAGCACCTGGGCAGGGGAGGCCCCGGCAGGCAGCAGGTGGATGGGAGGCCCAGTCCGTAGGTGCTGCGCCCCGGGTGGGGGCCGGTCCCATGACCTTCTCTCAGGGCTGCCAACCTGTTGTTTGCTCAGGAGGCCACCACCTGGCCCAGCTCCGGCATCCGGGTGCTCTGGCACTCTGCCGCATGGAGTGAGGGTGGGGACCCCACGTGCTACCTGCCTGCTCACCCCCTCTGCGCAGCCTGGAGCCTGGGGCCTGCCCCCGACTCCCGGGGTGTGGCTGAGGGACCCCCTGGCTCATCTTGCAACGTCGCTGAGCCCCTGCTTCCTTATTTCCGAAACAGCGACCGATCGGGGTTGTTGTGCGGATTGCGTGCCATCACAGCGCTTGGCTCCCCCCACCCCACACTCCCTCTTGAGTCCTGGTAGAGAGGTGGAAGGTGCCTGGGGAAAGGACAATCAGGAGTGGGCATGCCTGTGTCCCTCCCCTCCCTGTGGGCCTTGGGTGGAGGGGGCTAGGCTCCCTGGGCCTAGCTTCAGAAACTTGCTCACCAGGCTGTCCCTGGCCACCTTCCCTGGCACCTTGGCAAGGCAGGGGCAGGCGGGGGCGGGGGGCAGTGCCGGATGTCTGAACACTGGAGACAATGGGCCTCTGTGGCCCCCAGGGGAAGGGGCAGTTCCAGCGCAGCCTCTAGGCTCCGGTCTCAGGAGATATGAGTCCCCTCAGACACGATACCACAGATGGGAGACAGGCAGCCCCCGAGCCCCATCAGAGTGGCCTTTCTCAGGGGTGAGGGCCCACAGGAGCAGCCCTCTGCACCTGCTTCTCACCCTGAGGTCTGTACCCTCTGCTGTCCCCCACATGAGTCACCAGGCTGGTAGAAACAGCTGGTGTCGTGGAGACCACCAGACCCTGTCCTCTGGTGACCAGTGCCGGGCCGGTCTGGACCCCTCGGACCCCTCTCCTGGGCTGGCACCCCCTCCCCCCACAAGTCCTTCTTGGCCCTACGTTCCTTGGCTAGCTGAGCACCTGCTCTGCCCTCCCAACCACCCAAGTCTGGTTTCCCAACTTGGGTGTGTGCTGTCCGGCACCTGTCCGGCTCCCCTGCTCCCCGTCACAGGCTTCCTGCCTCGGTGGGCATGTGTTACCTGCTCCGGCCACCAGAGTTTCACCTGTTTTAAGTGAACTTTAAAGCATGAATAGTTCACCAGGCAGCCAAGAAGGAAAAGGGAGCCCCCAGCAGTGCCGAGGCTCAGAGCGTGAAACAGCGTGGCTTATTTGGAAAACTGCCTGCAGCCCAGCCCGGCTCACACAAGGCGACAGGGGCAGGGCAGGAAGGGGGCGTGTGTGGAGATGAGGCCAGGAGAAACAGCAGGGGCCACACCCAGGACCTCCATCCAGGGCAACTATTTTTGGGTGGCCAAAGAACCAAGTCATACCCACAGGACAGCCCAGCCACTGCTCTAGTGCCCTGAAAGGGTGGGGTGCCCAGGAGAGTGGCTAATATTGATAATAATAGCACACGCGGCTATAGTGCTTACTCTGTCTCCCAGCAGCCTTATGAGGGGGTATATTATCTCTCATTTTGCAGATGAAGGAAAAAGACAGGACCCTCCCACCAACTCTCCAGCTGGTTAACAGTGGGGGAGTGACCCAGGAAGGCATCTGGCCAGCTGTCCTCAGTCTTACCTTTCTCTCCCCACCGTGCCTGGATCTGACCTGTGGTGTGGAACCACCCTGAGATGCCCCCTACCCCAGTGTGGCATCTGGAGCCCTAGCCTAATGGAAAGCCTGGGTTCTGGTCCCCAGTCTACTTCTGCCTTCCTGGGTGACTTCAAGGTGGTGGTTTAACCTCTCTGAGCCTCAGTTTATCCTTCTGGGAATTGGGGATCCTCGAGACTGCCTTATCTCCCACTCCAGTTCCGGTGAGACTCCCAGGAGTGAGCAGATAAAGAGCGCTTTTGAAAAGCACAAAAAAGCTGTACTCACGACAATATGATTATTATTGTTACCTTGATGTGGAGATAAGGGATGGGAGGAGGCGCAGTGACAGTTGCCAAGAAACCCAGGAGCTGTCAGCAGTGGCTTCCGGCCTGGCCCATCCCACTCAGGGGGCACCGGGCCCCTCCCCCACCCCCTTGCTGCGCCCTTTCCCTGGGAGAGATGGGTGCTCTGAGAGGGTGGGGAGCTGGGGCCAGCTGGCTGGCAGCCACACAGCTCCAGGGCCTGAAGGTGACCCTGGAATGTGCCTGGCCCAGATGCCAGGTTGGCTCAGGCTTTCTGTGTGACCTTGGGCAAGGTACCTCCTCTGGCTGCCACCCTTTTCTGTGTCCAGGTGTTCTGTACCTGTCAGCAAGTGTCCAGGCCAGACAGGAAAGGATTAGAGCTGGACCTGGAAGATGCTTGGTGGTGGCTGCAGGAGCGGGGGAGGGCTGCCATGGGGAGGCCACTGGGGGCCAAGGCTAGGTGACAGGGCTGAGGTCCTGGGTTGAGAGCAGCTGTGATGTGTGTAGGAGAAGAACCTGGAGCTGGAGTAAACCTCTGTTCTGCCCTTTCCCTGCTGTGACGGTGGACTTGTCACTTAACCTCTCTGAACCTCAGTTTTCTTGTCTGGAAAAAAAGTGGATAATATCCAGCCTCACAAAGCTGCTGTGGCGATCGGATGAGACACTAGACTGTAGAGTGCTAGGCAGCTATGACTTTGGTCATGGCAGGGGGAAAGGAAAAGGGCCAGATCCCCGAGTCCCAGCATGCTCCAGGTACCTCCCAGCGGCTGCGTGTGCAGAGAGAATGCAAAGCATGTTTTAAAAATATTTTTTATTTTTAAGTAATCTCCACACCCAAAATGGGGCTCGAACTCACAACCTGGAGATCATGAGTTACATGGGCCACCGACTGAGCCAGCCAGGTGCCCCAGAGTGCCAAGCATTTTAAGCTGAGCCAGACCATTGGGTCAGGTAGGTTTTCAGAGAAGCAGAGAGGGGCAGATCCATGTGAACAGAGTGGTGGAGACCAGAAGGAAGGTTCAAGTTCAGGAGAGGGAGGAAAGTGGCCAAGTTGGGGGAGGTCCAGGGAAGGCAGAGGCAGAAGGGGAATGGAGGGTGGCTAGAAAGATGGGGATGAGATGCGTGTGAGGTGAGGGAGGCTGAGAGGGGTGGGGAGGCCTGGGGAGGGAGGGAGGGAGGTGACAGGCTAAATTTATTCATCCCTTCCAGATTATTTATTGAGCAACTAGTATCTACTCATAGTCAGTATAGTGTAGCATTAGGGGACAGCACCTAGACCTGGATGGCTGAGGGTTCAAATTCTCTGTATTTCACTTAGTGTCAGCGTGACCTTGGACAAGTTGCTGGACCTCTCTGTGTCTTAGTGCCCTCCTTTGAAAGAAGGGTGTTCAGTGAGTGAATCCAAGCAAAGCAGTTAGAACAGAGCCTGCCCGGGGCATGTCCGGTATCAATCAGCCTTGGCTGTCCTTGCTGTTGCTGTTTTCATTACCTCTCGTATGGCACCTGCGAGGTCTCCCTGTGCTATGAAGTTCAGATCTTGGGCTCCAGAGTGACAAACCTGGATTCCAGTGCTTGCTCTGCCTCAATCACTGTGTGACCTGGGGCAAGTTAACATACCTTTCTGAGCTCAGTTCCCTTGTGTTTAAAAAGCAGGCAGTTTTGGGGGCGCCTGGTGGCTCAGTCGGTGAAGTGTCTGACTCCAGCTCAGGTCATGATCTCACAGTTCATGGGTTCAAGCCCTGCGTCAGGCTCTGTGCTGAGAGCTCAGAGCCTGGAGCCTGCTTTGGGTTCTGTGTCTCCCTCTCTCTCTCTGTCCCTCCCCGGCTCGTGCTCTGTCTCTCTCTCTGCCTCTCTCTCTCTCTCTCTCTCTCAAGAATAAATAAATGTTAAAAAAATAAAAAATAAATAAAGCAGGCGGTTTATGAGCACCTGCCTCACTGGGTTGCTGGGGTGATTAAGTGAAATCATACAAGGCACAGGTNTGTGCTCTGTCTCTCTCTCTGCCTCTCTCTCTCTCTCTCTCTCAAGAATAAATAAATGTTAAAAAAATAAAAAATAAATAAAGCAGGCGGTTTATGAGCACCTGCCTCACTGGGTTGCTGGGGTGATTAAGTGAAATCATACAAGGCACAGGTAGGCTGTGACTTTTGTTATTACTGTCATGCTCTTCCCTCGGGGCTGGGATGGATGGGGGCAGGCAGGGCCCGGAGCCTCCAATTCCTGCTCTGTCCCCATTGTGGAGCCCCTCCCTTCCCCTGCCCTTTAGGGCCTCAGCACTGACCGTATAGGTGGAGGAGTTGCCTGGCGGGGGTTGGGGTGCTGGGTACTGCCTGTGAGGGGCCTACTCTATCCAGCCAGGAACTAGGGAGTTGAGGGCCTTATGGCAGGGTCCCCGATGGAAGCCAGACCGCCCCCTTGTCTTGAGACCTGCCTCGTCCTGCGCCCTGTGCAAGACGGGTACATGGCCACGGGGAAGCTCGGACTGAGAGGATTCTGGAAGGGGAGCGTGTCAGGGAGCTGTTGCCAGACCGACCTGCTGTGGCCACTGAGCCTGGGGGCCTGAGAGGGGCAGGCAGAACACCACCCATATAGCTCGATCATAGGTGACACCCTCTCTGGGCAGCCGGGGCCACACCAGCACTACTGTCCCTATGTCCCCACCACGAAGAGGACCCAGCACTTCCTGGTCCCTGGGCAGCCTCTGCTTTCCACCCCGCTGGCACTGGCCTTACTCAGTCAAGGGCGTGGGCTTTAAATTCTGGCTCTGTCACCCACTTGCTAGATGAAGTGGCTTCATCTCTCTGACTGTCAGTTTCTCCATCTATAAAAATAGGGATAAATGACGCCAATCTGCCAGCACTGTCGTGAGGGTATAAAATGCTTGATATAGTTCTAGGCACACGACCCAGGTCTTGACAAAGAGTCCCCCCAGTAACCTCGGTGGAATTTGCCTGGACCATTTCTGTGGGCCCCTCTCTACTCCCCCAGCTCCAGTCTCTTCCCAGGTCAGCATACCTGGCAAACTACAGGGACCTAAGTACAGGTGATTCCCTAGCTCACACACCTCCAGTGGCTCCCTACTGCCAACCTTCATTCAGTCACTGATTCTTTGAATCATTTATCCATTCAACAAATACCTAAAGAGACCTAACTGGGGGAGCCAGAGTTTACCATGAATGAATGAATGCCAAAGAATTCATTGAGTAAATGCCACTAGCTACCCAGGCTCTATGATGAAATTTTTTGGAAGCAGAGGCTAGGAGGGGTGTGTCACTGACTCAAGGTCACACAATAGGTAAGTGCTTGGGAATATGTTCTTCATAGTGAGGCCATGGCTTGAAATGCCACTGCCACCATATCTCGTTTTCTGGGTCAAGTGCACTGCTTAGTGTAGGCCCCACTTTTAAGACGCCAGCAGCCCGAGAGGCGGAGAGGCATCTGGTGCCTGCAGCCGGGCTGTGGAGGCGGATGGCTCCTCTCGGCTGCCTCTTCTAACCAGAGAGGCTGGGCTGAGGGGAGTGCGAAGGGGCGCTCAGGGGGTCCTTGGGGTCTCCTCCCTGGGCCAGTTTCCTGCATGCCCTCCACCTTTCAGGGCGTGGCAGTCCAGACTGCCTGACTCAAGCCCGCTGCTGTGGGCCGAGGAGGATCCTTTGGCAGCCTGAATGACTCACCCTCTCAGGACCAGCCTCAGTTGATGGGACCGGGGTGGGGTTGCAGCCACGTCAGGGTGGCCCTGGGCAGCAGGCAGAAGCCAGGCCTGCTCGCCCAGCCCTGAGCTCCCTGGGTCCCAGGAGCCACTGGGCACTTCCTCTCCCTGACCCCAGAAGTGGCCTCCTCCGCAGCTTTCTAGGGTGACAGGAGCTGACTTCGCCTTCTTCAGACCTGCTTCCTTTCTTCCGGGAGGGGTGTGGGTGTGGGCAAAGAGGCTGGGCTTGGAGTCAGGCCTCACTCCGAGGCTGGCTCTGCCCCTGACCAGCTGTATGACCTCTGCATGCCTTTGGGTCCTCCTCTGTTAAATGAGAATACCAGTGTGGTGAGGAGTCTGTGCCCTCAGGCCTGGAAAGAGGCGCTTGGCGCAGGGGCTGGCACATAGTAGGTACAGTGGGTGTCGCTGTTACTATTGTCATTAAGAGTAGCAGTCGCCAGGAGCTCCTGGGTGGCTCAGTCCCTTAAGTGTCCGACTTCGGCTCAGGTCATGATCTCACAGTTCATGGGTTCAAGTCCCGCATCAGGCTCTGCGCTGACAGCTCAGAGCCTGGAGCCTGCTTCAGATTCTGTGTCTTCTTCTCTTCCTCTCCCCACTCATGCTTGTCTCTCTCTCAAAAATAATAACACATTAAAAAATTAAAAAAAAAAAAAAAGAATAGAAGGAGCCCAAGTGTCCACTCAGCCCTAAGGCTGTCTCTCTCTGAAGGCTCAGGAAGGGGTCTCTAGTGACCTCCCTGCTTAGTACAGGGGTCAGGATTCAGCCCTTTATAGCAACCCTCAGTGCGCCTGCCTCAGTTTACCCATCTTCAGAATGGGCTGTGGACATCCTCTTGACAGGAGTATGCGTTGGGCAGGCCTAAGGAAGACCTTGGAGAGAGCCCCGTCCACATCTCTGATCTCTGGGGACGGAGAGCCTGTTTGGCAACCCTGCTCCAGAAGCCCCTCCTCTCCCTCCTCCTGGGGAGCCCATGACTGCCACGAAACCCGTCCCCCAAGTCTGGGAGCGATTCTTCCTCTCACAGGTCACAAACCTCCCAGCCTGGAGCTCTCCTTGACCACAGACCCCTTCTTTCTTCCAGGAGGAGTGATGGGCAGAACCAGCGCTTCCCTCAGGCACTAGACCTGCCACGAGTGGACTTCGTCCCCTCCCACGCTGCTTCACTCCACCCCAAGGTAAGTGCTACGCCCCCCCACGCCCTCACCCCCCACTCCCCCCACCCCCCGCGGGCCTGGGCTGGAGACCCTGGGGCTGACAGACAATGAAGAGTGACTACCGGACAGCGGACAGCAGTAAAATGTTCAGGCAGATGCTGCTTGAGGCTGAGCTCCCCGAGGGGACACCGCGGCTCACCCTTGAGCGCGCTGCACCGCAGTCTATAGCCCTGCTGGGGAGGGGGCAGGACGGCTGAGAACTAAGTGGTCAAACCAGCTGTTCTTCATCACCTTTATCATCAGCCTCCCCATCAGCTTCCCTGTCTGTAAGCCCAGAATAACGATAGCCTCATTCAATGAAAAAGTGCCCATAAAACATGCCACGCATGATGTCTGGCACAGGGAAAGGCCCCTGTGAGTGAGATTGTCAACAACAAACGTGTTTGCCCCCAGCACTTGATTTGTGTCCGACTTTGTGCTGGGCGCTGAGGGGCTAGAAATCAGTGGACACAGACCCTGCCCTCAGGGAACCATCGTCCAGGTAAGAGATAAGTAACTGAACAACTTACGGAGAACACCAGTAACAACCACTAGCATTTACTGAGAGTTACCATGTGCCAGAGGGGTACCTAATGGTTTATAGGCAGTATTTCATTTCATCCTCAAACTGGACGTGCTATGTGATAGCTGCTACTATTGGTCTCGTTTCGTGGATGAGGAAAATCAAGGCTCAGAGAAGTTAAGTTACTTGCTCAAAGACACACAGGTAGGGTATGATGGGGCTGGGACCAGAACTCGGGCTGTGTGACCAGAGTGCCTGGCCTCGTGGCCTCCCTGATGCAGAAGGAAATGAGCCCTGGCTTTTGTAGTATCCTTGATGGTTTCTAAAGCATGTCCACAGATATCATCATGCCTCTTGGTCATCACCTCAACCCTTGGAGGGCGGGCATTCTCCAGATGAGGAGCCAGATGCTCAGAGAGGTTTTCCCAAGGTCACACAGCCAGGAAATAGCAAGCACGGGGCCTGCCAAGCTCTTCTCCCCCACGCTGGCCTGGAATAAGGGCCATGTACCTTTCCTCAGCCAGGAAGGCAGATGGCCAGGGACTGGAATCCTTGTGGGGTTCCATCGCCTCCAAGGGGGTTCCTGGGGCAACATCAGGGGGCTCCAGAGAGCATCTCCTGCTCCCTGTGCCTGGGCAAAAGCCCAAGATGGAGCCATGTGGATCCTGGGACTTTGCAGGAAGGGAGCAACTCAACGGCACTGGGTTCATGAGTAAGGCCCCCTAGTCTCTCTCTCCCTAAGCATTTAGGAAGAGGCCTTGATTCTCACCAAGGGCTGTGTGCCCTTAGACCATAGCTTCCCCTCTCTGGGCCTCAGTTTATCTATCAGGAAAATGAGGGTTGGAACAACCCATCGCCCTGAGTCTTGCCTGCTCAGGCAGCCTGGGGCTGGCTTTCGTGGATTAGCTCTGAGCCACCTCCCCTCAGGCTTCCTGGCCTCCACCCAGCTGGCCAGAAGCCTCCATTTGTGCCAACGCAGCCCAGACAGCGGGCTCCAAACCTCTCCCATCCTGACAGCCCACCCCTACTTCAGAATCAAGACCCCCTCTGTGGGGGGGTGGAGAAACTGGATGCAGAGAGAGTGAGGGATCCCCCTGAATGCCCAGCAAAGTGGTGGTGTAGCCAAGGGGACTCTTCATGCCCCTCCTTCGGCACCCCTAAGTCTGCAAACACTCATCACGTTGATGGAGCCAGTCTGAGGGGCAAGTGACCCCCCTGTGCCAAGGGTAAGTCCCTGCCCCTCCCTGACCCTCAGATTCCTCATCTGTAAAACAGACATGACAGCTCCTTCTCTACTCACCTTGTCAGCGTGCAGCTGGGTGATGACCGTGAAAGTAACTTTGGAAAGTGGGAATCAGGCAGCTGAACTGCACCAGCAATGTCACATTCCCAGGGCAGGACAGAACACCCAGAAGGGACACTCCCCTCTCACTGGAAACCCACATTTGTACACACACGCTGAGCTCTTCAGGGCCTTCCTGCCTGCCGCCTCCTCCCACCCCCCGCCCAGGGTTTCTCCACTCAGGAGTTCAGAAATCTGCACCCACATTCGCGCCCGGTCTACCCACCCCTGTGTCTGTGGACAAATTCACGTGTCTGCAAACGTATTCAGAGACTTGCACATGTACACATGCACATGTATACAGATACACATGTACAAACACAAGTACAGACATCCGTGACGTCCATGCACACACTGCCACATCTGGTCTGAGAGTCACACTCACACACACACACACACACACACACAGCTGCATGCGCACTGTGTACGTTCTCCACTCCTCCGGTCACACGGACATCTCCAGTGATATGAGCAAGTCTCACCTCCTCCCAGCGTGGGAATGGATGCTTCTCTGGCTGCATTTCGATGGGTGCCCGGAAGCGCTCAGGCCTGGAAGTGCCTGTGTAAATCAATATTTGCTGCTGTTAATTATTAAAAACAAAGCCACACCGTGTCTGGAACACACATCTCCAGAGTTCCCGCCGGCTCCCGGGGCTCCAGCCTGACCCAGGGACAGGTCTGGAGGAGAGAAAGGTCCCGTGCCTTCCTTCCAGAAGCTCTTGCCTGGAGATGGAGGCTGGTGGGCATCTGCTGGCAGCCCTGCAGGAGGCTGGAGAGAGATTGTGCACTGAGCTGGGGGGCAGCCTTGCCCCTGCAGGGTCCAAAGCAGCACATGTTGACTTGGCCACAGCTCAGGAAGCAATTGCTGCTTTCCCGGTATGTGTGGGGAAGGGGTGCCGAGGCCCTGGCCCCCCACTGTACAGTGGCAGACACAATGCAGGGTCCGCTGGAAGGGCCTGCAGAGGTGGGAACTCTGAGCACCTTCTAGTTTACAGATGGGGAGACTGAAGCCTACAGAGGTGACAGGGACTCACTCAAGTCCACTCAGCAAGTTGTGGCAAGGCCCGAGCTGGAACCCTCATGTCCTGAAGTGCATGCTGTACCACGGGGGGGCTGGGGGGGAGGGAGTGGCAGTCCCTGTTCCCTCCCTCCCCTAGGATCAGGGGCTATTAGGGTCCTGTGTGGGCATGGGAACCGGGGAAGGAAGGAAACAGGCCAGCCACTGTCAGGTATTAGGGGGTGAGGGGAGATGAAGAGGGAGGGGACAGCAGCCCCAGCCCTTTCCCTGGATTCCCAGTTCTGCCCTTCCCTAGCTCTGTGAACCTGGACATATTTCACCTCTTGGAACCAGTCTTCCATTCCGTAAAATGGGGATGATACTCGTACCTCCCGGATTGTGGGGAGAGGTCATCCTCGCTAAGAGTCCAACATTAGGTAGGTGCTCAAGGAAAGTCTTCTGTCTATGAAGTAACCCTGTCTCTTCTTCCTGCCCGGCTTCACAGCCATCCCCCGTCCTTGAGGCCCTGAGGCAGGGCACCCAGAGTGTGGGAAGACAAAGAAGGCGGGGAAGGGGCGCACCGAGCAGACCCTCGGGTCTCCTTAGGGCCCCACGCGCCAAAAGCTTACAGCGCGCCGGCGAGAGCGCGCAGGCGCAATGTCCGAGGACCGCGGGCCACGC
>NW_027532008.1:7228139-7231328 GCF_008692635.1 Crocuta crocuta
CTCCGTCATGGAGGGTGTGTTAGCTTCTGGGCTGACACCCGGCCACAGCGACCACAGGGCGCAGCCCTGCCCTGGGGTCCCGGGCCTTGGGCTCTTTCTGCAGCTGCCCCTCCGAATCAGAGTGCCCGTGGTGACACCGTGGCTCAGGGCCAAAGTGGCACTGTGCGTGCGTGAGTCCGTGTGTCTGTTAGCCTCAGGGACCACTTCACCGCCCCCTGCCTCCTTTAGGAGGGGTCTGAATGTCGCGGTGTAACTTTGCCTGGTGCTCTGGGCCACTTCGCCCACAGTCTTCCATGTGTCAGGGTGTCTGCTGCGCTTATGAGGCTGTTAACTGTGGGTGTCACTTGTTGCTGCGGGTGCTCTCCGGGTGACAGTACCATGTGTCAGTGTTTATATGGCTGTGACTTCCGGGGCATTGTTCCTGGCCATCGTTCCCTTAGGTCACCCTGAATGGGGTGCTCCGGGGGACATTAATGCGCCCACATCACTGTCACGCTGGGACTGTGCCGGGCTGAGGTTGTGTGACCCAGGCATAGATGCCGGCATTGCTGTCGTACAGGGTGATAACAGGCGGATTTGTCTACCTGGACTGCAGGCGTGCGACAGTGGTGTCTGCTGTAGCTGCCTATGGAATTGGCTCTTCTGAGCTCCGAGTGTTGGGTGTGTCCAGAGGTGACCGTGGCCATAGGTGACCGTAGGTCGGTCTCCTCTGGTCTCTTGTAGTGCAATTTACAGTGTGGGGTTTGGCTCTGTGGGCAGGCCTTCGAGTGTGCACATGGGGTGTTTGTGTCCCAGGATCTGTAAGCTGGGTGGTGTGCACTCACATGGATGTGAGGGGGCGTGTGTGAGGGTCAGACCTGTGCCCCTCATCCTTGCTGATCAGCCACTTCCATGGCTGCTGCGTGCTTTGTTTTTCCTTTCTTAAAAAAACTCACGTACTGTTGTGGCGTCAGGTCTGTCATGTCTGTTACCAGGCTGTGTGGCTGATGGGGAAAGGTGAGCTTGTGTGTGCGAGCGAGGCTCTGGGGCTAAGTTTCTGTGAACACAGCTGCCTCTGTCTGCGAGCCTGTGCTATTGTGTCTCTGGGCGCACAGATGTGAGCGTGGTGTTTGTGCAGCTCCGTGTTCAATTACTGGTATGCACATTTGCACAGGGCTGGGCTTGCATCTATGTGTGTGGCTTTGTGGTACCTGGGTCTGTGTGCGTGCGCCTTTGTGTAATTTAGGACACTGACATGTGTATTTGTTAGCCTGTGGGTCTGAGGCTCAGAATCGTGTGCACAGACCCCCCTCGGTTTGGGGGGGGGTGTTAATGTGTGTTTGCTTTCGTTGGTACAGGGAGAGTGTGTTTAAACATTGGTGTACAAGGCTGTGTGTGTTTCAACGAGAGAGAGAGAAGGTGTTTTCCTGGTGCACAACACCTAGCACGTGTGTGAGCTCAGCCGGTGCCCCCACCGGGCCGCAGGAGCCAAATGAGTTGAGGCCTTGGAAGTGCTGGGGGAGGGGCGCTGTCCTGGAGACCCTGGGGGCTTCCCAGGCCCAACCCCCAGCCCCACCAGCATGCACGGATGCTGCCTTCCAGGAAGGCTTGTAGGGAGTTGGCGCTGGAGAACCCGAAGCTGCCAAGCACGGCCGGCTGATGCCCGGGTTAACCCTGTGTGTGCCATTGGCTGGCACTGGGAGAGCCTGGCTGGGCGGGAGGGGTGAGGGGGGCCTGCGGACTCACACAGCTGTTGGGCCAATGGGACATCCCAGTGCTGTCTCCCCTGACAGCGCCCCCAGCCCATACTGCTTACAGGGCCAGGGGACCCTCTTCCAGGAGAGATGGATGGAAGCACAGACCCCCCTGAGGACCCCAGCTGTCTCATCTCTGGGGCTGGCACCTGGGATTCTCGGCCGACCCTGGCACTGCCAAACTTGGGGTGATGTGGGGGAGTTGTGTCTCTCCCCGAGGGTCACATCTGTCTAATCTCCTTACTCTGGGAAGGGGACTGAGTGGGGTGGGCTGGCTAGGGAGGGCCCTGGGCTGGCTTCACTGAGCAGTTGGTCAAGGCCTGCTGGTCAGCCGCACGGAGCTTCCTTCTACAGTGCCCTTTCTACTCCCTCTTGCCGCTTGGACAGGCACACAGTGGTTGGTCAGAGTTGGGGGAACCAGGAGGGCAGGGGTGGGTGGAGACTCCTCGGGGGCTTAGCAGGGGGGGCTGGGCCACCTGAGGACTGACCTGGCCTCCCCCATCTCTGTTGCAGAGCACAGATCTGTTTGACATGATTGAGAAGATGCAGGTGAGGTTGGCTGTGTCCCCCGTTTCGGGGAGCCAAGGTGGGGGTGTGGGCTGGGGTGGGGGGCCCTAGCTATATCTTCAGCCCTACAGCCTCTCTGAGGACGGGCCAGGAGCCCTAGGCAGACTGTGCTGGGAGGAGATGGGGGCAGTGCATTTCCAGAGCCATCGGTGTGGGGGTCAGAGTCGAGGACTGGGACTGGCTGTGCTAACTCCCTGTCAGACCCAAGGGCCCAGGCCCCACTCATGTCCCCCCTGCTCCCATTCCTGTGTGGGTCCCCAGCAGGGCTGGGCTCAGTGCCTCATCTCCCCCTCACACCCACACACACATCCACAAACACACACTCATGCTGCATGCACACATGCACTCGCGCACACCCACACACACCCAAACACACACACCCCAACCCCCACCCACACACCCACATGCTTGCATACATGCACACACATTTCCCATCCCCCTGAGAGGCATCGCAGGCGCTACAGGATGCCCATGTAGAATGGGAGGAGGGACAGGTGCCAGGCCACAGGGTGACCAGAGGCTGTGCCACAGGCAGGGGGAGGTGCCCCACCCCCTCGACCTGACCCCTGCCCACCTTCCACGCCCAGCCCTGGCCTTCCCAGGCCTTTGTCTGGTGCATGGGTACATGTTGGGAGGTGGGTGGGGGTAGGGAGGCAACTTGAACAAACCTCAGGAGCCCCCCCACCCCGTGTCAGTTCACCATCCGGACCCTCTCTTCTGCCCCTTCCTGTTTCTCTGCCTGCGTCTTGTAGTTTTTCTGTCTCCCCCTCTCCTTTTTTCCTTCTCTCTCTCAAAAGCACACATCTGTGTAAATAAATTTAAAAATCACACATCTATGTAGATGCAATGGCCTCCAGCCCACACTCACACACCTGTGCGTGCCCCCCCC
>NW_027532008.1:7231367-7232483 GCF_008692635.1 Crocuta crocuta
CAGTCCCGCACAGAGCCTCTAGCCCTCCCTGCAGAAACCTGAGTAACTGAGCCGGCCAGCACCCTGCACTGGGAGTACCCCACGCGGCTGGGCTTCCCCCTTCGCAGGAAGGGATAGGAGCCTCCCATATGAGCTGGCAACAGGCATGGGGGGGCGGGGTGTAACGGGGCACGTTCCCTTCTCTTTGCAGGGAAGCAGGATGGATGAACAGCGATGCTCCTTCCCACCACCCCTCAAAGTAGGTCGGAGCCGCAGCCCCCCCTCCCTTCTGTGGCCGGCTGCCTCTGCTATTTTCCGAGCAGCCTCTCCAGAGGCCTAGGCACCTGGAGGGGTTGGGGAGACCCTCTTGCCAGTCGTGATCAGCAGTTACAGGAAGACTCAAACCCAGGACCCAGGAGGCTTCTGCCTGGAAGGCAGCGGNTGGCCTCCTTGCCCCCCAGCCTCCACTGTGAGGAGACTGACAGGAGGCGGGGGATGGAGGGAGGTGCAGGGAGGCCCTCGTTTAGACTCAGGATTTTCTTGGGTTGGGAGTTGCACACCCCCTCCAGACAGGCTTATGGTTCTGTGGTGGATTTGGGATCTCAACAATCCAAGAAGACTGGCAGCTGGCCTGGGGGTAGGGGGGACGGGGGGCACCCAGGGCTTCAAGGTGAGGGTTGAAGGGGGGCTCGTGAGCATATGGCTGATACTCTGTCCAGAGCAGGGGATCTCAAAGGGCGCTCCTCAGACCAGCAGCAAGAGCATTACCTGGGAGCTTGTTAGAATGTAAATTCCTGGGCCCCACCCAGACCCTAGGAAACTGGGGATGGGGCACGGCAGTGTGTGTCTAAGGAGCCCTCAAGGCCATTCTGATGCACTGAGGACCACTGGTCCCCAGCTTTCTTCTGGGGAGGCAGTGAGCCTCCTTTTCCTCAGGCAGAAGGAGACCCAGAGGAGACTGGCAGCACTCAAGGAGCTGAGCTTGCCTCAGCCCCAGCCTCATGGGGTCACCCCCTGGTAAGCACTGGGGAGATGACACAGCCCCAGCCGCACTCCTGGCCCAGGTGGCTGGCTGAGCAGTGGAGCATTCTGGGGAGGCTGGAAGTAAGTAAGGGGTGAGGACCCTCCCCCCCCCCC
>NW_027532008.1:7232595-7241135 GCF_008692635.1 Crocuta crocuta
CCCCCCCCCCCCCCCCCCCAGCTGGGTCTCTGCCCTGCTTGTGTTTTGTAGACGGAGGAGGACTACATTCCCTACCCGAGCGTCCATGAGGTAACTGGCCGGACCCCCTGAGCCCCTCTTCACCCCGAGTCTGGACTCTCAGGTCCTCTTCCCTGCCAGGAGCCTGACCAGAGCCTCGCTATGGGCACTGGGGCCTCAGTTTACTGGCCCTGGTCTTTAGAGTCCATGCGAACCCTTAGACTTTTAATCCAGACATTTCATCCTCTTGACCAAGGTCATTCTCCCGGCTCCACCTTCCAGAACCAAGTCCCCATTCTTGGAGACTGGAACATGGGGTTCTATGTGGCCCGGGCCTGTGCCTGCAGTAGGAGGGAAGGGCTGCAGCAAGTGCGCTGGAGCGGGTAGATGCAAGCCCTGGGGTCCATGTGGGCTCGGGGCTGCTCCCTAGTGCTCCTTAGCCGTGGCAGAAGTGACCCTGGGTCTGAGTTGGGCGGTGTCCTGGGGCCCTGGTGGGGTGCAGTGTGGGTGGCTCTCAGCTGAGTTCTCTTTCAGGTTCTGGGGCGAGAAGGGCCTTTCCCCCTCATCCTGCTGCCCCAGTTCGGGGGCTACTGGATTGAAGGCACCAACCACGAAATCACCAGCATCCCAGAGACGGAGCCGCTGCAGTCACCCACGACCAAAGTGAAGCTCGAGTGCAACCCCACAGCCCGCATCTACCGGAAGCACTTTCTTGGCAAGGTGGGTGGCCCGCCGGTGTTGGGGGCTGGGCCCAGGAGGGAGCCAAACCCATGGTCTGGGGCAGGGTGGCCATCCCTGAGGCCCACGTCTGGAAACATTTGAGGAGGATTCACACTTTCATTCAACAAACTTTTGTCGCAAAAAAGGCAGTGTTATGACATAGTGGTTAACATCAGAGACTATTGTGGCAGGTTTCCGGCTCTGTCGCTTGCTACAGGGGACTTCGGGCAAGTCACTTCCCCTCCCTGTGCCTCTGTTTCCTCATCTGTAAAAACAGAGAAGGTGATGACACCCAACCTCATGAGGATGCTGCAAAGCTTTAATGAGAACGATGCTTGTAAGGGATTTAGAATGGTGTCCAGCCAAAAGTGAGTGCTCAGTCAAGGTTAGGAAAGAATGAGCACCAGCTGTGTGCCCAGCCCCGTTCCAGCCACCAGGAGGGCAGCAGCAAAGAAAACTGACCCGGCCCCTGCTGCCCTCAGGTAGCGTGAGGTCAGGGCTGGGAGATTGGTGTAGTGTCCTGGCCTGACCTGGCCTGGCACAAACCCCTGCCCCGTCTCCAGCCCCAGAGCAAGGATCCTGCCCAGTAACATCCAATCAGAGTGTCACCCTGCAGTGCTCCAGGCAAGAGTTACGGGGTGAGATTGTGGTAGCTGGAGGGAAGGTCACATGCTGGGATCTAGCACGTGCCAGGCCCCAGGCCAGGTGCTATATCTCTGTCCGTGTCCCGCCGAGGTGGGGGAGTGGGGTGTGGGAGTGTATCTTGGCTCTTCCATTTATTGATGGTGTGACCTTGGGCAAGTGATTTGACCTTCCTGAGCCAGTCTCCTCATCTGTAAAAATGGGGATAATAAAAATACATGTAAAGCATAGAGAACCAAGCCAGGCACGTAGTAAGCACTTAATTTAGCTGTTAAGACATTCTCATAATTTGCGAGATCAGGATTGCCCTAGTTTTTACAGAAGAGGAAACTGAGGCTCATTGAGGTAAAGTGTCTAGGTCAAGGTCACACAATTACTGAGCCAGGAATTGGACCTAGCTCCGGCTGACCTTCCATTAAGACATGCCAAGAGGGTTCATGGTCCTGGCTCAGAGGACTCGAGAGTGTAGCCCTCTTTGCCAAGCGCCTGGCGCTCCCTCTCTGCGGATGGTGCCAAGCATCTGGGGGTTTCCGCCACTCTGTCCCCAGGCAGGGCTGAGGGGGGCTCTCAGCTTCAGGCCCACTCACACTATCCCCGAGCTGCGGATTTGTGGGGCACATTCCTGCCCATGTCCCCTTCTCCCCCTGCCCTCTGAGCACAGGTGTTCACGTTTCAACAGGACTGACTTCCAGGATGACTCCTAGGGTGTGGCTCCGGGGCCACGGCCAGCAGGGGGAGCCCAGGGCCGGGCGGGGTGGAGTATCCCGGCACTCCTGGCCTGCCCTTGACTTGAGGACTTCCCCCTCTGGAGGTGCCAGCCCTGGGCTCCTCTCTGGGGTACCATTCCTGCCACAGCTTCCCCTCAGGCCTTCTGTAATATTTCTTCCCAATCCTGTGGGTTCTCCAGGTGAGGCAGGAGGGTGGGAACCTGTCCAGTGAGCCACCCAGTGTGTTCCTGAGATGTTTCACTTCCTGTTTCTCACGGGCCCTGGCTTCAGGGCCCAGAGAGCCACAAATTGAGCAATCAATCAGAATGTTTTTATTGAGCACCTGCTGCATGCCCAGCTCTGAGAAGGGCAAGGGCTGGAAGACAGAGAAGCAGGTAGAGATGTGATCCTGACTTTGATGAGGGCCCCGACAGCCAAAGTAACTTACATTCATTGAACACCTACTCTATGCTGGACTGTTTATCTCCTTCAGTCCCTGCCACCGTCCCACTAGGTAGTTGGCCTCCCGTTTTACAGAGCGGGAAACTGAGGCACAGATAGGTGAGGTGACCTTCTCAGGCTCCCCAGATGGCAAGTGGCAGAGGGGGATTTGAATGCAAGTTTGCCTGATGCAGAGCCTGCCTTCAGCCATGACACTGGCTGCTTGGGGGAGGCCCCCCATCTGGGAGTGAGCTGGCTCTCTGGTCTGGCTTCTGGAAGCCCCAAGCTCAACTCTGCCCTCTCTCCGGCCCCCACCTCCCACCACAGGAGCATTTCAATTACTACTCACTGGACACTGCCCTGGGCCACCTTGTGTTTTCACTCAAGTACGAGGTCATCGGGGACCAGGAGCACCTGCGGCTGCTGCTCAGGTGAGGGTGGGGTGAGGGGCCCTGTGACAGCAGCGGGGGCTGAGGGCTTGTCTAAAAGCCCACTCTTCTAAGCAAGGCCCAGAGAGGGCAGGGAATTGCCTGAGGCTGCTCAGCACGTTAGCACCCCAACCAGGCCTGGCCCCGTCAGTCAGCTCTGGTGCTCCCCAGGGTGTGTCCCCTCCACCCTTATTTTGTGTGGAGGGTCTTCCATCTCTCTTTCCTGCTGCCTCGCCCCTGAGCGTGGGTTTTCTCCTCCCAGGACCAAGTGCCGGACACACCATGATGTCATCCCCATCTCCTGCCTCACTGAGTTCCCCAATGTGGTTCAGATGGCAAAGGTGAGGCCTCTTTGGACACCCGAGGTGGGCACACCGCTGGCGCACTGCCATCTTTAGCCCCACGTCCCAGCCCCACGTGCTGCAGCCCTGTCTCCCAGGCCCCACCTCTCATGTGCCCCATGACGCTGGCATGCTGCCGGGCTCCTGTCCCCTGCCCAGGTACTTCGGGGTCACTTGAGAGCACCTTCAGATACAGAGGACCCCATTCTGAGCAACAGTGAGCCCCGAGTCCTGCTGCAAACTCCGTTGTTCTTCTCGTTTCTGCTGCTGTCCTCTCCAGCCGGTGTGGCCCGTGGCCAGTGGCCAGGGAGGCCCCGAGGCCCCACCCTCAGCCCCTCCCTTCTCTCTTCCTGCAGCTGGTGTGTGAAGATGTGAATGTGGATCGATTCTACCCTGTGCTCTACCCCAAGGTATGGCAGCATCTGGGCCCTGCTCACCGGGGTGGGTAGGGAACTAGGGAACTGAGCGTTTATTGGGCACCTGTTGTGGGCCAGGTGTCTCCCCTAAGTTCTCCCATTTAACCCCGACAACAACCGTGCAAAGTGTACAGTTTGCAGAAGAGGAAGCAGAGGCCCAGAGCTGTTCTGTGTCTTACCTGGCGATGCACAGCAGATAAAGGAGGCCTGCCTTCAAACTTGGCATTGTCTGCCTCGTAGGCAAGCCTTACTCCTGGGAGCTCTCGGTGCCATTTGGGGACCAGTGTTCCTGCGCCAGGGGGCTCCACTGGCCTTGCCTTCTGACCCGAGGGGACCAGGGGAGGGGAATAACACAGGCACCTCTGTAAGTGCTGCCCCACAGACAGCAGCCGCGCTGCTGGCTCTCGTGCTGGGTTTGAGGCACTGTGACCCTGAGGGGAAGGGATTGGGCTTGTCTTCAGTGAGTCGGGGTGCTTCCTGGAAAAGGTGGCCCCGAAAGGCATGCAAGCTCTTGTGACTCTGACTGAATTCTGGAGTGAGGGAGAGGGGTGGTGTGGTCCAGGAAAGGTCCCCCAAAGGAAGGGGCCTCAGAAATCAGATGCTACCTCTCGGGTACAAAAGAGGAAGCTGAGGCCCAAGGTGAGGGAGGGAGTTACTTCTTAAGGCTCCACACGAGTGGGTGGGACTTGGCTCATTCTAGAACGATACTGTGGATTTACAGAGGAAAAACGGAATGGGTTGGGTGTTACAGAATGGAATAAGGCAGGGGCCTGTGGGCAAGACTCAGGAGCAGTGAGCTTACCCTTTGGACATGAGTTCAAGTCCCAGCACTGCCGCTTGCGAGCAGCAGACCTTAGGCAAGTTACAAGTTACTTGAGCTCTCTGAACCTTGGTTTCTTCATTTGGGAAATGGGGACAGCAGCACTGCCTCCCTCACGGGCTTGTCCTAAAGGCTGAATGAGGCGACGCAGGTAGACGGCCCGGCACAGCACTTGGCACGGAGTAAGAGCAATAAATGGCAACTGGAAAAAGTGGCCTGTTTCACCGTCACCCTCTCCCCCCAGGCTTCCCGCCTCATTGTCACCTTTGATGAGCATGTTATCAGCAATAACTTCAAGTTTGGAGTCATTTATCAGAAGCTTGGGCAGGTGCGCTCACCTCCTCCTCCCTGCTCTCTGACCCGCTGGGCTACGGGTCTGCTGCCACCCAGAGCACCTGCCCAGGGACTCTGTTTCCCAGGACCTGGGGTGGGGGTGCGGGAGGCTCCCAGCCTTCTCTGAGTATGAGTTGGGGGAGGGACTCTGTTTCTGTTTCCCAGGACCTGGGTGGGGTGGGTGGGGAGGCTCCCAGCCTTCTCTGGGTGTGAGTGGGGGGAGGGACAGCAGCTGCTCAGCAGCACCAGCTGGGTGACCTCTGTCCTCCGTGTGTCCCCAGACCTCCGAGGAAGAGCTCTTCAGCACCAATGAGGAGAGCCCTGCCTTCGTGGAGTTTCTTGACTTTCTCGGCCAGAAGGTCAAACTGCAGGACTTTAAAGGGTGAGCATTAGGTGGGACAAGCATCGATTCATTGGACCCGTGCCCTCGGGCAGGGAGGGAGCCCCTGGCCTGGCCCCACAGAGGCCTGGCTGGGGCTGGAGACTGAGCCATGGCCTGGGGGGGGCGGGGCAGGTTCCGAGGAGGCCTGGACGTGACCCACGGGCAGACGGGGACCGAGTCTGTGTACTGCAACTTCCGCAACAAGGAGATCATGTTTCACGTGTCCACCAAGCTGCCCTACACAGAAGGGGACGCCCAGCAGGTAGCCTGGGCACCCCCCCCACCTGCTTCCCACCTGTCCTCCCGTCCCTCCCATCTGCCTGTCTGTCCAGTGTTCGCCACCCCAGGTTCAGGGGGCCCTGGGTATAGTGCTGGAAATGATCCATTGTTCCAACTCGCGGGCTCTAGTTGGGGCAGGGTGACAAGCTGCCGCAGAGTCGGGAAAGCCTCAGTTTCCACGTCCATGAAACGGGGATGATAATGGCACCTACCTCTAGCTGAGCGTAAGACGGAACGCATCTAGAGTGGCTGGAACAGCCTCTGGTACAAGAGCTCCATAAATGCGAATTCGTTTTTTTACAGGGAGGGAGGGGCATCCTGGGGTGACATGGGGGCACTTCAACATGGCGGAGGTGGGTGTCAAGAAAAGCTTTCAAGACAGAGTGATTTTTAGGCTGCAAAGTTGCTGGGAGAAGGAGGGGGAATGTTCCAGGTGGAGAGAATGGCTTCCACCTTCTGCAGAGGCCCGGAAGCGAGGAAGTAGGGGGGATATTCTGGGAGCTGAATTCAGAAATTTGTCGCCTGTCCTAAGCTTCCTGCAGGGCTGTCTACCTTACCCCGTGCCCCCACCCCGGGGGGACAAAAGGGTAATGTGAGAAAATGGAAATATTTGTTTTTAGTGTCTTTTAATTTTCTTCTAAAGAGGATCCTCTGTTCATTTCAGCAACATGAATGCACGCTGAGCGGAACCTGTTTGTCCACGAGGGGCCATTTTGTGGGGGCATTTAGACAGGAGAGGGGCTGGGAGGTAGAGCCTGGGGACCAGGAGTCCTGAGTTTGGTTGAGTCCTCTAACTCACCGCAGGGCCTTGCAAGTCACAGCTCTCTTGGCCTCAGTTTCCCCATCTGTCATGGGATTCCAAGAAAACTAAAATGATTTTAAAACAAGTTTCTCATGACCTTGTTTTGAGGGGAAGCAAATCCTCAGACGTGCCCTTCTGCCTACCCTAAGGCCTCCCACACTCCTGCGGGCACCCTCCCCTGTGCCCGGGGAGCCCCTCTCCGGCCAGGTTGTGAAGGCCTGTGGCCCTGTGCTCAGTTGCAGCGGAAACGGCACATCGGGAACGACATTGTCGCTGTGGTCTTCCAGGATGAGAACACACCCTTTGTGCCCGACATGATCGCATCCAACTTCCTGCACGCCTATGTGGTGGTGCAGGCCGAGGGCGGGGGGCCCGAGGGCCCGCTCTACAAGGTGGGTGATCGCGGAGCTTCCCAGGGTATTAGCCCCAGCCCCTCCCTGAGTCACTCTGAGATCTCTCAGAGCCTCAGTCTTCCCACCTGTAAATAAGGGGACTGTCCAGAGGGCTCTGAGCGCCACCCCCCCACCCCCACTCTGTTAATGGAGGATTCCCATCCCACCCTCTCTGCTCCCCCAGTTCTGCCGCCTCAAAGGAGCTGGTTGCCCTTCTCCACCCTTTAGCCTCCTAGGCCTTCACTATCCTCCCTGACCTCTGAGAGCCTCTACCCCTTCTCACCATTCAAATTCAGGACCAAGGATGGAGGAGCTGAAATGCTGGGGTTCGCTCAGCCCGTCTGCAGTCACTGAACCTTCCCTGGCTGGGGGCAGGCCAGGGATGAATTCGGGGTCTCTGGCTGGGGTGGGGACCCCACAGGGACTGCTGCTCTCCCTTCCAGGTCTCTGTCACCGCTAGAGACGACGTGCCCTTCTTTGGGCCCCCCCTCCCGGACCCTGCTGTGTTCAGGAAGGTGAGGGGCAGCCCCCAGCCCCAGTCATGGACAGAGCAGGACGAAACGGGTGGCGGCCGAGGGGCGCGCACAGTCTGCCGTAAGAGGTCCTGAGGCCCCACTGCGTGCCAGGGCAGCTGGGCTCCCCTAACCGTGTCACCGGGGCCTGGCTTCTCATTCACATTGATACCAGCTGTGATCTTTATTTACAGAGCCAGGGAACAATCTGCATCATTGTTTTCGATTTCTCATAGAAGGCTCTGTGGCCTTCCCTAACTTCTATTATCTTTTTGACAATCACAGTCTTCTTTCTCTAAATGTTTGGGAAGGGGGCACACATTGCTCCCACCTCTCAGAATGGCCGCACCCCGAGCCTTGGCTTCAGTCCCCGCACTTCTCCCCCAGACTGAGGCAGTAGGAGACCCCACCAGCCCCTTGCATCTGTGAGGTTTGCTCTCCCAAGGGGTGGGTAACCATGAAGGGCCTAGGGGGCCTTCACAGGTACCTAGGCTGGGGGGCTGAGGCCAGGGAGGCGCCCTCCTGAGAGAGAAGAGGGGGGCCCCAGGGCCCCAGCAGGGCGTGGCTCTGGAACTGCAGCCCCTTGTCTCCGTGTTCATCTGAGCCCCTTCTCTCCTCTCCACGCTGGGGGCCCCCAGGGGCCTGAGTTCCAGGAGTTCTTGCTGACAAAGCTCATCAATGCTGAGTATGCCTGCTACAAGGCAGAGAAGTTTGCCAAGCTGGAGGTGAGGACCGGCTGTTGGGCTGAACCCAGCCTGCAACCTGGCATTGCAGCCCTCTCTCCAGGGAGGGAAATGCCTGGTTCAGACCTCGGCCTCAGGGAGAGCTGTCTGGGGTGGGGGTGGATGTGGGGGGAGCAGGGCTCCGGTCCAGGGAGAGGAGCTGGGGCGTTTCTAGCGGGATGTGAGGAATGTCCCAGGAGGTGCTCGCAGACGCGCAGGGGACACGGTGGGGGCAGGGGCAAACCGTGGTTGGGGCATGCGCAGCCGCGAGGGCTGCTGCAGCTGCGGGGGTCCCAGGGGAAGCCAGCGTGGGCGCCCGGGGCCCGGGGCCCAGGCCCACTCCCTGCTGCCTCTGAGAAGGTGGACAGGATTTCAACTGTAGACCCAAGGGCCGATCACTGGGGTCTCTCCTGATGGCCTCGGCCTGGCCCACAGGAGCGGACACGGGCCGCCCTCCTGGAGACGCTCTACGAGGAACTGCACATCCACAGCCAGTCCATGATGGGCCTGGGCGGTGACGAGGACAAGATGGAGAATGGCGGCGGGGGCGGCGGATTCTTCGAGTCTTTTAAGGTGAAGGGCCAG
>NW_027532008.1:7241153-7247578 GCF_008692635.1 Crocuta crocuta
TGAGCGGGGCTAGGAGCGAGACGGCAGGCCCCTGGGGGGAGAGTCTGGGTGACCTAGGCTTTAGGGTGGGGCCCTGACTTGGGAGGAGTTGATGGTTGGAGGCGAGGCCTAGGCTTGGGGGTGGAGTCTACCTGGGAGTTCAGCGAAGGTTCGCGCCCTCGGAGCGGCAACCAGTGCCTCTGGTGCCTCCGGTGGTGGCTACCGCGTCAGCAGGCAGAGAAGAGAGGAGGTCTCTGTCCTCACTGAGGGAGAGAAACAAGTCTGAGATGTGAACCGGGTGGCCGTAGGAGAGGGACCTGGCCTGTGTGACCTTAGGCCTGTGTGACCTGCCCTGGCTGCTCTGGATTATCTTCGAGTTAAGAGCACAGACCCTCTGGGTCCCTTACCGGCTTGAGCATCCTCTGAGCCTCAGTTTCTTTCTTTTCTTAAGTTGTATTTGTTTAAGTACCCGCTACCCTCAACGTGGGGCTCAAACCCATGACCCCGAGGATCAAGAGTCACATGCTCTTCCGACTGAGCCAGCCAGGCACCCCTGAGCCTCAGTTTCTCTATCTACTGGGTAGGGCAATGGCAGTAGATAGAACTGCATACAGTTACCTGTACAGCTCATACAGCTGTTGAGAATTATTTATAAAGCAGTTAGACTAGTGCAATGTAAGTTCAAACGCAAAACCCTGACCACCTACCTCAGCAGCTGCTGTCCAAAGTGAGAGACAGAGGAGGAGGGAGCCCCTCTTTCCCCCAGAGGGCCTGGACTCTCCCAAGCTGCAGGTTCCCAGGCTGTGGTTTCTTTGCCATCTTTTCCACTCCCAGAAGGGGGGCTGCCCATCCTCCAGGTGCCCAGCCAGGCCAGTTGGGCCTCATCATCACTCCGGGGCAGGCAGCAAAGCTGGAGACATGGGCTGCCCCGGCCTGCCCTGCACTTAGGCGAACAGACTTTGAGGAAGGGACCTGAGGAGAGCCCCACCTCTGCCCGCTGGAGACAGGGAATGGGTGGGGTGAACATGGGTCTGGGGTCTCTTGAGGGAGGGCTCCCATGGTCTCAAATCTAGTAGGTGCTGGATTAGGTCAAAGAATTCCTTAGAGGCAGTAGAGCCCACAGTGAAAGGCATGTGATTTGGCATCTGGGTCAGGCTCATCTCATTTGTAAAATGGCCATGATAATGCCCACCTGGTAGGGTGCACTGAGTGAGAGAATGAAAGGTAGGTGCCTGGCCCTGTAGGAAACATCCAGTGTAGATTGGCTGAAAAAAGCAAGGAAGAAAAGGAGAGAAGGAGGAAAGAAAAGCAAGGAGAGACAGCCCTAAAGGACCCTAAAAACAAGAAACTGAGGTTTCTGGAGGGCTCTCTGTGCACGCTCTGGCTCACACCGCATCTAATGCAGTCCTTTCAACAGCCACATGGGAGTCCCAGGAGGCTCAGAGAGGTGATGTGGCTTGCCTGATGTCCCCCAGCAAAGCCAAGGCCCAAACTACCCTTAGGCACCATGTGGACTTACCCTCCCGGGGCCTCACAGGCAGGGATTTCCAGAGGTTACCTGGAGTAGCATTGGTGGGGAGGGCCCAGATGTCTGGGCTCCTGGGTGCCATGGGTGGGTGGGACCTCATGAAGCTTGTGCCACCTCCGCTCCTACCCCACCTTCACAGCGGGTCATCCGGAGCCGCAGCCAGTCCATGGATGCCATGGGACTAAGCAACAAGAAGCCCAACAGCGTGTCCACCAGCCACAGCGGGAGCTTTGCCCCCAACAACCCCGACCTGGTCAAGGCAGCCGGAATAGTGAGTGCCACCCCCAGCAGCCCTCAGCTTCCCCCCGCCTCCGAGGCCCAGCCCCGCCTCCTCCCATTGCCCTGGCATTTGTGGCCAGCCTGGGTTCTAGACTCAGTCTGGCCACTGCTCTCCATTGGGGTCCAATGTCCAGGCCACGACCTTGGGGTGCTGAGAGCCTGCAGCTTCCCCTCCCCTGCCCCGGCCCCTTATTCAGGTGACTTTCTGCGGCTCAGCTCTGGGGCTATCTCTCTCTGACACTCCTTATTGAGCACCTACTGTCTATCATGTGCTGGGAATCGGGCTGCTTTGTGGGCACCTAATGTCAAGCCTTGTGTTGCCGGGAGCACCTCCTGTGTGTCAGGCTGTGGGCACGCACTGTATGTCAGGAACTGGATTTCTGTGTGAGCACCTGCTGTGTGCCTGGCTCTGAGATGCTGGTGGGCTCCTCCTGTGTGTCGGGACTTGGGCTGCTGTGTGAGCACCTACCGTGTCAGGACCTGGGTTGCTGTGTGGACATGTACTGTGTGAGCATCTCCCGTGGGCCTTCCCTGAGTTTCCGTGAGCACCTACTGTGTGTCAGGTCCCGGGCTGCTGTGCGGGCATCAACTCTGTAAGTATCTACTGTATGCCCAGCCCTGGGTTATCCTGTGAGAACCCACCGTATGTCAGGAGATAAACTCCTGCCTGAGCACACAATATGTGCTAAGCCCTGGATATCGGTGAACCTTCTCTCTGTGCCAGGAAGTGAGCTGTGGTGTGAGCATCTATTCTGTGATCATCTACTTCTGTGTCCCTGGCCCTAGGCTGCTGTGTGAGCACCTACTGTGTGTCAGGGCCTCTGTGGTTGTGGCTCCCTGTTGTGTGTCAGGAACTGGGCTTCTGTGTGAGCACCTGCTGTGTGATTACTTCCTGTCTGCCAGCCTCTGTGGGATTCTGCTGCTAACACGGAGGGGGTGTGCTGGGCGCACAGGGTGGGTAAGGCCTTCAGCTGTGGGCTCATCGGCTTTCCGCCGCCTAGTGGCCACTCCTGGCATTGCACTCACAATTCTGCTCCTCCCCATCTGTCCATCTTTCTTCCATCCATCTATCTGTCCATCCTTCCTTCTGTCCTTTATTGACTACATGCTGCATGCCAAGCCCTGTGCTCAGTGCTGTAAGGCTGCGTCACATGGCAGGAGGTCCCCCCCCACACCCCAGCCACCCCTGCCCCTTGGTCTGGCCCGGCCCGGGGAGCAAGGCAGGACCTCGGCTGTCCTGCGGTCACCAAGCCCACTGTCACCGGAGAAGCAGGCCCACCCCCTCCCTTCCCGCCGCGTGGCCTAGCCTCCTGTGGGTGCTGTAGAAGGGGCCCCAGGGCCGGGCCAGGCCAGCAGCACCCACCATAGCAGTAACCAGACCCATTTCTGTTTTTGTTTTTGTACAACTCTCTTCTCTCCTGCTGTTTCCTTTTCCTTCTGCCGTCTGCACTTTCCCTTCTCTCTCTTTCCCCCTGTGCCCCCACTGATACCTTCGTCCTCTGCTTCCTCTTCCCCCATACTTTTCTCTCCCTGCTTCCTCCTTTCTGCCTCCCCTTCTTCCCATCTCTGTCTCTCGGTCTGTCTTTCACTCTGTGACCTCCGTGTGCCCCCCAACGCGTCCCGATCCGTGTTTCTGTCTATTGGCCAATCTCTTTCCTCCGTCCGCTGTGCTGCCCCTTCCTGGCTGTGTCTCTCTCTGTCGACCCCATCTCCATCTCTCTCTGTCTCCCCTCATGTCTGTCTGTCTGTCTCTCTCTGCCCCCGCCCTCTGCTGCTTGCCAGTCATTGCTTATTCCCGGGAAAAGCGCGAGTAGATTTGGACGCCGGGGCAGTGCCATAGGCATAGGAACGGTGGAAGAGGTTGTCGTCCGCGGGGCCGCCGGCTCTGGAGGCTGCCTGCACGTGCTGTTCTCTGCTCGCTCTCAGGACGGAGGCCATATTGGGGACGTTGCCCCCCCTCCCCCGGGCTGGGCCCGGGGGTGTGTGCAGGATGGAGTGCCAGCCGCTCTGATGGCACTCAGCACCTGCTTTGGGGCCTGGTACCTGTGTCAGAGCCAGCGCCCCCCCGCCAGGGGCTTCTGGCCCTGCCCTGGCCCTGGGGACCCTGACCCAGTCCCTGCCAGAATCTGGTACCCAAAGACCTGTGCCCAGCCACGCGTCCCCCAATATCGCCCGTTCTGCATGGAACGCCATCCCTCTCCTCTGCCCTGATTCCCCCTCCGCACGGTGAACTGGCTGGGGGTTTCCTGCCCCTCCCTGCCTCCCCGGGGTCCACCCTCCTGCCTCCCCCAAGAAGCTGGGGCCTGCTTCTGGTGCCTGGGGCATCCCACCCTAGTGTGGCTAGAAACCGGGGGAGGGAAGGTATCTTTCAACTGCTGGGCCCGATCTCCCCCAGCCGGTTTGGAGATTCCGGGGTAGGGCAGGGGCCACATCCACTCTCTCCCCGCTGCCCTGAGGCTTCAGGTCCCATGATGCTCCTGAGGGGCAGAGGGCCAGTAGCCATTCTGAGGAGTGGGCCTGGCCTGAAACTCCAGGCGCTGCCCTGCCGGGCGATCTCGGGTGCCCTCGGCCTCCCCGGGCCTGCTTCCCTCTGTGCTAACGTGAAGGGCTCTCTTAGGTGATGGGGATTCCTCTCATTCTTCCTTGTTCACCGCCTCTGCCTCAGAGCCTGGGGCAGCAGGGCCCCAGGTGGCATGTGGGGGATAATGGCTCTCCCAGGGCAGGTGGGCACTGAGTCGGGGCCTTTCCCTGCAGTCACTGATCGTCCCCGGGAAGAGCCCCACGAGGAAGAAGTCAGGCCCATTTGGCTCTCGCCGCAGCAGCGCCATCGGTATCGAGAATATACAGGAGGTGCAGGAGAAAAGGTGGGTGGGATGGGCCCCCTGTCGCCGCCAGCCCCTTCCCTGACCCCCGTTCAGGGGCAGAGGTTCGCAGGCAGGAGGGAGCGCCCATTTTTTTGCTCCCTGTCCCTTTCTGGGGACGGTCAGTTACCTACTGTGTGCCAGGCACCAGGGCCAGCTCATCACCTAACGTGAGATGCCCCCCTCCGTTCAGCGGGTCTGCTGGCTCCCCAGGGGGTCATGCCTGGCCTGTCAAGATGCTGTAGGTGAGAAGGCTCAGGGGCCTGCCCAGGTCACGCAACCAGGGAGAGACAGAACTAGGGCTTACGGCCTGGTCTATGGGAGTCGGCGGAGGCTCTGTGTGGGCAGGGCGCAGGGAACATGCCATGTGAGCAGCGGGACAGCCCTTGGGAAGCAGAGGATAGTTCCTGGACATGAATCCTGTCTCTACTGCACTGGGACTGTGTGGCCCTGGAAAAGTCACTGTACCTCTCTGAGCCTCGCTGTCCCCATCTGGAAAATGAGGATAAGCACATAAGCAACAACACGGGGCTGCGGCAGAGGTACGGTGCAGAGCACGTGAAGCAGGCAGGTGCACCAAGGCCTCCGGAGTGGAGGTGGTACCGTCCACACGGCCACGAGAGCCCAGAATCCTGTGAATCCTGGATTCAAGCCGTGGCTTTGCCGTGGCCCAGCTATGCGTCCCTGCACAGATTCCTCCCCGTCTCCGACTCCAGGCTCCTTACTGTACCAGGGATAAGGAGGGGATGCGCTGTCACACGTAGGTGCTCCAGCACTTCCTGCTCCTCTCGTCGGCCAGCCCAGCTGGGGAGCCGCAGGGACTGCTCGGGGGTCGGCCCCTCAGGATCTAGGGTGTGGGGACGAGGCAGAAGGTGCCCGTGACCTTCTCTCACCACCCTTGATGCCAGGCCCGGTGCTGAATCCCCCCCGCTGCCCCCATGTGCCCCGCAGGGAGAGTCCCCCCGCCGGCCAGAAGACCCCAGACAGCGGGCACGTCTCACAAGAGCCCAAGTCGGAGAACTCATCCACTCAGAGCTCCCCAGAGATGCCCACGACCAAGAACAGGTTGGGGTTTGGGGCACGCCGAGCAGGGGGCTCGGACTCACCCTTTCCAGTCCCTGCGTGGGCCCAGGGCTGCCCGGGAGCATTGGCACCGCCACACCAGAGCGTCAGGGGGGCCCGGGTACTCTCACAGGCCTCTGTTGACACATACCCGCTGAGAGCTTATTCATGCCAGGCCCCATGCAACGCTCCAGAGCCAGCAGCGAGCTGGGCATACACAACCCCTGCCTCGTGGAGCTGACAGTCAAGCATAGCATGACCTGATTTCTAGGCCACAAGAAACAGCAAAGCCAGGGATGCAATGGGGAATGATTGGGTGGGTAGGGGGTAGATGGTGCTGAAAAAAGACATCCAGATACAAGGGAGGCTTGAACTGAGAGCTTGGTGAAGAGCCAGCCCTGCCAGGACTGGCACAGCAGAGGGAAGAGGGCTCCAGGTGAGAAACACAGCAAGTGCAAAGGCCCTGAGGCATGCTCAAAGGATAGATAGAAAGAAGGTGGTGTGGTTGGAGCTGAGTGAGTGAGGAGCTGGGCCCAGGCAGACATTGTGCTGGGTGTTATCGGGAATGAGGTCAGCAAGGTGGGCAGGGGCTGGGCCCTGGCTTTGGAAGCCATATTGAGAACTTTGCATTTTGCTCTAAGCAAGGCCAGGAAAGAGCCTTTGGGATTTTAGTTAAGAGGTGAAGGGGTGGAGTGGGGAAGAACGGAAGGGGGGGG
>NW_027532008.1:7247723-7250263 GCF_008692635.1 Crocuta crocuta
AACAAGGGCAGGGGGGGGTGGGGGGGCGCCCCTCCCTTCAGTGCTGTGCTCAGCCCCCTCCGTGCTGGCTCTGGGGGCCACTAGAGGGCTGCGCTCTGCTGCTCTGATGCCCGGATGGCAGGGAGGATGGCAGGGACCGGGAGAGACAGGACCCGCAGACCCAGAGGGGGGAGGTCTGTTCCCACCTTGAGAGAAGGAATCAGGGAGGGAGCGATGCTTGGCTGAGTTTTGAAGGATGAGTTTGCTTTTTGGGATTTGAGGGAAGGAGTGAGACTCCAGGCGGGAGACACGGAGTCCTGAGCCTGGAGCAAAACTGAGAGGGTTGAGAGTAGACTGTAGAGTTGGAAGGCGTGGGTCCAAGCCCTTGTTCTCCCACCTACGGCTGGGTGACCTTGGGCTGTGCACCCACCCTCTCTGAGCCTTGGTGTTTCCTCATCTGTAAGGTGGGTCTAACAATGATAGCAATGGAACAACGCTGGCAAAAGCACTTGAAACTGCCTGGCACAGAGCAAACATGCCCTAGACCGTAGCTTTATTGTTAATAGTTACTATTAGCTCTGAGGGCCAAGCCAAGGAAAGTAGACTGTGTCTGGGGCAGTGAGGAGCCCGAGAGGGTTTTGTACAGGGGAGGGGCATGCTCAGATCCACGCATTAGGAAGGACGGCGGAGGGGGGCTCCTCGGAGGCCGAGGGAGCTGTCATGGGGGGCACAGAGGTACTTGGCTGGCTACAGGCTGGGCCTCCCCGGGCAGGGAGCCGGGGTCTGGCTCGGGAGGAGCCCAGTGCAGATGCGGGCTGACGGGGTGCTGTCTGTGGCAGAGCGGAGACCGCAGCCCAGAGAGCGGACGTGCTGAAGGACTTCTCCCGTTCCTCGTCCAGTGCCAGCAGCTTCGCCAGCGTGGTGGAGGAGACCGAGGGCGTGGACGCGGACGACACAGGCCTGGTGAGAGGCCCAGGGCGTGCGGGTGCTGCACAGTGGTCTGGAGGGGAGCTCTCTGGTCCCCGCAGATGCTCCAGGCAGAACATGAGCTTGAGTGTGGCTGAGATGAAACCAGGGGACCCAGCCCAAAGGAGCGATGCAGACTAATCCTCCCTTACTCTAAAGCCTTCCATGGCTCCCCAGTGCTGCCCACAGAGCACCCAATCCCTGAGACTCCTGAAGATCTGGTCCCCCCTTCCCCTGCACCTCTTACCACTTCAGCCATTCTGTGCTCCTTTGCAGTCCCCCCAACATACCCCACCTCTGGACCTTTGCACTTGCCATTTCCTCTGCCTGGCAGGCTCTGCCTGTCTCCTCTTTCCCTCTTTGTCTCACTGACTCCTACTCATCCTTCTGGACTCAGCCTCACATCACCTCTGAAAGCCTTCTAGTCCTCGGGTGGGCTAGGGGTCCCCCCTTTAATGCTCTCACAGGCCCCCCCGCAGCTTTGCCCGTGTGTCATTGTTCATTCAGCAAACCTTTAGCGGCCACGTGTCCCTTGCCAGGCCCCGTTCCAGCTGCTGCAGGTGAGCAGGGAACGGCAGACCGAGGCCCCGCCCGACGGGCTCAGAGTCTAGGATTGTTTTGGTCACCGTCTGCCTGGCCTCCTGGGCCTCGCTGTCTGAGGGCAGGGGCCGTGCCCGACCTCGCAGCGGCTCGGCCGGGAGAACGCCAGGGACTGTTTGCTGAATGAGTGCCTGGGGGCGTGTGGTGTATGCCCAGGACTGTGCCTGTCCTGCTCTGCCCTCCTCCTGGTCTCCCCGGGGCAGACACTGCTGGGCCCCCGTCCTCTTTGCAGGGGCGCAAGGGTGAGGGGTTGTGGGTTGCAGCAGGCAGGGGAGGCCAGGAGAGGGGAGGGAAGCAAAGCCCGTGCCGCGGACAAGGGCTAAGCCCCCTCGTTCTCTCTTCGCCCGTCCCCAGGAGAGCATCTCGTCCTCAGGGACGCCCCACAAGCGGGACTCCTTCATCTACAGCACGTGGCTGGAGGATAGTGTCAGCACCGCGAGTGGGGGCAGCTCCCCAGGTATCAGGCCACAGACAGCCCCCCCAGGCCATCCTTGTGCAGCTGGGGGACGGGCATGGCCCCAGGCGGTGGGTGTGTGCCGGGGCTTCCCCTGACTTAGGGGACAGTGGGCGGGCCATTATCCGGCCCTGAACGGCTGAGGGCTGATGGCTTCTGGAAGGGCCTCGGGGAATGATGGAGGGAGGGTAAGGCAGGGAGGTAAGGGTGGGCAGGGTTGCAGAGTACCAGTGCCTACCGCCCATCCATGCGTCCATCTCCTTGCTGCCTCCCCGCGGCCAGTGAGGTGGCTCCCTCCTGCCCCCCTCCCCAGGACCTTCCCGGTCACCCCATCCCGACGCCAGCAAGTCGGGGGACCCTGCGTGTCCCGAGATCAAGATCCAGCCGGAAGCAACTGAGCAGCATGCGCCCCAGCAGGTACGGGCAGCTGTCAGAGGGCGGTCAGGGTGGGCATGGCCAGCTGGAGGCTGGGGCAGGAGGGGTTAGGGGAATGGGGAAGGGGGGCGGGCGGGGGTCCCGGGGGACCAGGAGGGGGGGGGGG
>NW_027532008.1:7250353-7251787 GCF_008692635.1 Crocuta crocuta
GGACTCCTCCCCACTCCTCTGTCATTTCCCTGGGCCGAGAGCTGTGTACCTGGATTCGAATCCTCTGCCACTCAAATGCTGAGTGACTTGGGCCTGTCATCGGCCCCTCTCCGGGACTCAGTTTCCTTATCTGTGCAGCTGGGCTAATAAATGCTGCGTGACCTCTGCCCACGAGTCACTGGGAGGGTTTGGTGGGAGCCGGCAAGGGACTAGGCAGTTGCTGGGAGGGAGGGGCCTGAGGACCCCCGTGGGTGGAGGGGCCCAGAGCCTGGACCTCCGGGGGCAGGCAGGCCCTTGCCGCTTCTGTCTCCCCGCATCGTGGTGTCTCCTCTCCCTTACCCTGCAGATGAGGGCGCAGAAGCACAAGGTGAAGATGCTGTGTCGGCTCCAGGTGTCTAGGACCTCTGCCCCCACGGCCAGCACCAGCCTGCGGGCTGTCCCCTGCCCCCGCCTTGGCCACCTGTCTGGGCTGTCTCTGCGGGGCGGAGCCATCCGGACCAGGGAGGGGGAAGCTGCTGGCATCATCCCCACCCCCCAGGCTGGGACAGGCAGTGATCAGTTGGAGCAGAACTCCGGGCCCTTCCTCACGTCTGGGTGTACCTCCAGCCCCCTGGGAGCAAGATGGGAGGGCAGGCTTGGGGCATCTCCGTGTACACAGAGCCCACAGCGGGGGCAGCGGGACGTGAAATGTGGTGGAATGGGCGCTGGGCCGGGAGTCCTAAGTCCTAGCTTCCAATTTGGGTTCTGCTGTGTGACTTTGGGCAAGTCGCTCTCCCCCTCTGGGCGCCTCTGCTACAAATGGACAAGATTACTTCAGAGGTCAGTGAAGACTGTGACTCCATGCATCTGCCCCAGAATGGGGGATTCTCCTCCTGGGGGCCTCCCACCGCCCTCCCTTGCTTCTTGGGCTCCCTGGGCCCCCAGGTGGGCTGAGGGGCTGGGAGCTGGCTATGCGTGTTGCCCCTCCTGGGCCCTCAAGCTCTACCACAGACCTGCCGACGCCCTGGCCACTGCCTCCATGTGACACACAAGTGACCCCCTGAGGGGGAAGGGAGCCCTACCTGGCTTCCCAGCCAGCACCCAGCTTCACCCCTGCCATCCCATGCTCCGGGTACTCCAGGTCACGGGGTCTCAGCTGGCCTAGAGTATGGGCCTCGCCTTTGTGCCCCCCCCTCGCCAACTCCCACGGAGGGGACAGCAGGCACAGCTGCTGCGATCCACATTCTTGTGTCTGTCCACACTTTTTAGGCGCCACGCCAAAGGCCATCCTTCCGGCCCCGACACCCATTCTGGAAGCCCCGTGGCTGTGTGTATGTCGGTAACAGTTGTACAAAATAAATTCTATTTATCGCTATTGTACCCCTGGTTGGGCCTGGCTTTGTGCGAACCCCGCCCAGACTGACTCCACGCAGAGCTCGGTGGTGCCGAGGCACC
>NW_027532008.1:7251815-7252956 GCF_008692635.1 Crocuta crocuta
GTGCCGAGGCACCAGCCTGTCTGTCCCCCTAGCAGAGCTGCTAGGCCCTGGGGGCACCTCGACGGGCAAACATGGGTTCTGTGACCGCCGGCTGTACTTCCTTTCCATCATGCTGCCCTCCTCTCCATCCTGTTCCCCTTCTCCGTGGGGCAGTGGGGGTGGGGGGGCAGGGGCGGGGAGAATACAGCTCTGAAGTCAGGCAGACCTAGGTTCGAGTCCCTGCGCCATCTCTTACTAGCTGGGTGGTCTTGAGAACCTTGAGCCTCAGTTTCCACTTCTGTGGAACGGGAGCAGTAGTGCTTCTCCCAAGAGTCTGTGATGAGGGTTCACTGAGCCGGTGCATAATCAAATACCTAGGTGCTCAGAGAACAGCTTCCTTCTTTCCTTCCTCTTGCTCAGTGAAGTCTAAGAATTTCTTCAGTGCGGCCACCAGGGGGCGCCAAGGCATCGCTTACCAGGACTGATGGGGGTGGGGCGGGGGAGGGGGCTTGCGGGCAGGGCAGTTACAACAGAAGGTACTGGGTGACCGGGGCGTGCACAAGGCGGGGGCCCAGGCTGGGTGAGGGCGACATGGAGAGGACTCGGCAGCAGTGGCGCCCAAGCATCCCGGAAAGGCTTAGGAAAGTGTCCCTGGGGCAGGAAACTGCAGGTGCCGAGGTACGGAGGAGAGTGTCTGGAATTGGGAAGGTAGCAAACAGTTCTGAGTAATGGGAAGGTGACAGAGTAGAGATGAAGCCAGGGGCCACGTGGCCTTGAATGCCAGACCAAGGGGCCCAAGGTCTATGCTGAGGGCAGCGGGGAGCCATGGAGGATTGATGAAACTGGATGAAACATGAGTGAACTGGGAGGGATTGCCATAGAGAGAAGCTGGGGCTGCTGGTGGAGACCAGCTGGGCAGTGTCAGGCAGGGAGGGGAGGATCCAGGTGGCAGCAGCTGTTGGGGACAGAGGCCAGTGGGCAGGCCAGGAAGGACCGGGGTGGGGGGCATGAGCATCTGGGTGAAGGGCCTGATGGGGTGTGGGGCTGACTGGGGAGTCCAGCCTGGGTACTGGGTAAGGGGGTCCCCACTGAGCTAGTTCAGGAGGGAGAGAAGCTTGGATGGCCACATGCCCTGGCCTCCCTGACAGCTCCCCACCCCCCC
>NW_027532008.1:7252998-7300624 GCF_008692635.1 Crocuta crocuta
GACGGTGTAAGTGCACCCACTGCCATGCTCTTCGTGACAGGGCTCTTCTGTGGCGCTAGGTTGTCTGGGGCCACCCAGGGGCTGTGACTCACACCCAGTGCCTAACCCCACCCACCCGGTTTGGCTCTAGGCTGCCCTGGGCTCCGTGGGTCCCCTACTAACCCCAGCCCTTGCCTGCACGACCTCACCCCAGTTCTCTAGCCATCCTCCCATCCTCTCCCCTTCCCACCACCGGAGGGCCAGCAGCCACAATTCAGCACCAAGGTCAAGAGCTTGGCTCTGAGTCCCTTTATCTCCTCTCTATGTGAGTCAGGGCACACAGATTTTGTCTCTCCCGGCCTCAGTTTCCTCACCTGTACAACGGGAATGCTAACAGTTCTGACTTTGGTACCCTGATGTGAAGATTCAAAGGTGCAGCCCTAGCACGTGATGGGCTCTGAGACATAGTGTGCCTGTTGGGAGTGGGAGCCGTGATTAGCCGCGAACAGGGACCGTGTCCACAGCCCACATCAGAGGACGTGGGGTCAGCGTCCTGTGTGGACGACGGAATAACAGGTGCTGGGCCTGACACAGGTGTCTGGACACAAGGCTTTGGGAACACACCGTTGCCAGTTGCTTCCCGAGCCTCAGCTCCCCAGGCTTTCCCGGACTTTATGATCCTTTACAAGGGTCTGGGCGCCTTCCTCCATCGCGCGGCTCCCACCCGCAGCCGAGCACTGGGGGACTGTGTGGCAGAAGCGGACCCCACCTTTGCCCCTCTGTCTGCCTGGTCTGCGTGGGGGCCCCCTGTCTGCGGCAAGGGCAGGCCTCTGGGCTGGCTTTCAGGCTGGACCCCTACCCACTCCCACCTCTCCAGGCTCCGAGGTGGGGCTGGGGGAGGCTGCGGAGGAATCTGGCCTCGGGGATCAAAGTGTTCAATGCAGTTTCTTTTGCGCCTGCGCCAGTTCCTTGCTCGCTCTGGGCTCTGAGGTGGGGAGGGTGAGCCGGGACACTGACCCAAGGCTGGAATTAGCCCTTGGGTGGGGGGCACCGGGCTCCGGGAAGCCCTGGACTCTACTTAGAAATAGCTCTGGTGGTGGAAACGGCAGCCAGAGGTTTCTCCGGATGCAGGAGGCCTCCTGTGGCGGGACTTGGGCACCTGGCTGACCTGCTGTCCTCTCCGTCCCCGAGCCTCCGAGCTGGTACCTGTCTCTCCAGCCCTCAGGTCCATTGCTGTAAACTGAGGACAAAGCCTTACCTATTGCTCTGAAGAGGCTGTCGTGGCTTCTAACGTGCCTGGCAAAGAACCCATGCCCGATGGGAGGGGTCCTCTCCTGTCCCCTGGGGTGTCTCTGGACATCATGGCTAACCCTGAGGCGACTTTGCCAAAGAGACGGCCGCAGGGCCAGGCCCGCCCAGTGCCAGGGGATGGGGACCTGGATGTTCTCTGCTGCTTAGGCCACAGGGGGTACTTAGCCAGGGACCCTGGAATGTAGAGGTCCCTCCCTCCCTCCCTCCCTGCACCCGCCCTGCCAAGGGGACAGCCAGGGACGGAGTCTCCTGAAATAACCAGATCTGGTTAGTGAGGCTAATTTTAAAAGCCACTCTGGCTGCCCCATAGGCCCTTCTGGGAAGCCATGAATGTCCCTGTGTTGCCCCTGGGAAGCAGGGTGAGGAGAGAGTGGCAGGGGCTGGCGATGGGGATGGACTCGCATCCTTGACTGTTAGTGCAGGAGACCCCGGGCTGCCTCCCAGGGCCTGCCCGCCCAGCACCCAGAGTCCCAGGTCCAATACTGGGGCTCGGGGGCCCAGCCTCTGTCCCGATCCGCTCAGGGCAAACCCCAGTGGGCTCTCAGGACCCTCCGGCACCCACGCTGGTCTCCCTGAAGCAGTAATGAGCAGGGGGACTTAGGCTCTCTGGGTCCGTCCTGGCTCTCTCCCACTGTCTCCATTGCTCACTCTCTATGTTCCTCCGTCTCTGGATCTCTGCCTCTCCCTGTCTCTGACACTGGAGGTCCCTCTTTGCAGCAGTGGCTCTGTCGCCCTCTCTCTGGGCCCATCATGAAGGAGGTCAGACAGCATTCCTGACAGTCCAGAGGCTGGAGCGTGCGTACCAGGTGGGAGTGGGTGTCTACCTCGGAGCTGGGGGCCCCGCAGGGGCGGGCCGCAGTCCTGGGGGCAGACAGGAGCTGTAACTGGGCAGGCAGGGGGCCATGTCCAGGCACGACATGGGCCATCTGGACAGGCCAGGTGCCAGCAGAAGGAATGAGCTCCAGGGGTAGGATTGCCAGATTTAGCAAGTAGAAACACAGAGCCCAGTTAAACTTGAATTTCAGATAAACAAGAAATAATTTTTAGTTTAAGTATACCTCATGCAATATTTGGGACATACTTATACTAAAAAATCATCCCTTGTTTATTTGAAGTGCAAGTTGAACTGGTCATCCTATATTTTATCTGGCAACCTTATCCTGGGAGGCCCTTGGAGTGAGCGGAGAGGTTTCTCAGGAATGACAGGTTTTATAGACGGACCGTAGGAGCCCCAGCCTGGAGGGGAGACCACAACCGTACCCCAGTCTCACAGCGCGGGCACACCTCCTGCCCAGAGAGATTTCAGTTTTCTGGGGATGCGGACAGTTCTTGGGAGGCCGTGACCCTGACATCAGTCACCTCCTCAGTGGAGCCATAGACCTCAGAAGGGAGGGTGTGTACATTCTCTGCTGAGCCCAGTGCCTAACCCAGGGCCTGGCACATAGTGGGGGCTTCATAAATATTTGCTGAATCAATGAAGAGTCCCCCCAACCCACCCCCATTGGGATGGGGGTGCTTAGCCAGCAGGGGGCTCCAGCAGCCTACCTCCCAAGCTCCTTGAGGCTAACTGGTGCGTGCAGTGCCTGCCCCCTGTCCGGGGACTCCCAAAGTGCGCTGCAGAAAGAGAGTGAAGGGGCAGATGGAGAGAGGAGGCCAGGTTTTCCTTGTTGCACCCCCACCCCAGACCCCAGTCTCAATCTGGAGTTCAGCCTGGGCAAGAGTGTGGTGGTAGGTGAGAGCAAGAGCAGAGTGACCTTTGGCTTCTGGCATTGGGGGGCTGCTTGGGACTAAGGTGGAGGGGCAGGCCACAGAGGTGTTGTCAGGGCTCGTTTGCAGGGTCCTGGGACACGGGGGATTCCTGGGACCCGGAGAGTAGGGAGTTCTTGTTTCTGGAGAGCGGAAATAGGCCTTTTCCTGTGGAGCATCAATCTCAGGGGTCTCCCTGGAGGGGGTGACTATGCCCTCCCACACCTCCCCAAGAGCAGCGTCCCTTAAGTAGCCTTTTCATTCATTCATTCGCTCATTCATTCATTCGTTCACTTGCTGACTCACCCACCGTCACCATTTGCTGAGATGAACTCACTTCGGGTCTTGTGCTAAAGGACCTTAGCAACGTGTCGGGCTCAACAGAAGCACACCTGTTCCATGGCCTGCACCTGCCACCGGGTCCCTGAGCAAGAGACCGAGGCCCCGGGCTTTGCCACCCCGCGGGGGGGATGGCGCCAGCAGCTCCCTCCTGGGGAACTAAAGACAGGAGATGATGCCTGCCCACAGTAGGTGCCGCAGGAAAGGGGCCGTCACGGTCACTGTGATTATCACCGGTATCATTTTGAGGTTCCTCCGGGCTGGGCCGGGAGCTGTCACTGGCCCCAAGGTCCTGAGGCCTCACTTCCTCTCAGGGGTTTCAGCCACCTCAGCCCCCATCCCTCCTTTTCAAGGACTGTCCTCTCCCGCTGTCTCTGGCTTCTGGATGCAGCAGTGAGCCCTTCAGGAAAAAGCAAGAGATGGGACGCAGCTTAGAGCGGCCTCTGGGAGGTGGGGCTCGGGCCTGGCCCCCCTCGAACCTGCAGCGTGACCTGGAGCTTGTCCCTTCCTGCCCTGGGCCTCAGTTTCTCCAGTTGTACAGTGAGGGTGTGGGGCTGGACATCCTCCATGCCCTGGAAGGGGCCTTTCTGTGTGTCATCCTGTTAGTAACGGTTTAGCTCCGAGCCTATAATCACATCTGCCCTGGGAAGAACTAACACAGCGTTTCTTTAAATTGGGCTCTAATTGCGGCTTTTAGTGGAGTCAGATGCTCCCCTCCCCCAGCTGCTCTCCTCCCCCAGCTGCTCTGAACCAGGGAGATTGTCCTGGCCTGCCCTGCNCGCAAGAGATGGGACGCAGCTTAGAGCGGCCTCTGGAAGGTGGGGCTCGGGCCTGGCCCCCTCGAACCTGCAGCATGACCTGGAGCTCGTCCCTTCCTGCCCTGGGCCTCAGTTTCTCCAGTTGTACAGTGAGGGTGTGGGGCTGGACATCCTCCATGCCCTGGAAGGGGCCTTTCTGTGTGTCATCCTGTTAGTAACGGTTTAGCTCCGAGCCTATAATCACATCTGCCCTGGGAAGAACTAACACAGCGTTTCTTTAAATTGGGCTCTAATTGCGGCTTTTAGTGGAGTCAGATGCTCCCCTCCCCCAGCTGCTCTCCTCCCCCAGCTGCTCTGAACCAGGGAGATTGTCCTGGCCTGCCCTGCCAGGCCCTGGGATCTCCTGGATTGTTCTAGCTGTCACTGAGCTGGCGACGGGTCAGGAACTAATCTCTCTCGAGGACCTACTGTGTGTCCCGCCCCTGAGCCAGGTGCTTTTTCCATCCAGAGGACTCTGGGTCATCTCACTACCGCTGTGGGCGGCAGGGGCCACTGGAACCACTTTTCAGAGAGGAGGCTGAGGCACAGAGAAGTGTAGTCACTTACCCAAGGCTGCTCAGCTAGGATGTGGCAGAGGCCGGATTTGAACCCAGATCTGTTGGATTCCAGGGCTTTGTTCTCAGCCTGCAGCTGAGGAGACGCGCCCTACCCCAGCTCAGTCAGGCCACCCTCCTGGGGGCCCTGCGGGGGCAGCCGGCATCGCCAGGGCCCCCTGGTCACAGCCTTCTCTGTCCACATGTGACCACAGCCGTTCTGCTTCTTCCCTGCCGGTTGGGACTGGAGGACAGGGTGTCGGTGGACGTGGCCAGAGGCCTCCCCCCTTGCCTCGGGCGGGGCAGGGGCCGCGGTTTCCCTGTTTGTTCTAGAGATCCCAGCCGCTTCCCTGAGGAGACAGCTAGTGGTTCCCAGGCCACAGCCCCTCGGGTGGAGCCAGACCGCGGCTGGCCGGCCTGGGAGCACTGCCCGCCAGCCCCATGGGGCTCTGCCAGGCCCTGGCGCTGGGTGGTCTGGGCAGGGGCCAGGAGGGGCCTCGATTTGGGCCACGGGACAGGAGCCAGGATTGGAGTCAGGCTTGGGGCTGCCCTGCCGGGGACTGGAGGGGTCCTGAAGGCTGGGGATGGCTGACCAAGGGGTAGAGGCAGGCATGGGGCGAACCCTGCCTTGTGGGGAGCCCAGGAGGGAAGGCCCCAGGCCCTGGTTCCATCGAACAGCCCCAAGAGAAACATCCAGCCCCTTCAGGATTGTCTCCGTGGAATGGCTTCAACTCAACCATTGAGGTGGTTCAGGCAGGAGCCTACTTAGAGGCTGGTGGAGAAGACAGGGTGGCAGGCAGAAGGCTAGATCTCAGCTCTGCCCTCCTCTGGACCTCAGTTTCTCCATCCTCACAATGGGGAGGGGACAGGACTCCATGTTTGACAAGAGCCAGAGCTGGGTAGGCAGTAGTTGGGGGGTGGGTAGCCCAGACTGGAAGGATCTCAGTTGTTCCTGGATTCATTTGCAGAAGCTTCTGGAACTACCTCCTTCACCCCTCCGCCCCTCCCCCCCAGCTCCACACACTTTGGAGGAAACCCAGAAGTGAACACCTGCTGGTTTTGGAGTCTGCTGGACCCCAGTTCAAATCCCGACCACTGGCTGGCTGTGATCTTGGGCCCATCATGTTCCCTCTGTGCCCTGCAGCTTTAAATACTGCCATGACCCCCTTCCTTACGTCTCTAGCTGAGTTACCCACTGAACTCCAGACGCACCCTTCCCAACTACCCATGGGCACATCCACCCCCAAGTCAATGGGTATCTCTAAGCCAACGTGATCCAAACCACTTCTCTATTTTCTCTCTGAATCTGTTCCCCCATATCCATAAATGCACTCCTCTTAGGTGCCCTGGCCGAAAGCTCAGGGGGCGTCCCTTGTTCCCCCAGTTCCTCTGCTCCCCACATCCAGTCCCTCAGCAAGCCCTGCTGGCTTTAACTCCCAAACTTGTCTGGGATCCAGCTGCTTCCCGCCACCACCACCACACTTAGCTGGTCCAAGCCACCACCACCTCCACCCCCAGCATCAGCCAAGTGTCCAGACCGCCTCCAGCATCCCCTCCTGGTGTGTCCGGTCCTTCCTCTGCACGGCGGCCATAGTGATCCTTCCAAAGCATAAACTGGACCACATCTGCCTCTGTGTGTGAGCCATTTTACTGTGTGACTTCAGCTTGGTGTCTGACTCTTTCTGGGCGCCAATCCTGAGCTTGGTCTGGGAGACTGTGGAAAGAGGCCTGTTGCCCCAGGACATCCCTCAGGAGCGGAAGGCAGACAAAGGGCACACCTAAACGTATGGATGTCAGGATCTGCTCTAGCCTGGGGAGCAGGCTGTGGGAGGCAGAGGGGTGAAAGGTCACATCTCACACTCCTCCACATCCTGCCTCGAGGGACCCTCCTCCACTCAGCCCCAGCCAATAGTCCTCAGGACACAGCCTCTCAGCTGTCATTGTTTCCCAACCAGGTGACCTGAGTGGGCAGGAGCCTAATCACAGGGCCCTCAGCCAGGGTGAGCAAGCCCAGGCTGCCCTCAGAGGCCCTGGAGCCACCCCGCGGGGGAGGGGGGGAGGGGCTCTGCTGGTGGCCCACGGGCATTCCCCACCAGGACAAGGGCACAGGGTCTCCGCCCTGTGAAGTCCCACCCCTGCCACCTTTGCAGTGACATTCCTGACCCAAGGGCTTCTCCTCCCCTGGCCCAAGGGAGGTCTGGGCGTGGCTAGGGCAAGCGGCCCTTACTTAGCCCTCCATCCCTCGGTGGTAGTGGTGTGACTTTGCAGAAAGTCACCAATTTCTCTCTGTTTCCGGGTCTTCATCTGTAAACCAGAGGCAGAACCGGTCCTGCCCTCTGGGAGTGGTGGGGACGCTCAGAGGCTACATGTGTGCTGAGGCACGAGGAACGGTGCCCAGAGCAGTGCCCAGAGCCCGGGGGCACCACAGAAGTGCTCCCAGGTTGCCCCCCGCTTGGGTTCCCGCTACCTCAATTGTAGGCCTCTGTTCCAGTCGGCAGGAGGGACAGGTGGCCCTGGCTGGTGGTGGACCCGAACCTGCCTGCCCCCTGCTCGGCTGGTGGGGCTCAAGTGTCCACCCCGTCCCGAGGCCGGTGCAGATGGGTGAGGAGCCAGGAGGGGGCCTGGAGTCGTGAGGGCACAGCAGCGCACGGACACCCCAGGGAGCCACCCAGAAACTCGGGAGCCCGAATCCTCTTCTAAGAACTTAATCCCCCAGCCCACCGTCCCCACCCCCTGATCGGCTGGCGCTAGAACTTGGTGGGAGGTCTTGGGTTACAGCCACCAGGGCTAATTATAAACTCTGCTGGCGTGGGGCTCTTACTACCCCATTGAAGGGCTTCTGCGGCTGATGGGACCCGGCTTGTTTTCCTGGGAAGGATTAGCACCCAGAGGCCAGGGAGGGGACATGGGCTGGGAGTCAGGCGCACCTAGGTTCAACTTGCAGCTGTCTCTTACACGCCACGGGCCCCGAGCAGGTCACTGCGCTCTGCCAAGCCTCCCCTTTCTCATCTGCAAAATGGGGATGATACTGCCTACCTCACAGGATGGTGGGCTCAGTGTAGGTGACAAATGTGCCCTCAGGCTGGCAACTTCACCGCCTTGTCTTGGGTGCTTCGATGGGCTTGTGGTGCAGAGTTGGTGTGTTGCTCTCTCCATCCCTCGATATCAGAGCAGCCCGTTTGCTGATGACCCAGTTGCCCACGTGCTGCTCCAACAGCCTTCTGGACAAGTAGAAGCTGGGACTCTCAGGCACACATTTGGGGTTTGCTCCCCCTCCTCGTCTCCATGGCCCCAGCTTCTCCAGCCTGGTCCACTGTTGCAGTTTCCTTGCGCAGCCAAGATGATCTTTCAAAAATGATGCTCACTCCCCGGCTCCAGAACCTTCTATGGCTCCCCAGAGTCTTCATTGTTCACCTCCAGCTTCTTGGAATGGCATTCGAGACCTTCCTGCCCGTCTGTCCCCACAATGTCTCCTCTGGAATCCTCTCTGTGCCCTCACGTTCTGCCCCAGTGCCCGTCCACCGTGCCCCCTGCTGGTTAGCTGCCCCCTCGCCAGCCCCCACAGTTCCTTGCTCGCCTCTGCACTGGGATTGCTTCTGGCAATCTCTGTGGTGAGATATGAGCTCTCTGGGGACAGAGCCGCGGACCGCTCACAGGCACAGTATAGATAAAGCAGGGGTTCCGAGTTCCGTCTCCACCAGGACCGGAGGGGTAGCGTCTGCCGAAAGGGACTTAGTGTGAGTTCCGCCAGTGCTGGGGACGGTGGCACACAGGAGAGCCACACGCTGGGCGGGCAGCCAGCTCGGCTCAGATCGGCCATCGCCCCGCAGAAACATGCAGCGGTGACAGCCAGACCTTCTAGTTTTTCGAAAAAACCGCGAGTCCAAATATCATGTGACGTGAAAGCTCCCAATGTTTTAAAACACCGTGAGGCTGTGCAGTGAGGTCTGGGGGGCGGGTGAGCCTAAGCCCCGAGCGTCAGTAATGCTGAGGTTGACTACCTGCCCCAGCGTTGGCATCACTCAGCCTGTTTTGCAGCTGGGTGGGGTCGTGTGACCGGTTCTTACGAGGGAACCATGAGTTGAGGTGATGCGTGTCACTTCCAGGAAGAAGTGGTTAAAAAGAGGGTCCCTCATCCACGTGCTGCTCAGACAGAACCTCGTTAGTGCTGGTGAGAGGGAGCATCCGGGACTTGGAGGAGACAGAGCCACGAGGTGGAAAGAGCCCGGGTCCCCGTCGCCCAACCAGAGGCCCCACCAGATGTTGGAGACAGAAATAAACTTATTGTGTTAAGTTCTGGGTTTATCTTTAACGGAAGGCAGGGTTATCTGGATGCCTAGAAGTGGACTTGCCATCCTTCCTTTGTTCTGGAAACCCTTGTGCTGCGGGTACTGCCACTCAGGTGTAGAAATGGAACGGCAGCAAGGTGAAAGGACACGCCCTAATGCGGAGACATGACAGCGCAACGGGGCAGAGACATGCCCCCCGTCTCTCCGACTCACAGTCCAAGCTTTACAGCCTCCTCTGTGTATCGCAAAGTTAAACAGATGCTACTGGTGTCCCGTTTGTATCCCCCGAGCATTTACCGCCCCAGCTCTCGCCTGCGGGCTTTGTCTCAGCCCTTCAAGGCAGGTTGGAAGTACCAGGCTGTCCTCTGTCCGGGAGCAGCCCCTTAGCCGATGGAGGATGAGACTTGGTGAATAAATGCCACAGCAGGACGATGGAGGTGGTTGGCCCTGGTTGGCCCTGATGGCAAGCTGCTTCATAACCTACCTTTAATCAGCTTCCTTCCTTTTCCTGTCCCACTTCCTCACTCTCCGCCTGCTGCCTTCTGGGTTCCTTTTACAAGCCACTCATGTGCAAATCCTTTTCTCAGGGCCTCTGCCTTTGGAAAACCCAACCCACGACTCAAAGCATGGCTTGCACATCCCGGAGACGCACAAGTTGATTTTGGGGGGTGCGCTGCTGAACTTCGTGAAAACTCGACTGCTCCCGTGTGGATTTAAACAATTGTTTAGGAAATAATAGTAGAGATAAAATAAAAATTGTGAAGGGGATAGGAGGTGTCCTTTTACCCTGGCCAGGATGTAGGCATGTAGTTTTAGTTTTTTTAATGTTTACATATTTATTTTGAGAGATAGAGGGAAGGAGAGAGGGAAGGGAAAGGGCAGAGAGAGGGAGACAGAATCCTAAGTAGGCTCCACACTCAGCACAGAGCCTGACATGGGGCTTGAACCCACAAACTGATCATGACCTGAGCCTAAATCAAGAGGCAGATGCTTAACTGACTGAGCCACCCAATGCCCCTTAGTTTTTTTTTTTTAAGCTATTTTGGTAAGTTAGTTTATTTTGAGAGAGAGAGAGTGCAAGCAGAATAGGGACAGAGAGAAGAGAGATTCCCAAACAGGCTCCACACTGTCAGTGCAGAGCCCGATGTGGGGCTTGAACCCACAAACTGTGAAATCATGACCTCAGCTGAAATCAAGTCTGATGCTTCACTGACTGAGCCGTCCAGGCACCCCCAGGCGCCCCGTAGTTTTACTTTTCTCTCCCAGCATCGGTGTAGCTGGACTCCTTTTGGCCAGCACTGCCGGAAAGTTCAGACAGAAATCAACCCGATTGCATTTTCTCCCTGCAGAATGGCGCACTTGTGACGTGGTTTCTCTTCTTGCTGAGTTCATGTTTGACTAGGGTGTGTTGAGTCACTAGTATGGGCTGCAGGAGAACACTGTCAGGAGGTTGGAAATGTATTATAAACAAAGGAAGTCATTAAGTATAGGGGCTTTGGAATCGGACGCACATGGATTCAAATCCCAGCCCCACCACTTGGAGGACCTTGAGCAATCACACCACGTCTTGCACCCTTGGTTTCCTTAACCTATAAATGTGGGTGGCAGCGGCCTACTTCCTAGTGAGGGTTCAATGAAACTGAATCTATATAAAGCACCAAGCACAGAGCTTGTTGGGATGGTTTAATTGTTATGATTATTACCATTATAGGGACTATCATTCCAATGAGGCAAGGGGCAGACCTGGGGAACCCCGTATCCCCTAATATCAGGTGCAACCCTGAGGCCAATACTCAGGCCGGGTAATCAGGAATGGAAAGATCACCATCACCAAGCTAGGCCGAAGCTCTGTGAGGGCAAGGACACTAAATTCGTAAGAAGGGTTAGGGGCACCAACCCCCTGCATAGTAAAAAACCCGTGTCTAATTTTTGATCCCCCCCAAATTTAACAAATAGCCTCCTATTGACTGGAAGCCTTACTGATAACATAAAACAGTCAATTAACTGTTAACATAAGTGTTAACAATGGACATATTTGATATTATATATGCAATATGTACTGTATTCTTACAATAAAGTAAGCTGGAGAAGAGGAAATGTTATTTAAAAAACAACAACATGAGGGGCGCTTGGGTGGCTCACTCAGTTGAGCATCTGACTCTTAATTTCGGCTCAGGTGATGATCTCACAGTTTGCAGGATCGAGTCCTGCATCAGGCTCTGTGCTGACAGCGTGGGGCCTACTTGGGATTCTCTGTCTCCCTCTCTCTCTCTGCCCCTTCCTCCCTCTCTCAAAATAAGTAAACTTAAAAAAAAAACAAACAGTAGCATCTTTTAAAAAAGGAAAAGAAAATCATAAAGAAAACCCATTTACCAAACTGTCCTTATCCAAAAAATTCTGCATGTAAGCGGACCCATGCAGTTTAAACCTGCCTTGCTCCAGGGTCAGCTGGATTCGCTGAATGAATGAATGAACGAATGAACAGCTCCACTGGGCCAGGGCATGGAGCTCTGTCCGTCGAGCTGTGATGCAAGAGTGACACAGGGCTGTGGACGGCCTTCTTGCTGTGGGTTTCAGGGCCCAGAGGCGTACTTCTCTCTCACAGCAACCCAGACTGGACTGTGTCTCATTTTATAGCTAAGAAAACTGAGACACAGAATACGAAGCAGCTTGNTTCCTCACTGACCACAGAGACTCAGTTCTGTCCTCAGAAATATTTGGAAAAGTTTTATTTAAATGTTTTGTGTTCCCTTTTAACCAACACCAAAAAGAGAAAAAAAAAAAATTGCTGTTCCAAACAGGAGTGTCGATTCAGAGAGGAGTGGGCATGTGTGTTAAGAGCCGGGATGTGTCTGCCTGTCCAGGTGGCTCTTGCCAGCCCGGGTCACCCTGGGTTGGATGGCCCATCCCAGTTCGCTTCCTGGGAGCCCCTGACGGCCTTAGAATGAGTGAGCAAACCCCCATCCTGCGGGGGAGCTCTCGGTCTCCCCTGCGGGTAGGGACATGAGCATGATGGGGCCTGGTGATTCCAGGAGGGGAGGGGAGTGGGAAGGTCAGATCCGGAATGTTCCATGGAGGCTTTAGGGCCTCCGGGCCTGGAGAAATATGTTTGCTAGAAAAATAAGATGCTTTGCGAATTCCGGCAGTCTGTGTTCTCTGCCTGCCCGAGACAGACCTACTCTGCTGGCCAAAGGAGCAGCGGGGGAGGGGAGCAGAGGCTGGAGGCCAGGAACGGGTCTGGTGCCAGTGGAGGGTTCCAGAGGGGAGCCAGGCGGGCGGCAGACTTTGGTTTCCTGGGTCCTCTCTCTGGCAGCTGTTGAGGCTGTGAGGGCCCCTGAGGTGTGGCTCCCAGGTGGCGGGCCGCGCTGAGAGAGGGAAGCTGGCCGTCTGTCACAGGCAAGTGGGTGCCTGGGCCGTGGGCCCTCAGAACAGGATGCCCAAGGCGGGCAGGGTCAGCAGGAGGAACAGGGGGCCCGGAGAGGGGCCACCCGCCGAGCTGGCCGAGGCACAGTGGTCAAGGTTGGCACCGATGCAGGCGGCGTAAGCCATCACGTGGGGAATGTAGTTCTGCTCGTGGACGCCATGCAGCAGGTGCGCCATGGGACCCTTGGCGAAGACCGCTACGTCCTCGCCGCCGTGGGTCTCGTGACGCAGGGGCACAGCAGACTGCGCCTGGTAGTTGTTGTGGGCTGTGGGCCAGAAGGAGCACTCACTGAGGGCTGGCACTTGGCAGCCACTCCTCCCGCCCTTCAGGCTGCCTCAGATGCCCACATTTTATAGAGGGGGAAACTGAGGCTCAGCGCAGGAAGTCATTCTGTGCAAGGCCACAGGATTCGGGCCTGAGTCCATTCTGACACAGAAACCCGTACCCTCAACCCCCAGAAGAGAAAAGCTAACCTCAGTTGGAAACAGGTCAACCCAGGAGAGCCTCTTACCATTGGCTGCAAGCCACTGGGGTCATCACGAACAAGTGAATATTCAACAAGAGGGAACAGATGAGCACACTGAGAAGGCTCAGGGTTTGGAATATTATATACCCGGTAAAAACAGCAGCGTAACATAGCAGGCACTGCATGTGCCAGGCACCGCACTAAGCTCTTCCGACCCAGTTAGTCCTTCAGACAACCTTGGGAGCTAGAATTCTTTTACGGAGGGAAGGGAAGCTGCGGAAGACCACCTGCATGCCCAAGGTCACAGAGCTGCTCAATCGTACAAGGGGGTTTGAACTGGGATTGCTCTTTGTCTACGGCCATACCACCCTGAATGCGCCCCATCTCGTCTGAACTGGGATTGCTCTGACTCAAGTCCGGGCTCTTATAAGACCCCTGACCTTGGGGTCTCCTACAGGGAGCCTACAGGGTTGCCAGGCCCATGCCCAAGGGGCACCGTGTCCCCTCCCCGCCCAGGACTTGGCAATCTCACCGTAGTCCACCATGGAGACGTTCTCTCGCTCACCGCCTACCACCTTGTAGCCAGGCCCGTTGCCGTACAGGATGGAGGTGAAGGGCTTCTTATCTGTGTCACTCACCATGGGGGCCAGACCTGCACAGGAGGGCATTGGCCCAGGAGTCACGTTGGAATCCCCAGGCCCCAGCCTGGCAACCCTCAAACCTCCTTTGAACTACCCCATGAAGCCACCTTCTAAACCTGACTTATTTCCAGCCAACCGCCCTTCAGTTTCCACTGTGCCCACATCCCCCTCAGCTGTTGGTCCACCTGTCTGTCTGTCCATCCACCCATCCTCTCTCTCATTCTTCTATCTACCCGTCACGCAGGTAGCCCCCCATCCACCCATCAGTACTTCTCTGTCCTGCCCAGTCCTCATGGATCCCACATGGGCCAGGCCCTGAGCTTGCTGGCTCTCCCACCCTGCTCCTGCTCCCAGATGGGCAGCCCCTGGGAGTGCCCAGTGCCCACCCCAGCAGAGGCCCACCTACCGAAGATAGAGTTGCCGCGGGGGGTATACCCGCCGAAGGTGAAGACGTGGGAGTGGTCCGCAGTGACGACGGTCAGTGTGTCTTCCAGGGATGTCATGGTGCCGGCCTTTCCGATCGCCTGGTCCATCTCCACCGCCTCATGCAGCGCCTGCTTGGCCTTGCCTTCATGATGCCCATGGTCAATCCTGCCTCCTTGAGACCCCGAGGCAGAGGGCTTGGGTGAGGGGCGGGAAGATCTGTGCCCCCAGGCCCCGCCACACTACCGCTGGGGGAACTGCCATGTGCCAAGTACCACACCGGGCGCCTTATGCAGCATTCAACCTGTACAGCAGCTCAGAGAAGGCAGGTTTAGACTAAGGGCTCATGCACAGAGAGAGCCAGGCCAGATCCCCCTGACCGAAAACCCTGTGCTCTGCCTGTGACCCCACGCGGCTCTCAGCGCAGCGTCTTCGGCGGCTTGAAGGGGTCTGAGACCTCAGACAGAGAGGGGAACCAGCATGCCTGAGGTCTTACTGGGTGCCGGGCGTAACAGACTGGTGCCTTGTTTCCCCGTAACAACAATCCTGGGCAGAAATGGGTAGTCGGCCCCATGTACAGATGGAGCGACTGAGGCCCAGGGGGCAGAAGTGACGTGACCAAGGTGGGAGGGATTTGAATGCAGGCATTCTCGGTGCCCCTGGTAAGCCTGTGCCACCTCTCCTGTATGAGCGCAAGCCTGGCTTTGAGCCTGGCTTAAAGGTCAGGGCTCAGGGCTACATGACCTGAGGGGACCCCTCCTTGTCTCTCACAAGAGGAAGATGCCTGAGTGGACACTCCCAACTCTGAGGGTCCTGAGCTGGGGCGTGCGGCCACCCTCCCTTCCCACTGGCCTGAGCCTCGCCCCTCTGGGCTGGCAGGCTGGCGGGGTGGGTCCTCCCTCTGCTGTGGCTCTGGGAGCAGTCACAAAGAGAAACGCTCCCAGGGGAGCCGGCGCTCACCACCATTGGTTCCTGGCTGGATCCTTGGCGTCAGAGGCCTGTTCGGGCCAGGCTGAGACCTGCCATGCTTGAGTGGGAACCCTGGGGTTTGGCGAGAAAGCAGCCAAGCCGGCTTGGCGGCCACTGGCCTCTGGAAGGCAGAGGGGCCTGAGTGTGTATATGTGTGGTGAGGGTGAGAGAGAGAGAGAGTGTGTGTGTACCTATAGAGTTCAGTGAGGCAACATCAGGAACCACAGAAGACAATAGCTATTAGAACTTTGGAAGATTCCGGAAACTTTAACACTTCCTCCCACTTCCTATTGTTATTAACTTAGCTATTGTGTAATCATAATAATGGTAATAATAGAAACACGGAAGATTTATTCTCTGTTGGATCCTGTTCCAAGTACTTTATGTCTCTGAACACGATGGATGCTAACAACCCTTCTGAGACTATTTTTGGCCTCATTTTACAGAAACGTACAGGTAGAGGCCAGCAAAGAACCCAAGCCTGACTCCAACGCCTCCCCACAGCGCTGGGAGACCCTGTGAACATTGGCACACAGCACTGCTAACGCCCAATGTCCCGGCTCTCCCAATCTGGGGACCTGGGACGTCCCAGCACCTGCCCTGGGTCTTCTCTCAGGCACAGGACTCGTGAGTCTGACGTCAGCCCCACACGTGCCTGGTAACAGCTACCTGCCATCCAGCTGAGGGCTCCCGCAGACCAATGGGCATCTGCGGACGAGGGCCCTGGGCCTGTTCCCTGAGCCCAGCCAGGCAGCCGCGCAGATGCAGAGGTCTAGAAGGGCCTGCTAATTTGTCTTTTGGGAGGAGTGAAGCTCAGGGGCCTCAGGGAAGGAGGCTCCTGGGAAGTCTTCCCGGACTAGTGAGCCGGACGGGCCATCCTCATGGCCAGAGGAGATGTTGGGCTGAGGGCTTTCAACACCTGTGCGTACCCTATCTTCCCCAAAAGGAGTCTCCTTCTCCCCAAAAGCAAGACAGCTGTCTTTGAGAGTTGGGCTACCCCATCCCCCGACCCCAGGGCCACCCCTCTGCAAGCTCCCAGGGAAGGGGCCCCCGCAGCCAGGCCTGGGGTCCTACCTTCCACCAGCAAGAAGAAGCCTTCAGGGTTCCTATTCAGGATCTTGATGGCAATCTCCACCATCTCGGAGAGGGACGGGTCAGTCGTGCTATTCCTGTTCAGCTCGTACTGCATGTCCCCCGGCTCAAAGAGACCTGAGGGGAACACAGAACGGCGTGGATGGTGAGTTCTCACACTCTGCAAGGAGGGCCCCCAAGGAGCCTGCGCTATCTCCGGGAACACAGGTTCAGACATACACCTTGGAGTTAGAGTTTTGAGAATGCTGCCTCCTTTTACCTTTGCAGCCACGCTATGGTGAGAGGCTCACCAGAGTCCACTTCACAGAGAAGGAGACTGAGGCACAGGCGCTCAATAGCTTGTCATCTTCGGCTGCTAAGTGGGAGATCTGGCACTTAAACCCATCAGCCCAGCCCCAAGCCTGAAGGGCTCCAGTCATAGTACCACAGCCCCCAGGCTGAGAGCACGGACCCAATGGGGCAGCTTGCGTGTGCACTTACATGTCATTTACAGGTCAGGCGTGAAGGGCGTGGTGCCCCGTGCCGTAAAGGTTTGGCTCGCTGTCGTTTCTGTTCACTGAGCTTGGTTTTTCTCAGTTGTGAAATAAGACTGATCCATTCTTTGTCCACATCACAAGATTCCACGTATACCGGGGTGGTGTTTCTAGCCCTGGATGTTCTTTGAGAATGTCTTGCCTCTTCCTTGAGTGTAGGCACAGCCAAGCAAGAGCTCTAATGGGGGCGCCTGGGTGGTTCAGTCGGTTGTGCAGCCAACTTCGGCTCAGGTCATGATCTCGCGGTTCATGGGTTCGAGTCCCACATCAGGCTCTGTGCTGACAACTCAGAGCCTGGAGCCTGCTTGTGATTTTGTGACTCCCTCTCTCTCTGTCCCTCTCTTGCTCACACTCTTTCAAAAGTAAATAAACGCTAAAAAATTTTTAAAAATAAAATAAAAGAGCTCTAATGAAGAGGACACCCACCGTGTACCCCAGGCCATCCTAAGTGCTCTGGAAGCATAGAGGTGCCAGCCTCCAAGATGGCGCCCAATAATCCCTGTCTTCTGGAATTCATGCCCTTGTGTGTCCCCTCCTAACTAAGACTATCCTGTGTATCCAATAGAATACTGCAGAAATGATGGTACGTGACTTCATGACTTCCAGGCCAGGGCATAAAATGCTACAGCCTTAGCTGTGCACACTCTTCTGAGGGAAGCCAGTCACCATGTTGTAAGGACTCTTCAGCAAGTCTCTGGAGAGCTCCATGTGGGAGGAACTGAAGCTTCCTGACAACAGCCTGCGCTGACTTGCTAGCCATAGGAGTGAGCCATTCTGGAAACCTGGCCCCAGTCAAGCCTTCGGATGACTGCAACCTCATGAGAGATCCAGCTAAGCTGCTTCCAAATTCCCAACCCCCAGAAACTGTGTGAAGTAATGTTAACTCTTGTTTTAAACTGTTAAGTTTGGAGATCGTTTGTTACACGGTAACAAGTGATTTATTTATTTTTTAAATGTTTATTTTTTAGAGAGAGAGACAGAGCACGAGTGGAACAGGGGCAGAGAGAGAGAGAATCCGAAACAGGCTCCAGGCCCTGAGCTGTCAAGCCCGACACGGAGCTGGAACTCTGGAATGGCGAGATCATGACCTGAGTCGAAGTCGGACGCTCAATAGGCCGAGCTACTCAGGTGCCTCAACAAGTAATTTACGCAATGCACTGGCTCAGGGCTCATGTGTACTCGTGGCAACCCTGAGGTAGACCCCATCATGAGCCTCATTTTACAGAAAAGTCATTATTCCTACTTTACAAAAGAGAAAACTGAGGCACAGAAAGGAGAAATGTCTTGCTCACGGTTACAGAGCTTATATGTGGTAGAGTGGGATTTGAACCCAGCACTCTGGCTCTAAGATCCATGAGGGGCCTGTTGTGCTGCATGGGCACACGCATAACTCCACACATGCTGTGTGTGGTACAGGGTGTGTGCCGTGTGACCCAGGCAAGCAGAGGATTGTGTGTGTTTGTGTGTGTGTGTGTGTGTGTGTGTGTGTGTGTGTCTAGGGGACCCTCCCAGGTGCCCGGCTCTGAGCATATAGCCTCCCATGATGCACCCAGGACCTAGAGATGTGCTCCTTGGGAAAGGTTTGTAGGAAATTTTGCCACCACTCACTGGGCACAACAGCCAGGTGGGAAAGGGGCCCCAGGCATTGACGTGGTGGTGCTCAGGGCCTCGTTCCCCCTCGCCAGGGCCCTGACGCTCCCCACTCCCCGGGGGACACCCCCCAGTCAAGACCAGCAGAGACAACAGGGCTGGCTTCCGCCCGGGCCACACAGTGGGGCTGGTTCTAGGCCCCCCGTCACAGGCAGGGTTTGGATTTACCTGGGCCCTGATGTTAACGAGCTGAGTGGCACGCCACAGGTCCCTTGCCCAACCTGGGCCTTACTTTCCCCTTGCGTTCAGTGGAACCATTCACTCTGCACAGCCAGCAGATTTCAGGCCCGATTCTATGAACCAGAACCCCTTCCTCACCTCTCCCAGGCCCTAGACCTGAGAGCAAAGGTCCCTGAGAAGAGGGAAGGCTGGGACCTTGGCCCCTCGGGTGCTGGACTCACAGCCCCAGCCCCAGGGCACCCAGCTGGGTGTCCTCCACGGGGCACCCTCCACTTACCCAAGAGGTAGTCCACGCTGGAGGGGTCTAGGGTCAGGAGTTCGGTGCGGTTCCAGACATAGTGGGAGTGCTAGGAGGAAAGGCCAGGGTCAGCCAGGTGGGAGCTGGGGGGCTGGGAGGGCTGACGCAGCTGGTCTCGACGGGGCGTGTATTTGTTTCCTTCAGTCATTTACTAACCCCTCCCTGAGGACCCCCCATCTCTGCCTTCAAGAACTAACATACAGGCAATTCTAATGTAAGGGAAGAGAATTCTGAGAGACCAAGGGGGCACTGTGGGCCCAGAGGCAGAATCAGGGAGGGCCTCCTGGTAGAGGTGATATCCTAATGGGGCCCTTGAGGACAAGAAGCCATTGATTAGCCTGGGGTCAGGGAGGAGAGTTTCAAGTAGCAGGGAGGGATCACGGAGCCAAGAAGAGGAAGCTGCAGGTCACCAGAGGCCATGAGCACCCACCAAGGGGTGAGGGCCGTGTGTGTTCTAGAAGCTGTGGAGAGCTAAGGATAAAGTGAAGCCCTAGGTCTCCCCCAGGGACCTCATCTAAGAGGCTGATAAAGGAAGTGTTGCTTCCCCAGGACAGAGGCCGCAGGAAGAGGCTGGCTGCCTTAATTGGAAATGCCACCACTCAGCACCAGGGCTGGGGCCACAGTACTGCCAGGAATCAGCTGTGCATCCTCAGGACAGCCCCTTGCCTTCTCTGGGCAATGGCATTGGGGTCTGTTGGTTTTGGAGCCTCAGTGGCCGTTAGGGAAGGAGGGCGAGAAGGCTGAGGAAGTGGGGTTCCCCACCCCCGCTTTGCTGAGGCCTGCCTGGGACCCCACAGGGACACCCTGGCCCATTCGTTGAGTGGTGTGGCTCCTATCTCTCCCTCTTGGAGTCTAGACTGAGCTCCAGGATTAAGCACCTGCTCGGGCTAGAAGGATTAAAACCCCACGTCCCACATAAAGAAATTGAGGCTGGGAGGGGCAGTGACTCTCTGGCTTGGGCCAGGAAGGGGCTACGGCCCGGCCAGAGCTGGCTCAGAGGAATGGAAAAGGTTCAAAGCGGCGCGGTCCCACCCTCATCTACCCTGGGGGGGCCATCCCCAGGCCCCAGCCCCCACCTCGCTCTTGGCCTAGCCCCATCCCACAAGGCCTCCCTGGGGGCCAGTCCTGGAACCCTCAGAAACCCAACCCCAGAGTGACATCAAAGTGGCTCCCAGGCTGCTCCCCACTGTCTTCAGCCCTGACCACAGTCATTTCCAGACCCCAGCTGCCCCAGGCCCGGCGGCTGCCAGAGCCACTCCAGGGAGCCAGCGCTCAGGCCCTTCCAGTGCTCCAGCCTCCCGTCCCCAGCACGTGCCCTCCCCAGGGCCAAAGCCAACTCACGATGGAGGGCTTCCACCTCACACCATGGCTTGCACACTCCCCTCCTCCTCCTCAAGGCTTCTCAGCCCCTCCCTGTGGTCTGTCCCCTCTGGGTTCCCGTAGGTCCTGGGCTTCTAGCCATCCAAGCACACAGATCCACATTCCCTTGACCATCTGATTCATCCCTTGGAATTCATGCCCAGCGAGGGACCCCACACACAGTAGGGGCTCAAGTGGCCTGAGTGTCAAAACAGGTGACTCCGTGGCCCCCCTCTTCACTGCCTAGCACTCCTGGGTGCCCTCTTCTGAAGGGAGGGATTAATTGACCACCTATTATGTGCCATTCATGTATCTGATAGATCATTTGAGTCCCATCAAGGTAAGAATTATGACACCCCTCCCCCCCAGTTACAGAGGAGAAAACTGAGATTCAGAGAGAGGTTCCCCAGAGCCCCATCCCTACAGCCAGCTGGCTCCTGAATGGGTTACCTTGTGTTTGGGTTTGAAGCTCTTCCAGATGTCAATGAGGTTCAGGCCATCCAGCCTCGTGCCCCTGGCCTTCTCGTCCATCTCATACTCCACATCAGTTCTATTCTTGGGGAACATGTACTTCCGGCCACCCCCCATAATCACCTAAAGGGGACAGCAAACATCAGTATCCCAGGGACCCAAGCCTCAAGAGCTGGGCTCCTAGAGGCACTGGGAATAGTGTGGATGCTTCTCCAGCTTGGAGAGTCCTGGGTTCGGTCCACACTGCCTACCCTGAGCCTCTACTTTTTCATGTGGGGAGATGAAATCATAAGTATATTGGGACTATGGTTTGGAGCTTCTGGGTGACATATTGGACATGCCAGGCACTAAACACTTCAGATACATTATCTTAAAAAGATTTTCTTAACGTTTGTTTATTTTTGAGAGGGGGGAGGGGCAGAGAGAGAGGGAGACACAGAATCCGAAGCAGGCTCCAGGCTCCAAGCCGTCAGCACAGAGCCTGACACAGGCCTCGAGCTCACAGACTGTGAGATCATGACCTGAGCTGAAGTCGGATGCTTAACTGACTGAGCCACACAGGCACCCCCTTCAGATACATTATCTTAATCCACTTCATACCAAGGCTGCAAGGGAACCTGCGTCCCCATTTTCCAACTAAAGAAATGAGAACAGAAATGGGCGATTCTTCCTTAAGGCCACACAGCAAGGGCCACGGCCAGGATTCGATGGTGAGGCTTCCCTGACCCCAGCACCGGGGCCCTGGTGCATCTGCAGAGCCAAGGACAGGGCCTCGGGGAGCCTCATCTCCCCTGTGGGAGGCAGAAGGCCGCAGGCGAGAGGCCCCTGCCAGGGAGGACTCGGGACAGCCCCACTGGAAGCCTGGGCGCACAGTGGCCAGTGCTCCTGTCTGTGTAGTCCCCGCCAGGCTAATTTTACTCACCACGGCTGGCGTGTGCGGGCGGACGGACGCGGGACTGTTTGTTTTCCTTGGGAGTCCATGTTTGAAGTCCTGACTATTTTTAAAATAGGGCCAAGAACATAACAGCCGCCGCCTGCGGCGACTGCCACCCCGGTGTCCTCCTGTCACCGCGGGCGTCAGGCCAGGCCGCCGCCCCTCAACACCTTGGGAGGGCAGAACCCAACTATGAGTGGCCTCGGCTCCTCCGTCCCAGGCCTGGCATTTCCTAGTACTGTTCTCTCCCTTCCGCTTCATTCTCTCCTCAGAACACAGGGGTCCGGGCCGGACAGAAGAGGTGGGGGAGACGCCCATGGCCACCCTGGGTCATGGGGAGCTGGAAAGGGCACGGGCTTGGAAATCCAACTTGGGTTTGACTCTGACTCTTGCTTACTGACCAAGGGCCTGTCACTTACTCTCTCTGAGCCTCAGTTTCCTTATCTGTAAAATGGAAGTAACACTCACCCACAGGATTGCTACAGAAGGAAATGCAGTGACGCGACAGAGTCCCAGCACCCGGGGGCAGCCCTGGGGGACAGTGTTCCCACTACCAGAGGTAGTGGACATCAGAGTATTTCCAGACAGGCGAGTTCCTCACTGTCAGCCCCAGCCAGGAGCTCTGGGGGCGGGGCAGCTGCGAGGGGAAGGAGAGGGGACCCTGGGTCACTGGCCCCGGCTCCACACCCCTGTTCCCACAGAACCTGACCCCTTGGCATTTTCAGAGTGGAAAATGAAGCCCCCAATCTTCTTGCCTGGAGCCTCATCATTTCCAGCCCCAGCAGGGACTTCACACGCTCATTAAACTCCCAAATAACAGACTTGCTGTTTGGCTTTGGGGTTTGGGTTTGTGTCTTTCTTTCTTTCTTTCCTTTTTTTTTTTTAGCAAAAGATATTTATTTTCAGGGCGGACACCAGGAGTTGTGTTTCATGTGCAGCCTGGGGGCTGGGGGGCTTTGGGGAGGTGGAGATGCAGGAACGGACGGGACAGCAAAGGGGGAGAGAAGAGAGGGGGGAGGGCAGTCTTCACCCTGTCCTGCCTCTTTGCTCGTGCCCCAGCTCATCCCCCAGAGGCCCGAGGACCCCCGTCCACCCTCGCCCCGTGGAGAACTCTCCCCTAAGCTCCTGTCCCCCTCTCAGGCTGTTCCTGGCACATCTCCCCAAGGAGCAGCCCCGTAATTACACCCTGCACTTGTACAACAAATGTTCTCACATCCATGACCTCATCTCGGCCTCCAGTGGCCCTGGGAGGGGGCAGGTGGGGCACTCTATTCTTGTTGCACAGGTGGGGAAACTGAGGCTTAGAAAGGCGAAGTAACTTGACCCAGGATGCCTGTCAGGTAGAAGCAAAATGAAGACAAAGGCTTTGCCACAGATCCAGGCTCACTAGGAGGGATCAATGGGACTGTTCGTCCTGAAATGGGGTGCTCAGTCCATCACCTGGAAAAAGGAAGTCATGGGCGCATAGAAGGGCCTTGAAACTGGGGGGAGGCGTTGCATGGGGGACAGAAGGCGGGTCTGGGAACTGGTGCAAACTGGCTGGTGTCTGGTGGTGGTAGAAACAGGTGAGGGGTAGATGGGACCTGGGGGCTTTCTTTGAGCCTCACTGAAGCCCCATTTTAGGTTCAGGGAGCCAAAGTCCCCCCCTTCCCCACCAGACCCCAGCAGTGGGTAACAAGAGCCTAAGGAACCAGCCAGATGTTCCCACGTAAGAACAGAATAGGGAGCACCGAGAGGATGGTATCCAGGCTCTGTGTGTGCACCTGCGCCCACCAGCCAGCTCGGTCTGCCAAAGCGCTGGTTCAGGGCAGGGGCATCTGGCTCCTGCATAAGGCGACCACTGTGTGAGCCTTCACTGGGTGTCAGGCCGTACTCAGCTCTGAGGGATTATTTTCTTTGGATCTCACAATGGGCTTACGAGGTAAGGGTACATTTCACAAACGGGTTGTAAAAGGAATGGCCATAGAGGTTAAGTACCTGACCCAAGGTCACACAGCTAGCAAGGATGTGAAGCCAGGAAGTTTAAAAATGAGAGCCTGTGCTAACCATTGCCCATACCACCCTTTCCCTGGGCTTGCTGCTTGAGTGCATGGCGCATGTGCCTGTCAGTGCGTGTGCGAATGTGCAGGGCAGGTATCACCCTCAGATGGCCACTGTGTCACCCCTACCTCTCCTGGGGGGGGACGGGGGGCTGGTGGTGCAGCGCCAGATTCCAATTCACAGAATAATCCCCGGGCGCCTGATTCTTCGGGTGTGGTGGCGGCCACATCAGGGTTTATCCCTCAGCCCCACCGCGGAGAAAGCCTCCAGCCTCCCTGCCCCAACCGCAAATCCTCTAATGGGCTGGGAGCCTCCCAGGTGTGTGGGCAGCCTGGCCGGGCTGCTTTCCCTGCGCCAGCAGGGGCCCGAGGCCCACCGGAGGCCCCGCCTCACCAGCCCGCCCGTGCCCGATCGGGCTACACCCCACACTCGCCTCGATGTCCTTGACATTGTGCATGAGCTGGTAGGCAATGTCCTTGCAGCCCTGGCTCAGGGCCTCCGGGGGCATCTCGTTGTCCGAGTACCAGTCGCGGTCAGCAGAGTGGGCGTAGGCGGCACTGGGGGTGGCGTGGTTCACTCTCGTGGTGGTCACGATGCCCACAGATTTGCCTGGTGTGCGGGAGAGGACAGGTGGGCTTCGTCTGGGGACAGGGGCGTCCCAGCTGTCTTCCCCCCCTCTCCTGACTAAAGGCTGGCCTTCCGTCAGTTCAACTGACTGCCTGGGCCTCAGTCTCCCCACCACTACTGAATGAAGGGGTTGGGAGGGGGAGTGGTGGCTTCCGAATATCTGGGCAGCACAGCTCAGTCTGCATCTGTGACCCGCCCCTTCTTGAGGGCACTTGAGCTGTGAGCAAATGGGCCAGAATCCTCCCTTCTATCATGCACCCCACGGAACCCCCTCCTGTAGGATGGCCTCCGGGTCCCCTGCAAGAACACAGGGGCTCTCCTAGGAGCCCTCAGGCGGTGTGGCTCTGTCACTTTCTCAGTCAACCTTATACTCTGACCCCAGAATTCCTTTTTTTTTTAAATTTTTTTAAAAATGTGTTTGCGTGTGAGAGAAAGAGACAGCATGAGCAGGGGAGAGTCAGAGAGAGAGAGAGAGACAGAATCTGAAGGAGGCTCCAGGCTCTGAGCTAGCTGTCAGCACAGAGCCCAAAGCGGGGTTTGAACCCACGAAGATCATGACCTGAGCCAAAGTTGAATGCTCAACCGACTGAGCCACCCAGGTGCCACCCCCCAGAGTTCCTGCGACATGGGCAAGGGCCTCCCCCAGCTCCAGGGAGGAAGGGAGGAGTAGACACTAAACTCCCACCAGGCTAAGTCCCTTACTTTCATCACACCAGATGTATGAGGGGCGAGGTTTTCATGTGCATTTTATAGTCAAATAAATAGACTCAGGAAAAGGCGCCAAGACCAGACCCCACAGCTGAGTAACCCCCTGAAGCCACTAGCCCACCCTGTCATGGAAGGGATCCCGTAAACATCTCACAGACGCTGAGACATTGGAGCTGGAAGAGCCCCTGGAGACCATCTTTCTCTGCCCTCTCCCCATTATACAGTGGGGCAGACTGAGGCCCAGACAGAGCCAGGCCCCATTCCCTGCCACTACCCCCACTCACCAGCGTCCTTGGCCCAGCGTAGGATGGAGGTGACCTCGTTCCCCTGAGTTGTGTTGCACTGGGTTCGCTGGGTGGCTGCACTCACCCCCACAGTGCCCTCATTGGCCTTGACCCCACACAAGTAGGCAGTGGCAGTGCCTGCACTGTCAGGGACCTGAGCGTTGGTGTTGTATGTCTGCGGATGGGAAAGCAGAGTCAGGAGTTGGCCAGACCTTGCTGGTGGCCTTCATCTCACCCCCAATCACACCATGGGGACTGGGGCATGATGGAGACAGAGAGGCCTCCTATGGCCTTGGCTGAGCCCTGCTTCCTATGGAGGTCCCCCAGAGCCGTAGTGTCACCTAGCTGCCTGCTTCCTGCCCCCCACTCCTTGTGCCCTGGCAGCCAGGGCAGCAGGAAGGGGTGAATACAACCCTCCAACATACAGAGAAGTGGGGGCTGGGTCACTCAGCCCTCTGTCTGGGTCTGGGGCTATGGGAGCCAGCAAGGGAGAGAGGAAGCAGGTAAGTCCCAGAGCAAGGGGGGTGGGTGCGAGGGGAGGACGAGGGGCAGGGCGGCAACTCACCTAAAAAAGTGAGGTGGCGGAAATTGGGGGAAAGGCAGGGAAGGGAACAGAAGCAGGTCTAGAATGGGGACATGGGGAAGAGCTCCCCTCCCCCATTCAGACCTCTAGCTGAGATCCTGAAACTCTTTGCCGGTCTTCCTTCCCACCAGCCTGAGAGCCACAGAAAACATTCCAGTCCCTGCCATTCCCCCAGCAGTGAGCCCCGGGCCTGACCCAGAGGGTCCAGGGGATCTTTATTACAGTGCCACCAGCACCACCACCTACGACCCCAGCAACAAGAGCCAGAGTTGGTAATCTAATTCACTTCCGGAGGCGCGGGCGGAGGGGGGAAGGGAGAATGAACACAACGGACCCGGCGCAGAAGCATATGAACTGTGCGATTCCTCTGTGGTGTTGGAAGTCAGTGGGGTCAGAGGGGACAAGGGACTGGAGGAGGGCTGGGGAACTGCTGGCTGCTGTCATGTTCAATTTCTCAGCCTGGACGCTGGTCACACAGACACGGGCACGCGCATGCGCACTTCCTTCTGGGCGCTTCATTCTTTAATCGGTTTTTAAATCAATGACTAAAACCCTCAAAATAAAGTCTTGGGAAGCAGCTCTGCCACCCCCATTCCCCAGGGGGGCCATGGAGACCCCAGGAGGGCGGATTCCCTTGCCTGCAGGGCTTGATTCCCCTGCCCTTCCTCGGTGCTGCGGGCCCGGGCGGAGCTCACCTTGGAGAGGGCCACGAAAGGGAACTTGTCCATCTCCAGCCTGGTCTCCTCCCCGGGACTGTGGTGGAGCTGACCCTTGAGGATGCGGGCGGCCGTCACCGTGGAAACACCCATCCCTGTGTCAGGGGAAGGGATGGAGGGGATCAGTCTCTCTCTCCGGCCACCTGCCTCTCCATCTCTGGCACCTATAGTTCTCTAGTTTTGCCAGGGCTGGCTGGGCAGTGGGCACCGGGGCATGGCTCTGTAAATGAGACCGCGGGGCCCCTTTTTCCCTTCCCTCCCCAGACCCTCAGAGACTGCCTGGCAGAGCAGACCTCTTGGGTCCCCAGCCTGGACCCCCATCCTCCTAAACATGCTTCCCGGGGCCCCAGCCTCTTCTATACGGTGTGGCTCCCTGGGCCCTTCCCTCGGTGCCCCCACCCGGCCCTCTCCTTTGGGCCCTCAGGCCTCACCATCTCCCAGGAACATGATGATATTCTTAGCCACGTTGGTGTTGAGCTTCTGAAGTCTTAGGGCATTTCTGAGGGTCTGCTGAGCTTGGTCTCTCCAGTACTTGGGGTCTTTCTCTTTCTCTGCATAGACAGAGAGGCAGAGTTATCTGGCAAGGATGGGGGGCGGCTTCCCATCCTCAGACCTTACAGACCCCCCAGCTTCTCGTGCCTGAGGGCAGGCCACCATGTGGCTGGTCGACATTTGCCAGTCCTACCCTCCAAACAAGCCTGTGGGCCCTGGGCCTTCTCTCCACGTCTCAGACTGAAGAAACCAAGGCCCAGAGATGCCAACCAACTTGCCCAAGGCCACACAGCTCTGGCTCCACTCTCCGAAACTCACGCTGTCGCCTGCCTTCCAGCCAACAGAGATATTCTGCTAAGGTAGCAAATGGATTGTGCAAGCACAATCAGGAAGGAGGCTAATGTTTAATCTGTCCGAGAGAACAAACTACTTTCACCTGAAGGAGTCCCCAGATGTACTCAGCATCAATTATCAACCCCACTTGGCTTATTCATTAAAGTCGGCAGAAACCTGAGTTAGCAACAGCATTGATGGCAGTACTGGAAAGCAGGCCTTGCCTTCTGTTTAATGAATCAAATTTAAAGCAGCCACGCACAAATCTCATTCCTGTTAGCAAAGAGGATGTTCTGTGTCCCTGACCTTGAGAAAAACCGGGAACCAGGAATGGTCTTCTCTGCCCTCCCGCCTCTCCGCCTATGTGTCCAGTAGTGAGCTCTCCAGTGGAAAGAACACAACAGTAGTGTCCAACAGGCCTCCACTGAAACCACAGCTATGCCAAATACCCCCGTGTGGCAAGTCACCTCCCTGAGCCCCCATTTCCTTCCCTGTCAGATGTGGTTCTTTGTCTATTCCCTCTCAGGGTCACCAGGAGGACTGGATTCAATCAACTGATTTCCTGACCCCCAGGAGATCAACATTCCCCACCCCCACCAATTCCATGCCAGACCTGGGACCCCCCTTTTTTTCCTTTTAAGTTTATTTTTATTTTATTAAAAAAATTTTTTAAATGTGTTATTTATTTCCGAGAGAGACAGAGGGAGACAGTGCGGGCAGGGGAGGCTCAGAGAGAGGGAGGCACAGAATCAGAAACAGGCTCCAGGCTCTGAACTGTCAGCACAGAGCCCGACGCGGGGCTTGAACCCACGAAGTGTGAGATCATGACCTGAGCCGAAGTCGGACGCTTAAGCAACTGAGCCACCCAGGCATCCCTTAAGTTTATTTTTATTTATTTTGAGAGAGAGACAGAGAGCAAGCGGGGAGGGCAGAGAGAGAGGGAGACAGAATCCCAAGCAGGCTTCATGCTGTCAGCACAGAGCCCGACGCGGGGTTCAGTCTCAGGAACCATGAGATCATGACATGAGCCAAAGCCAAGAGTCAGGCGCCCCGTGGAATATCTTTCTCTTGCAAGCAGAGGCCCGGGAACTGAGCCCACCTACCTCCTCACCATGGCAGCCTCCAGTGCTGCCGCTCTTCTGAAAATGTCTGCCAAGCTCACCAATTTCAGACGCCACAGGCGGAGCCCCCAGCTGGAGTCTGGAGAGCCTCGGCCCTTCTACCCAGCTGTATATCTTTAGGCAAGTTCTCCCCCTCTGACTTTCTGCCCCTCAGGAAAACAGGAGGGCATAGGCAGTTTTAGGACTGAGATGACATCTCAACAAATGCCAGAGCCAGTGGTTTTGATCGGGGATCCTGCCGGCTCAGGGCTGGCTCCCTTCTCCTGCCTGCCTCCCTCCATGCCCACCACAGTGGCAAGGCTTTGGTTAAGGAGCTTCTTTGGCCATTTGGGTGCCATCTGGGTGGTGATGAACTTCTTGCTGTCCTGATTTTCCTGTAACCAGGCCCTCCCCGCCCTTCCCCTTGTCCAACAGCCTGGCAGACCCCCAGTGGCTAGACTGGCATCGGCGTGCTCTGCACCTCTTCCTTCATCTTGACTCAAGCTCTGATCCCGGTTTGCCAGTTTCCCCGCTATGGCTGGTCCCTGTGAGACTGAGAGACTTGTCTTTTTCACCAGAGCCACCCCAGGGCCTGACCCTGAGAAGGGTTTAGTGGAGGTCAGACCAACTTCATTGTCAGAGGACTGACTTAAGCAATCGTGGCTTTGGACAACCAAACATCAAAAGGTCATTGTTTTTGGAGAACATTAAATGACACGCACAAATGCTCAGAATATAATGCCATGCGAAGAGTGCTTGTCGATGCATACTGTGTAATTCCATTCACGTGAAGTTTAAAACAGGTAGAACTCCTCTATGGTGGCAGGAGTGAGCCTATGTCACTTCCTTTGGCTTGGAGGGTGGGGTTGGTTGGGGAGCACACAGGAAAGCCCAGAGTTCTGTCTTAATCTGGGTGGTGAAGAGCATTAAATATGTAAAAACTCATCAAGCCATACATCTGAAATTGGTGCACTTTCCTGTAAGTTATACCTAATTTTAAAAACAGAGAGAGGACAATGCAACACCACTGCACACACACCCATCGGAATGGCTAAAAAGGAACAAATACAAAAGATCGAATTGCTGAATATTTGAAGAGTTTTCATTTTGTCACTTGTTCATCTTTCCACTTCTCATCCATCTGTGTACCTTTCACCCAGGTGGGTTGTGAGTGTGGAGAAAGAAGGGACTTGGTCCCAAGCCACCGCTGGTCCCCAAGGATACATCGCGAAAGGCCTCATGGGATCGCAGAGGGGGTGATGGCTTGGGGATCCAGCAGCTCTCGGTTCTATCCCTAGCTCTGACTCTCTCCCCAGGGAGGGCCAGTCCCTTCCCTGCACCCTAATTTCCTCATCTGTTGAAAATATTCTTGGGGCACCTGAGTGGGTCTGTTGGTTAAGCGTCCGATTTCAGCTCAGGTCATGATCTTGTGGTTCGTGGGTTGGAGCCCCGCGTCGGGCTCTGTACTGACAGCTTGGAGCCTGGAGCCTGCTTTGGATTCTGTGTCTCCCTCTCTCTCTGCCCCTGCCCCTTCTCAAAAGAAGAAAATATTCTTCCTAAGAGCACTCACTCCCTGCCTAACACTGACTGTACCGTGTGATTCTTACAACAGACGTAAGGGTAAGAAATTACTGTCTCCACCGGCAGAAGGAGACACTAAGATTCTGGGAGGGCAACGAGGAACTTCAAGCTGCATAATGGACTGAGCCAGGGTGGGCTCCCTTCTCCCACTTGGGGCTGCTGCTGAGCGGCCCTGGGGTGCCCGACCAGATACAGGCCTAGGTTGGTAGCGTGTGCGTATTACCTTGGAGCCACGGAAGGGATGGAGAAAGAAAGCCAGTCTTAGAAATGTGGACACCACTCCAGATCTGAGCCTGGAGTGGGGGCCGAACTCAAAACTGAGGAATTAACACAAAAGCTTGTCGAGAATTAGCTGAAGAATCCAACATAGCACTGCACCACTTCCGGGTTAGTCTCCAATAGCAAACAGAAAACAAAACTATCAAATTCACCAGCAAAAATTACAAACCACAAGGAAACGTATCACCATGAGGGTGAGTGAAAAAGACAAAGCCAACAGGAGACTTAACATCCTAAGACTTGGAATACTTTATGCCCCAATGAAGGAAGAGGATAATATAAAAAGAAAAAAGAGTGGCCTGTCCAGCATTGGGACACGCAGTAGCAGATCTGCGGGCTCCTGCCCTGTGAACACTTGTCTGCGGCTGCTAATTAACCTGGATAGTTCTGTGACCCTCAACATAGACATTGCCCTCATCCTATCCCATCCACACCAGGTTTCCCCACCCTTCCGCCCGGTCCGCCATCCTACCTGGCACTAAGGAGCTGGTGAGGCAGGTGCCAATGGCCAGCACTAAGAATGGAGAAATCATGGTGCACTCCAAGATCTGCTTTCTCTCTTGGGCCCAGAGGTATGACCAACGTGGGTGGGTGGGATGGGCTGGCAGTGGTCAGATGTTAACCGATGTTCCAATCCTAGAAATTAAAAGGAAAATAAAAAGACACGTGGGCCACAGCTCCCAAGTTCATTTGTCCATCGACTCATACATTCATTCAGTATTTGTTGTGCATTCATTCAGTATTTGTTGAGCACTGATCACTAGCCTGGCACAGAGCTGGGTACTAGGCTGTAAACACCGATGGTCCCTCCCTCAGAAGCTTAACCCCATACAGCTGCGTATGTATAATACACACGTTCCATGCGGCAAAATGGTTCCTTCCCCATTTTCCAGGTGAACGCCCACTTTCAGTCCATCTGGAGCCTGGAACCCACCAGAGTTCAGTCCTTCTGTGTAGGGCTATCCAAAACGCATGCTGCATTGTGGGCTCTTAGAGGGCTTGTTAAAATAGACCCAGCATCCACCTGCCCTCACCCAGACTCAGTGCATTTCCAACAAGCGCCCAGGTCCCTGGTCTGAACCAGTCTTTAGTCTTTTAATTACCTATGTCCCAAGCACACTGAAGACACAATAGGGCTCACCCTTTTTTACAGAGAGAACTGCACTTGCCACATTCTCTTCTAGAGCTTGTCATTTATGGTGAGAGATATAAAAGGTATAGAACTGAGGTACAGGAAGATTGGCTGCTAAGGGCACCCATTTCTGGGTGGTGACATTTCAGATGGCCCCATTGCTTCTTCATTGTCTTTTCTATGTTTCCCAAATAAAGATGTTACCTTTATAATAAAAAAAATAAAAAATAAATAAATAAAACCGTTACACACATACACATACACACTAGAAGGAAATACAGCAAAACATTAACTGTGGTTTTCTCTGGGCAGTAAGACTAGGAATGATTATTTCCTCTTCTCTTTTATTATTATTTTTTTGAATCGCCCAAATTGCCTAAAATAAGCATGTATGAAATGGCACAAGAAAAGTTTTTGAATTGTGGTCATAGTGTCAGGATCACAAGGGATAACCCCAATTGCAGCTGAGAAATGTACTAACCCCGTTGTGCATAAATGTTCCTGGAAGAGAAGAAATTTTAAATGGCAGAGAGTTTCACAGGAAAATACTACTTCCACCAAAACCCAGATAACAATGATTACTCCATTTGTCATGGGCAACGGCGGCCACGCTCAACACTGTACCGTTGAGTGTCACAGTAGATAAGAAACCACTCTGCCCCTAAAAAGGAGGATCTTGATTCAATCTTAAAAATGTGCACCCTGCATTTCAGTGCCCAGAGGTGAGGGCTCACTGGTACCCCACCCGCAAAACACCCAGCAGTCACCAAATGTGCCATTCAATTGCACCCCTATGCTTTACCACCTCTCTTCCACATCCGTCTGGCTCCCTTAAAACCCCTGCTTGATGGGGGAACAGTGGGGCAGGCGGGAATTGGAAGGAAATACTCTACATCTGACATCTACCAGCACTCAACTCTGAGGTGGGATTTCAGATGATTTCAAACTTTTTTTTTTAACTTTTTAATATTTATTTATTTTTGAGACATAGAGACAGCACAAGTTGGGGAGGGGCAGAGAGAGGGAGGGAGACACAGAATCGGAAGCAGGCTCCAGGCTCGGAGCTGTCAGCACGGAGCCTGATGCAGGGCTTGAACCCACAAACCGTGAGATCTTGACCTGGGCCAAAGTCAGATGCTTAACCAACTGAGCCACCCAGGGGCTCCCCAATTTCTTTTCTTTGTTTTCAAGTGTTTTGAGAGTAAACCCTAACATCAGAAAAGCATGTTATTAAATTGATATACAGTATCAGGGCACGTGGGTGGCTCAGTCAGATAAGCCTCCTGACTCTTGGTTTTGCCTCAGGTCACGATGTCACACTTTCTGAGATGGAGCCCTGCATGGGGCTCTGCACTGACTGCTTGGGGATTCTCTCCCTCTCTCTGTCCCTCCCCCACTCACATGTGCTCTCTCAAAATAAACTTTAAAAAATTATCATACAATATCAATACATTACAATATCATTCCAAATAGCTTAAAAACCAAAGTCCCCTTCTTTCAGGAAGCCTTCAGGATGGCCACTCACTCCAGTCTGCTACCTCTGAACTTCCTATCACTCCAATCATTGTGTGTAGGTACCTGTTTTGAAAGTAATTCTTCTCTGGTAATTCCATCTCCGTCACCACAATAGGAGTTGCTAAGGGCAGGGACTTTGCCTTGTTTGTTCATACTCCAGTGCTTGGCACAGTAAATATTGACATCATTTGAAAGCTAATGCTCTAAGGAGGGGGGTAGGGGGAAGGGAAGAATCACCACCAAATCCTTCCTTTGTGTGTGCAGAAAATGCAAGTGTTGGCAAGGAGATGGTATTACTAGAGCAACCACTCGCTGCTGGAGGAGTATACACTGGTACAGCCACTTTGGAAAACAGACACCAGGACACCTGGGTGGCTCAGTCAGTGAAGCGTCCGACTTTGGCCTAGGTCACGACATGCCGTTCCCGAGTTCGAGCCCTGCGTCGGGCTCTGTGTGTTGACAGCTCAGAGGCTGGAGCCTGTTTCAGATTCTGTGTCCCTCTCTCTCTCTGCCCTTCCCCCACTTGTGCGGTCTCTATGTCTCAAAAATAAACATTAAGAAAAAGAAAACCAACAGCATCTACAAAGGTTGACACTGTACGTATGTCCTCTGATCCACTTACCTCCAACAGAGATACACACACACACACACACACGTTCACCAAAAGACATCTATGAGAACATTCCCACCAGCCCTGCTTGTAACGGCCTCAGGACTGCTCCATCCTCAGCAGGATGGATAAATACGTTACGTGGGTTCACAGGATGGAAAACTAGACAACAGTGAGTATGGACAAATACAACATCTTGCAAAGGGAAGGTTGAATGAAGGAAGCCGATTCGAGAGCACATAAGTGTGAGTCCCACGACAAAGTATAAAGACAAGCTAGGTGTTAGAAGACAAGATAAAAGTTACACTTGGGGGTGTGGAGACTGGAGGGGGCACAGAGGACTTGTGACTGATCTGTGAATGAGTTACATGGGTGGATTCGATCTGAAAACCCAATACACTGTCAATGTATGATAAGGACACTTTTCTGTATGAGTGTATACTATACTTCAATAAGAATGCTACTCTGAGAATGTACATAAATGATCTATAAATAATCTATAAACACGGACAACATGAAAATGACCTGTGTACTGCACTTCATTGTTTATGACGACTTTCACCATGATTTCTCCCTAATAACCTATGGAGTGGACTGAGGGAGTCTGTGATCTCCTTTTTTATTACTGTTATTATTATTTGCTATCATCTCCTTTGTGAAAAAAATCAAGGCTCATGATAGCGCACCATGCACTGAGAAATAGGACTTAATTCTCTCTACATCCAATACAAACAAGAAAATACAGAAAACTAAAGGTGAAGGGTGGCCCCGGGAGATCTCAAGAGCTCATCCAGCCTGCGTGATTATTCTTATTTCTCTTCTGTTAGCCTGATGCTCTGCGAGAGTAAACACCATCTCCCCATCTTTGAATCCCCAACCCTGCGCACCCTGAAGCAGCTCTGTAAATGCTAACTTCAGGATTCAGGCTAGAATGCTCTGGAATTTGGGTCCCATGAATGTGGTCTTTAGGCCCGCCCCGCCCCTCCCCCTTCCTAGAGACAGACAGGTGCCTTCTCCCACTGCCTCTGCCCGGAAAGGGGAGGGGGCTGGAGTCTAGGAAACCCTTCAGAAGCCAGAGTCCGCTCTGCTGGGTCCCCCCCCTTAGCCCTCCCCCACCCAGAGTCTCTAAGTCTGCTCTCTCACCGCCATGGTGATGGACTCCGTGGGGCCCAGCCTGGGGTTGCAGAGGCCCGAGCTGCCCACCACCCTCTGCCAATGCTCTGCGAGCTCAGAGTGCAGCCTCCTCCGAGTGTGTGCCAGCCCCACTGCCCCCCCACCTCCCAGCTACATGCCCTGATTATTCATGACAATTATGCAGAAGTCCTGACTGCGCTCCGCTCCGGCCCGGCCCGTGGAAGGGAATGGCTACTTGGCAGGTCAGGAGGGAGCAGAGGGGAGGGGCCTGGGCCCTGAGTACTGACTCAGTATCCTGAGGCAGAGGACATGGGAGTCCCTAGGGGTCAGGAAAAAGCCAATCCTGGGCGGCTAGGTCTCAAAAGGTCCAAGACAATTGATAGATAAAAATCACTAGCTTTCCTTGGGCACACATGTTGTGCGGAACACTGTGCTAACTGTTGACATCTGGGATTTTACTTAATCCTCACGGCGAGTATTGTTAGCCCGCTTTACAGTTTAGGAAATCGAGCAAAGGATCTCAGCGAGTCCGTGGCCAAGTGCAATTCAATCCCAGGCTGGCTCAGCCTCTCTGGGCCTCAGTTTCCCCATCACGGAGGAAGAGAGAGACCAGTGCCCGCCCGCCCTTTATTCCACAAGAACAGACAGTAGACAGACGGGCAGGAGATCTGGCAGGGGAGGGAATCGGGCCCCGGTGAGTTCTCCTACCTGAGGGGCCTGGCCAGGCGACAGGTGAAAAAGAAGAGCAGGCTCAAGGTCAGCATCAGGAGGAGGAAGCTGAGGACCGCCGTGAGGACGGTGTCCAGGGTGGGGGATAGAAGGGTCATCTTGAGGCAAAGAGGGCCCTTCTGTACCCTGTACACACCTGGTCACACTAGCCTTGGATGCTCGCTCCAAAGCCCTGAGTCAGTGGCTGTGACCTGGCCTTGTTCCCTGGGGTTAATCTTTGGGGATTAGCCCCGGAGGGATGAAACAGGAGTGGGGAAGAGCCCATGAGGCTCCCCTCCCCCAAGCCAGGCCTTCCCCATCTGATGCCTGTTCAACTTGGTTCATCCATTCTTCATTCCCAAACATTTAGTGAGCACCTGCTGTGTACCTGGCTCTGTTCTAAGTACTAAGGACTCACTGGGGGAACAGGATAGATATGGTCTCTATCATCTTGGAGATTCCTGACCGAACAGGGTAGAAAAAGCACTTGCTATGTACCAGCCATTGTGCTGGGCACCCTGCAGGACAAAAGCACAGAAGGAAGGGATGCCTGGCCGGCCCGGCCCACGACTGGCTGTTCCTCTGAAGCAGCAACAGTGGCTGTTCTACCCCATTTACAAGCCAGGAATGAGACTGCACTGGATCAGCCAGAAGGGTGAACTCATGTCCAGGTTAAGAGGCCCTATTCTTATTGAGCACCAACTGTATGCCTCCCCCCATAAGATGGGCTCTAGCATCCCTGCTTACAAATGAAGGAAACAGAAGCTCAGAGGTGTGACATTAAGAGTTGGGATTTGAACCCCAATCTGCCAACCTCCATAGCCTGGGACCCCAGCCCCTGCACTACCTCAGAACTGGGACAGCCCCAGCCCTGCACGATGGCCAGGAGGCTTCAGTAAAATGGCTGCCGGGCGCTGGCTCAGAGCCACCTGTGACACACACAGGCGGGAGGGAGCTGAGATGCTGCCTGCCCGGAGGGTCCCTTTCTGCTTCCAAAGTCCCCCTCTCCTTATCCATCACCCTTCCTCTTGGGTTCCAACAACATCTCATCAAGTCAGAATGGTGGTTATAGTTCCCATCTTACAGATTCAGAAACTGAGGCTTAGAGGTGCCTGGGTGTCCCAGTCAGTTGAGTGTCCACTCTCGCTATTGGCTCAGGCCGTGATCTCACAGCCAGCGAGGAGTCTGCTTCAGATTCTCTCTCCCTCTGCCCCCATGTGTTCTCTGTCAAAAATAAATAAACATTAAAAAGAAAGAAAGAAAGAAACTGAGGGTCAGAGAAGTGAAGCCACTAGACACATCCAGAGCCCAGATGCAACACCAGCCTGTATGCCCGTGAGACCAGGCCTTTTCCTGCTACCTGGGACACCTCAGATCCCATGGTACAAAGCACTCCAGGTCCTTGTACAAAGCACTCAAGTTCAGCACTCATGCCAAGAGAGGCATGATCCCAGAAAGGCCACTAAGGTCACCATGAACACCGGAAATCCAGGGGTAGCACTCCATGAAAGCCCTGTCTTTCTCAACAGGCCCTTAACTCAAATTGTGTCAGACCCTCATAACACCGCAGTGATACAGAGAGGGTTGGCTTATTGGCCCCATTGACAGATAGGGAAACTGAGACTCATCAGTAAAGCCATTTGGTTGGCTGTCATAACAGCCAGCACGTTTGGGTCTGGCCCCACCTCCCCGAGCTGTGTGCTGTTGGGTCAGTCCTCATACCTTTGACCCTAACACCCGCTGCTCACTCAGGAGAGTGCCCGTGCTGTACGGGACTCCGCTCGACACACCGGGCCTTCGTTTAGTCCTCATTAACAACCTTGAGCTAGATAATTTGTCCCCCTTCCCAAACGAGGGAAGAGTAGCCTGGGCAGTATTAGGGTGCGGGGGGCAGACGGTGGTGGCAATGATCTAGGCTCACACAGATGACAGGTGCTGAGCCATGCCCTGCATAGGACTCCTTACACCGACTCAGAGGTCACACCTGCTACGGGCTCTCTCCACCACTGGAGAGAGGGTCTCTCAGCTCACCCAGAGACCCTCCCGGCCCCACCCAGCTCCCAGGGTGGGACCCCTCTAAGGCTCCCCCACCCACCAGCCTCATATATCAATAGAAGGCTCAGGGAGTAGTATCCCCCTGAGCTCCCTAGCCTTAACCGGCTGGGCAGGAAGGCAGTTATCAGTTATCGGTCCTTAGGGAGCCTCCAGGCTAGAAGTCACTGACCTGGAAAGTCTGGGCTGTGGTGGGTCCTTGGAGAGCATTTCCCAAAGCAACCAGGCTACGGGAATCACCTGGGGCAAAGGTAGAAAAAGCCCAAATTCCAAGAGGTTTCCTAGGGGGTGGGGAGGGGTGGAGACAGACTTCAAAGAATATGAGTGGTGGAGGTGCTTGACAATGATTGGGAGGTACTTAAAGTGCACGCAAAACTCCACTCAGGAGTCAGTAGCCCCCCCCTTCCCCCATCCTAGGTGTGAGGATCTGATGAGGTGTGAGTGCAGGGAGGGTACAAAAAGAAAAGGGTGCAACTTATTCAAAATTTAAAAAGGAGATTAAAGATACATACCAACCCCCAAATTCCCATCCCCCCACCCCCCAGACCTACTCAGTCAGAATGTCCTAGGGCAGGACGTGCTGAGTCATTCTGTGAGCAGATTAGTTTGGGAAACACTGCCTTACACAGTGTTCCCATTGCCCAGATGGGAAGACTGAGGCCTAAAGAGAGAAGACTTACCCTGGTTGCCCAGCTCCTACTCCCCCCACACACACAGGGAACGATCAGAACAGGCCAGTGCCCTCTGGGCTGTCAGCTGGGCCTTCCTGGCTCAGAGAAGCAGCTGTGGCTGCAGGAAGCACTAATGCTCCCTGAGCTCCCAGCAGGCTGGAGACTGGGATGGGGGTTGGGAGCCGCCTACAACTCCAAACTGGGCTGAGGCAGCTGCCCAGGGAGGAACATTTCAGCTGCAGGGTCAGAGAGAGGGGACACAGAATCCCTCTCTCAGCCAAGTCTGTCGTCTCTTGCTGGCCAGGACTTTATTCATTCACTGACGTAAGTTATTTAAGGTCACCATGAAGCAGCCTCTGGGTATAGGGCTCAGGAAGGAATGTGTGGTGGTCAGAGTGGGCTGCAGGTCAGACCCAAGGAGGGGCTTCCCCAGAGGGTGGAGGGCCAGGTGCCAGGGACAGGGCAAGGCGCCGACCTCAGCTGCTGACGGCACTCTCCCCCAGCAGAAAGCAGACGTGGGAGTGCCCAAGGAGGCCCGGTGTCAACTGTGCTCGCTGCCAAGCCACGGCTGTCTTTGGGGCTCAGCTGAGACACCAGCTGTCCCCTGAGCACTTCCAGCCTCAGCAGCTCTGTACACAGCGTTCTCTGGTCTAGAATGTTCCCTGCTGTCCGCTCCATGCAGCCCTCCCATCATGCGTCCACCTTGACCTCAGGTCCACAGAGCTGCCCTGCGCCCCCGCCTCAGCCCATGCTGTAGTTCCGGCTCTTCCTGAAGCTTCCAGAACCCGGGGAGCTCCAGCCCTTGGCCACCTCTAGCAGAGCCTTCGAGAGCCATCGGTTGCCACTTCCTTCCTGTGGTGTGAGCTCTGCTGCCGGGGGTGGCCCTGTGGCTGGCAGAGCCTGGCACACCAGGGAGTGTGGGTAGGGGGGCCGAAAGGGTGGCAGGAGTGAGGGGCTGAAGACATAGCACCAGTAGGAGCGAGCTGTGCAGCCAGGCCACGGGGTTCAGACCCTGCCTCTGCCCCTCCGGAGCCGGGTAGAGTAGCTAAGGGCCACGGACCCCACAGGACCCCATGCAAAGTGGGGTCTGCAAAGTGGCGGGGGGGAGCTAATAGGAACCGCAGGGTTGCTGTAAGGATTGTGTGAGTTAATTGCTTGAATCCTGTGCATCTATCCTGTGCACAGGATTCAAGCGGGCCCCAGGGCAGTCAGTGTTCAGTGAATGTCAGTCCGCAGCTAGGATTAGAGGGCGGGGGGACGATGGGTAAGAAGAGCCTGGAGCAGAAAAGGGACAGACTGACCTCTCTCTGCTGCTCCCTCGCTCAGCAAGGCCAGGCAGCCGTTTGCCCCCAGGGCTTTCCCACAGACCTGTTGTCTGAAAGGCCCCACAGGAGGCCTGCTGCACGGGCAGGAGGGGGGATTTCATGAAAAGGAAGGGGTAGAGGCTCCGGCTCTTATGCACAAGGGGCTCCATGTCTCCTTCCCACGGGAAGAGACAACCCCCCAGAAGCAGTGCGACGCATTCTTTTCCTCTTGAAGGGGAGAAGGAGAGAACACCCCGGATCAGCCAGGAAGGTTCCACAGACAGAGTGGGAGGAGAGTGAGGCTGGAAGCATGGTGGGGGCTGAGGTGAGAGAGGGCACCCCGGGCGAGGCCACCCCTCTCCGGCCGAGCTCAGGGGGTCAAGGGCACACCCTGCATGTCCCCTGCCCACTTACATGCCAGCCCATCTTACAGGTGAGGACACCGAAGCTCTGACGGTCTGCCGCTTGCCCAAGGCCACACAGCAGAGCCGGAATCCGAAGCCCCAGAGGCCTGGGTTCTGTGGCCAAAAGCTTTTCTGGGGCTCCCTGGGGGCATCTGGATGGCCTTGATGCCATGAAGTGGCTCTGTGGGCAGAAGGCTGAAGCCAGTCAAGGTTCGGCTGGGAGGAGGAGAGCTGGCAGGGATGGGGAGTGGGGGGCGGGGAGGCAGGGCCCAGAAACGCATTCCTGGGACCTCGGATGGCTGAGGGGCCTGGGAGCGGGGGGTGGGGGGGTCGGAGACGGCCACTCTATGGGCACACAGGCTTCTACCATCCCACGGAGAAGACTTGTTCTGTCCCAGACCACCTTGTTGTGGGCGGAGCGAAAGCTGCCGGCGAGGGGCGGGGGAGGGGCCGTGAGCTGTGTGTCTGTGAGGTGTCTGCCACCCCCTGCACTTGGGTGGTGTTGCACCCGGCACTCCTGCACAGGAGCCCCTGTGCTACCAGGAGACAGGACCGTCCCATCCTTGCTCTCACAATCGACCACACGAAAAGGAAGGCACAGAGAGGGTACACGATGTCCGCAGGGTCACACAACACATCAGCAGCAGGAACAAGTCTCCAGAGTAACCAGCTACAATTCGGGGGCTATGACTGGAGGCACAAAGCAGTCTGTGAGGCCTCGCGTGGGTGCCAGTGTCTTGGAATTCCAGACATGAATGATTTGTGTCAGTTGAAGAGAACAATTCAAACTGAGACTATTCTAAAAAGCCCTGGTTTCACACTTCGTCATTGTAGCCTTAAGTAATAGCAAACCTTTTCATAGTCCTTACTACGTGCAACCATTGTTCCACTTTACCTCTATCACCTCATTTAATCCCTACAACAAGCCACCACATGGGCGCTATTACCCCTGTTTTACAGGTGACAGAACAGAAACACAGAGAGGTTAAGTCCTTCGCTCAGAGTCACACAGTCAGTGAGTGACCAAGCCAGAATCCAATGTTCCCTGTGGATGTTTCTGTCTTCCAAGGCCAAGTGTAAACCTCCCAAGCAGCAGACGGGCCTGGAAACGAACTACGTTTGTTCCCGCTACATCATGGACATTGTGGACCGCATGCGGCTGCTCTTGGACGCACTCCCTACGTCCCAGCCCCCGAGGGAGGGTTCCCCTTAACCCCACTTACAGAAGAGGGGTGAGGTGAAGTGACTTACTCGGGGCCACACATTGTGACACCCTAGACGCACGCCCCTCCTCCTCCCCACCCCCTACTCCAGCTGGTCCGCTGGCGCAGGTCACTGGACCTCCGTGGCCTCTGCTCCCCGCCCCCCGAGGCCCACGCACCCTGGCAGCCTTCCCCTAGGAGAGGAAGCTGCCACTCCGCAGGCACGGGCCGGAAGAGAGGCTGCGGCAGCTCTGGACTGGGGAGACAGGCAGTGAACTTGTAGCCTGCTGGGTGGCGGCCAACACAAGCAGCATCCCTGGGTGGCATGTGCAGGAGGGCGTCGCAATCCCCCGGCTCGCGTCAGAGCAAAGAGGACACGGATGTTTCCAGAGATAGCGCTCTGCAGCTGGCCCTGGATAACAGCGTTCCTTACATTCCCAGAGAACCTCCGAGCAGCAGGAGGAGGAAGCTTCTGCCGCTATGCCCGGTGACCCCAGGAGGTATCAGAGCAGAGCCACCGCCCCTCCCCGACAGGAAGCCTGGGCCCGCGGAAGCGAGGGTCCCACCCAAGCGTGCATAGCTCGGCAGAGTCCCCACGGCTTACTAGTTTCACGACAGTGGGCGCATCACTTCACCTTTCTGGGCCTTAGTTTCCTCTCTTGTGCAAGGCAGATCATCACAGTTGAGTGCTGATGTCGCTGTGCGATTGTAAGCATGAGAATACGACCCAAAACCGGAAGATAAATGGCCAGGGCTTGGCCCGTGAAACACTCAGTAAATGTTAGCTGGTAGTAATGGGCACAGCGAGCATGCCAGGCCCCGTTCTAAGTGCTTCACATGCACCGACTCGCCCCACCCTCACAGCAACACTCTTGCATGTGCTATGGTTGCTCCCACTGTACAGAAGTTCAGTTACTTGGCCAAGGTCACACAGCTATTAACGGGACGCTATGGAGACGGAAGGGGAAACACGCTTAATGGAGCACCTACTATGTGCTGGAGTTTTTGGTTCCGCCTTTCAAGGACCCTGGGAGGTGGGAGTTATCAGCTCTGTGTCAGAAGACAAAACTGAGACTCAGGAAATGGGCGGGAGAAGCAGAGTCACACAGCAACCGCGTGGGAGAGCCGGGATCCAGGCCAGGCCTGGCTGGCTCCACATCCAGCTCGCTACCGCCATCCCTGTCATCTGCCAGGACGGCTTCCATCACCGATGGCACAGCGGAGGCCCCAGCCACCCCTGGGTAGGGGAGCCTCGCGTCAGTGAGCCGGGTGATCTCATTCTGCCCGTGTCCGTGTGCATCCTGGAGTCCCGGCTGTGAGTGCTGCTGGATGCCCATAGTGTATGCGCCCGGCCCCTGCTTCACCACCCCACCGGAGGTCCCCAATCAGGCGTCCGCCCCTGACCAACGTGCCCTGGGCTGCCTCCACAAGGGAAGGGGCCCTGGCTGGTCACATTGGCTCCCTCCCTCCCAGGTCAGCCTTCGTGGGTTTATAACTCCTCAGAGAGGCTGAGATGGGCAAGGGCAGGGCGGGGCGTACAAGTCAGTGTCCTGGCCAAATACTCATCTGTGAAGCAGGTATAATAAATGCCATTCTGCCTCCAATGTCAGCCTCTTGGGAGGGAGGAAATTTGCAAACTGTAAAGCTCTATGCAGATGTTCCTCTGGCCTTCCACTTCTGATGACGATCGTGGATGTTTGCTGTAATCTTTGGCCACCCAGAATTCATCCCGCCTTCCTGACAATACCCCAGTTTCCTTGGACAGCAACTCTCCCCCTTTTGGCCATGTGATTTGGATGGGATTGATCTCACCCCCAGCAGCTCCAGATGGGTCCTGAGTGGCTTAAAGTAGAAGACTCTCTCCACCTGGATGGTGTGATGTAAGGGCGAGGAGCACTGTGTGGAGCCTGAAGATGAAGCAACTCCTTAGATGGTGAAATAGAAACATTCAGAGAATCTGGAGTCTTGGGTAACATTGCTCAAGTCCCTGGATGCAGCCATGCCTGAAGCTTGTGCTGAACATCCAGGTTACAGGAGCCGATTAATACCCCTTATTGTTTGCCTTGGATTTCCTGTTACTTGGAACAATCTGACCTCAGAACTCCAGTTCGGTCAGTTTCTCTGAGCCCCTTATAATGTAATCAACTGCATCTTGTCCCACTAAGCCAGCTGTCCCTACCAAAGGGAAAATCTTGCAAACAAGTTAAAGGCGGTCAGTAAACTTCAAGTGCATGGCTAAATAAAAGTCCAACTGAACACAAGTTAGGTTTTCTTTTCTGAATCTATATAAGCCCTTACAACCTTGGGAGATCCTTGGGCAGGGCCTGTCTAACAACCCTACTCCAGGCAGGACTGAGACCCTGCCCTTCCAAAAGTTGTTGTCAGTGGACTCGAGCTTTAGGATCACCACGTTCCAAGTGTCTACCATGCCCGGCGCTGTGTTAGGGGCTGCAGGTGCAAGTTCTGCCTCGTAGGCCCTTTGGTCTAGTGAAGACTGGTCATAATACACATTTTTACTGGGTTTTACACAAAAACCCTGGAAAGTTGGAGTACAGGGGAAATACTGCTATACCCATTTCACAGAGGAAACACAGAGAGGTGAAGTGACCTGCCCAAGATCCTTCTGCTAAAGAGGGGCGAGGCCAGGCCCGGCTCTGCGATCTGCCCAGCCCCAAGCCCAGTGCTTTTTCTCCTAGGCCTTTGGGTGCAGGGCTGGCATTGGGGGCTGTCATTTCTTTGAAGCAGTCTATTCTGCTTAGGGGAAGTCAGGGTGGTTTAAAAAGGTAAAGAAATGGGGCACCTAGCTGGCTCAGTTGGTAGCACGTGCAACTTGTTTTTTTTTTTAAGTTTATTTATTTTTGAGAGAGACAGAGACAGAGAGCAGGAGCAAGGGCAGAGAGAGAGGGAGACACAAAATCCAAAGCAGCCTCCAGGCTCCAGTCTGTCAGCACAGAGCCCAATGAGGGGCTTGAACTCATGAACCGCGAGATCATGACCTGAGCCGAAGTCAGATGCTCAACCAACTGAGCCACCCAGGTGCCCCAGCAACTCTCCATCTCAGGGCTGTGAGTTCAAGACCCACACTGGGTACAGAGATTAGTTAAAAAAACAAAAAAACAAAAAACACAACAACAACAAAACACATACACACAAGAATTTAAAAATTCAATAAAAAGAAGAAAGCCAACTATCATGAGGCTTCCTGTTTGCCTGAGGCTCTTAGCTCCTCAAGAAACCCCAGTACTCAGCCCCAAACCTTTACTATCCTATGGGACTCACCTCCTGCTGGCTGGGACCAGAGAGGGACGAGGCACCACCCTGAAATCTAGGCTCCGAAGCCCCAGATGCTTTCCCAGGCAGCCTGGGCACCTCAAGCAAGCTGTCCCAACCTCTACCCTACATTTCCAAGATCCAACTGATACTGACCCTTCCCCTCTACACTAGGGCCCTACCCTACTAGTTATCCAACCAACAATCAGTTGATTGCTATTTACTGAGCACCTACTATAGCTGGAGGTTGTTCTACGTGCTGAACCAAACAACCCCAATCCCGGCTGCTGGCGTGAGGAGACCAAAAAGAAAAAACAAAGTCAGTAGGATGCCAGGGTGGTGGCAAGTGTGCCAAAGGAAAAGGAGGCGGGGAGGTGGAGGAGGAGATGGTGTTTGCAGTTTTAAATAGAGGTCAGAGAAAGGCTCACGCAGAACTACTCACTCCGTGGCTTCTCAATAATCCCACACAGCTGAGCATGTGATTCCCAGACTGGATAAGGAAACTTCAGGAAGCTTCAGGATTAAATCTCGGGTCCACCTGCATATGCTAATCTAACCAGGGGTTACTGGGCTCCCCATGCCCTCTCCCCTAACTCTACCAAATGGCACTAGCAGCCTTTTTGCAGGTGATGCAACCTGGGCTCGCAGAGGTGGAGTCACATGCCCAGACCCGCAGGAGGACAGAGGCCAGGGTTCAACCCCAGAGCCTCCCTCTGGAGCTGCCTCTTGGCAAGGCTCACTCTGCTTCCACAAGCCTCGCCTTCTATCTCCGGCTCCGGGCTTGTCGAAACTCAGTTAGGGTGAAACTCAGTCCTCCTCTTTGCTGATTCCCTGGCCTCAAGAGTCCCCCTCCCTTTCCCAGAGCCCCCTGGCTCTCTACCCCAGGTCATATGAGCCCCTAATTGTCCAACCCACCCGTGTTCTGCCTCCTCAATTAACTTCTAAACCCACATTTGCATGAAACCTACAAAAGACATCTTGTGTATGGCCAAGGGCAGGCAGACAGCTGGAATACATGTGGTGGGGGCTGGAGGAGCTTCTCACTGAGCCTTCCCATCTGGATTTGTCCGGTAATCCCCAAAACCCCCATCTAATCTTTCTGAACACTGGAGCATAGGGGAAAGACCTTGGCCATGGAGAAGATGGACAGGGGTTAAGTCCTGCCAGTACAGCTTTCAAAGTGACTTTGCCTCTGGGGCTGGAAGTTCCTTATCTGTCAAACAAGGTTAGTCATCCCCATCTTGCAAGGTTGTTGTAAAGATAAGATGCAAGGGAGAGTATCTGTTAAAATTGAATAGGGAGTGTATTTAGAAAACATTTAGCAGGACACAGTCAAGAATTTGTTGACTAAATAGAGAAGTTTGCATAATGGTGAATGACCACCACCAGCAGAACAATAGCTGCATTCATTGTGCTCTCACATGTCGAGGTGGGCACCCTGAGTATCAACCCCCTTTTACAGAAGAGGGGAAAAAAAGCACAGAGAGGTTAAGTCACTTGCCTATGATCACACAGCAAACAGCGGTAGGGCTGGGACTAGGAACCCAAACTGTCCAACTCTGAAGTACAAACTTTTAACCGTGATGCTAGGTTAGCAAACAGAGGCATTGAAGTACAGTCACTAAGTGCTAACCCAGGAAGGGATCGTAGGCGGCCCCACTCCATAACCTTTACTCTTAACTATTCACGTCAGCAAGTCAGAGGTAAAGGGAGTCTAGGAATGTTCTACTCTGGGGGCACCTGGGTGGCTCAGTCAGTTAAGCATCTGACTTTGGCTCAGGTCATGATCTCACAGTTCATGGGTTCAAGCCCCGCGTCGGGCTCTGTGCTGACAGCTCAGAGCCTGGAGTCGGCTTCAGATTCAGTGTCTCCCTCTTTCTCTGTTCCTCTCCTGCTTACACTCTGTCTCTCTCTCAAATATAAAATAAAGATTTAAAACAACTTTTTTAATATTTCACTTTGTTCTTTTAGTTTTCTAACATTCTTTTTCTGTTCTATGTTGCCACTATCTTTCCTGATTTCTTTTTTTTTTTAATGTTTTAATTTATTTTTGAGAGAGATGGAGAGAAAGTGAGTGGGGAGGGGCAGAGAAAGAGACAGAGGATCCAAAGCTCGCTCTCAGCTGCCATCACAGAGTCCAATGCGGGGCTTTAACCCATGAATGGTGAGATCATGAGCTGAGCCGAAGTTGGACGCTTAACGACTGAGCCACCCAGGCGCCCCATATCTTTCCTTATTTCTTTTGTGTGCATCTAATGCCCATTTAAAACTCTTGGTCCATCTGTTCTGATATTGCTGGCTCTGGTGGCCTCCCCTAAGCAGTGTGCTGTTTTTCTATTGAAGCCATTGTGCTCCAGCTGGGAACGTGGTGGCTGGTGGGGAACAAGGGTGCCACATACACTTTTTTAAAGTATTTATTTATATTTATTTATTTATTTATTTATTTTGAAAGAGAGGGAGAAAGAGAGAATCCCAAGCAGGCTCCACACTATCAGCACAGAGCCCAAGACGGGGCTCGATCTCTCTCATGAACATGAGAGAACTAAACAGCAAGATCATGACCTGAGCCAAAATCAAGAGTCGGACGCTGGGGCGCCTGGGTGGCTCAGGCAGTTAAGTATCCAGGCTTCCACTCAGGCCAGGATCTCATGGCTCATGAGTTTAAGCCCCATGTCAGGCTCTGTGCTGACAGCTCAGAGCCTGGAGCCTCCCTCAGATTCTGTGTCTCCCTCTCTCTCTGCCCCTCTCCTGCTCACACTCTGTCTCTCTCTCTTCTCAAAAAATATATAAGAAGAAGGAGTAAGATGCTTAACTGACTGAGCCACCCCGGCGCCCACAACACACACTGTTGCAAAACTAACGGTAAGGGGAAGGCATGGAGGTCTTCTGGGAACCAGGGAAGGTTCCTGAACCCTCTTCCTCAAAGTAACAAAACAGCAAAGCGTCACTAATCCTAGGAAATTAAGAAAACAGGATCTCCTGGGGAGATGTAGTGGAGGGTTTAAACTAGCGCATGTAGAGGGTTGGTGGCTACAGCCAGGAGAGGGAGCGCCGCATAATCTTTAGGGTGGTAGAAAAGACTAGAATAGGAAAGAAACTCGGAGTTGAGCTCTGCTCTTGCCTCTTTGCGTCAAGCCTTACCCGGTGTACACATCCTCCCCCAACATGCCCCGAACCCCGAACCACCAAGCCGGCGCTCACACTGGGACGTCAACAGCCCAGGCAGATGGCACGGGTGTCTGCTGGAGTAGTCAGGGCAGTACAGCAGCCACGTGGGACTGCAGGAAGCAGGAGGGACCTGACAGCCCTCCAGTCATTCGACCACCCATTCCCTTCTGGACCTCCCGCTTGGTGGGTTCTGACCTAACCGGACAGCCCCTTCTTCCTGGGCTGCTGCAAGTGAAGCCCCGTCCTGTGGACGTGGTT
>NW_027532008.1:7300852-7399885 GCF_008692635.1 Crocuta crocuta
CCCCTCAAGAAATGAGCTCACAGGTTAAAGAAGAGGGAATCTAAGGAGCACAATGGCTTCAAAACAAACTGAGTAGAGATACCACTGGAATCAACTGTATTCAACAGATGGACGGAGAATTTTAAATAAGTGTTAGAGGGACGCCTGGGTGGCTCAGTCGGTTAAGTGTCCGACTTCGGCTCAGGTCATGATCTCACGGTTTCTGAGTTCAAGCCCTACATTGGACTCTCTGCTGACAGCTTGGAGCCTGGAGCCTGTTTCAGATTCAGTGTCTCCCTCGCTCTCTGCCCCTCCCCCGCTCACTTTCTATCTCTCAAAAATAAACATTTTAAAAATTTTAAATAAACACTAGAAACACAAAGGAAGTAAGGGAAGATGTTCGTAATATAAAAAAATAAATAAATAAAGTATGGGGCACCTGGGTGGCTTAGTCGGTTAAGCGTCCGACTTTCGCTTAGGNCTAGGGTCCGTTGGTGCTGGCAGAGACGAGGGTCGGACTTTGATTTTTAGCCCAGTGCGCGGCACCAGGCAGAACAGCTGAGTCCCCCTCCACCACGCCCCTCAAGAAATGAGCTCACAGGTTAAAGAAGAGGGAATCTAAGGAGCACAATGGCTTCAAAACAAACTGAGTAGAGATACCACTGGAATCAACTGTATTCAACAGATGGACGGAGAATTTTAAATAAGTGTTAGAGGGACGCCTGGGTGGCTCAGTCGGTTAAGTGTCCGACTTCGGCTCAGGTCATGATCTCACAGTTTCTGAGTTCAAGCCCTACATTGGACTCTCTGCTNTGTTAGTGGACTCAAGTAAAAATATTCCACATGAAAAACCTGTTGAAATAACAAACGCTGGGGCTCCTGGGTGGCTCAGTCGGTTGAGTATCCAACTTCAGTTGAGCATCGACTTAGGGTCAGGTCATGATCTCATGGCTCAGGTCACGATCTCACTGCTCCTGGGTTCAAGCCCCGCATTGGGCTCAGTGCTGACAGCTCAGAGCCTGGAGCCTGCTTCGGATTCTGTGTCTCCCTTGCACTCTGCCCTTCCCCAACTCACACTCTGTCTCTCTCTCAAAAATGAATAAATGTTTTTAAAAATTTTTAAAAAATAAATAAGCAACAAACCTAATAGGTAGAGTGGAAATATATAACTGGGATACCAGACAGAGAACACTTCCAAGAAGAAGCCAGGAAAGATTAGTAAACAGAAAATACGAAAGACATGGTAAAAGATCAGGGCTCTTAGGTGGCTCAGTCAGTTAAGTGTTCAACTTCAACTCAGGTCATGATCTCCCAGTTCCTGAGTTCTTATCAGGCTCCTTGCTAGCAGTGAAAAACCTGCTTGGATTTTCTTTCTTTCCTTCTCTCTCTCTCTCTCCCCCCTTCCGTCATTTGCACTATAATAAATAAATTAATTAATTAAAACACAACCTTACTCCATTAATTTGAAATGGACCATAAACCTAATTACAAAGCTTCTACAAGAAAACATAAGAGGCTATCTTTGTGACTTTGGGGAAGGTAAAACCTCAAAAAGAAAAAACTGATAAATTGGACTTCACCGATAGTTAAAATTTCTGCCCATCAAAAGATACCATTAGGGGGGTGTCTGGGTGGTTCAGTCGGTTACGTGTCCAAGTCTTGACTTGATCAGGTCATGAACTCATGGTTCTCAGGGTCCAGTAAGGGTCAACGAGGAGCCTGCTTCAGATCTACGGTCCCTCTCTCTCAGCCCCGCCCCCGCTCACATGTGCATGCATGTGTGTGTGCGCACCCGTGCGCTCTCTCCCTCTCTCAAAAATAAGCATTTAAAAAAAAGATACCATTAAAAAAGTGAATAGGGAAGCCTGGGTGGCTCAGTTGGTTAAGCATCCAAGTCTTGACTTTGGCTCAGGTCAAGATCTCCCTGTTTGTGAGACTGAGTGTCAGGTCAGGCAGGCTCTCTGCTATGACAACACAGCATGGAGCCAGCTTGGGATTCTCTCTCTCCCTCTCTCTGCCCCTCCCCCACACTCACAAGTGCTCTTTCTCTTTCTCAAAATAAATAAATAAACCTAAAAACAAACAGAGAGTGACACATAATGGAAAAGAGCATGCATAGTAACTGCAAGACTGTATCCAGTAAATCAAAAAATACCAAAGTTGACAATTAAATGATTAACAGGCCTGCTGCCACACACAATGGGCAAAAGACTTAGCCAATTCAGAAAGAAAATATACTGGGGCGCCTGGGTGGCTCAGTCAGTTGAGCATCCGACTTCGGCTCAAGTCATGATCTCATGGTTCATGGGTTCAAGCCTGTGTCGGGCTCTGTGCTGACATCTCAGAGCCTGGAGTCTGCTTCAGATTCTGTATCTCCTTCTCTCTGACCCTCCCCTGCTCATGCTGTCTCTCTGTCTCAGAAATAAATTTAAAAAAAACATTTAAAAAAAAGAAAGAAAACATACAAATGACCAATAGTTCATGGAAAGGTGTTCCACATCATTATTATCAATGAAAATTAAACCCATTTCACGCCCACCAGGACAACCAGAACCAAATGAAAATATGCCTCGTAAAATTAAACTTTACTGGCAAGAATGTAGAAAAATCCAGAAGTCTTATATATATTGCTCATGAGAATATAATACAGTACGGTGAAGTTAGAAAAGAGGTTGGCAGTTTCGTATAAAGTGAAACATACATTTACCACATGATCCAGCAATTCCATCCCTAAGTAATCACTCGAAAGGAATGAGAATATACCTACATGAAGATTTATATGTAAGTGTTCACAGGAGCTTTACTTACAATAACCTCAACATAAACTAGAAACAGTTTACATGTTCATTAACAGATAAATAAACAATGCTGATATAGTGACAAAATGGAACACTGCTCAGCCAAGAAGAGTGAAAAAAGACACAACAAAAATAGATGCCACTCAGAAACACTATGCCAAGTGAAAGAAACAGAACCTAGGAGTACATGCTGTGTGATCCATCTATATTATTGAAACTCCAGAAAAGACCAATCTAATCTATGGTGAAAGAAACCAGAATAATGACAGCATTTTGGAGGCAAAATAGACTGGAAAGGGGCATAAGGGAACTTGCTGGAGAAATAGAAATTTTTTTAAAAATGTTTTTTATTTATTTCTAGGAGAGAGAGAGAGAGAGAGACAGCGTGAGCAGGGGGAGGGTCAGAGAGAGAGGGAGTCACAGACTGAAACAGGCTCCAGGCCCTGAGCTGGCAGTCAGCACAGAGCCCGACGCGGGGCCCGAACCCACGAACTGCGAGATCATGACCTAAGCGAAAGTCAGACGCTTAACCAACTAAGCCACCCAGGCGCCCCAGAAATGTTGTTCTTTTAAAATCTTGGTTTGAGATCATGGTTACAAGATAATGTTTATTTGTTAAATCACACTGAATTGTGCACTTAACATCTGTGCATTTTATTGTATGAAATTATGCATCAACAAAAAGAGAAATGGAAGTCTAAGTGCCGACATCTAGATAATAGGAGTCCTGGGAAAGGAAAATAAGTCAAGGGAGGAAATATTTCAAGAAATAAGATAATCTTGGAACTAAAGAAAGATGAAAGATTTCCTTTGAAAGGGCCTCAAATATACCAAAAACGACAGAGAAGGAAAAAGAAACACTTAGAAATATTATAGTGAAGGGATGCCTGGGTGTCTCAGTCACTTAAGTGTCTGACTTTGGCTCAGGTTATGATCTCGCAGTTTCTGTTTGAGCCCTATGTTGGGCGCCACGCTGACAGTATGGAGCCCACTTGGGATTTTTCTCTCTCTCTCTCTCTCTCTCTGCTCCTCCCCTGCTTGCTCTCTCTCTCAAAATAAACTTAAAAAAAAGAAACATTATAGTGAATATCAAAAGACAACAAAACCTTTCTAAAGTCTAGAGAAAAACAGATTACTTACAAAGGAATAAATATCAAATTAAACTGACCAAAGTACCAAAGGAAAAGAATTTAATCAAGAATTTCATATCTAGCTAAACTGTCATTCAAATACTAAAGGCTAATGAAAATCACCACATGGCTCAGGTTTGTCCAGAAAGACACCGCACCCCCCAAACTTTTGGAAGTAACCACTTAATAGAAAACAAAGTCAAAAGATAATACTAAAGATATCTTAAGGCTGAGCAAATAACAAAGTTTAGTGTTTAACAACAATTTTAATGTGACATCACAGGGGCGGAAAGGACAAGTCAGTGAATAATATGATGGTTTAAGAGGGAGATGGAGGGAGCAAATGTTAATTAATCTGGTCTTTGTAGGGAAAAACTACAGCTGACAATTTTTTTAAAGTGATAAAACACTAAAAAAGAAAAAGTAAGATAAATTGAAATAAAAACGTAGGCAGGCAGAAATAAAAGTACATAGACACATTCTTTTCAGAAACGTTCAAACATTTAAAAAATTGATCACATACCAGTCCATAAAGCAAGCCTCTCATTTTAAATGACAGGTTTTCACATAGCCCACATTCTCTAACAATGGTACAATTTAGAAGTCATGTTTTTGTGCTTTTTGTTTTTTAGAAGTCATATTTTTAAAAGGACAAACAATTCCCCATCCACTCAGATTAAAAACATCTCTAAGGAAGCTGGATCAAAGAAAAATCATAGTAGAAATTTAAAATTACTTAGAACTGAATGATCACAAAAACATTCATACACCAAAAATTATAGAATGCAGCAAAGAAAGGGTCAAAATTAACGACCTGAGTGTCCAACTTAGGAAGTTAGAAAACACAGTAACCCAAAGAAAATGAAAGGAGATTACAAAGAACAGAAATCAACAAAACAGAAAAAAAAGATTCAGTTGAAAAGATCAAAGCCACAAGTATGTCCTTTAAAAAAGTCCATAAACTTGAGGCAAGATTAATTTACAAAATACAAAATAAAAGAGATAAGACACAATTATTATGGAAAAGGGGATATAAATTTTTAAAATGCTATAAGCAACCTGATGCCAGTAAATTTGGAAATGTAGATTAAATACATATATTCCTAAAGATACAACTTACCAAAACTGACTCAAGAAGAAATAAAAAACCTAAATTTAAAAATTGAAACAGGAACACCTGGGTGGCTCAGTTGGCTGAGCATCTGACTTCGGCTCAGGTCATGATCTCACGGTTTGTGGGTTCAAGCTCCACATCGGGCTCTGTGCTGACAGCTCAGAGGCTGGATCCTAATTTGGATTCTGTGTCTCCCTCTCTCTCTGCCCCTCCCCTGCTCGCACTCTGTCTCTTTCTCAAAAATAAACATTAAAATTTTTTTTAATAAATGAATAAAATTGAAGCAGTAATTAAAAATCTTTCCACAAAGAAAACAACAGGCCAAGGTGATTTTACAGGTCAGTTCTATCAGACTTAAGGAAACAAATTATATCAAATTTACCCAAACTTTTTCCAGAGGAAAGCAAAAGAGATGAGGACATTATAATTGCAATACCAAAGCCAAGAAAATACAATATAAAAATGAAAATTAGAGGCCTACTTTATTCATGAAAATTGATATAATTCCAAGCAAGAGATTATCAGACCACAACCAATATATACATAATGATTAAGTTACATTTCTCCTAAGATGCAAGGATAGTTTATCAGAAAATCCATACATGTAATTAAATTCATTAACAGATTACAGGAGAAAAACCATCTAATCATCTCAAGATACTTTTTGAATACATTTAATACAATCCAACACTAATTATTATTTCCAAAAAGCTCTCAATAAGTTGTGAATAGAAAGAGCTCCCTTAACCTGAAAAAAATCAGTTTACAAAAAAATCTACAAGGGGCACCTGGGTGGCTCAGTCAGCTGAGCTGACTCTTGATTTCAGCTTACATCAGGATCTCACGGTTTGTGAATTTGAGCCCCACATCAGGCTCTATGTTGACTAGTGGGGAGCCTGCTTGGGATTCTCTGTCTCCCTCTCTCTCTGCCCCTCCCCTGCTTGCTCTCTATCTCTCTCTCACAAAATAAATAAATAAACATTTCTTAAGAATCTACAAGACATGTATGCTAAAAGGGGAAAGTAGAACATTCTCTCTAAAATTAAAAAAAACAAGGCAAAGATACCTAGTAGCACCATTTTTATTAAGATTGTACTGGCAGTGTAATAAGGTTGTTCGAAACAAGAAGAAAGTTCAAAAGCACAAAGATTTAAAAATTAAAAAAAAAAAAACCATCATAGGAGCTCCTGGGTGGCTCAGGCAGGTAAGCCTCTGACTCTTGATCTCAACTCAGCTCAGGTCTTGATCTCAGGGTTATGAGTTCAAGCCCTGCACTGGGCTCCATGCTAGGCATGGAGGCTACTTTAAAAAAAAAAAAATCATAATTTGTATCTTAAAAATAAATAAATAAAATAAAAATGTCTGTTAAAAAAAGAAGAGAGAGGCTCCTGGGTGGTTCAGTGGGCTAAGCATCCAACTTCAGCTCAGGTCATGATCTCAGGGTTCATGAATTCAAGCCCATGTCAGGCTCTGTGCTGACAGCTCAGAGCCTGGAGCCTGCTTCAGACTCTGTGTCTCCCTCTCTCTCTGCCCCTCCTCTGCTCCCTTTCTCTCAAAAACAAATAAACATTAAAAAAAGAAAGATTGCTAAATTGACCTTTGTTAAATTTTAGAATTTGTTTCCAAAATATGATTAGACTCAGGAATACAAAGAACTATGACAAATCAGTATGAAGAGAACAAATGAACAACAACAAAAAATGGGCAGAAGACATCACCAGAAGAAGACTCATACATACTCTACACATTTACTCAGCTTCACTGGTAATCAGGGAATTGCAAATCAAGTCTACAACGGAGAGAAACTGTTATTCTTATTGGATTGGAAAAAACTAAGTCAACATCATGTGTCACATAGGACACAGAAGTTCTTCTAACGCGTTACTGGCAGAGGTGCTAACGGACCCAACCCATTTTGCTCTTGTCTTGTAATGCTGAACACATTTCCACATACCCTATGACCCAACAATCCATGGCTAGGCACACATCAAGAGAAAATTCCTATATGCATGCATTGGGAAATGTGTATGTGAATATTCATAGGTACTTTTTCCACATTAGCAAAATAACCCAATCCCACCAACAAGAAATCAAATAAATAAATGTGAGATAGTTATCCAGTATATATCATATATACAACAGTAATATATATATATATGGCTGCATGCAACAATTGTATCAATCTCAGCTATATGATTCAGTGAGAAAACAAGTCCAAGGAGATTATATAAAGTATGATACTTATCCTCAGCAAGCTGTGAGCTAGAAACCGTTATTGTCCCCATTTTTTGAGTAATCTGAGGTTCAGTCACTTAGCCACAGCCAGCTGTATGGAACCCAGGTCTGAAAGACCCTTAACCAGGTCCCTGCTCCCCTCTGAGCCTCACCTTTCTGTCAGCCTAGGCGATGTATGTCACTTTCTTGGCAAGATTAATGTCCACCTTAATTCAGAGGGGTTGTGTGGGCACGTTGGAGAAAAACTGGTTAATGGCTATGGGACCACCACCTCCCTTTGTGACCTCAAGAGGGTCACTTTCCCTCTCTGGGCCTCAGCCGCCCCACCCCATGCATACTTGGAGAGGGAGAGGGCTGGAATGGCAAGTCCCACAGGCCGTTCCTACTCAAACTTTGCAAGGAGCCATCCAGCTTGCAAGGTCACCCAACCCCTTATTTCTCCTGGCAGGTCCCGCTCATTCTTCCGCAGCTGGTCAGATGTCTGGATCTCTGGGTCCTTCTTGCCTCTGACATTACCTCCATCCTGCACCACTCACAACTTCTGTGCCCTGCTGTTTCCCCTCAGAGCTTTTGCCCTAGCCAGTCCTCTGCCTGGAACACTCTTCCCCCAGGACTGTGTTTGGCTCACTCCTCCTTCAGGTCAAAGGCCATCTCTTGTGCCCTTTCCTTCCCTGCCCACGCGGGATGAAGAGGCCTCCACTCCTCTCCTATTCCTCACTATTTCACAACCCTGTTCATACCTTCACAGTGCTCACCACTGTCTGAAATTAACTTTCTTTATGGTCTGTCTCTTCCAGTACAACAGAGTTCTAGCTGGACGTGGCGTTCACTGCTGTATCCCCAGCACCTAGAACCACACCTGCCTTTAGATGATGCTCAGTATTTGTTGGAGGGGAAAAAAAGATCTAACACCGCCTCCACCTCATCCAGAAATCCCTTGTGTTCATTCTGTCCGACGCTTGGTTAGGCGGCCTCCTCCGGCCCCATGGCCCCTACACTTTCCTTCCCGGGTCCCCTTGTAGGGACTCCTTGCATGGTCGTCTCCTCACACAGTGAATGCTTCCAGAAGGCAAAAACCAGACCAGATTCATCCACGAATTCCAGTACCCAGCCCCGTGGCTAGCAGGCAGCTGGGCTAAGAAAATGTTTGTCGAATGAATGAATGAACAAATGAATATTGTCCTCCGCATTCATCTTCCCCCTTCGTGACTCTGCTTCCTCCTTTCTCCACCCAGACAGGTGCTAAGAAGGTGACACCCAGGTGAGCTGATGAGAAAGGCCACTCCCTCAGCAATATCCTGAAGCAAGGGCAGTCCCTTTCTTCCCCCACCAGGAGCCACTTCAGAAGGTGAGGACAGGCCAGCACTGCCTCTCCCAGGAATCATCTGGGGCCCGGCCTGGTCAACCCAACAAGACAGACCCTCTCCCTATACCTTGCCCTCCATGACTGGATGAGGAAGTTGGCGGGCCTGCCTCAGAGCCCCAGAGGCCTTGCACAGCTGAGCTCTCAGGAGAGATGCCAGCTGGGAAGCACTCAATTATTCAAATCATGTAGCGACCCAAGAGAGGAAAGGATCCACTTCCTCCGAAAGGGGGAAGTGGGACATCGGGCCAGCCCAGGGATTTGGTGTTGAAGGAGGTAATCTCAGAGCCAAGTCCTCACCTAAGCCAGTGCCCTGAGCTTTCCGGCCCCGAGAAGGCATTGGAAGGCTGGGTTAGAAACCCAGGAGAGTCAGGCCTGATGCCAGGGCCTGGACTGAGGCTGGGGCCAATATCCCACTGAGGTCTCGGAGTTAACAGTGGCTTCAGCCAGGCTGGCTCCCCTGGCCTCCCCTTGACCCTGGTCCTGGAGACATAAGGACGGGTCTACTGTGCCCCCCCACCCCCATTTCTCCCCTCCCCCAGGAATCACACAAGGGCCAGATAAACCCTGCACTCTTCAGCTCAGGGGGCCGGGAAGCGTCCCGCAGTCTGCTCCTGCCTTGCACCTCCTCCCCGAGTCTGGCTCCGGAAGAACCAGGAAGGTCAAGAGGAGTTTACACATCTGGCCTACAGAGATTTATCTAGTATGAAATGATCACGGGTCCACACTCTGGAGCCAGGCTGTCCAGGTTCAAATTCTGGCTTAACCACTGATGAGCTCCATGACCTTCAGTCCCCTTTTGTGCTTCTATTCTCCACCTTGAAAAACAGGGATTGTAGTACCTTCTCTGTGGGGAGGCCAAGAGAACCAAATGAAAAAGAGCACAGCACACGTAGGGATTTAGTGAAAGACGGGGCTGACTATTATTATTCAATAAATTAAGGTTGTTTGGAGCCAGGTCTGGAACTCTGGACCAGACATCCCCAGACAGACATTATCTCCCTCACCAGAGCCAAAACCAATCTGCTCAGCAGACTGGGAGGCAAAGGGGAAAGACTCTAGGCTCTGGGTTCAAATCCCAGCTCCCCCACCTACCAGCTCTGCGACCCTGGGCAAGTTATTTAACCACATGAGCCTCATTTCTGCCTCTTTGCACTACAGATCACAGCAGTATGTCCTTCGGAGCAGCGATGGTCCTCCCTCACCTGGAGGGGTGCTAGTCTGTTGCTGTTGGCTGTGGGCAGTGCCAGGCAACCCGGGAGCTGACACATGCTGGGACTATCCCAGGCAGGGGTGAGGTGACAGCTCAGTTTCCCTTCCTGGAAACCTCTGTTTAGGCCCAGCCCCAGTGTATGCTGTGCAAGTACTCCTTCACTCAGCAAATACGTATTATTAAGTGTCGAGTATGCACCAAGAAGATGGTTCATACAGATGCAGCACAGGATGGCCGTTACTATTATTATTCAAGAAATTAAGGTTCTTTGGCACTGAGGGTACATCTGTGAACAAAACGGACAAAAAGACAGGGCAGTGACAATCGTTGGCGGAACCCATACCCGACCAAGGGCCCGAACCGCCAATGGGGAAACAGGCTTCTCCTGCTGCCAATCACTAACAAATGATTTATGAGCTGGTGTCATCGGTGGAGCTGTGAGGACACCCATGGAGACGTAGGAAGGGCAGCCAGGCTCATCCTGGGGTGGCTCCGGTGTTCAAACCCAGCGGGACAGCCTCCACAGGTGGCCCCACAGTAAACCGAGTCCAGCTGAGCTGGGGAAAGCCGTGCCAGGTGTGGCAGCCCTTCATTAACCCAAGGACGTCAAGCATTTGCTGCATGCAGATGCCTTGTTAGACACTGGATTTCACAAAGGATTCAGATGAGGTTCTTGCCCTCCAGGAACCCATACTCAGAGGCAGACACTACGCAGACGATCCGATTACACAGAGCTGAAGATTTCTGAGCAAGATCTAGAAGACAACAACATGCTACTAACAGGCAGCACAGGCAAAGAGGGTGATGCAGGGAAGAGGACAGCAGGTGCAAAGGCCNGCAGACGATCCGATTACAAAGAGCTGAAGATTTCTGAGCAAGATCTAGAAGACAACATGCTACTAACAGGCAGCACAGGCAAAGAGGGTGATGCAGGGAAGAGGACAGCAGGTGCAAAGGCCAAGGGGCGAGAGGCTGGGGAACACATCTGGGGAAAGCCCATCAGTCTGGGATCCTCATTGGAGTTTGAGGACCGATGTTGCCATTGGTTTGACCTGCGCCTCAGCCTCCCCTTTTGGCATAGTGAAGATAATAGTTTTTCAGGCTGTTTTGAGGATTCAGTGAGTTCACGAATAAGAAAGGTCTTTAAGGGGGGCGTCTGGCTGGCTCAGTAGGTAGAGTATGTGACTTGTGTTATCACGGTTGTGAGTTCAAGCCCCAACGCTGGATGTAGAACTAACTTAAAAACAAAGGAAAGAAAGGGCTTTAGAAATTGAAAAGTACAATAGGAGCCTAGAAGCTGAGGTTGGGATTATCAAAGTGACTCATCCAGGGTCATGTGGCTGATTTGAACAGGAGCTAAGGAGCCAGGAGGCACCTGGCTGGCTTAGTCGGTAGAGAGCTTCTGGTCTTGGGGTTTTGAGTTCGAGCCCCACACTGCTGTGTGTAGAGATTACTTAAAAATAAAATCTTAAGGGGCACCTGGGTGGCTCAGTCGGTTAAGCTTCCCGACTCTTGACTTTGGCTCAGGTTATGATCTCACGGTTGGTGGGTTCAAGCCCTGCATCAGGCTCTGCACCTGCAGAGCCTGCCTGGGATTCTCTCTCTCTGCCTCTCCCTGACTCGTGCTTGCTCTCTCTCAAAATAAACTTTAAAATAAATAAAATCTTTTTAAAAAAACTTAAAAAAAAAAAAAAAGGAACGGGAGCTAGGACTTGTACACCCAGGATGGGGGATCACACCCCACCCCACCTCAGCGGTACCACTCCTGAGTTCTCACCTCCTGCCCAGTCATCAGTTCAGCAAGTCCCACAGACAGGTGGAACACCAAATCCAGGGCACGTGGGTGGCTCAGTCGCTTAAGCTTGATTTCCGCTCAGGTCATGATCTCAAGGTTCAGTTCGTGAGGTCAAGCCCCATGTCAGACTTGTGCTGATGGCGTGGAGGCTGCTTAGGATTTGGATCCTCTCTCTCTCTCCCTCTCTCTCTGCCCCTCCCCTGCTCATGCTTGCTCACTCTCTCTCTCAAAAATAAATAGATAAATGAACAAACAGAAAGAACACGGAATCCCCTGTCGCAGGATTACCATTTCCTCCCTTTGGACCCCAGACCCAATTTTCTAAGCTGCCAAAGCAGAGATGCCATCTGCTGTGCTGCCCCCGGGAGTATGCGGAACGGAAGGTGTTGCGTGAGGAAGAGCACCCTGCACAGATAAAGGAGGGTCACAGTCACTGATGAGAAATGATGGTGGTGAGCGGGGGAAGAGCAAGCGCGGAGCCTGGCAGTCCCCACACGGGCAGGCGAGGGGGCACAGCTGCTCAGCTGTCAAAGTCTCAGCGGCTCCACCAGCCTCTGCTGGGTCACCAGTCAGGGCAAGTCAGGTAAACTGCTTCACCTCTGAGTCATTCCCATCACTTGAAAAATGGGTTGCTAGAAGGACTAAAAGTGTGAATAAGAAAGATACAAAGCAGTTAGCAGAACGGCTTGGTGCATAATAAATATTCATAAGATGTTAATAACTTTTATTACCACCATTATTACTACTACTGGTACTAGTAGAGAGGGTGGGGGAGGAGTGAGCCTCACTCTAGGACAATCTGTAACCAGCCTCTTTCTACTCTGACTTTAAAGCCTGGGCTGTGACCAGCTCTAGAAGCCAGCACCGCCCCCTTGAGGACTAAACAGGGGTACAGCTGGGTGCCCCAGGAAAGCTCCTCACTCCGCAGAGGCGAGTTCTGGCCCAATCTAGCTGAGTTCCTCCTGCTTCCCCATACAAAGGAGAAGCAGGGTGACAGTGACCTGGAGGTGACCCTGGGCACATCCCTTCTCCACCGTCCACTCAATGACTAAATCTAATTTGGTTCTGTGACATCCTTCGGTCTTGTGTGCCAGCTCAAATTAGTTGACAGTGGCTGCCCGGAGGGCTGCATTTAGAAAGGACTTGAGGTTAGAAGGAAACAGAGCAGTGATTGATTAGTGATGGCGACATGGGTGGAAGGCAAGCAAGTAGCAGCATGAAGGCCAACTGCTTGTCATACATGAACTAGAAAAGTCCTAAGGCTTTGCCTCGCTCCATATAAGCACGGAGGGAAAGGGACTTCCCTAAGGTCACACAGCCTGAATGGCAGGGCTGGGATCACACCCAGGGTCCTTCTGGCTTTCTGAGGATGCTTCTTGCTAGACTGTCATTTCCTTCCTCTTGGCTAGAAGAGGGGATGTCCAGGCCTCAAGACCCATTGTCTGAGAGAGTAAGAGCCCAAAGGGGACCACTCTGTTGCACCACCTACCTTCCCTCCCCCCAACCCACTCCCTCCAACCCCACCTCCAGCAAATTCCAGAGGATGTAGATAGCAAGGTTCCCCAGGGCTTGTATCCCACCATAAAGATTTGAATTCAGATAGTTATCTGAGTAGGCGGGACAGCCTGAGACCTGGATTTGGTTATTCAACCTTCCAGCTGTGTTTCATTGAAAAAGTTAATTAGCTTCTCTGAGCTTCAGTTTCCTCCTCTTGTAAAATGGAGGACAAAAATACAATAAAACCATTCAAAATGATTAGCTCCAGTGCTGACACAGAGTAAACCCTTAAATGTTAATTGTAAGGATTAGATCAAAGGGGGGAAATCCCAGCATTTTCGCACCAAAACTATTCAAGTGACTCAGGCAGGGGTAGAGGTTGGGAGAGCAATCCTGTTCATCTTTGATATCTGCCTAACTGAACTGAAATATGAACTACTGTGTTTGATGATTCCAAAATAAGGAACCAGATTCTTCTAGGAAAATGGATTCTGTCATTCATGTCAGAGAAGGAAGCAGCCTTGAGTGGGTGGATTGGCAACGGTAGGGGACAAATGGGCGTGCTTCCCACCTCCCAGCGGCGTGACTTGGTGCCTCAGTACCCTCATTTGTAATGTAGCACTGGCCATACAGGGCTGCTGCAAGACCAAATGAGCAGTTCCAGGTAAGGCCACTGGGCCACCCCTGGCCTGGCAATGTTAGCACATACGTGGGGACCTCACTTAAGGAGACAGAGAAAAGAGAGCAGCGTTTGTACTGCTAAATAGGAATGGGTGACAAGAGGGAGACTCAGAATCCACTGAGGCACTTTCTGCCCAGAAGGGTGGCAGATGGGGAAGCTGTTAATTCCTGTATGTTAAGAGGGCCCGTAAGTCAACGTGGGGACAGGTGGAGGGAGGAATTAACAAATGATACTCAGAAAGGCCAAGCCTGACACAGTTTGGTGACAGTCAACAAGAGGCCAGGGGTATTATAGAACACAGACCCTGGGAGCCTCAGCCTGGGATCAGAGAGGGTACCCACCCTGCTGTTTTCAGAGACAAAGTGAAAAGGTAGATCAAAGAAGGCAAGAGATTGACTTAACAAAAAGTCACATGGTAGATCCTTTTTAAAGACTGGATTTCTGGCTTTACCACCTAAACACTTTTTTAAAAGGACATTAAACGTTTGCTAATCTTTGCCCAGCAGCCTGCTGCACCTGACCTGATGAGAAGTTCATCGAAGTCAAACTGAGGTCTGGAAGGATGAAGAGACTTCTATGGAACATGCCTGGGGGGCGGGGCCTCACTACAGAGTCACTGGAGGTCTTATTCTCAGAAATAGCTTCCCAGCCTCCCCTCTCCTCTCCTCCCTACCCTGGGTCAGAGGTACTGGGGAAGGGTCTGCATCCCACGTATCTACCCTCCGAGCCTCAGTCTTAACTGCAAAATGGCAGGAAGTGGGGAGTAGGTGAGGATCAGACATAATGTAGGAGGTACCGGCACCCAGCGGGCATCACAAAATGCAAACCCACACAGGGCACATTTCTGAGCTCCTCCACAAGTGCAAGGATGGTGGGGGTGGGGGGCTTCTTCATCTTGTGGTCCTGCTTCTTCATCTTGGACTCATGGACACCTAGAATCTCACAGCTAGGCAGCTCCCTCCAGAGCCCCTGTATTTAACCACGAGGCTCCACGGCCTCCCATGCTGCCCTCCAAATCAATCACGTGGACTTGGAGATCTGTGCTGCCACCGTGGTGCCTGCCTGTCGTGGCCAGGCCTTGGCGCCCAGGAAAGGGGACACAACAGAGTCATGGGTTCAGAGTGCAAGATGGTGTTTCTCGTCTGTGCCGTGACACCGGTGCCCGGGGCTGTTGGGAGCATTAGGTGAGCTGGTACTTGACCCGGAGTCCCTCCCCTGAGGGAGCTGCATAATCTGTACCCTGGAGCACCCACTGCCTGTCCCCAAGGAGACAGGCCCCAGGCCCAGCTATCGGAGTCCTGACAGGCTGACGGACTGACGGTGGCACCCCTAGACCTCTAGAGCCCTGAGATTCTCCCTGGGGACCACCAGAGCTGGAAGGAAGCCCCTCCATGTAGCCACAGAAGGATGTCCACGTGTGCCACATTCCTACTGTGAGCCTCCTGAGGGCTGGCCCAAGCCTTGTGCAGTCATTCAGATGAGATCTGGGCCCTCCTTCCGAAGCCTCACAGCACCGAGCCCAGAAGCCGCAAACTCACAAGGCAGGCAGGTAATGTCAGTGAGGCAGGTGGGTGTGAGGGAGGAAGTGGTCGTGAGGACTGCGGTAACATGGACGGAGCAGCGGCTAATCCACTCCAGCCGTGGTGGCCAGGCAGGGATGCGGCCCGGTTTGGCCACATCTTCTGATCTTTCAAGAGAAGTAAAATGAAGTCACTTGGCTGAATGACAGCAATAACGAAATCAATCTTTTTAAGTCACTGCGGGAGTCACTAATCTGCCATGGCTGCCCCGGCCACCTCTGGAGGGCAGTCTGTGCCAGACCTGCCATTACCTGGGCCATAAATATTTGAAGGCCAATTGATTGAATTAGACCCATTCCAAGTCTTGGAGAAGTCAGGCGTCTTGGCTTCCAGACAAGGAAACTGAGGCTCAGAGAGGGGAAGTGAGTTGCCCAAGGTCACACTGGTACCTATCAGCTCTGCTCTCCAGAGTTCAGAGTCTTTTTCTACAAACCCACACCCTTTGCATCCCCCCTCACCAAATTCAAGACAGTGGTTACTTTTGGAAAAGTAATGGACCTGGAGCAGAGAGACTGAAATCCCGTTCCAACTCTGCCCTATGCAGCTGAGTGATCCTGGGCAAGCCTCTTCCCTTCTCTGGGCCTCAGTCTCCCTGGTCTGCAAAGCAGCCAGTTGTCTGAGTCAGCTTCTAAACACCTTCCAGCCCTGAAATCCCAGGCATCTATGAGGTATCCTCACTGGTCAGTACTCTGCGGCCTCAGATGAATAAAAAATAATAATAATAATGGGGAGGACAAGTTAACATTAGCTGGGAAGGAACACTACAATTTTTAGTGAAACCTGACTCCTGGTTACTGGAATTCAGAAAGAACAAGGGTAATACTCAGGCAGTTTAACCACCATCCGACAGTTAAACAAAAACACATCTGGTTTAACTTCATGTTCCTCTCTCCTCCCCCAACCCCCTACCCTCATCTCAAATTTTACCCCTTAATTTGAGAAGTCAAATTAAATGCAAACAATTGATTTCATGCCACAGTGAGGTTGGAAAACTTTAAGCATGAACCTTTTCTGGGAGTAATTATGAAATGTTGGGGGGTGGGATGGGGAGGTGGAAAATACAGAGACTACTCTTGCGTGTTCTTTGGACACTGAACATTCTACAGTTGTTGAGGGCTGTGAACCCAACACTCAGAGAGGCCAATGACTTGCCTCAGGTCACACAGCTAGGACTGGAAGCCAAAATGCCAACCCCAAAGCCAATATTTTCCCTGTTGTCTAGTCCTTTTAACCTAAAGAGGGCCTTCCCTCTGGCCTTTAAGGATCGCCTACTAGTGATGAAGGAAAATGCCATGGGAATAGAATGTCTAAGCCACCAACACTTCCCAGCCCAGTGCTGAAAACCATTTATGATTTTGCTGGCCCCTTATAGCAGCTGCAAAGTACATATTATTAACCCACATTGCAGATGATTTCCTCATCTGAGATTCAGAGAGGGAAAGTGATTCGTTCAGGGTCACAAAGAAGTGCTGGGAATGAACCTCTCATCTACTGCCCCCAGCTGCCCTCTAAATGTCAAGATACCTCTAGAAGGGGGGAAATAAAAAAAGCAGCCATGCCGCCCTGCCTAGCTCCAGCCTGCCTGTGACTACGTTGCCCTGGGAAGCTTAGTCAGCATTCCTGTGGCCACGCAGGAAGATTTCTGAGCACTGGTTCTCAGCCCCGCTTGCTCACTCTCCCCACGAAACTCTTGGAGCTCTGGGATTTGTATTCCTAACTTCAGTCGGACCGGTTTCAAGGTGAGAACTCTGAGCTGTGCTGCTGGAGCGTACTCCTGGATTAAGAGGGCCGTATCCCCAGAGATGGGGACAGCACGGACATCACCAGACCTGGAATTTCAGTCACCTGGGCCCTCACCCCAGCTCCCCAGGTAGCATCTGTGTGTCCTTGGGCAAATCCCTTCCCTTCTCTAAGACCAGTGTCTTCATATGTAAATCCAGGACAGCATCTAGCTTGCAGGGAATGTTGGATATTTAAGCCAAGGGACAAGCAGGACTTGAGCTTGGTTTCTAAGCTGGACAGGACACAGCAAGGCACAACAGGCAGAGGGCGGGGTGCACTGCAGAGATGACAGCCCCAAGCCTGTGCCGGGCACGAAGCTCCAGGCTCCTGACCAAGGCTGTATCTCCGATGGTAGGCCACAATGCCATCCTATAGGGCAGTTAGTCGGAGAATGGGTTGAGCCTAGGCGAAGTTGGGTGACCAGGGTTCAAGGCCAGTGACGTAACCTCACACCCGGGGTCAAAGTTGCATTTTTTTGCTGAGATTAGAGCTGATTATAGCCAATATTTTTTTTTCTTTTTTGTAAATTTTTTTTTAAATGTTTTTTTTTATTATTTCTAGGCGAGAGAGAGAGACAGGGTGAGCAGGGAAGGGTCAGAAAGAGAGGGAGACACAGACTCTGAAACAGACTCCAGGCCCTGAGCTGGCAGTCAGCACAGAGCCTGACGCGGGGCTCAAACCCACGAATCATGAGATCATGACCTAAGCGAAAGTCGGACGCTCAACCGACTAAGCCACCCAGGCGCCCCACCAATATTTTCTTAAGTACAGGCACCGGCTAAACACCTTGCATGCTGTAGTTATGTGTAGACCTCACCACCAGTAGGTACTGGTTTGTTTTGTTTTCAAATGTTTTATTTTTCAGACAGAGAGCACACAGGCATGAGCAGGGAAGGAGCAGGCAGATTGCGGGGGGGAGGGGCAGAGGATCCAAAGAGGGCTCTGTGCTGTCAGCGCTCAATGGGGCTCTCAAACTCTCAAACCGTGAGATCATGACCTGTGCCGAAGTGGAACCCTTAACTGACTGAGCCACGCAGGTGCCTCCAACAACCAGTAGGTTACCTTTTATTGATGTCCTCAGCTTAAAGGACACTGAAGCACAGCAGGGGACAAAACTTGTCTCAGGTCACATGGCCAGGTTGCCTTTTCTATTAGTGAGACTAAAATGTTGGTCAAACAATTTAAAAAACTCTTTTTGAGTTTATTTATGTTTAGAGAGAGAGAGGGAGAGAGAACACAAGAGGAGCAGAAGGAGAGAATCCCAAGCAGGCTTTGAGCTGTCAGTGCTGAGCCCAGTGTGGGGCTCGAACTCATTGGAACTCATGACCTGAGCCGAAGAGTCAGATGCTTAACAGACTGAGTCACCCAGGTGCCTCTTGGCCAATCAATTTTATACATATTATTGCATTTTAATTTTTTTTATTTTAGTTGAGAGTGGGGGAGAGGGGAGGGGGGAAGGGAGAGGGGAAGAAAGAGAGAGAGAAGGGAAGAGAATCCCAACTAGACTCTACACCCAGCCCAGAACCTGATGCGGGGCTCAAACTGATGGCCCTAGGATCATAACCTGAGCTGAAATCAAGAGTCAGAGACTCAACCGACTGAGCCGCCCAGGAGCCCTCGTATTACTGCATTTTCATCTCCTCTCCTGTGAATTACTCGATGGCGATTCAATGGGAAAGTCAGAATACCAGCTCCCCAAAGAGGGCTTTTGTCCATTCTCTTTCCTGCTCCATTGCTGGCACCCAGAACAGGGCTTGGCGCAAAGTGTAGTAAGTATTTGTTGAATAAAGATAGCAGTTTCTGGGCTCAGTTCAGTTTTATTCCTCACAAGAGTCTTACAAGGAAGGCATACTCCTGTTTTACAGGGGGTGCCACAGTCACAAAGCCTGTCTCACTCCAGGGGCTGGGAAGTTGGGAAGCCATGTCCAGGGGCCTCTTCTGCTTAGGAAATTGAGAGACAGAGTTCAGAAAGAAGAAAAGAGGCAGGGGGACCAGATGGGCAGGGGCAGGTAGTAGTGGCAGGGAGGGCTGAACATTTGGAGAAGGCAGGTCTGGATGGTGGGAAGGGATGGAGCCTTGGAACTCTGGGTTCAAATCCCAGTCTCTCACTTGCTTAATTTCTGTAAGCCTCAGTTTCCCCACGTGTACACCAGATGATGTATGTGAAGTGTTGGAGCAGGCCTGGCACACAGCGGCCCTCAGTGAAGTCCAATGCCATCTTCACTAAGTGTGGGAACCAACCCTTGCCTCCTTGGGAAACCTGCCCACCTATAGAAGTTTTCCCCAGGGCCCCAAAGCCCTTTCTGGCCTGAGAATCCCCCTCCCCCTCTTTTGCTCTCCAGAGTTTTCCTCCTCCACCCAGAGGTCTTTGTAAAGGTCCCCCTCCCCCAAGCCCATTATGTGTTGGAAAAGAGTCGGAAGGGACAATGATGGGGCTTTTCTCAGCTTCCTCCTCCACCATTGTGACCGTGTATTTAACCTAAACTGGACATAGGAACCAACACCAGGCAACTCACTTACCTGGGTGCAGCCAGAGGTGAGTGGTAGGCTCCCTCGGCCTCCAGGGCTCCAGGGCTTTGCTCCCCCNACTATGAACCCCACATGGACACACCAGCCTCCTCCCCAAGCGACTGAGCGCGATCTAGACGTTCCTCGGTGGGAGGCATGGAAAGACACCAGGCAGGGTGCTGGGGTTGGCAGCCTGGGTCTCTAGATCTCGCACCAGGGGGGTATCATGAGGGCAGCGCGGTCACGGGACACCGGGGAGAGGCGCGCAGACAGGTGTAGGACCCTGGCAGAGACCTCGGAGGCGGGAGCCCCTAGGACTGCAGCGGCGGTCCCGAGTGTGGACCCCTTAGCTCGCGGTCCCCGTGGGCGCCACGTCCAACCTCCAGCCTGGCCCAGCGCGCTGCCGAGAGCCCCGGATGCGCACGGGTTCGGGAGCGGGACAGGTGGATGAGGGTCCGGACTGGGCTGCTCCGGGTGGCGTGCAGGCGCGGAGGTCCGCGCGCAGACCTTGCCATCCATTCGCGCAGCCAACCCCGGACGAGGGGAGGATGTGGGAGGGCCTGGGATCAACCACGTCCCCGGGGGTCCCGGAGAGCCGAGGGATGGCATCGAGTCCTTACCTGAGCACGGTTCGTGGGCGAAGGTCTGTCCTGGCACAAGTGACGTGGGGTCGGTGCGCGGGGACCGAGGGCTCGGAGTGGCGGGAGCGCGACGCTGCCGNTCCCCGCGTTCCCGGTCCCTGTCCTCCCCCGCGCCTCCCTCCCGCCGGGGCCCCCTCTGCCTCCCCCTCTGCGAGGTCTGGCGGATTCAGGTCTCCGTGCACGCGAAGCCCAATTGTCTCTCTTTGGCTCTAACTTCGTTCAGTGTCTCTGTGGGTCTTTCTCCTGCCCTCTGTCTTCCTGCCCTTCTCTGTGTCTATCTGTGTCTGTCTACCTTTCTTGGGGTCTCTCCACATCGCTATTCATCTTTATCCACGCGTCCTCTGTCTCTGTCCACCTGTCTGTCTGACTCTCCCTGCCCTCTCTCCTTTCCAATTCAGACCAGACCGCGAGCACTCTTCCCTGCTAGCTCTCTTCCCTGCCCTTGGGTTCTCTCCTCCACCCGGGTCAAAGGAAGCAGAGGATGACCTAGGAGGGGTGGCTTCCAGAGGGGAGCCTCGGCTAGACAGAGGCTGTTACCTCTTTTCTCCTGAGAAGGAAAGGGCCAGGCAGGGTTCATGCTGACTTGTTGCAGCCAGAGTCCCAGCTACTAGCCTCCTGGGTGACAGAGGAGTGAGCCACACTTCCCCAGGCAAAGGAGTCAGGTTCAAGACTCCACCCTGGTGACCTTGCACAAGTCATTTGGTCCCTGTGGATGCCCCTGCTCCTTAGCAGACAGTCACTGCCTCCCCTGGATTCCCTCACCACTGGCTGGGAGAGTCCTATGAGACAGTGGTTGAAAAGTGCACAGGAAACTCTAAAATTCTAGATGAATGTGAGGGAGGTGGACAGGAGTTGATGCTGAACACTATAGGCCTTGTCCATGCTCCCCAGGGACCGGCCCCCATGTGCAGGGGGGGTTTGCCCCCTTTCCCTGAGAACCAGACTGAGTTTGAGTTGCGACAATGTTCTGCCAAGTCTCTCGGCAATGTTGAATGCCCTCAGGGACAAAGACCTCACTGCCCCCAAGAAAAGGATATTCTTAGTGGCCTTTAGGGCTGCTGGGAGCATTCTGTGCCTCTAACCCATAAAAGCCAGTCAGAGATTTGAAGGCAGGGACCTTGGGTCCCCGAGATCTCTGCCATCCTCAATATCTAAGCCCCAATCTTCTTACAGCCACCTGTCCTACCTAAAGTGAGAAGGGGGTCAAGTCTAGAGCAGAGGGAAGATGGTGTCGGCACCAGCAGAACCCGATACCAGCCCAGAACTCTCTGACCTGCTCCATGGTAGCTCAGAGCCAGGCATCTTGTATATAGTATTTCCCAACAATCCCATTTTACAGAAGAGAAAACAGAGGCCCAGAAAGAGCACATGACTTGTCAGTAAGACTGGAGCCAGACCTGGGACCTGGCACCAGAAACCAAGAATCTTTCTGTATTTGTTTTTGTATTTGTTTAGCAATTGATACTGTTTCTTCATTTACAGGAGTAATACAAAGTTTCTGTAAGCAGGAGAGAGGGGCAGAGAGAGAGAGAGAGAGAGAGAGAGAGAAAAGAGAGAGAATGAATCCCAAGCATGCTCCATGCTCAGCTCAGAGCATGGGATCATGACTTGAGCCAAAATCAAGAGCCAGACTCTCAACTGACTGAGCCACCCAGGTGCAAACCCCCTCCCCCTTTTTTTTCAAGAGAGCGTTATTTATATATTTAATAGGTTAGGTTATTATAGCAAAAATCATGGATGTGGTAAATGAATGAAGTTTAGGAAATACACTTTTGTATAAGACACTGTGGGTTAAGACATTCAGAACTGACCAGAATCTGAGAGGGGTTCTGTCATTGCTTACAAACTCCAAGCAAGGGTTTAGGGACACGGGAGACTTGAGGTGGTGTCATCAGTGAGCCAGGGAGAAATCCCCAGGCATGGTAAGTCTGCCTGTCACAGCATAGACAGAGGCTGGGAGGCTGAGCCAACAGGAAGTTGGGGGAACCCCATTCCACCTATCATGGGTCCCCAGCACCGGCCCCTGACTTGTGATCTCCCCAAAGCCATGAGGGATAGGGTCTCCTGGTTGTACCACATGGCCAGGTCGGGGCCTCTGTGTCTGGGTGATTTTTGCCAAGGTACCATCCCACCTTGGGAGTCCACTGAGAGGAACTGCCTTACCTTCCTGGGCAGCCCCACCTCCTTCCTGCCTTACCTCTCTTAGCCTGCTCCTGGACTCTGTCCCATAAGGAAAGCTCAGCTAGCTGCTACAGGGGCAGGGAGTACCCAGCAGCCACTGGTGCCCATGCTCCCTGGGTACTTCCCTTCCTGGTGCTGTCAGCATAGCAGGAAGGAGGCCTGGTTGGGAAACCAGGAACCCCATCTTCCAGCTCTGCCCTAGTGTTTTGGGGGAGCTGAGAAAGTCACTTCCCCTGTCTAGGCTCCGATGCCCTCTGGGTGGATGGACTGACAGTACCTGAATCCAGCTGAGATTTCAGGTTTCCAGGGCCACTCAGCTGGTAGAAAGCAATTCATTACATTAGGTTTCTCTACATCTACTCATACCCTATCTCCAGGGCTCTGCTTCCTTATTGGAAAAATAAGCAACTTGGACTGTTTGACCTCCAAGTTCCCTTTGCCCAAAGAACTAATGATTTAATGAGTCTCACAACAGTTCTATATGACAAGGCAGGCATGTGTAGTCCCCACAAGAGATGAGGAAACTGAAGGCTGAAGATGTTATTTACAGAAAGGTCAGAGTCAAGGTACCTGAGTGGCTCAGTTGGTTAAGTGTCCACATTTGGCTTAGGTCATGATCTCATGGTTTGTGAGTTTGAGCCCCACATTGGACTGTCTGCTGTCAGTGCAGAGCCCACTTCAGATCCTCTATCATTCTCTCTCTCTGCCCCCTCTCAAAAATAAATAAACATTAAAATTTTTTTAATTAAAAAATAAAAGTTAGGGTCAAAGCAGGGGCTTTTTCTACTTTTTTTCTACTCATCCATTTACTCCATATGTATTAAGAGCATGCTTGTTATGAGCCCCCTGCTTTTAACAGGGCGTGAAGTTTACCAGGCCTTAGAAGCTGGGTTTGACTGGTGCAGCCCCCCTGGAAAACAGTGTGGAGGTTCCTCAGGAAAATAACAATAGAACTCCCCTATGACCCAGCAATAGCACTGCTAGGAATTTACCCAAGGGATACAGAAATGCTGATGCATAGGAGCACATGTACCCCAATGTTCACAGCAGCACTCTCAACAACAGCTAAAAGATGGAAAGAGCCTAAGTGTCCATCAACGGACGAATGGATCAAGAAGATGTGGTTTATCTATGCGATGGAATACTACATGGCAATGAGGAAGAATGAAATCTGGCCATGTGTAGCAACATGGATGGACCTTGAGGGTGTTATGCTTAGCGAAATAAGTCAGGCAGAGAAGGACAAATATCATATGTTTACACGTCTAGGAGGATTAGGAGGAACTTAACGGAGGACCATGGGGGAGAAGAAGGGGGAAAATGGTGGGGGAGAGGGAGGGAGGCAAACCATGAGAGACTCTTGAATGCTGAGAAACAAATTAAGGACTGATGGATGTGGGGGGGAGAGGGGAGATGGGCATGGAGGAGGGCACTTGTGGGGATGAGCACTGGGTGTTATATGGAAACCAATTTGACAAAAACTATTTGTTAAAAAAAAGAAGAAGAAGAAGAAGAAGAAGAAGAAGAAGAAGAAGAAGAAGCTGGGTTTGAGATGAGAAGGCCAGGAGGTCCAGAGTTTGAATTCTGACTTCCACTGCCCACTGGGGAGCCTCCTTCACTGGGAAATGCTGAGATGGAGAGGACCCATAGCTCAGGCCCTGGATGGAGACAGAGGAAGGAGAAGGGACAGAGAGAAAAGAAGCAAAACTCTGAGGTCTGTTTGGTGGAGGTGGGGGTGTAGGGGTGGGGAGGTGGGGGCAGTAAGGCATGGGCTCTTACTGGGGCTGGGGAAGGACTGCCTGAAATTGAGGTGGATATTTTTTTTAACTTTTTTAAGAAGTTTGTTTTTCTATTTATTTATTTAGAGAGCACAGGAGCATAGAAGGGGCAGAGAGACAGAGGGAGAAAGAGAACCCCAAGCAGGCTCCATATGGTCAGTGCAGAGCCCAACTCAGTGCTAGATCTCACGAACCACCAGATCATGATCATGATCTGAGCCAAAACCAAGAGTCTGACTCTTAACCGACTTAGCCAGCCAGGCACCCCTCTAGGTTGACATTTAAAGGCGTTGGGGTCTGGAAATGCTTTGTCTATTTTGACCTGTGTATTCAAAGGATCATTTTATCTCAAGCCCAAATATAACCAACATTTCGGCCACTTGTGTCCCAGGACCACTTCCAGCCCTCTCCTTCAGCTCCATAGAACAATGAACTGAAAGACAGGTTCTGGAAGACTAAGAAAGAAGGAGATAGTTTTCATTAGACCAACATGATGCCCAACATTACTGAATGCTGACTTCATGACAGGCCCTGTCTAAGTGCTTTGTGCCTATTTCCCTAGCTAATCCTCACAACAACCCTCCAAGGTAGGACTTTTATTCCCACTTTACAGATGAGGAAACTCAGGCATATACAGGCTGTCATTTGCAGAAGCTCCTGCCAGCCCGGTGTAAAACGCTGGCTTACTTGCTCCTCTCTGCAACACTGAGGCTGCATCCTGAATGTCCTCCTCACTTTTCAAAGGAGGAAGCGCTCAGATCAGAGAAGCTTAACACTTTTATACATTCAACACATGTGTTGGGTGCCTGCTTTGCACCAGGAAACTGGGGACACAGTGCATATCATAAAGATTTCCGTTCTTATGGAGCTGACATTCTAGTTAGGGAAGGCAGATAATAAACAATAAACGTTATAAATATGTAAGTCATATAGTACATTAGAAGATATTAAGGGGAGGGGGCTGACTAGTTCAGTTGGTTAAGCGACTTGACTCTTCATCTTGGCTCAGGTCATGAACTCACGTTTGTGAGTTCAAGCTCTGTATTGGATTCCAAGGTAGCAGCTCAGAGCCTGCTTGGGACTCTCCCTCTCCTCTTTCTCTGCCCCTCCCCTCCCTCAAAATAAATAAACAGTTTTAAAAAGAGAGAGGTTAAAGAAGTAGATAAAGAGCTATAAGGAAAAACAGGAGTGCCTCCAGGGATAGACTGTGACCTTAAACAGGGTGTTCAAGGGCAGGAAGATAACATTGGAACAAAGATGAAAAAGGCAAGAGAGAGCCAGTCTGAGGCCAACCAGACAGTCGGGGGAGACCGTGAGCTGCCTATGTCTAATGACTGGGCTGTTGAGCTGTGTGTGACATGCCCTCCCGGACCACGGCGACCCTCCAAGCCTCATGCCAACCTTGGCTTCGGCTCCAGTCCTAGGCTTACTTTCTAGTCCTGCTCCACCCCGTCTGAATCCCATCTGAAGCCGAGCACCTGCTCCAGGCCCCATCTTCTCTTAAGATGTCCCAAGATGGGGCAGTACTAACCCAAGATGTCCCTTCACACAGACAGCTCCATCCCCAGTCCCGAGGCCCTCAGCAGTCAGCTTTGCAGCTGGGCTCAATACCCTAAGAAGCGGCCAGTCCCAGCTGCTCTTAAAGGGAGCCCTCCTCACTAAAGGGGAAGCCTGCTTGTGAGAAACCCCATTGTCCAGGGAACAATGTCCCCATTTTGTCCTTTATTTCTGAAAGGATTTGCGAGCAGGCTCTTAGCTCTGAGCTCCCAGCTCTGAAAGGGAGCGTGTTGCTTCCTATTCTCAGCCTTAGAGAAGGCTGTAGGCCAAAAGGAAGGACTAAGGCCATCTTCTGGGGGCTGGATTCCAGAAGCCAGAGCAGATTCAGGCAGGCCTGGCCTTAGCAGCCCCGTGGCATTTCCAGAATGGAGGCAGGAGAGAGGCCATCCCTAATAAGTAGAAGAAAAACTGGCTGTAGCCAGGATGGCAGGGGAGAGACTTTTCCACTCTCCATCCTGTCCCAACACACAAGGGTTTCATCATCTCTGATAAAATCTTCCCTGAAGATCTGTCCGTCCTTGGCCTGTGCCTCGGCCTATCTATCCACCTCCCTGTCTTCCAACGGACACACCTGAGATGGTTCTCGGAGATGCTGCTGCTGGAGGTTACACCACTTTGGCCCCTCGCTTCCTGGTAGACACAGTCAGGGACCTGAGGATGCTTTAGGGTGTGGACAATTGCAGGCTGATATCGGTAGATTGAGGTTTACTTTAGCAGCACTCTTAAAGGCTTAGTAGGTGTCTGATCTATTTGGTTTTGGTCAAATACACTTACTAGTAACCCAAGCCAGATGTGACTGCCACATGTCTGTGTCCAGAACATGGCCTGAGGATATCTGTCTCCCGACGACTGGCCTTGGGTTCAGTGCATCCCCTTGCCCTTGCTTTCGTGGATGGCTTTTACCTTGACATGTCAAAGCCATGGCAGGGGTGGAGAGGTACCAGTAACTGGCCAAAGCAAAATAAGTCTCTCAGCAAAAGCAAAGGAGTAGGAGTTGGGCATCTTTGTCATACAAAGAATGCCTAACAGGATATGCTTGTGAGGGACCTGAGGGGTGTTCAGTTTTATCTCCTGCCAAGTCTCCCATTTCCTGGCTCTGCTTACACTAAATACAGCTTGACGTAGAAAATTCTGCTTTTCAACAGGAATCCCGAGCTCACCGGCAACTTGGATTGCAGACCGTAGATATAAAGGGCTTCAGACTTCCTTCCCTCCTTTCAAACAGGCCTATTTCCTTGGAGTCCTGTCTCTTGCAGGAATTTACTAATGACTACAAAAAATGAACACCCCGTTCCAAAATCCTGAGATTTTTCCCACAAGTCTCCTTAAAGAGCAGCCTTATAGGCACCTGGTTTGAATTCGAAGATTCAACAGATTGCAGTGCAAACAACTCCTTCACCTTGTAGTTTAGAACTGCCAACTTCTGGGCCAGGAGCCTGGGGACCACCTATGCCCCACACCCCCACCCCCATCTCCTGAGCCCCACAAGCTCTGGGTCTGTCACTCACAACATCCTGCTCTGGTCCCAGTTTCTCTTATCAGCTAGGAAGTTGTAACTAACAGAAAATCCAACTTCTCAGACTGGTTTTGAAAATAAAGGAAATTCCCTGGCGCATGAAACCAAAAAGTCTACATTCAGAGAGGCTTTGCTCAGTGGCTCAGTAATGTAATCAGGACCTGGTTTTTCTCTCTTTTTCCATTTCTCAGCTCCTCTTCCTCCTACTTGGCCCCACAGTCACTCAGACCAATGTTACCAGGTTACAGAAGTCACCTTTAAGATATTTTGAAAAAGTAGAAATCTATTTCCCCAAACAAACATAAATCTGAGGATTGACCCAACCCCCATTGTAGACTCCCTAACACAGTCACCACAATGATTGATTCCAGACAATCCAGTCCCACTTGTCGAAATGGGATGGGATTCAGCTCACCCAATCTGCTCTGAAGAAAGAGGGGAGTGAGTATTGGGGAGGCAGCTCACAAGTACCCCACACACAATGGCTTTAGGACTCAGGCAAGCACTCGCATTCTTGCATTTATGGAGGACTTTGTACTTGCCAAAGCACTTAGAAGTAAATAATATTTTTATATGTGCTAAGCATGACGTGTTTTAAAATACAGCAACCATTTATGTTCACGCTAGAACGTTTAAATGCAAAAAGAAAAAGTAAATGAAAACACCTTATAATCTTATCACACATAAATATCCCATTTAACACCTTGGTATTTACCTTTCCAGATTTAAAAACAAAATAGAACAAAACAAAAACTCTAATCGTTAAAAAAATCCCTAATTGGGATCATAAGATACAGACTGCAGGTCTGCTTTTCTCATGTAATATGCACACACTTTCCCAATCCCTCCCAGATTTTTAAAACCTCTGGAGGCATTAGCTCATTTTCTCCCCTGGATGGGGGTTATTATGATCTCCTTCTACAGATAATGAAACAGAGGCTTAGAGAACAGATAGCTGGCACACTATCCCTAGGCCCTAACCATGGCTCTTCACAGTCTCTGAGTAGGGGAGGAAGGATGCATTGCTGCTCATTTACAAAGTGCTCAGCAAGTACCCCTGGAGGGTGAGAGTGACCACGTGCCACACCTCCAGGACAGTTCAATCTCCTTTCCAGCCTCCTCCCTGGTGGTTCCAGAGGGCTCAAGGCATTCAGAGGAAGGCCAGTGGTTTAATGTTTACCACCCCAAAATGCAGTGTCATGGAAACCCAGGATTCCAGACTCTTCCTCTACCTCTAAGGGTGGGGGTGCTGTTGGGGGTAGGGCAGAGGGCAAATGCTTCTCTTCAGCTGCCAACTTCCCTAGCTTGAGTTGAGGTGCAGGACTGGAGTAAAAGCGTGTGATATGTGGCCTCCGCACGCCTGAGTCCCTACTTCCTAGCAGCTTCTACTGAAAAGGCTGTAGTGATGGATCAGCCCAGACTCTGAATCAGACTGCCTGGGTTCAATCTGGCTTCACCGGCTGTGTGACCTTGAGCAAGTAAGCTGTGTGACCTGAGTTACGTCTGTCGTGAAATGGGCATACTAATACACACCACGTGGCATTGTTGAGAAGTTTAAGACAAACTATATAAACACCTTGGAAGAGTATATGATACATAATAAGCATTCAATAAATATTAGCTATTACTATTATTATTTTATTAGATATCTGTTATAAGGATTCTAGCTGCGAGTACCAGAAAACCTCTCCTGCAAAGAAGAATTTATTAAAAGGAGGTTTGTCCATGACAGCTTAAGACAGGGAGGCTGCCAGGCCTCTAGAAGAAATTAGAAGCAGTAATTTGACCAGTAAACAATCCAGACCACTTCCTGTCTTCCTTCTCTGCAACCTGCTTCACTTCTCTCCCTGCAGACCCCCTACCCCTCTTCCCGCTCTTTGCATCAGGACCTGGTCTCGCCAGAGCTGCCTACCAACGGGCACATGGCTCTGCAGTTTGGGTGGCCACGGGAAGGAATCGGATTGGCTCAGCTCCTGGTCACATGTCTGCTCCTGGCCAATCAACTCTGGGCAGGGGCGGAGTCACAAGGTGCCAAGATGGCAGCTCCCGAGGAAGCCAGGAGCGGCTTGTGAGCGGGACCAGACACCCGGATGATGAGGTTCCCTCCTCCCACTTTCTTCCTACAAGCCACCTTTGCTGCTCTTGTCTCGCAGTGGAGGCTGTGCTCCCATCCTGACTCCACACTGGCGTAAACAGCCAGCTTGCAGTTTCCCTCATCCTGGGGCGGGCCTGACTGTCCTACCCATTGCTCCAAGTAGCCCCCGCAGGACACCCCCGCGCACGCACACCTCACACACGCGCACACACACCCCTGGACACAGCTGACTGCAGGGTCAGCCCAAACCTAGACTGGTCTGCTAACTCCGTGGCCATGTGAACTAAGAAACGGGAGGGCTGTCGTGGATCACTAGAGGCAAAGATCGATTGTCCTGCGGGGGGGCATGTGGACCCCACTGGGATCTGAGGACATGGAGCAGGCCAGCGGAGGGAGGAGGAGAGCGCAGTCACTCAGGGAGAAACTGAGGTAAGAGCGACCTGCCGCCCCAGACACTGAGCGAGTCCTCCAGGCTCCGACTCTCCAGTCCCCACCTCCAGCGCAGGAGGCCTGGCAGACTTTACTTTCCCGGGCTCGTGGAGATCCCTGGAATTTCCAGTTACAGCCTCACGATTCCCTCTTACCCCGATTTTTGTTTTGGATTACCAAAAATGTCCTACCCAGGAACATTCACTTCCCCATTTCTCCTTAAAATGAGCCACAAATCATCCAACTTCCGTGTTTCTTCAGGGAGAGAAGGCACAACCAACCCACCCCCCTATTTCTCCTGGGTAAAGCCGGTGGGGGATGTGCAGGCATGTGCCCGTGTGTGTATGTGTGCCTAGAGTGTGCACCAGAATCACAGCCATTTAAGGACACTTCCATGCTGGTTCGCACCACAATACTCTTCTTGTCCCACTATCACCTGATCTTCCCAGAAGGGAGGGGACAGAAAGCAACTTGCCCAAAATGGCTTGTAGAAATGAGCATTATGGCTTCCCACCCCAGAGCGTGGGCACTGCATTCCTGAGGGCAGCAGGGGAGGGTCCTCAGGGTGGGGGGACCTTCTCCAGGTCTCGAGTTGGGCTGGCCATATCACGTCAAAGCAGGGCCCGAGTAGGACTTTCAGGAAACCATTTCCACTGCTATCGGTGCATCTGCACATATACGCAGAAACTAATACAGAAGCCAGGTATACCAGGCAGCCATTCACTGAGAGGGAGGGGGCCGCAATGTGCCTGAGAGCGACTCTACCTAGCTCTCTTCCTCCCCCACAATCTCCTAACCGTGCCTAAGAAGCTCAGCGTAGACCCCGTTCTTCCACCCTCTTTCCTTCAGCAGATCTTCAATGACGATTTACTCATATTCAGTGAAGTTTTTTTATTTAGCACCTACTGTGTGCTAAGACCTGTCCATAATTAAATTATACATGTACTTATTTACTTAGTCCCTCTTTCTTTTCTTACTTTTTTTTTTTTTTTTTTAAGTAGGCTCCAGGATCAACACAGGGCTTGAAATTCATGATCCCAAGATCAAGAGTCGAGTTGCATGCTATGCTGGCTGAGGCAGCCAGATGCCCCAAGTCCCTCCTTTAAAGGAGCCACCAGTAACACTGAAATCTTAATTCCTATATTTATGAATTGACAAGGTTGAACAAGACATGGTCAAAGGCCCTGCCCTGCTCTGATAGACTAGGAATGAGGTATCTCATCAGTTGTGAGATCTGCATTATGATAATGAATGGTAGACTGTTTCATTTCTTTTTCTGTTTTGTTTTAAGATTTTTAATTTTTTAAATGTTTTATTTATTTCTGAGAAAGAGAGAGACACAGCACGAGCAGGGCAGGGTCAGAGAGAGAGGGAGATAGAGAATCTGAAGCAGGCTCCAGGCTCTGAGCTAGCTGTCAACACAGAGCCTGATGCGCGGCTCAACCCCATGAACCATGAGATCATGACTTAAACTGAAGTCAGACGCTCAACTGACTGAGCCACCCAGATGTCCCAAGATTTTTAATTTTTAAGTAAAAAAATAAGTAAAAAATTATTTTCAATAATTTTTTTTTTTTTAATTTTAAGGATCAACATGGGGCTCCAACTCACAACCCTGCGTTCAAGAGTTGCATGCTCTACTGACCAAGCCAGCCAGGTGCCCCTAAGAATGTTTTATTTCTTATTCTTGACCATTCTCTATATCTGTGGTTCCTGATCTCTCCAGGTTCCCAACAAAGAGGGTGTGTATGGAGGAAACTGTGACTGCTTGCTGAGAATCCAGCTAATGCCAGAGAGAAAAGGCAGGTTCCTGACTGCCTGGGGAAAAAGGCTGATGTCAGACTGACAGCAGTGAACCTGACAGGTGACACACCAACATTCTGATCCTGGGTGCAACAGCATTCCCTGGGTGGGGCTGTGTCATACTCCCATCCCACCCCACCCTCCCTTAGCAAGCAGTGGTTAGACCCAGGACACCAGGAAAGTAAAAGAATCTCCCCAAATCCAAACGAAACCCAAGAACAAAAGTTCATTTTGACAATCTTATTCAGAATTTTGCAATCAGTAAATTTAAAATACAGAAGTATAAACCAGTTTTAATTTTGGCATACCGGTCAGGTATATGTTTGTGGTTTAATGTTATTTATACTTCTAATCTCACAGGAAGAGTTTGGTAAGGGACACCACAGCTCTCAGGCATCTAAAGGTCTAAAGTGGGGTCCTGGTGCTGGGAGTCAGGGACTCAACTTGGGACTGGTGGCCCCAAGTCATCACCTTTCTCTCTCTCACTGGAAGGACTTGTCTGTTGTCTTATCACTGTCTCTTAAAATATCTTAAGACCTTAGTTGCAAAACAAGGCAGTTTTGTTTTTATTATTTTTTCCCAGGGAGAGGGGTGGGAGGGAGGAAAACAGTCCCCAAGAAAACAATAACGAGGCTTTAATTATTTTTTTATCCCAAGCTGGTCCTTTGCCAGTTGATCCTAGACCAAAAGAAAAATCCTTTAATCTGGGGAAATAGGTTCTACTTACATAAATGGGTTAGAAAAATTCTTAGGGTGGAAAGCCACCACCACGGGGTGCCCTGAGGTTAGCTAGCAAGATATTATAATGGGACCACAAGTAACTCCTTATATCATCTTCAGGAAATGACCTTCCATCTGGCACCAATGTACCTTGATCACAAACACCACTTGCCCCGTAGAACCTTTGCTTCTTACACAAGTTAATGATTACTGTCTGATTATTTTCTCCACGTTCACATGTGTAAGATCTTGTTTTCTTCGTGTTCACCACGCAGGTAATATCTTGTGAGCTCAATAAATACAGAGGTGAAACCCCTGTTTGGGGCTCTGGTCTCCTCCCGGACATTAGCCTCTCTCGTATTCAATTCTGTGTCCACTCTCTTGCTGGACAAGCGAGAACTCCAGACTCCTAGTCTGCACCACTTTAATCTTTAGGATATTTTGGAAATAGGTGGGACAGGGATTCCGCAGGATAGTTTTGAGTCTGTGGCATAGTCTAGGGACAGTGTGTTTCCTTTTGCTTACCTCTAGATGATGACATGCTGTGTCAGCACCTGGTATGCTTCCTCAGTGGATGTACTTCTACTTGTTTTAAATGCAGTTGATTTATTTTAGAATTAAATCTCTTTTGTAAATGGAAAACCAATCTCATTTTCCCTAAATAGAAGGCAACCATGACCATGGATTCAGCGATTTAGCTTGAATCTGTTGCCTTTGAGCAACTGTTAGGGAGGTGTTGAAGATAATCTTGATAGATTGAAATAAAATTGAAAAAGGAAAGCTTTCTCAATATGTGATTTGAGGTTATTTAAGACCACCTCTGGGTATCACCCCAAATAGTTTTCCTACTCTAGGTTCTATGAGGCTGTGAGTTCCCTGAGGGAGAGCAATGAACTATGCCCTTTATTACCACAGACAGCCCAGCCTCCGGGGCCAGCTCTTCCCTTGGGAGTCAAATTAGGGGAAGGGTGGCAGAGTTAAAGAAAGTATTTTCACTGTCCTGATCTGCTGCTGGTCCTGGGATCTTATAAGCAGGGAGGGACTAGGGATTTGAGTAAGGCTAGTCTGACTGGAGGGCAGGGTGAGGCTGATCTCTTCTCTGGGAGCCCAAGGCCCCAACACAATCCCTGAATTGACCTGTGGATATTTATATTTCTAAATTTTGTTACTTCTCCCATGGCCCCTAGCCAGTGTGTGCTTTCTCCCTGTTTCCAGCATTCATAGCTAATTACCTTTGGGGGCAAATTGCCAAGGGTTTGAATGGGATGTAATTATTTTCCCAGTTCAGGAATTTTATCCCCTCCCCATTCTTGGGTGGAGGGGTGCTTTGAAATCCAAAGTTGACAATTATATCAGCATCGGTTTAACTTTTTCAAATTCCTGACCCCTGACGGGCAAACTAACCTTGATCTCTGTGTCTGATACATAGTTTCTGTCTTGCCTGAGGGGTTGGACAGCCAGGTTGGAAGCTCACCTTGGCCGCTTGCAGGCTGTGTCTTTGAGCAAAAGTACTGCTCTTTCTGAACCTCAAATGGGAAATCATTTACTCTTCAGGTCAGTCTAGTTATCAGATCCTCACAATAGCTGTAAAAGCCTAACACGTTCCCTGCACATAGCACGGATTCACAAAAGTTCACTTTCCCTTTCCTTTTTGTCCTGGCACGTAGGTTTCCCCAGTGGAGGAAGGGACCACTCTTCCCAATCGGATCCCTGGATCTGGGGTAGATGAGAGTGAGTGGGTAAAGCATCACTTCCACGGCCCCAGCCATCAGGTGCCAGGCGGGCCTCGGTAGGGAGTCACTGGTTCCTGAGCACCTACTGTATGCCAGGCGCTGCATGCTGGCAGCGGGGTGGCTGCTGCCCAGGATATTTCCGTGCTCTCAGGGAACAGTTTCTTGGCATCATTCTTGCTGGCTCTGTCTTCCATATGAGGTAAGAAATCCTTTCCAGAATGCCCAGACATGGATGCTTCCAGACCTTAAGCAATGAAATATTTCCACCCCCCACCCCCACTCCCTGTCATACACACAGCAGCTGGAAGTTTCCTCAGGAGCAGCAGGTGCTCGGAACTGCATCACTACCCCTCCCCACCTCATCCAGCTGCCTGGCCATGACAGTCTCTCTACCTCTTAGGACCTCAGTTTCTTCAACTCAGTGGAGATAACAGTACCCAGCCTCTCCCCAGCACCTCAGTCCTGGTCCTCTCTGGGGGTTCCCATCTCACTCGCACCGCTTTTCATTCCCGGTCACTCCAGAAACCTGAATGTCTTCCATGTCTCTCCCTCCCTGTGTCAGACCATCTCCAGCTCCTGTTTGTTTTACAGGATAAATGCTGAAATATTTCTAAATTCTGACCACTCCCCTCCATCACCCCACCCAGTACTCAGGGCAGCCAGTTCCTCCTCAGGCTGACTGCAAGGCCTCCCATGGCCTCAGGATATAACACTGCTCTCTCTTCTAAGGGCAAAGCTGATCACAATATGCTCCTACTTTGTCCCTGCTGAAAAGCCATCCATTAGCTCCTTGCTCTTGTGCTAATGACCTGACTTATTCCTTTGGGCCTTGCAAAGCCTCACTGTCACCGCCTTAGCTTAAAGGCTACACTTGGCTCCTCACTGCCATAACTACCTGAGCCTTCCTTTGGTTCCTTGAATGCACCATGCTCTTGCCCTCCACCGGACATTTGCATATCCTGTCTTCTCTGCTGGAAAGCCCTCTTTACTCCCTAAAAGCCTTGCCTTATTCTCTCCTGTTTACTCAGTTTTCAGCTAAAGAAATGTCCTCCCTGATTAGCAGTCCTGAAAGAGTTCAGGTTCCCATTATACCCTTTTAGGAACTGGGTTCATCTTTCTAGCTTTAGTATGGTTATTCGATTAACACTTCTCTTCCATCTTTCCCTCTTGACTAGAACCTTCATGCAGGCAGGGACGGTGGCTATTTTAATTTACATTGTTTCCTCAGAGCTTAGCACCTAACACACAGAAGATAACTGATTGAATGAAGGTTGTTTTGAGAATTAAATAAGGAAAAAGAAAAGGTGAAATGGAGAGGGAGTTAATGTTCGGTAGGTGACTGCGTGGTGCCAGGTGCTTTAGATATATTGTTCTAACTAACTTTCATTAATGATATATTTTTTTATTTGAGAAAACTGAAATTCAGAGATTTTAGGTAACCAATACATAGTACACAGCTAATAAATGGTACACTTGGGATGAGAGCAGGGTCTTTTTGACATCAATGTTCATGATCTTACCCTTCCCAGAGTCTGCCTCCAAGTGAAAAAAGTGAAGGGAAGGTAGGGGCGCCTGGGTGGCTCAGTCAGTTAAGCGTCCAACTCTTGGTTTCTGTTCAGGTCATGATCTCATGGTTCCATGAGTTCAAGCCCCACATCAGGCTCTGTGCTAACAGTGCTGAGTCTGCTTGGGATTCTTTCTCTCCCTCTTTCTCTGTGCCTTCCCCACTCATGCTGTCTCTCTCAAAATAAATAAAAACTTTGAAAAAATGTGAAGGGAGGGGCACCTGGCTAATTCAGTGGGTTGAGCATGTGATCAATCTTAGGGTTGTGAGTTCAAGCCCCATGTTGGGTGTGGAGATTACTTTAAAATAACAATCTTTAGGGGCATCTGGGTGGCTCAGTCAGTTGAGCGTCCAGGTCTTGATTTGGGCTCAGGTCATGATCCCAGGGTCTTGGGATGGAGCCCTGCATTGTTCAGTGTGGAGCCTGCTAAAGATTCTCTCTCCCTCTGCCCCTCTCCCTTCTTCCCCACTCGTGCATGTGCTCTCTCTCTCTCTTTCTCTAGTATCATAAATAAATAAATAAAATTTAAAAAGTGAAGGGAATGTGTTTTGCAGATTCTGAAGTTGAAATAAATATTAGCCCTTTATGACCATCTCCAGAGCTACCATCACCATAATAACAATAGATATAGAGGGAGGTGTGTGTGTGTTGCGGGGGGGAGTACCTGGAAAAATAAATGTCCAGGGACATTGATATATTCTATAGGTTTGCTTATATTTGGGTTGGTGGTAGCACAGGTAAATATATTTATTGCAGTTCATTGAAATGTACACCATAGATGTATGATTTCCACCACATGTAACTTTTACCTGCATTTCAAAAACAGCTATAAAAGACATTATTGGTATAACTAGGGAAATTTGAACATTGTACATTAAATGATCTTGTATCAAAGTTAACTTCTTGAGTGTCAAAGGCTAACTATAGACTTACCGTATGACCTAGCAATTCACCCCAAAGAACTGAAAACATATCTACACAAATACTTGTACATAAATGTCCATAGGGGCATATTCAGAATAACTAAAAAGTGGAAACAACACAAATGTTCATCAACTGATGAAAGAATGAATAAAATGTGGTTAAATGTTTTGAAAGAGTATGAATAAATAATTTTCAAATACAGATCCTCAGTTGGAAAAAATAAAATGTGGCATATCCATTTGGTAGAATATTTGGCAATAAAAAGAAATGAAGAGATGTAGCAAGAGCAGTGCTCAGAGGGAAGTATTTAGCTTTAAGTCCCTACTTTAAAAAAGAAGAAGAAAAAAGAATGATCTCAAATCAATAAACTAATATCCCACTTTAGTTTTTTGTTTTTTTTTTTTAATTTATTTCTGAGAGAGAGAGAGATCGCATGAACAGAGGAGGGTCAGAGAGAGAGGGAGACACAGAATCTGAAACAGGCTCCAGGCTCTGATCTAGCTGTCAGCACAGAGCCCAACACGGGGGTCAAACCCATGAACCATGAGATCATGACCTGAACCGAAGTTGGACACTTAACCAACTGAGCCACCCAGACACCCCTACTAATATCCCACTTTAAAGAACTAGAAAAAAAAAGCAAGCTAACTCCAAAGCAAGTATAAGGAAAGAAATAATAAAGATTAGAGATATAAAAACACACACACACACAAATGAGGATAGAATAACAATAGAAAGAATCAATGATGGGACACCTGGGTGGCTCAGTCAGTTAAGCATCTGACTTTGACTCAGGTCATGGTCTCACGGTCCGTGAGTTCGAGTCCCACATCGGGGTCAGTGCTGACAGCTCAGAGCCTGGAGCTTGCTTTCGATTCTGTGTCTCCCTCTCTCTCTGCCCCTCCCCTGCTCACACTGTCTCTGTCTCCAAAATAAACATTAAAAAAAGTTTTTTAAAAAATAAATGAAACCAAAATGTGGTTCTTTGAGATCAACATTTTTTAAATTTTTCTTTAATTTAAAAAAATTTTTAATTAAAATAATTTTTTTATTAAAAAAGATATATTTTTTTAACTTAGAGGGAGGGAGGGGCAGAAAAAAAGAGGTATAAGATCTGAAGCAGGCTCTGCACTGACAGGGCTCTTTGCTGTCCACATCTAGCTCGAACTCTTGAACCTCACTAACATCAGGAACTGTGACCATGACCTGAGCCGAAGACGAATGCTTGTTTCACTGACTGAGCCACTCAGGTGCCCCAAGGAGGTCCTTTTTGTGAAAAGCTTGACAAACCTTTAGTTAAATGGACCAAGAAAAAAAAAAGAGAAGACTCAAATTATTAAAATCAGAAATTAAAGTGGAAAATATTTTACAAAGATAAAAAAGATTGGGANTCAGGTCATTATCTCATTGTGAGTATGAGCCCCATGTTGGGCAAATAAATTAACATTAAAAGATTTTTTTTAATTAAAAAAATAAAAAATAATAAAATAAATTTTCTTTAATAAGAAGACTCAAACTGCCAAAACTGAATTTAAAGAAAAAAAAGTGGGGCGTCTGGGTGGTTCAGTCAGTTAAGCATCCGACTTCGGCTCAGGTCATGATCTCACAGTTCGTGGGTTCGAGCCCCGCATCTCAGGGCCTGGAGCCTGCTTCAGATTCTGTGTCTCCAACTCTCTCTGACCCTCCCCTGCTCATACTGTGTCTCTCTCTCAGAAATAAATTAAAACACATTAAAATTTAAAAAAAAAACACTCAACAAACTAATAAGAGAACTTTTCTCAACCCAACAAAGGGCATCTCTGAAAAACTTCCAGCTAATATCGTATTGGTGATGCTTTCTCCCACTAAGGTCAGGAAAAAGACAAGGATGTCTGCTCTCACCATGTCTATTCAACATTGTACTGGGGTTTCTGGGCAGAGCAGTTAGGCAAGAAAAAGAAATAAAGGGCATCCAGACTGGAAAGGAAGAAATAAAACTATCTCTATTCTCAAATGTCATGATCTTATATATAAAAAATCTTAAGGAATCCACTAAAAAACTATTAGAACTAATAAGTTTAGCAGGATACAGTTTTGTAGGATAGAAAATTCAATACAAAATACCAATATACAAACATAAATAGTATTTATATTCACTAAGCAATAAATACTCCAAAAGTGAAATTAATTAAAATATCCCCTTTACATTATCAGCAAAAAGAATAAAATACTTAGGGATAAATTTAACCAAGGAAGTCTTTAACCAAGACTTATACACTAAAAACTACAAAACAGGGGACCTGGTTGGCTCGGTGGGCAGAGCATGTGGCTCTCAATCTCAGGGTTGTGGGTTCAAGCCCCATGTTGGGCATAGAACTTACTTAAGAAAGAAAAATAATGGGGTGCCTGGGTGGCTCAGTCAGTTGAGCACCCAGCTCTTGATTTAAGCTCAGGTCATGATCCCAGGGTAATGTGATTGAGGCCAATGTAGGACTCCGTGCTGAGCCTGCTTGGGATTCTCTCTCTCTCCTTTTGCCCCTCTCCCCTGTTCATTCTCTCTCTCTGTCTCTCCCTCCCTCCCTCTTTCTCTCTCTCTCAAATAAAAATTTACGAGAAAGAAAGAAAATGACATACATACATCAATACTACAAAACATTGTTGAAAGAAATTAACCCTCAATAAGTAGAAAAACATCTCATGTTCATGGTTGGGAAGATTTAATACTTATAAGATGGCAAAACTTCCCAGATTGATCTAAAGATATCAAAATTCCAACTACCATTTTTGCAGAAATCAACAAGTTGATCCTAAAATGTATATGGAAACTCAAGGGACCCAGAATAGCCAAAGCAATCTTGAAAAAGAATAAAATTGGAAAACTCAATTCTTGATTTCAAAACCTACTACAGAGCTGCATTGTTCAAGACAGTGTGGTATTGGAATAAGGATTGACAGAGATCAGTGGAATAGAATTGAGAGTCCAGAAATAAACCCATACATTTGTGGTTAACTGATTTTTTTCTTCCAACAGTGCTAGGATCATTCAGTGGGGAAAAAAATAGTCTTTTCAACAAATGATGCTGGGAAAACTGGGTATCCACATGCAAAAGAATGAAGTTGAATCCTTAAGGACCTCACATCATGTACAAAAGTTAACTGAAAATGGATCAAAGACCTAAATGTAAGAGCTGAAGCTATAAAATTCCTAGAAGAAAACATAGGGGTCAATCTTCATGACCTAGATTCTTAGGTATGATGCCAAAAACATAAGCAACAAAAGAGAAAGTAGATAAATTGGACCTCATCAACATGAAAAACTTTTGTGCATCAAAGGACACCATGAAGAAAGTGAAAAGACAACCCACAGAATGGGAGAAAATCATATATCTGATAGAGGTCTAGTATTCAGAATATAATATAAAGAATACTTCCAATGCAAAAACAAAAAGGAAAACATCCCAATTTAAAAAACAGGCATGGGGGTGCCTAGGTGGCTCAGTTGGTTAAACGTCCAACTTCGGCTCAGGTCATGATTCACGGTTCGTGGGTTCGAGCCCCGTATTGGGCTCTGGGCTGACAGCCAGCTCAGAGCCTGGAGCCTGCTTCTGATTCTGTCTCTCTCTCTCTCTGACCCTCCCCTGCTCATGCTGCCTTTCTCTCTCAGAAATAAGTAAAACGTTAAAAAAAAAGAAATAAAGAAAATATTTTAAAAATTTTTAAATGGGCAAAGGACTTAAACATTTTTTCTTTTTTAAGTTTATTTATTTTGAGAGAGACAGAGACAGCGTGAGTGGGGGAGGGGAAGAGAGAAAAGGAGCGAGAATCCAAAGCAGGCTCCATCCACACTGCCAGTGTCCACACTGCTAGCACAAAGCAGGGCTTGAACCCACAAAGCCGTGAGATCATAACCTGAACTGAAACCAAGAGTCAGACGCTTAACCAACTGAGCCACCCAGGCTCCCCTATTTTTTATTTTTTTTATTTATTTTATTTTATTTTATTTTATTTTTTTTTTGTCTGTTTTATTTTTTATTTATTTATTTTTTTTAATAGTTTATTTTATTTTCAGGCTCCCCTAAATAGACATTTCTCCAGAGCAGATATACGCGTGGCCAATAAAGCACATAATATGATGCTTGGCATCAGTAGTTATTAGGGACATTTAAATCAAAACCACAATGAGGTACCACTTCATACCCACCAGGATGGCTGTCAAGAAAAAGAGAAAATAACAAGTGTGAGGATATAGAGAATTGGAACTCCCGCACATTGCTTGTGGGACATATAAAATGGTGCAGCTGCTGGGAAAAGTTTGGCAGTTAATCAAAAAGTTAAGCATAGAATTAGGATCTGATGAGTAATTCAAGAGAATTGAAAACAGATGTTCAACCAAAAAGTTACACACCCGTGTTCATAGCACCATTATTCTCAATAGGCAAAGAGGGGAAACAGCGCAAGTGTCCCAAGCTCATGAATGGATACACAAAAGGTGGTACATTTATGCAATGAATATTACTCAGCCATAACAGAACAAAGTCCTGATACATGTTATAAGCTGGATGAACCGTGAAAACATTATGCTGAACATTGTAAGTAAAAGGAGGCAGGAATAAAAAGCCACATATTGCATGATACCATTTCTATGATCCACAGCAATAAAAGGGCTCACAGAGACAGAAAGCAGATTAGTGCTTGCCTAGAGCTGGGAGAGGGAGAATGGGGTGGGACTGCTTAATGGATCTAGGGATTCGTTTTTGGGTTTGCGAGTGATGAAAATGTTCTGGAACTAGAAAGTAGTTATGGTCGCCCAGCATTGTGAGTTTCCTGGAAGCCACTGGATTGTACAGTTTCAAGTGGTGAATTTCATGTTATGTGAATTTTACCTCACTAATGGTAATTAAAAGGAATGAAGGTCTGAGGCTTGCTACAACATGGATGGGCTTCAAGAACATTCTGCTTTATAAGAGAAGCCAGTCACAAAGGGCCAGGTCCTATATGATTCCATTGATGGATATCCCCAACAGGCAAATTCATAATGACAGAAAGTAGATTGGTAGTTGCTTAGGGCTGGAGTAAAGGGAGAGAGCAGAATTGGGGACTGGAGAAGGAGATGGGGAGTCATTACTAATAAGTACAGGTTTCTTTTAAGGGTGATAAAAATGTTCTATAATTGATTGTGGTGATAATTTTGTCAGGGAGGAAGACCTTCCTCTGCCCTTTTGTCCTTCTAACTGGACTTAGAGTCAAATTGCCATGAGACAGATTAATAGGAGAAAATCAAGTTTAGCTGGCACAGGTACACACAGAAGAAGAAATCCATGCAGATAAGAAATGCCAAAGACAGTGAGGTAACACGAAGTTTATATGAGCTAAGGAAAGGGGTAGGGGGCTGCGGATACAAAGGGGAAGAAGACCATTAGCAAGTAGGCAAGGGAGATGTTTGGGGGGAAAAAAAGGTAGCTCTTATGCAGATAAGTTTCTTAGGTAAAAGGAGTCTCTTTTTATAGCTCTCTTCCTGGTACAGGCTCTCCTGTCCAACATAAATTTAGGCAGTTGAGGGGGAGGCAGAGAGCTGTTCCTGCATCTGCTGGGTTTTTATGACTTTGGGGACGGGTATTACTTTTAACTCAAAATAATCTTTATGCCAAAGTGGCTCATCTTGGGGCAGCCTGCCCTAGACCCCTACAGTTTCACAACTCGGTGAATACACTGAATTGTGAACTTGAAGTGGGTGAATTGTATGGTATGTGAATTATATCTCAATAAACTTGTTATAAAAAAAATTCTCAGGTGTGAAATTGGTACCCTAGTTATATAGGAAAATGTCCTTGTTCTGAAGATATATCAACTTAAGTATTTAAGTGTCATGATGTCTGGAACTTATTTTCTTTCTCTTTTTTTCATTAAGCTTGTTTTTTTAAGTTTATATAATTTTGAGAGAGAGAACACATGAGCGGGGGAGGGACAGAGAGGGAGAGAAAAAGACTCTCAAGCAGGCTTTGTGTTGTCGGTGCAGAGCCTACCCAACATGGGGCTCAATCTCATGAACTCTGAGATGACCTGAGCCAAAATCAAGACTCAGCTGCTTAACCGACTGAGCCACCCAGGTGCCCCATTTTTCAAATTAAGTTTTTAGTTTTAGGGGCACCTGGGTGGCTCAGTCAGTTAAGCTTCCAACTTCAGCTCAGGTCATGATCTCACAGTCGTGGGTTCAAGCCTTGTGTCTTGCTCTGCACCGACGGCTCAAAGCCTGGAGCCTGCTTCAGAGACTGTATGTGTGTGTCTCTCTCTGCCCCTCCCCACTTGTACTCTCTCTTTCTCAAAAATAAGCATTAAAAAAAGGTTTTTAATTTTAATTCCAGTATAATTAGCATACAGTGTTATATTAGTTTCAGGTGTATAATATAGTGATTTGCAACAAGAGGCACCTGGGTGGCTCGGTCAACTGAGCATCCAACGCGATTTTGGCTCAGGTCATGATCCCAGGGTCGTGGTATTGAGCCCCATGTCGGGCTTCACTCTGAGCGTGGAGCCTGCTTAAGAATTTTTTTTTTCTCTCTCTCTCTCCCTCTGCTCCTCCTCCCTGCTCATGCTCTCTCTCCCTCTCTCTCTTTTTTTTTTTAAATGTTTTTTATTTCTGAGAGAGGGAGAGAGACAGCATGAGCAGGGGAGGGTCAGGGAGAGAGGGAGACACAGAATCTGAAACAGGCTCCAGGCTAGCTGTCAGCACAGAGCCGGACATAGGGCTTGAACCCACAAACTGTGAGATCATGACCTGAGCCGAAGTCGGATGCTTAACTGAGCCACCCAGGAGCCCCTCGTGCTCTCTTTTAAAACAAACAAACATATGATCAGATAGAGCTGTGCCATTCACAGCAGTAACCACTAGCCACATGTAGCTCTTTACACTTTAATTAATTAAAAATAAAGGACTCAGTTCCTCAGTTATACTAACCACATTTTAAGTGCTCAGTAACCACATGTGGCTAGTGGCTACCGTACTGGACAGTGCAGAAATAAAACATTTCAGTTGTCATAGAAATTCCTACTGACTGCTGACATATATAGAGATAAAGTGAATGTGGTAAAATGTTAGCAAATGGTAAAGTTTGATGAAACATATATAGGGGTTTCTGTGGGGCAGCCGGATCAGGTGGAAGCCAGCAGCGTGGGTGGTGAAAGAATTCACCGGAGGCAGAACAAAGGCGATAGAAATGTACTGGATACACCAGCAGAAGGCCACGCGGGCAGGACAGCCTAGGAGACACTGTCTGCTGGGAGGCAGTGGTGGGGAGTATAGTTAAGGGGAGAGGGAGGAGGTATGGTAACATATGGAATTTTCTTTTTTGGTACCTGTGCCTGGTTTTCAGTAGCCCATTGGTCAACTAGGGCCTATGGATATTTTGAGGTGGGTCACCTAATGAGCCTATTCGCATTCGTCTAGGTGGCCACTGTGGGCCCTTTTACGTTACTTAGGTTTCCATTGCTCAAGCCTGTTGCCTAACAGCGGCCTCCACCGTTTCTTGTATCATTCTTTCAACAGAGGGTGAAGAGCCTAAAATTAAGTCCTCCATTAAGAGCAACCTTGGGCGCATGTAGCCCAGTTCCAGGAAAAGCTTCAGCTGAAGCTACCCTTGGACCACCCTCGGATCAGCCAATCAAAAGAAATGTGTAACCTTCCTGTGGTCTGAGTCAGGGCTGGGAACTGCAAGTAGTTACTCTGTACAAACTAGCCAATCACTCACTGCTTGCCTAAACCCCAGGCCAGGTAGGCCCTTTGAGCTCACCTTATAATTGGTCATTTTCAAAGGATTCTCAAAGGTCATGATTGGATCTCACCAAAAGTAACAGACGCCTCACGGATACTGAATGGTCAAAACTATAACCATGGGTGTTGTACAATTCTGATTGGTGCTTATGTGATGATGCAAAACGTACAACGTGTGCACTGTAACACCCCCGTCCCTTACCCCATAAAAACCCTGCTCGCCATTGTTCGACGCTTCTTGCTGCCGCTGCGCCGGTAGACGGGTGAGCCCCTGCTCGAGCTTGTAATAAAGACCCTTAGGTACTTGCATCGGTGACGGCTCCTTAGGGGCCTCAGGGGACTCACGATTTGGGCACAACAAGGGATAGTAATAACATGGCAAAGAATTCCCAATGTAGGGGTGCCTGGGTGGCTCAGGGGGTTAAGTGTCCGGCTCTTGACTTTGGCTCAGTTCGTGATCTCATGGTTCCTTAGTTCGAGCCCTACGTGGGGCAACTTCTACATCCTTGTCCCGATGGTCTGTTCTGATTGGTCAACACTTGGTTCCCAGGATCCTCTCCCTATAGTGAGGTATGTGCACAGGACGCGATGCTCTGTGTACCGCTGTTCGTCCCCATTTCTTGGAGAGGTATCACAGGGTAGTGGTTTGGGAGCTAGAAGGACTCCCATTTAAATCCCTGCTGTCACTTGTAAAATGAGGCTGAGAGTAGTGATTGCTTCTTGCCCTATGGACAGCTCTTATCTTTGGTCCTAGCACAAAACAAGCAATGATTACAGGCAGCGAGGATTGTTCTAGAGTGAAGAAGAGATGGGCTGGCTGAGACTGCAGGTTAATCAGCCTCGCTTCTTACTTGAAGGAGTTTCCAGTGTCAAATGGTCAGCCATCTGTTGGGGGACCAGGATGGCCGTCCTGGCAACTGTGGCTTCTTTGTGTCAGCAGCAACATCAAAAGAATAAAGAACAAGTGTTGTGATCTTGAGGAAAGTTAAGTGTGCCCCTATGCTGCTGTTACATGACCCTTGTTTCCGGAAGGGTAGAGCTACGTTGCCAGGAATTGTGGTGTCTCATGCTCTTACCGGCAATTCTGTGTCTATCCCTGCGTCTTTTGTTTTGCTGGCAATGCAGGTTTTCGAAGCCTCTGGTCTGGGAATCCCTGATTCAAGACACTGGAAATCGGGGGTGGGGCTTGGGAGTAGTGAAGGAGAGAGTGGCCAGAGAGAGCCAAGCCCAGGAGTCAACGAATTGAATTGCCCCAGACATTTGCATGTTAATGACCCGTTGGTCTGGGAAGTGGTAGACGGTAGACGTTTGCTTGTGATTGCTCCTGAGAAGGTATTTGCATTATCTTTTGTTTGAACACTTGTGGGCTTGGGATGGGTAGAAAGCTGGCATTTCCTTCCTGTGCCTGCCAAATCCTCGTTACCAGATTTGGGGTAGAGTAGAGCAGAGGTGAGGCTCAAGGTAGCAGGAGAGGGACTGGAGAGGAGGCGGAGGGGCAGGTTGGGAGTGGAACCGGGCCGGACTGGACCCCTATGGGCACTGGAGTGCTCTCTTTCAAAGGGAGAATGCACGATGGTTCCGGATTCTGTCCTGTGACTTTCTTGCTTTGTGACCCAGGGCAAATCAGTTCACCTCTCTGAGCCTCCCATTTTGTCATCCATTAAAATAACATCTCTTGGGGCACCTGGGTGTCTCAGTCCGTTAAACATCTGACTTCGGCTCAGGTCATGATCTCCCGGTTTGTGAGTTCAAACCCCACATTGAGCTCTGCTCACAGCTCAGAACCAGGAGCCTGCTGCGGATTCTGTGTCTCCTTCTCTCTCTGCTCCTCCCCTACTCATGCTCTGTCTCTCTCCTCTCTCTCTCAAAAATAAAAACATTACAATAAAATCAAACAAAATAAAATAAAATAGCATTTCTTCCCAATGTCAGATAGTTTCTGCTCTTAATGCACAAGTTTAAGACTCTGTTTCCTCAGCTGTAAATGGATATAAAAATGACACCTACTTTATAGCATGGAGGTAAGGATTGCCACCACAACTCCTGGCACACAGTAGGTACTTAATAAATGCTAGCTAATACTGGCCATTAAGCTTTGTTAAAAAGAAAACCACAGACTCCAATGGCTTCACCAAACCAGAGCTTAGTACCTAACCTAATTGCAGTTTCACCGCTCCCCCCCCCCCGGAAAAGTAAATCTTAACCTATTAATCAGGGATTTTCTGATAAGCACCCATACAGTTACCTCTCACCTGGGCCCCCTCCATAGCTTCCCGCCCCCACAAAGCGTCCCCTGCTCTTTTCCCTAAGGGAAGGTGATCTTGCAAGAAAAAAACCTTTCTTTTCTTTTGCTTACAACTTTCTTGCCCCTTTGCTTCCTGTGTATTTTGTAAAACTCCTTGGAGCGCCCCTCTACTTGCTAGATGCTAGATGGGACGCTCGCTGCAGGATTCATGAATCATTTAATAAAGCAAATTAGATCTTTAAGCTTCCTTGGTAGAGTTTTGTTTTTTTAACAGATTTTTCCCCTACAGATCTACAATCCCTTATCTGCAATCTGAAATGTATAAAGCTCTGAAAACTCCAAAGTGTTTTTGTAAGTTTGCCATCAAAACTCATTTGATAGCAAAACTTAATGTGAACTGACACCAGGCTATTTATAATCTTACTGAGATAGCCCATTTATTCTGAACATATTAATGTGGTTGATCACTGGATCTGACTCCAGGATAAGCACCAAATCGCCTTTCTAAAATCTGAAAGTTTTTGAATTCTGAATCACCTCTTGCCCATCGAGTTTGGAGAGAGGACTTTGAGCTTGTCGTAGGGGCATAAAATGACCTGGCTGTGGTCAAAGCCAGGGCCTCCCCGCTACAGAGAGTGGGGAAACCCTTGTTACCACCGGAGCCTTAGAGGTGAGAGAGACGGAGGAGGGAGGAAGACCTATCAGAGGGGGTTTTGGTTATGACATAAACTGACTGGTTGATTTAAGCAGCAAGGGAACTTGTTGGAAGGGTATTGGGTTCGTGCCAGGGTATTGGTATATGGGGGAATCAGGCTCACAGACCTCCGGGCCAAGAAGCCACTGTCGGGAAGCAAGAATTCCTTCAAGAGCTCTTCCAGCTGGACTAAGAATCAAATTGACATGAGAGATTAACAGGAGAAAATAAAATCGAATAGAGTACATACAGGGAATCCACACAGACATGGAAATTCCAAAAACAGTCAGGCAAAATGAGAAATGCTTTGTCATTCTGAACTAAGGAGAAGGGAGTAGGGGTCTGGGAGTTTGGCTCAAAGTGTAATTAATGCACTTGCCAGAGCAATAAGAAGAGTAGATGTTTGGTAATTAGATGTTTGCCCTGGCATACAGATGGGTCACTGAGATAAAATCTATCCTTGTTAAAATCCTTATTCTAGGAAAGGCCCTCCCCCTCCCCCCCATTTAGATTCTTCTTTGTGGCTATAGGAGGGATAAGTTTCTTTTCAGTCTGCAGGGTCTCAATTGCTGTCAGCTCTAAGTAATCCACTGCCAAAGTGGCACATTCAGGAGCAGAGGGGCCGTCTTGAACCCTTACCACCAAAATCACCCACAGGAGTGGTCAGGTGAGTAACAGCCCCAAAGCCGCAGCCTGCAGTGTTAATCCTGATCCACCGACACCAGATGACAGAGGCCATTTTCTCTCAGCTGCTGCTGCACCCATGGGGCACTGTCTGTCTGTCTTTGCTTTTTTTTTTAAAATGTTTTATTTATTTTTAGGAGAGAGAAAGAGAGACAGCGTGAGCAGGGGAGGGTCAGAGAGAGAGGGAGTCACAGACTGAAACAGGCTCCAGGCTCTGAACTGGCAGTCAGCACAGAGCCCGACGCGGGGCTCGAACCCACGATCCGTGAGATCATGACCCAAGCGAAAGTCGGACGCTTAACCGACTAAGCCACCCAGGCGCCCCTGTCTGTCTTTGCTTTGAATTCCAAGCGGGAATGTCTTGATTGGCAGAACCAATGTCACATGACAGTGCCCAGTCTGCAAGGGAAGCTGAGAAAACACACATCTAAAGACTTTTGCCTTTAAACCGAGAGGCATTTCTGTCTCCTGCCATGACTCCTCAGGAAGGGATTCCTCTAGAAAAGGAACCAGAGTTTAGTTGCCAGAGAACCAAAGCAAATAAGAACAAGCAAAGGCTCAGTAGCAACAGCTTCCCAGAGAGAGGACTGGTTCTGCCAGGGCTTGGAGAGTGAGCAGACCCCAGCTGGAAAGGTGAAAGAGTTTAGAATCTGGGCAGGGACCTATATGTCTGGCTAGAGGGTGTTTACTGGATGATCTGCACTGAGCTAAACACTTCATTCTCATTTAATTTCACAACTGCAGGTAGCAAGGGGGCTATGAGCATTTTTCAGAGCAGAATCTAAGAATCAAAGAGGTTAGATCAACTTGCCCAAGATCCCGCAGCTAGAAGGTAGAGGAGCTGGGATTTGAGTACAAGCATTGACACCTTGCTGCTAATCCCTACACTATACAAGCAGGAAATAGGTTCCATATGGTGTGTCTGTCCTTATCGATTGACAAGTGACTGCTTGGAGCCCTGCATCCAGAAGTTGTCTCTGAGATATAATTTAAGAAGGGCTATGACCAATTAGTGATGTCTTCTAAGCAAATTTGGCCTGAGAACTCAAAATTCACACATTTTCAAATAGACATACAACATTTATCCAAATCGACCATAAACTGAGCTATCAAAAAAGAACATATTTCAAAAGATTGGAGTTATTCAGACTATATTCCATAGTCATAAAGGGAACAAAATTATGAATCAATAACAAAAGAAAAATAGAAAATTCCCAACTCTATAGAGTTAAACATTATCCTGGTCAAAGAAGAAATCAAAATGGAAATTAAAAAAAAATTGAACTAAATGATAATGAAGATATGACACACCAGGGCGCCTGGGGGGGCTCAGTCAGTTAAATGTCCGACTCTTGATTTCAGCTCAGGTCATATTCTCACGGTTCGTGAGTTCAAGCCCCACATTGGGCTCTGCGCTGACAGCATGGAGCCTGCTTGGGATTCTCTCTCTCCCTCTCTCTCTCTGCCCCTCCCCTGCTCAAAAAACAAAACAAACAAAACCAAAACACTTTAAAAGAAAAAAAAAAAAGATATGACATACCAAAACTTGCGGGATGTTTTCTTCCCCTAACACAACTAACACAGTTGTGTTCCCCTAACACAACTGTTAGGGGAAATTTTGTAGCCCTAAAATGTATAATATTAGAAGAGGGGAAAGGCTTGAAAATTTATGATTAAAGTGTCCATCTCAAGAGGCCGAAAAAGAATAGCAAATCAAACCCAGGGAAAGAAAAGAAAATAATAGAAAAGAGCAGAAATGCAAATCAACAATGTTAATTAGTTTTTTGAAAGAATTAATAACATTGAGTAAGTCATATCTACCATAGGCTAGATCATGCCAGGTAGAATCCTTATTTTATTTTTTAAGTTTTTATTTCTATTTATTTTTTTTAAAGTAAACTCTGTACCCAACCTGGGGCTTGAACTCACAACCCCAAGATTAAGAGTTGCACACTCCACTGACTGAGCCAGCCAGCTGCTCTTGGTAGTATCTATTTCTAGAAACTTCTATCTTTGAAATGATATATGCTCATAAAAGTGTTAGTTACATTGAATTTGAATGAGAGCAAAGAGACACTGAATATTTAAGGGATAGCGAGTAATTCAGTTTGGTTGGAGTTACATTATCAGACTTCATTTTAGTGACAGAAGAGCCAAAATCTCTGCCTTAAGCAGAGACCCTTTGTTTGCATAACAAAATCGCAGAGTGAGCTCTGGCTTTGAGCACAGTTGACCTTAGACATCCAAATGGAGTCGTAGCAATGGCTCTTCATGTGTTTTCTCTTCTTCTTATATTCATTTCTCTGGCATGTCTCCAGCCTAGGCTGGAAGGGCAGGGGGCTACTTCAGTGTTCCCATGGTGATGGCCCAAGTGTAAAAGGACAAGCTCAAATGCACAAGTCTTTTTCATGCATCCACACGTGTCTCACTTGCTAACACACTATTGGTCAAAGCAATTCACGTGGCCAAGCCTGACATCAAGGGCTGGGGAAATTCCCTGCCCATCTTGAGGTTATGACAAGGACATGGGGTGAAAAATTGGGACCATTATTCAATCTACACAGATATCAACTCAGTATTGGGTCATAGGGGTACATGCATGTTTAATTTCACTTACATACTACCTGATTGTTCTCTAGTCCCACTCACAATTCACCAGGGTGAATGTTTCCCGAAGTCTTTTCCAATGCTCAGCATTGTCCAGCTCTCTTGTTTTTGCCAGCCTGATGGATGTGAAATGGCATCTCACTGATGCTTTACTTTGTGTGTCTCTGATTATGCATGCATCTAAGCATCTCTTCACATCTTGTTAGGCATTTGGATTTCCCTTCTGTGAGTTGCCTATTCATATCCTTTGCTCATTTTCCCTGATGTTTTAGTTCCCTTTCTTGTTGATATGCAGGCGTTCCATGCATAGTCTAAGTATTAATCCCTTGTCAGCCTCAGACATAGCGAAATCCCTTACCAGTTCTCTATCTGTGAATTTTGTTTTTACGGTCCTTCGCTGAGCAAAATCTTTGATATAATCAAATCCGGTATTTCTTGTCTTATGGCTTGTGCTTTGGGTCTAATTTAAGAAATACTTTTCCCATCTCTAGATCACAAAGATATTCATATTTAGAGCTTTCATACATCTGAAATCTACATTTGTGGTGAGTAAAGCTATGAAGCCAGTTTTGTTTCATTGTTTCCCATATAGTGAGCCAGTTTTCCCACTCCTTCCTTCTTCAATTTAGGATGCCACTCCTGTTTTACAGCAGATCTATCTACCTGGCTGCCTACCTTTCTATCATCTATTATCTTTATATCTATAATTGATGTATCTATTTTTCTATATTTATATTATCTGATGAGATACAACTTCTCCCATTTAGTTCTTCTTTTACAGACTGACTCTGGGCTTCATTCTTCCCTATATACTTTAGAATAATCTCATTTGTTTTCTCCTAAACAAAGTCCATCTAGAATTTTGCTTGGGATTGTACTGGATTTGTAGATGAATTTGAGAAGAGCCAGTTATTTTATGATGTTATGTCGCCCTAAACACAAGTATGGAATTAGGTACCTATTTATGTCCTCTTTTATGTCCTTTAATAGAATTTTCTTTTAAGATCTTTTTTTTGGGGGGGCGCCTGGGTGGCTCAGTCAGTTGGGCGTCCAGCTTTGGCTCAGGTCATGATCTCACAGTTCGTGGGTTCAAGCCCCCCATCAGGTTCTGTGCTGACAGCTAGCTCAGAGCCTGGAGCCTGCTTCGGATTCTGTGTTTACCTCTCTCTCTGACTCCCTCCCCCGCTCACACTGTCTCTCTCTCTCTCTCAGAAATAAATAAAACATTTAAAAAATCTTTTTTTTTTTTTTAAGTAATCTCTGTAGCCAGTGTAGGACTCAAACCCACAACCCCAAGGTCAGTGGTCCCATTCTCTACCAACTGAGCCACCCAGACGCCCCCTGAATTACTTTTTTAAGACTTTATTTTATTTTTAAAAAATGTTTATTTATTTATTTTGCGAGAGAGAAAGAGAGTGTGAACAGGGAAGGGGCAGAGAGAGAATCCCAAGCAGGCTCCCCACTCTCAATGCAGAGCTTGATGCAGGGCTCCATCTCATGAACTGTGAGACCATGATCTGAGCCAAAATCAAGAGTCAGACATTCAACCAACTGAGTGACCCAGGTGCCCCAAGATTTTTTTTTTTTAAGTAATCTCTACACCCAACGTGTGACTTGAGCTTACAACCCCGAGGTCAAGAGTTACATGCTTTACCAATTGAGCCACCCAGGTGCTCTTCTCTTTAATAGAATTTTAAACATTTCACCTTAGAGATCTTTTCCATTCCTTAAATTAATTTTTAGATACTAAGGTTTTTTAAAGTTTATTTGTTTTGAGAGAACGCATGCATCTGCATGTTAGGGAGAGGCAGAGAGGCAGGGAGAGAAAATCCCAAGCAGGCTCCACATTGTCAGCACAGAGCCCGAAGTGGGGCTGGAACCCAAGAACCAAGAGATCATGACTTGAGCCAAAACCAAGAGTTGGACACTTAACCGACTGAGCCCCCCAGGTGCCCCAATTTTTAGATATTTTAATGTCAAGTTTAGGTTTTTAAAACTTTTGAAACAATCTCAATCATACAGGAAAGTTGCAAAAACAATACAAAGAAGTTTTCTCTGTAAACTATTTGAGGTTGCCAATCTGATGCTCCATCATCCCCACATACTTCATTGAGTATCTGTAAGCAAGGACAGTCTCATGTAGCCACAGTGTAACTATCACAATTGGGAAATTGACATTGATACATTATTACCATCTCCATCTCATCCTCAGGCCTCATTCAAGTTTCAACAATAATCTCAATAACACTTTAAAACTTTTTAAAGTTTTATTTATTTATTTTGAGAGAGAGAGAGACAGTGCAAGCATGGGGAGGGGCAGAAAGAGAGAGAATCCCAAGCAGGCTTTGCTAGACCAGGCAAAGCCAGATGTGGGGCTCGAACTCACGAACTGTGAGATCATGACCTGAGCTGAAACCAACAGTAGGTTACTCAACTGATTGAGCCATCCATGCACCTCCTCTCTCGGTTTTTGTTTTTTTAGAGAGAGTGTGTGAGTGGGGAGAAGGGGGCAGAGGTAGAGAGAATCTTTTTTTTAATGTTTTATTTATTTTTAAATAATCTTTTGATGTTTATTCATTTTTGAAATTTTGAGAACCAGAGAGATACAGCACAAGCAAGGAAGGGGCAGAGACAGAGAGGGAGACACAGAAACCGAAGCAGGCTCCAGGCTCTGAGCTGTCAGCACAGATCCCAATGTGGGGCTCAAACTCATGAACCTAATCATGACCTGATTAAGCAACTGAGCCACCCAGGTTCCCCTATTATATTTATTTTTGAATGAAAGAAAGCAAGAATGGGGATGGGTCAGAGAGAGGGAGATATAGGATCCTCCCTCCCTTCCTTCTCTTTCTTTCTTTCTTGCTTGCTTGCTTTTTCTTTCTTTCTTTCTTTTTATTTTCAAAGAGACAGAGGATCTTAAGCTGGCTCCGTGCTCAGGGTGAAACCCAATGTGGGGCTCCATCCCATGACCCTGGGATCATGACCTGAGCTGATATCAAGGGTCAGATGCTCAACCGACTGAGCCACCCAAGTGCCCCTCTCAATAACATTATTTATGGCAAAAGGAATCACGTGTTCAAACCACACCTTGCATTTGGTTTTAATGTCTTTGTAATTTCCTTTGGTTTGAAACAGTTCCTCAGTCTTTCTTTGGCTTACTGACCCTGATACTTTTGGAGAGCACAGGCAAGTTATTTTACAGAATGTCCCTGAATTTAGGTTTGTCTGATATTTCCTCACAATTAGAGTCAGATTGCACATCTTTGGCAGGAACATTACAGAGGCAGTGCTGTATCCTTCCCATGGCACCCTATCAGATGACACACAATTTCTGTTTGTCCCATTGCTAACGGTGTTTACTTTGATCACTTGATTAAGGTGGTATCTGACAGGTTTTGCTATTGTCAAGTTTTTCTTTTCCCCTTTGTAACTGAAAGTATTTTGTGGAGTGATTCTTTAAAAGTATGTACATATTCTAGGAGCTCCTGGGGGGCTCAGTCAGTTGAGCATCCGACTTCAGCTCAGGTCATGATCTCACAGTTCATGAGTTTGAGCCCCACATGGGGCTCTGTGCTGATAGCTCAGAGCCTGGAGCCTGCTTTGGATTCTGTGTCTCCTTCTCTCTCTGCCCCTCCCCTGCTCGTTCTCTCTCTCTAACATAAAAAATAAACATTAAAAAAATTTTTTTAAGTATATAAATATCCTAGGGACACCTGGGTGGCTTAGTCGGTTAAGTGTACAACTCTTGGTTTCAGCTCAGGGAACGATCTCACGGTTTAGTGAGTTCAAGCTCCAAGTCCAGCTCTGCACTGGGCAGCTTGGAGCCTGCTTAGGATCAATCTTTTTCTGTCTCTGTCTCTGTCTCTCTGTCTCTCTCCCTCTCTCTCTCCTTTTCCCCCACTCATGCTATCTCTGTCTCTCTTAAAATAAGTAAATGAACTTTAAAATAAATAAACAAAAATATATTCTTTTTTTAAAGTTTATTTTGACAGAGACAGAGATAGAGCATGAGTTGGGGGGGGGGACAGAGAGAGAGAGAGAGGGAATTCTAAGCAGGTTCTGCACTATCAGTGCAGAGCCTGATGCAGGGCCTGAACTCACAAACCCATGAGATCATGACTGATCTCACCCAGGTGGCTCATGACTGAGCCACCCAGGTGCCCCTGTGTTTAAATATTTTTTATGTTAATTTGGGGGGGTGGGAGAGAGAGAGAGACAGAGAGAGAAAGAGAGAGAGAGAAAACACATGTACATGTGGGGGAGGGGCAGAGAGACACACGCACAGAATATGAAGCAGGCTCCAGGCTCTGCTGTCAGTGCAGAGCCAGAAATGGGGCTCCAACTCACAAACTGTGAGATCATGACCTGAGCCAAAGTCAGACGCATAACTGATGGAGCCCCCAGGTGCCCCGAGTAGAGAATGATACTCAGAAGCCAAGATCTGAGTACTAGGTGTGCTCATTGCTGCTGGAGTTTCACTGCCTCCAGCCCTCAGTGGACAGAGCAAGAGAACATATGTTACCCTCTTCACTCTGCTCAGACTCTGACATCTCATGCCAGGCTTCCCCCTGCTGGATCCTCCTTGCCCCACTTGGGCCCCAAGACCCCAATAGGCCACCCTCTGCACAGATGTCACCCTGTGCCCCATCCAGTGGCTTTAGGACTGAATATTTTGGGGAAAGAAAAGAAAAGAAGAAGAAGGAAGAAGCAAATTCCCTAGGTAGTTAGATATTTTATTTTCCTTTATATTTTCCAGTTGGTTATGGCTGATATGGAAAAATGCTGTGAATTCTTATAGGTAAGTCTTTTATTGGGTAATTATTGCATTATTTTTGTCTGTAGGTGACTATATACTCTGTACATGATGACAGTTTTACCTCTTTTTAAATTTTTTTTTAATGTTTTATTTATTTCTGAGAGAGAGAAAGACAGCGTGAACAGGGGAGGGTCAGAGAGAGAGGGAGACACAGAGTCTGAAACAGGCTCCAGGCTCTGAGCTGGCTGTCAGCACAGAGCCCAGCACGGGGCTCGAACCCACGAACTGTGAGATCATGACCTGAGCCGAAGTCAGATGCTTAACCAACTGAGCCACCCAGGCACCCCTATAGTTTTACCTCTTATCTTCCAATCCTTACACTTCTTTTCCTTTTCTTTGTAATGCCAGCTACAGCACCAGGGCTAAATTAATAGTAGCTGTGATATCTAGTATCTGAGTTGTCTGTGATTCTAGAGGGCACCTAAAGTTTGTCCATTGAGACTGTATTTGCCTTGGAGCACCTGGGTAGCTCAAGGGGTGGGGCAGCGAGAGAGAGAGAGAGAGAGAGAGAGAGAGAGAGAGAGAGAGAGAGAGAGAGAGAGAATCCCAAGCAGGGTCCACACTGTCAGCTCAGAACCGGTCATGAGGCTTGATTGCATGAATGGGCAATCATGACCTCAACTGAAATCAAGATTTGGATACACTGAGCCACTCAGGTGCCCCAATGGATGAATTTTCTGATTGTTTAATTCCCCTTTCTTATCTCTAATAAACTCCATTTGGCCACAATTTAAAAACAACAACAACAACAAAAAAACGTAGGATTCAGTCAACCAGTATTTTATTTAGGATTTGTATCTTCATGTTCATAGGTAAAATAAACCTGTAATTTTCTTTTCTTGTCTTGTTCATTTTTCCAATTTTGAAAGTAAGATTATACCACCTAATAAAATGTGTTAAACAATTGTCTCCCACCTTTCTCCTGGCCCTCCCACTTTAGAGTTGAGGCTCTGATGCCCAGAGAAAGGGATGGGTTTGATAAAGATCACACAGGGGGTTAGAGACATGTTCTGTCCTGGAAAAGATCCTTCTGGGAGATGACACCCAGTCTGGGCCCCTCTGTCGGGCACCAGGTCTCCAGCCACCTCATGGCTGTCTGTTCTTAGCTCTACCAATCAGGGAAAGAACACCGGGGTCTCAGATTGGAGTCTTTGCTTTGCCACAAGCCTTTGCCTCTGTGATCTTGTGTGTTCATTTTTTCCCCTGTAAAATGAGGGCATGGGATCAGGCGGCCCCGAGGACTGCTCTGTCCCGAACAGTCGAGGCCATTGCATTCTCAGGCACCCTCCTAGGGCTTTAGGCCAGGCTTCAGAGGCACAAATGGAATCTGATAAAGGAGTAACAGGGTGGGTGCATGGTCCACACAAGCAGCCTTGGCCCTGTTTGTAATCCCAGGCTTGGCTGAATTTGCAGTCTGGTATGGATCCCCATGTCTCAGAGAATAGGCTCTAGGTATCTGCTCAGACACCAGGCAGGGGAACAAAGGGATCGAGGAGAAGGACCAGGAAAAAGAAGAGGCTGCCTTACCACTTACTGGCAGGGAAATCAAGCCTGGAGGGCAGCGGCCCCACCCAGCACCCCCCTGGCTCTACAGGGGAGCCTCTCATCAAGGCAGGGGAGGACTCGAGGCCCGAGGCCTGGTGAGGCCCTCTCTGGCTGCTGGGTCTGAGACTCTGCCTGGAGGTTGTGTCTGGGGCCCTGGCTCTCCTGGAGTCTGACTGGTTCTGTCCATCCTTCCTCTCTCAGACCCCCTCCCCCAAATGTGGCTTCTCTGTCCCATGTTCCCACTCTGCTTTCTAACTCCTAGCTTGCAAATCCCTAATAGCCATCTCATTCCCCTACTCCCAGCCCAGATCCGAGCCTGAACTCTGCCCTCTTCAAGCCAGCATAGTTCCCTTCCCGTCCCCAGGCTCACCCAACCTCCTTTTCTCCTTCTCCTTCTTTGTCTTCATCTTCCTTCTTTCTTCTTCCTTCTTCTTCCTTCTTCCTCCTTCTTCCTTCTTCCTCCTTCCTCCTTTGATTTTATTTTTAAGTAATCTCTACATCCAACATGGCACTTGAACCCACAACCTTGAGATCAAGTGTCACATGCTCTCCCGACTGAGCTAGCCACGCACCCCAGCAAGACTACTTCCTAAGCTAGACTGGGTTCTTCATCCTGTTTTGCCCAGAACATCCCTGGTCACCCAGCATAGTCTGGCTTTGGGCACAGAGAAACAGCTAGTATGAATTTGTTTTCCTTTTGGCTCATCAAGGCTTGCTCCTTTCTGCCCACAAAGCTGTCCTTCCTCTTCCCAGAGACACTCCGTGAGCCCTCACACTGCTCGCTCCCCACCCCACTGAGCTGGGGCACCCCACCCCACTCCTAACCCTTCTCCCCACTCAAATGGGGCTCCATGCTAACCTGGGCCCCCTTCCAGCCTGCATCATTGCAGGCTTAGGCGCCTTGACTTAAATGCACCAAGTGCTGCCCCTTGCTGGCCAGTCTGGTATAAAAGCTGCCAAGTTTTCCAAGCCCGGGGATGCCCGCGGGGCCACCCCTTGTGCCCTTCCAAGTTGTGAGAACTTACTGCACTTTGCCTAATTGAATCTTCACAGCAATTTATGATGTAGGTTCTGTTATAATCCCCATTTTACAGATTGGAAACTAAGACACTGAGATGGTAAGCCACTTAACTAAAGGGTAGAGCCAGTTTTGAACCCCAGGCAATGAATAACAAGCAGAGCAGCTCATAACCTGCCTCTCCCGTAGGATCTAGAACTGCACTGGGCTCTTTAAATACGTCTCCTTAAGCCTTCTCTCTCACTTTCCACAACCTGGTATCAAAGCTATCAAGGTTCTCCACTTGCTCCACACCTTCAACACTCCTTCCATAAACACAGCCTGCAGGCCTCCCCGCTCTCAGCCGGGGACCCTCACATCGCCCACAAAATAGGCAAAACTCCTCACACCGGCCGCCTTCCCCAACCCCCCTCCACCACCCAGCGCTGGCCAGTCAGCCCTGGCCCCCTGGTCCCATTCCTTCCTGTCTTCATCTAGTGATCGCCTCCTTAGGGCACCTTCCCCCCTCTGAGCCAGACTGTCCCCGGATGTTCAACATGCTGAAGTCTTTCTCATCCTAAAAGTGCATTCAAACAACTTCCACCTACCCCACTCCCGCCCCTCAACTCTCAACTCAAGCTACCCTCCTATTTCTCCTCCTGGCAAAGTTCCGGAAGAGCTGTCTGCTCTCACTGCGCTCACTTGCCCGCTTCCTCCTCTATCTTCTGTGGTCTGGGCCATTTGGGTTTAGGGTTAGGTCACCACACTGTCCAAGTCACCAAACTCAGCGGACATGGCTCAGGCTCAGGACACTCAAGCCCCTTCAGCAGCACATAATGCTGGCTACATGCTCCTTCTGGAAGCCCTCCCTCACTCTCCAGTTTCTGGCTCCTGGTTCTCCCCCGCCCCCGCAGTGCTGTACCTGGCCTTAGCTGCTGGCACTCCTCAGCACTGGGTCCTGGACCCTCTTCTTCCATCTCACACTCTCTCCCTGGGCAGTCGTGGCCACACCCCCGTAGGTGCTGATGACTCCCAAACACTTCTCGCCCAGGGTGTCTCAATTGTGGGTGACTGGGCGCACCAAGGGACCAGCAAAACAGCTAGAGACGTTCGTGGTTGTCACAGCTAGGGAGGTGCTACTGCCATCTAGTGGGCAGAGGCTAGGGATGCCGTTACAATTCTCACAATGAACACAGCAGCCCTCATGACAATTAGCCAGCCTCAGCTGTCAGCAATGCCAAGACTGGGGACCCCATTCTAGCCCAGCTCTTCCTCTGAACCCCAGGCCAGTGCTTCCAGCCACTTGTACCATGTCTCCACTTGGGTGTCTCGAGCATACCTCAGGCCCAATCTGTCCAATCCAACTTGTCATGTCCCCCAACCTGATTCTCTAAGGATCCCTCCCACCATCAACCTGGGAGTCAGCCTGGAAACCTCTCTTGCTCACCTCAATATGCAATCCGTCTCCAGCTACTGGCCAGCCTGTCAACCTCTCTCCAACACTATCCCAGGTGCCATCATCCCCGGCCTAGGCTTTTAAGAAGAACATAACCATAACCATTCTGTCTGGTCTCCCGGGGCTGTCTCAGGGGGCCCCCTCCAGACTTTTCACCACCAGCCAGAGTGGTCCACATCACAGTGCAGATCTGATTATGACATCTCCACATCTGAAACACTGATGGCTTCCCATTGCTCTTTGGATCAGGACCCCAAACCTTAACACAGCCAGCAAGGCCCACATGTTCTGGCCCCTGGTAATTCCCCAGCCTCTCTAAGGGCCTCTACTTACACACTTCATTGCACTCGGCCACCAGGGCCCTGTTTTTCAGTTCTTCAAATCCACAGGACTCCCTCCCACCCCTGGACCTTTGCATATGCTGTTCCTGTTCTGTCTGGACTGCTCTCCTTCCCACCTCCACTCCTTCACCTAGTTAGCTACTATTCACCCTTTAGATCTCACCTCAGAGATCACGTCCTCAGTGAGACCCTATATGACCCTGGAGGGGTCAAGTTCTACGGTAAACCCTCTCAAAAAGCCATGTTTCTTTCCTGCCAGAAACTTACTTTACATTGTAATTCTGCTCATTCATGCAATGACTTGATTAATGTCTGTCTCCTGACTTGACTCTGTGCCTGCTCACCAGCCCCTAATTCAGGCAGAGCACATAGAGGGGTCGACACAACCTTTGAAGGATAGAGTGGGTGAAATCCAGTCTCTCCACCTGGCCGCGCAATGATCACACCAAGAAATATCTGAGTTATCACATTTCCACCCCTGAAAGGCTTTGCTTCCATTCCTTCTTCTTCTTCTTTTTCTTTCCATTCCTTCTTATATTTTGTTGTCTCTTACCAAAGCAATCAATACTTGTTGTGGAAAACCAGAGAATACAAAAACAAAGCAAGGAAGATATACTCCTATACTATTTGGCAAACTACTTTCTCTCCTAAGCAATAAAACATGGCCAATAGGCTTCAAAAAGTATATCTCTGTAAAATTGTTTTTCCTGCAAAATATCCTATTATATGTTGGGGCGCCTGGATGGCTTAGTCGGTTAAGCGTCCGACTTTCGCTTGGGTCATGATCTCGCGGTTCATGGGTTCGAGCCCCGCATCGGGCTCTGTGCTGACTGCCAGCTCAGAGCCTGGAGTCTCTTTCGGAGTCTGTATCTCCCTCTCTCTCTGACCCTCCTCTGCTCATCCTGTCTCTCTCTCTCTGCACTAGAAATGCATAAAAATAAAAATAAAAAAATCTTAAAAAAAATATCCTATTATATGTAAAAGAGCATAGATTTTCTCTCACTAGGCCTGCTGCATTGGAATCGCTGTGAAGCATGTTAAGATACAGATTTTAAACTCTACACTCAGGAGACTCTGACGTGGGTCCCAGGTGTTGCTACTTTTATTTATTTGTTTGTTTTAACATTTATTATTTATTTTTTGAGAGACAGAGACAGAGAGAGAAAGAAAGACAGCATGAGCGGGGGAGGGGCAGAGAGAGAGGGAGACACAAAATATGAATCAGGATCCAGGCTCTGAGCTGTCAGCACAGAGCCCAGTGCAGTGCTTGAACTCACGAACTGTGAGATCATGACCTGAGCTGAGGTTGGACACTTAACCAACGGGGCCACCCAGGCGCCCCAAGGTATTGCTACTTTTAAATTTTCCCCTGGAGATTCTGAGAGGCATACCAGGGCTAGGAACCACTGACTGAACCAAACCCTCTCCTTTTTTTTTTTTTTTTTTTTGCCACAAATGGAGGATCCAACATTTTGTTATTTCTTTTGTACAGCAATTAGAATCTTATGCCTGCCCTAGCAAATGTCCTAGATTATTTAAGAAAGTTGATTCTCAGGGTGGCCTTGGACATTGATAAAGTTGATGGAGCCACACCACCAAACTGCGCTCTCGCTCAACTTGGTCTCTTCTCCAGAGTTAAGTCAATATTGACTGGATCTCAGAGGGTAAGGCATTGGGTGGCTGAAGCATGATTTTTGTTTCTGCTTTTTTAAAATGTTTATTTATTGTTGAGAGAGAGAAAGTGGGAGGGTGGACAGAGAGAGAGAGGGAGACAGAGAATCCGAAGCAGGCTCTGTGCTGTCAGCAAAGAGCCCGATGTGGGGCTTGAACTCACAAACCGTGAGATTATGACCTGAGCTGAAATCAAGAGTCGGATGCCTAACTGACCGAACCACCCAGGTGCTCCATGATTTTCATTTCTTCACTTCATGCCCTTTTGTTGCACTGAGGATGAAATCCAAATCTTGAAGGTGGCCCACCAGGCTGCGGTGATCTGGTCCCTGCCGGCCTCTCCTGCCCTCCCTCCCTCTCGGCCAGGGCAGCCCTGGCTTCCATGTGACTCCCCACGATGTGAGGTGGCGCTGCTTCCCTCCTGAACATCTTCCCTCGTCTCTGTAACATTCTTCTCTCCAAGCCTCACCTTCCTTGGGTCTCAATTTGAATGTCCTTCTCCAGAGGGGCTCCCTCTGACCTAATGTGTCTTCCTCTATCCTCTCCTACAGCTACCCGTGCCTCATAACCCACAGGTGCCGTCCGGAATAGGCTTAGGTGTGGGATAATTGGCTGCTGTTGGCTTCATTCTCTGGAATATGAGCTCCGCAAGAACAGAGACTCATGTGGCTCTTGTTTGCTATGAACCCAACACTAGCAGGATCCCTGACACGTGGTAGGTTCTTAGTACAGACTCAGTTAAAGGGGCCAAAGGAACAGAGGTGAAGGCATTACTCTCCCAATTTTTAAAAAAATATTTTATTTATTTTGGAGAGAGAGACAGCATGAGCAGGGGAGGGTCAGAGAGAGAGGGAGACCCAGAATCCAAAGCAGACTCCAGGCCCTGAGCTAGCGGTCAGCACAGAGCCCGACGCGGGGCTCGAACCCATGAACCGTGAGATCATGACCTGAGCCGAAGTCGGACGCTCAACCGACTGAGCTACCCAGGGGCTCCTCTCCCAATTTTTAAAAGGAGCACAACAGAGGTCTGAAATGCCAAGAGACTCACCCAGCAAGTCAGTGGAGCTCTGGGACCTCACCCCGGGTCTGTAGACCGTGCAGAGGGTGCTCCCCACCATCCCTACTGAGGTCGTGTGAGTCAGCCGAAGTCACTGGGTTAACAAGGTAGACAGGATTCACAGCCTGGCTTCTCCATCTGTTCTTTCTACTACAACAAACGACAGCCCACACATTTTTGTTGGGTGCCTACTAAGTGCCAGTGCCAGTGACTGTGCTGGCAGCTGGGGGGGCAGCGTGAAGCAGCAGACACATTCCCGCACACTCCTGGTGCCCACCTCACTTTGGGAGGAGGAGGAAGCAAGCAGAAAAGTCCGGTAACAATTATGAATCCTGATATCTGCCTCAGAAACTTAGCTCTTGCATAGAATTCCCTATTTCTCTCAACCCCAGCCTGTGCCGGAGCGCCCTCCCCTAGCTGGCTAAGCGCGGGCCCTTTCCCAAGGCAGCCCCCGTGCTGCCTTCCCAAGTGCTCACGTCAGGCCACCACCAGGGGGCAGCGGTGCTCCACCTCAGCCAGCCCAGCACGGGCCTGTTTCCGCCACAATCTCAGACTTGGTGTGTGGGCGGGTGGGGGTGCAGGTGACAGCCAGAAAGAGGGGAGAGAAGGGCACTAACCCATGCCCTGGGCTCCCCAGCGAGCGTGCCTTAGGGAATCAGCTCTGTCCAGACCCAGGGAAGAGCTTCTCAGTTGATTTTCCTCCCTTATCTTCCTCCTTTATCGTTCATTCATTCAATAAACATTTTTAATTTTTTCGTTAAACAATTTTTTTAAGTTTATTTAATTATTTTGAGAAGGAGAGAGAGTGTGCGCAGGGGAGGGGCAGGGCGAGAGGGAGAGAGGGAATCCTACGCAGGCTCTGCCCTGTGAGCACAGAGCCCTATGTGGGGCTCAATCCCATGACCTGAGGTGGAATCAAGTTGGATACCCAACCGACTGAGCCACCCAGGTGACCCTAAACCTTTTTTAAAATATTTATTTATTTTTGAGAGAGAGAGCGCTAGTGGGGGGAGGTTCAGAGAGAGACGTGGACAGCGGGCTCCCCGCTAACAGCACTGAGGGCAACGTGGGGCTTGAACTCACAACCGTGAGATCGTGACCTGAGCCATGACCTGAGCTGAAGCTGGACACTCAACCGACAGCTGACTGAGCCACCCAGGCCCTCTGAACTTTTTTTATTTTATAATTTGAGAGAGAGGGACAGAGAGACAGAGAGAGAATCTTCATCAGGCTCCATGCTCAGCGACTCTGAGATCACAGCCCGGGTTGAAAACCTTGGTTGAGTCTGACACTCAACCAAGCGACTGAGCCACCCAGGTGCGCTTCAATGAACTTTTAAAATTAGCCTCATCAGGTAACGGACATTTGGGTTTTCTTCCTACTTTTTGGCAATTATGAGTAATGCTGCTATCAAAGTTTGTGTGCAGATTTGTTTCAAATGAGATATGATATTCTAAAGTTCACCTTTTTAAATAATGCAATTCAGTGGTTCTTAGTATATTCACAAGGTTGTGCAATCATCCTAACTATTTAATTTCAGAACACTTCATCATCCCCCAAAAAGCCCACATACTCATTAGCTGTCACACCCCATCGCACCCCACCGGGCCCTAGAAACCACTAATCTACTTTCTGTCTGTCTCTATGTATCTTCCTGCGCTAGACATTTCATATAAATGAAATCATGTAATATGTGGCCTTCCCTGTCTGGTTCCTCCTGTTTAGTACTATATATTTTTGAGGTTTGTCTGTGTTATAGCGTGAATCATTACTTCGTTTCTTTTTGTTGTTAAATAATATTGCATTGTAATGACATCCCACATTTTATTTATATGTTTGTCAGCTGGTCGACATTTGGGCTGCTTCCACGTTTTGGCAATTGTAAGCAGTGCTGCTATGAACATTCACGAACAGGGCTTTGCGTGGGCTTATGTTTTCATCTCTCTCGCCCATGAACCTAGGAGTGGAAGTGCTGGATCATATGGTAACTCCATGTTAAATTTTTCTGAGGAACTGACAAACTCTAATTGTACCATTTTTCACATTCCCACCAGCAATGTATAAAAACTCTCATTTCTCTACATCCTCACCTGGTTTATTGTAGCCATTCCAGCAGTATGATAGGTTACCTCGTTGTTCACCCAGCCAACTTTTACTGAACACCTACTATATGCCAGGCCCTCGTCCAGGTGAGTCGGGCAGAGATGGCCCTGCCCTCCCAGGGGCTCAAGATCCACTATAGATTTGGATGTGACAGAATAATGAATACACGGACAAGATCAGGAAGCAGAAAGTGCTATGAGCGCTTGACACAGACTAATGGATGGCACAGAAGGGGCAGTGGCGGCCCCTCCATCTTCTAGGGGATCAGGGTAAGGGCCTCTCTGAGACAGCGACATGGGTGTCGGAATTATCAGGGTGGGAGGAGCCGCCCCACTGAGCCCTGAGGACGAGGTCCTAAGCGCAGGGACAGCAGGAGCAAACGTCCTGACACCTGAGGAGCTTGGTGCTTTCTGGCAACATCAAGAACGCTGTGGGGGCACCTGGGTGGCTCAGTTGGTTGAGCCTCCGACTTCAGTTCAGGTCATGATCTCACGGTTCGTGGGTTCAAGCCCCGTGTTGGGCTCTGTGCTGACAGCTAGCTCAGAGCCTGGAGCCTGCTTCAGATTCTGTGTCTCCCTCTCTCTCTGACCCTCCCCTGTTCACACTGTCTCTCTCTCTCTCAGAAATAATTAAAAATATTAAAAAAAAAAGAAGAAGAAGAAGAAGAAACCGTGACTGGAGCTAAGTGAGCAGAAGGGCGAGGGGAGGAGAAGAGGTGGCAGAGGTGGGCGGAAGTAGGTCACGCAGGCCTTAAGAGGCTTCCATGAAGAGTTTGAATCTAATTCCAACCTTGGTGAGAAGCCACGAAGGCAGAGCATATAGACTCTAAAAAACCCCCTCTTTCTGCGTGTAGAAAAGAGGCTCTCAGGAGACGGGGGCAGAGTTGGGGGACCGGTGAGGACCCCACTGACACAGTGCAGGTGAAGGGTGGTGGCGGCGAGGAGGAGGGGCTGAGTCCGGATATGCTTTGGAGGTGGAGCAGATGACAGACTGGGGGATGGGCTGCAAGGTCTGGAGAAAGGAGAACCGGCTTCTTCCCTCCGGCCCCGCCTATGTGAGCAAACACGCAGACCTCAATGTCCTCNTATGTACATTTTCTGCCTTCAGCCTGGAGACCCAGGACTCCTGCCACAGGACATTTCAGGGTGGTGGCCAGTCTTGAGCAAGCTCCCGTGGCTTCCTAGATCCTCGCCTCGGCGCTGCGGCAGCTCAAAAGAAGACCCTCACCCTGCCCTTGGTGTTCAAGCCTCACTCCAGCTCTGTTCCCACTGCTGCTGGTCCCCAGCAATGCTGCCCCGTTCTCTCCCCGAAGCCATGCTCCCAGCCTGTGCCCCTCCGGCGTTTCCCAAACCTGAGTGAGACATCAACAGGCTCCAAGAGGAAGACCCTCCCCGCCAGGCGTGGAGCGGAATCACTGTCATCACACTGCTCCTCACAACATAAAGCCACATACAGACCCCTTGGGCCTCTATGTAACAATGAAACCAGTTACAAATGAATCACACACACAACTGCAAACCCGGTCACGTTCAGGTGAACAGTCCTTCGTGTCATGTGCCAGACGCTGATGTTTTGTGGAATCAGAATCACCCCTTGGAATAAGGAGGGTGTTACTGACTCTGCTAGTGCACTGGGGGGTTTTGTTCACTTTTGTTTTTACTTTGGAGCTTCTTTTTTTTTTTTTAATGTTTTATTTATTTCTAGGAGACAGAGAGAGAGACAGCATGAGCAGGGGAGGGTCAGAGAGAGAGGGAGTCACAGACTGAAACATGCTCCAGGCTCTGAGCTGGCAGTCAGCACAGAGCCTGATGCGGGGCTCGAACCGATGAACCGTGAGATAATGACCTAAGCGAAAGTCAGACGCTTAACCAACTAAGCCACCCAGGCGCCCCTACTTTGGAGCTTCTATAAACTTTTTTTTTTGTGTGTTTATTTTTGAGAGAGAGCAAGTGCACAAGTGGGGGAGGGGCAGAGACACACACACAGAATCCAAAGCAGAGTTCAGGCTCTGAGCTAACAGCACAGGGTCTGATGTGGGGCTTGAACCCATGAACCATGAGATCATGACCTGAGCCCAAGTCGGATGCTTACCTGACTGAGCCACCCAGGTGCCCCGAAACTTTTTTTTTTTAAGTAGTTTTCACATCCAGCATGGAGTCCATTGTGGGACTTGAGCTCTCGACTCTGAGATCTAGCCTTGAGCTGAAATCAAGAATCAGATGTATAATCGACTGAGCCACCCAGGTGCCCTAACTTTGGAATTTCTTTGATGTGTGGGCTGACTCAGTTTGGCTACTTCCTTTCCCCTTTGGGCCGGGGGAGACCTCTCATGAAGTGAGCACCTGGGCTCAGCATTGGCTTTCCTTACTGTGAGCATGTTGTCCTTGTGTGTTTTAAGCTTTAACCGGGACTGTTTAAGGACCTTCGTGGGCCCCGGCATTCTTACCTTGGGAGGCTCTAGCGTACCTCTTGTCAAACATACTAAAATGTACCCACACTCCACAACAAATGTGTTTTTTTTTTTTGTTTTGTTTTAAAGAGGAATTTATTTTGGGGGCGCCCGGGTGGCTCAGTCGGTTGGGCGTCCAAATCTTGATTTTGGCTCCGGGCATGATCTCAAGGTTCATGGGATGGAGCCCTGCTTTGGGTTCTCTGCTGACAGCAGACAGCCTGCTTGGGATTCTTTGTTGTTTTTTTAAGTTTATTTATTTTGAGAGAGAGAGAGAGAGAGAGAGGGAGCAAGCAGCAGAGGCAGAGGGAGAGGAAGATAGAAACTCTGAAGCAGGCTCTGTGCTGACAGCAGAGAGCCTGACGTGGGGCTCAAACTCATGAACTGTGAGCTCATGACCTGAGCTGAAGTCAGATGTTTAACTGACTGAGCCACCCAGGTGCCCCCCTGGTTTGAATTCTTTCTTCCTCTTTCTCTGCCCCTCCCCCCAAATAAATAAACTTAAAAAAATAATAAAAAGGAATTTACTTTTATAATTTTGCAATTGAAATTATTTCAGTTAACAGGGTGTGTGCATGTGTGTGTGTGTGTTATTTTGGTTGTTTCTGTTGTTATTTTAGAGTCAACAAAATTTATTTTTCAGGTCTGAAAATTTCCTAAGCCCCTGGAATTGTCTCAGGCCCAAGGGCTGAGCTCATGGTGCTGGAAAACAAACCAGCCAGGCTGAGGCCTGCATCCTTCTCTCCTCATCAGCCCGAGACAATTAAAGCCGTGCTGTTGGCACGAACCAGAGCCGGAGCACAGCCCTGCTCGGCGCTGGAAGAGGGCTTGCGGCTCTGGGCCGTGAGGCCTGGGTCACGTGGAGGACTCACACTAGGTTTTTTTTTTTAAATTTTTTAATGTTTTATTTATTTCCGAGAGAGAGAGACAGTGTGAGCAGGGGAGGGTCAGAGAGAGAGAGGGAGACACAGAATCTGAAGCAGGCTCCAAGCTCTGAGCTGTCAGCACAGAGACCGATGTGGGGCTCGAACCCATGAACCGTGAGATCATGACCTGAGCCGAAGTCGGACACTTAACCGTCTGAGCCCCCCAGGCGCCTCATCACACTAGGTTTACACTCGTTTTTACATGATCACTAAACTCCTAGCGGGGCCAGATTCCTGGGACTACACCTGAGGCTCCCGGGGCCCAGAGAGCCGGGTGTGAGGCCCCCTGGCCCGTGTGAGTCCTGCGTGTTATATGGGCAGTACCTTCCCGAGCCTTTCCTTCCCATCCCCGTCCCTCCCCTGCCCGGTACCCTAATGTGCTAGGAGCTTCTCCACGGCCGTGGCCTCTGGTCTGTCTCTGCCCAGAATGCCCTCCCTGTGCATTTGTATTTGTTTACTTATTTAGGACTATGAGAATTAATATTTTTATTCTTTTTCTTTTTAAATTTTTCTTCTTATTCTTTTTAGTCTACACAATAGTCTCCTTTCTTCCTTTTGTTACAATACCGCCACCACTTTTTCTCATGGAAAAGCCGTTCTGAGATCACAGTGATTCATTCAGACGTAGGCACCTGGCGCAAGCCACGTGCCGGCTGCTGCACCTTCGGTTGCTCTTGAGCCCGCGATGACAGGCGTGTGCGTACACATGTGAACTACATATCCATCTACACTCTGCCCCCTGACCTTGGATATTTCATGCCTCAGGGAGCAAGCTGCGAGGGTCTGAGGCGGGGTCCGTGGAGAGCTGTGAGCGTTCTGTAGGGCAGACACACACCCGCGGGTGAAGGACAGGGTCCTGGGGAGACGAAGGAGCACGAGCTCAGCAGCTCATCTTTCTCACTGGAGCCTCGTATCCAGCCGGGTCTTGGCTCAGAGCTGAGAGTTGATGGGATCCAACTGGCTTCCTGACTAAACTGAGAGTGGCATCTACCCCTGCCTGCAGGTTTTTAGACTCTTATTTTCTTTAAGGTTTTAAACCATCACACAGGTAATACAGGTTCCCTCTAGGAAAATCTGAAAATACAGATACAAGAGAATAAAAATAATCTGTGATCTTGGCACACAGAAATGCTCGTGATTCACTGATTATTTGATACACATACAATACTCTTTAAATTTTAGTTCTCCCTATATATTTTAAAATATTTATTTATTTATTTTGAGAGACGGAGAGATAGAGCATGAGCAGGGGAAGCGCAGAGAGCAAGGGAGAGAAAAATCCCAAACAGGCTCTGTGCTGCCAGCACAGAGCCCAATGCAAGGCTTGAACTCATGGACCATGAGATCATGACCTGAGCCAAAACCAAGAGTCGGGCATTTAACTGACTGAGCCACCTAGGTGCCCCTAAAACTACTTTATTTTATTATTATTTTTTTTATTTTTTAATATATTTTTTATTTATTTCTAGGAGAGAGAGATCGACAGCGTGAGCAGGGGAGGGTCAGAGAGAGAGGGAGATACAGACTCCGAAATTGGCTCCAGGCTCTGAGCTGGCAGTCAGCACAGAGCCCGACACGGGGCTCGAACCCACAAACTGCGAGATCATGACCTAAGCGAAAGTTGGACGCTTAACCGACCAAGCCACCCAGGCGCCCCAAAACTATTTTATTTTTAAGGAATCTCTACACCCAACATGGGGCTCAAACTCACAACCCTGAGATCAAGAGTTGCGTGCTCTACTGACTGAGCCAGCCAGGCGCCACTACCCATGTATATATTTATATTAACTGAGTTTTGACAAATCTTAACATTTTTAGCATGTTTGCTTCACACCCCCCCTTTAAAAAAAACACCAAAAAGGTGTGGTTGAAGCCCCCTGGATGGCCCTTTACAGTTCCTCCTCGGCACCCCTTCCACCCCAAATCAGTCTCTGCACGCATTTGGGGTTTATTATCATGCACACTGTGGATGTTGTTACTTCCGATGAATAGCAGAATTCTGCTTACATCCTTCCTCAACTTGCTTCGAGCTTTATAGCATTATGTGCTAGAGGTGTGTTCATGTTGCTCCCCGGCCCCCTATTCTGTTTCATCATATTGCCCTTCCCAGTTCTGGGGAATGAGCAGACCAGTTTCTTTACTTATTCCACTGATGATTACTTTTGCAAACCACGCTACAGAATGTTCTGGTACAAGTCTTCTTGTGTATAGGAAGGAATACAGATCTCTCTGGGATAAATACCCAGGAAAGAATTGCTGAGTTGCTGGGTACATGCAATGTCATAACCTTCCTTTAGCTTAATTCAGCCACAAATCATGAACATTCCAATAAATATCCTACATCAATATATTTTTAATGGCTATAGAGATTCTGCCAAAAGCTTCTCAGCATAATTATGATAGGCATAATTAGTTTCTATTAAAATCTACTCTGCGAGGGAATGTCTTTACAGCTGCATTTTTGTGCATATCTTTAATTATTTCTGTAGGAGAAATTCCTAAAGGTAGAACTTTTGGATCAAAAGGGATACGTGTTTTCAAGATGTACTTCTTTTTTTTCCTCCTTTTTATTTTTGAGAATTCTTTTAAAATTTTTTAAAAATGTTTATTTTTGAGAGAGACACACACAGAATCCAAAGCAGGCACCAGGCTCTGAGCTGTCAGCACAGAGCCTGATGCAGGGCTTGAACTCATGAACTGTGAGATCATGACCTAAGCCAAAGTCAGACACTTAACCCACTGAGTCACCCAGGTGCCCCTTCTTTTTGAGAGTTCTTGAACCAGCTGCTCTTTCCACCAGCTTCCACCTCTTACAAGGGTACGTGGGCCTTTTTCCCACAAGTCTAGGTCCTTAAAAGCACTGGCCTCTGGAAATCTCACCTGATGTTAAACTCTTAACCTCTCCTGCCCATTCTCCTGGTCCCTGAGCCAAACTCTGGCCTCTGAACTCCCACAGCCCCTAACGACTCCTGTATGGCACCCACATCCCTTCATTTCCTCCGCAGTCATTTGTGTGTGATTTATCTTTCCCTCCAGAGGTAAACATCTTAATACCAGGAACTATTTTCTTCACTATTATTCTTTCATAATTTATACGCCACCAAGTAACATTTACAGCATCGACAGTAAGCTACACATACAGACTGTTAAAAAAAATACATGGACCACTGGAAATATCTGATAAAAATATTCTAAGCCAAGTTACTGCTTTTCCATTTCATTCTACCCAGCAAGCATCCGCTGAGAAAGCCCCCTGGGATAGGACCGTGCTGGGCTCCAGGGAACCAGAAGCAAGCAGAGGCCCTGGGACCTGCCCTTCAGGAGTTCACATCCACCTAATAATGCTGCTTCGAGCACCCTCTCTGCCAAGGCCAAAAAAGAAAATGGAATGGTGCCATGTGGACATGTTTGGTATGATCTCTTTAGCAGACTTTTGTGGACAATGGGGAGAAGCTTCACTCTGAGGGGAGCTCATTCCCCCACCATCTTGCAGAGAGCCAAGGGCATTGTGTTAAGACATGGTTCTATCAGGGTCCTTCCTGGGGGTGAGAATGGGGGTTTCACCAATCTGACCTTGCTATCAAGTGTTCTGCTAGTTTAGTGCTGTTCCCAGAGGAGAGCCACCGGAAGCCTCACACAGCCGCCCGAGTGCCGTGAGTAGCACAGGGTCGGGCTCCTAGTAGGGGCCCAACCACGTGCTGATTCAGCCAACATTTATTTTATTCATTCGTTTTACTGAGCACTTACTATGTGACAGGCATTCAGGCTACATCCTGGGGATATTTTGGTCAATAAAAGACATGGTGACACTTGATGTGTTGCTGGCAGGAATGTAAAGGGACACGGCCACTCCGGAAACCGGTTGGGTAATCTCTGAAGTCTCCACCTGTAACCCAGCAACGCCGCTCACAGGTGTGCAGGCACCTGTGTACACTTTACCCACGTGAAACGAAGCGTTTGTCCACACAGAGTCTTGTAGGCAGATGTTCACAGGGGCACGATTCTGCAGACAAGAGCTGGAGATGATCCAGAAGTCAAGGAGGTGAATGAATGGGTAAAAATTCCACAGCCACACCACAGAATACGGCTGGCAATAAAAAGGAACAAACTATCAACACGCAACAACATCACAAAGCTCAGAGACTTCCTGTGAAGAAGGCAGACCTGGCCCATGTATTGATGATGTGCCATTTCCAGAAAAGACAAAACCCAGGGAGGCAGAAAGCACCCCAGCGATCACCTGGGGATGACGGTGAGCGCAGGGATGGACTGCAAGCCAGGTGAGGGAACTTTGCGGGGTGATTGAAGCTCACCTGAAACTGGATCGTGGTGATTCTCACGCAACTCTGTTAATTTACTAAAAATCATTGAATTATAACCTTAAAATGGGTGAATTTTTGGCATGTAAGGGACTCCTCATGAAGAGACAGGACAAAACACAAAAGACACAGTCATCCTTACATTTCTAGGCTTTACAATCCAACTGGAGAGAGACAAAGGGTAAGTCATCAACAGCTAAGCACAGAGTGATACATTCTTTTTTTAAAAATTAACTTAAGATTTTTATGTTCATTTATTTTATTTTTGAGAAAGAGGAGGGGCAGAGAGAATCCCAAGCAGGATCCATGCTGTCAGCACAGAGCCTGATGTGGGGCTCGAACTCACGAACCATGAGATCATAACCTGAGCCAAAGTTGGATGCTTAACCGATTGAGCCATCCAGGTGCCCCTTTATTTTTTATTTGAGAGAGAGAGAGAGAGAGAGAGAGAGAACCTGCCACATAGTAAGTGCTCAATAAAATTCAACATGGGGCTCAATCCCATGACCCTGGGATCATGACCTGAGTCAAAATCAAGAGTCAGATGCTCAGCTGAACCGACCAAACCACCCAGGAGCCCCTAGAGTAATACGTTCTGACAAATAGAAGGAAGAACAGGGGGTACAGTGACCAGAATGAAGGGGGAGCCTCCTGAGAGGGTGGCCGCAGAAGGCCCATGTGAAGGTCAACAGGGAGATTCAGGCCTACAAGGGTAGGGCCTCAGGTGAGGGCCGGCACGGCACAGGCCTGGTGCGAAGCCTGCGAGCTGTGCTTTTTCCCCCATATCATGCACTGTGTCGCAAAGGTGCCTTGACCTGCTGGGTCAAGGGTGAGTGACGGGGCAGGTGTTTGAAACGGTGAACTTCTTCAGGAGTGATAGGCAGGTGTTTAAAAACAAGGTCTGCTTGTGCCTTAAGTTGGGGCCTCCCTCCCTGCCGGTGTGTTCTTGCGGCCGGGGCCAGCACCCCCCCAGCCACACAAGCCGCCCGGTCTGTCCACACCGGCCCGTCGCTGCCCTGGGTGTGGGGCACAGTGGGTAGCGGAGGTGCCTGGGCACGCGCTCGGCCAGCAGATGGCTGCGGTTTGGGTGACTTCATGCTGCCCCAACACCGGCTCCCCAGGCCGTGAGTCAGGGGCTGCGGTGGCTGTAGGATCCCCCCCCGACGGCCCCGCCCAGGCTCGGGCAGTCCCGGGGCCAGAGGGGAGAGGAGGCTGTGCGTGGACCCGCCCACACCTCCTCTGCTTGTCCTAATGTTCCTGAGGACAGACCTGGGTTGTGAACCCCACAGTACCACTTCCTAGCAGGACTTTGGACTTCACTGAGCCTTGCTCTCCTCATTTGCTGGATGAACGTGGTGCAGGGGCAAGAGCGGATCTGGGATTAGAACCCACATCTGCCTGGTCCCGAAGTCCTGCCAGGCTGAGTGGCTTCTTGGAATGGGCCTCAGGGAGAGAGGCTGGTTCGCTGATCCCTGCCCAGGCATGCAATCAAACCATGTGGGGGTTTTTCTACACTTTGGGACCCACTCAGAGATTCAGGTTTAACTGATCTGAGGTACATTTTAAAGCTCTGCAGACAATTTGAATAGGCTGCCAAGGCTGAGAATAGCTGATCTAGCCCCTTCGTTTTATAGATTAGGAGACCGATGCCCAGAGTTTCTGAGTGACTGTCCCCATCCCAGGGTCCTGTGGCCTTTTGCAGCTGCTGCTGGAGCCTCTGAATCCCGCCCTCCACACGGAGCAATAGTAGTGAGGATGTATAAAGCCACAGTTAAGAGCAGGATCTTTGTTGGGCACCTGGGTGGCTCAGTCGGTTGAGCATCTGGCTTCGGTTCAGGTCATGATTTCACGGTTCGTGGGTTTGAGCCCCACGTCTGGCTCTGGGCTGACAGCTTAGAGCCTGGAGCTTGTTTTGAATTCTGTGTCTCCCTCTCTCTCTGACCCTCCCCTGCTCATGCTGTCTCTCTCTTAGAAATAAATGAAACATTAAAAAAAAAAAAGAAAAGAAAAGAAAAGAAAGAAAGAGATAGGGAGAAATTTATCAGGTACCTGGACTGAATTTATTAGGTACATATGTAACTTACCCAAGAGCTTCCTAGTAGCCAAGGCAGAAAGGAAAATGTATTAGGTTATAGTTGTCTGGTTCTGGGATGACTTGGTTCCTTAAGAAAAAGTACATTCTTACTTCCTTAACTGAGAGGGGCTGCTATCAAAGTGCTGCTATTGGCAGGGAAGGCCTCTGGGGAGATGGCTTTCCACCCTCTCTGCACTCCTGTCCCCTCTGGCGGTCTCCCTGTGTTCTTCTCAGCTGGTTCGCGGGCATTCCTTTTGCTTCGCTGCTCCAGCCTGGCCTACTTTCTCAGCTGTTTCCCTCTGGGCTCCGCAAAAGTAGTGGGTCTGCTCTCCATGGAGGTGTTCAGACTTGGGCCAGGTGACCTCAGGGGAGTTGCGGGGGACCTGGAAAGGAAATTCACTTTTAAAAAAAAAAATTTTAACATTTATTCATTTTTGAGAGACAGAGAGAGAGACAGAGCTTGAGTAGGGGAGGGACGGAGAGACAGAAGGAGACACAGGATCCGAAGCAGGCTCCAGGCTCTGAGCTGTCAGCCCGGAGCCTGACATGGGGCTCAAACTCACAAACCCTGAGATCATGACCTGAGCCGAAGTCAAACGCTTAACCAACTGAGCCACCCAGGCTCCCCCTGTCAAGGAAATTCATAAACTGCAAAAGGGACTGGAATAGATCACTTTTCACCTCTTGGTCAGGTCCAGCCCTCAGGGCTGTGCACTTGTGCCTGGGGAATTGAGACTCCAACGCAGCTCACATCCCAAGGCACAACTTAAAAGCTCTGTCACCCTGGATTAGTGACCGTGTCCCACTCAGCTTCGGGTGCTTAATGTAGAAAATACTGACGATACCATAAAGAATTGGGGGGTGGGTCCAGAGACAGCATATGCCTGCCCTTGTTTATGTGTATCTCCACCTGATCGCAAGCAGAACGGGATTTGAAGCTGCTTACAAAAAAATAAATAGATAACAGATTAAAAAATAAAACAATGACATTTACCAGAAGATTAAAATAATTGACAAGTATCTCATTTCAGCATCCCCACCTGCTGGCTGTGTGACCCCAGGCAAGTTGCTTCACCACTCTGAGCCTCAAATTCCTTGTTTGTAAAATGGGATAATAGTAGTACCTACCTCATTAGTTACTATAGAATTAAATAAATTAATACGGAAGAGTCCTTAGCATAGTTCCTGGCATATAGTAAGTAGGCAATATGGGGCGCCTGGGTGGCTCAGTTGGTTGAGCATCCAACTTCGGCTCAGGTCATGATCCCATGGTTTGTGGGTTCGAGCCCTGCGTCAGGCTTTGTGCTGACAGCCAGCTCTGAGCCTGGGCCCTGTTTTGGATTCTGTGTCTCCCCCTCTCTCTCTGACCCTCCCCTGCTCACGCTCTCTCTCTCTCTCAGAAATAAATAAAACATTAAAAAAAAAAAAAGACTCAACTAAGAGTCTATTTGGGTCTGAGAAGCTCTACCGGCCCTGTTCCCTGCCAGCATCCTGATGGGCTCCTTCCAGTGTCTTCCTGACTCCATCCTCTGACAGGCTGGTGTGTGAGTGCCAGGGAATCTGTTCCTGGAGAGGCTGGTGTTCTCCCTGGGAGCTCTACACTGTAGATTCTGCTCAGTTATGGAAGAATAAATAAAATAAAAATGTAAGAAGCTCTTACAACAAGTCTCATTCTGTCTGCATGCCTGTGGCTGTTCAGTTTGTCCAGACTCTATCTGACTTGGTCCATGGCATCAATCCAAAAGAAAAACCACAAGAAATCAGTCAACCACTAAGGATCCTTTGGGCACCAACTGTATAGTAGACATTATTGGGCATCTGTTCTTTTTTTTTTTAATTTTTAAATAGTTTATTTTTGAGACGAAGAGACACAGAGCATGAGTAGGAGAGGGGCAGAGAGAGAAGGAGACACAGAATCTGAAACAGGCTCCAGGCTCTTAGCTGTCAGCACAGAACCGGATGCGGGGCTCGAACCCACAAACCGGGAGATCATGACCCAAGCCGACGTCGGACACTTAACCGACTGAGCCACCCAGGCGCCCCATGCGCATCTGTTCTGTACAAGGTGATGGCCTGGGGCAAAGCAGAGAATAATACCAATAGTAATCATTACGATTAACTGAAAGCCTGTGAAATGCAAGCCTCTCCAGAAATTCTGGGGCAGTTTTCTTGGACCCTGGTGAATCCTGAGGTTGGGCTGGCTGGAAACCACAGTCAGACTCAAATGCCACGTACCTCTGGGGCCCTCGCTATCTGTGGTCTGTCCAGTCCGAACCCTTGGCCACAGTGATTGGCAGAGGAATGAACACATGTCCCGATAAAAGCTAATGAGACTCAGCTTGGGGAATTTTGTTAAGAAAAGAGGGTCTTTATTTCTTTCCATTTTATTATGTATTTATGTATGTACTTATTTATATAATAACTACCTGGGGTGTTTTTTTCAATGTTTATTTAATTTTGAGAGAGAGAGAAGGAGAGAGTGTGCTAGCGTGAGCAGGGGAGGGGCAGAGAGAGGGAGACAGAATTCAAGCAGCCTCTGGCTGTCAGGCCAGAGCCCGATGCAGGGCTTGAACTTACAAACCATGAGATCATGACTGAGATGAAATCAAGAGTCAGACACTTAAGTGACTGAGCCATCCAGGCGCTCCTATTTTTTTTTTTTAAGATTTTTTTGAAAATTTATTTTTAAGTAATTCCTACACCCAGCTTGGGGCTCAAACTCACAACTCAGAGATCAATAGTCACATGCTCCACCAAGTGAGTCATCCAGGTGCCCCAAGAGTCCTATTTCTGTTGGAGTTGCTGAGAGACTAGGATGCACGCCTGGTGCTACTGGCAGCCGTCTTGTGATCATGAGGAAAGAAAATGAAGCCAGCAGAGAGGAAAACAGTCTTGAGAGATGGGTAGTGACATTGGATCCTGACCACCTTCTTGGTGTTCCTCAGTGCAACTGCACCTAAATCTAGCTGTATCTCTGTATTTGCCAGTTTAAGTTGGGTTTTCTGCCAGGGCTTGGAGCCTGGTGCTCTAATTGAGCAATCACAGTGCCCAGAGACCTGAATATTTGGAGGAAGCACCACCTGCCACTCATTCTTTAAGAATCTGACAAGGGAAACATGTTCTCCCCCCATACAACCACCCTGCCTCTGTCAGAGAGCACAGTGAGCCCGCAAACGGCAAAAGAAGCCGCTGAATGCCAGCAAAGGAGCAAATCCTCTCAGACTAGCTGTGCCTCCTTGGGGAAGTCACTTTCCCTCTCTGAACGTCAATTTTTCTCAATTGCACTATGGGGTGGGAATCAGCATCTAGTGCATAGAACTGTTCTCAGAAGGTTGTTTAGAGGAGGTGAGCTCTGTGGATCCCTAAAGAGTTGGGGGCTAGACTCAGAGTTGGCAGCAAACCTTTTTTCTTGTTCTCCCCTGGGCAGCATAAGACTAGAGATGGCCTCTCCTGGTAGAATGGAAAGGACTCAGCCAGGGGCGCCTGGGTGTTCAGTCTGTTAAGCGTCCGACTTCGGCTCAGGTCATGATCTCACTGTTTGTGGGTTCGAGCCCCGCATCAGGCTCTGTGCTGACAGCTTGGATCCTGGAGCCTGCTTTGGATACTGTGTCTCTGTCTCTCTCTGCAGCTATGCCGTTCATGCTCTGTTTCTTTCTCTCTCTCAAAAATAGGTAAAAATATTTAAAAGAAATTTTTAAAAAATTAAAAAAGAGAGGACTCGGCTACAACATCAGAGGCTTTGTTTCTAGTACTGGTTCTGCCCAGAGAGTGAATTTGGGCAAAGCTCCTCCCTGCTGCCCACATGTTGCTTTCAGAAGTGAGGAAGCCATGGCTGCTTTTGTCTGTTTCTTGCCAGAGCCAGGGTCACACCATGTTTGCTGCAGTTTCCCCACTGCTCAGCCGGGCGCCTGCCTTGCTGACGGAGCATTTCAGAGTGTCCATTGCGTAAGTGAAGAAGATGTGGTCAGGATACGTGACCTTACTTTTTTGTTTTCGGAACATGTTGTTGGAATGTAATATACAGGCATACCTCGTTTTATTGTGCTTTGGTTTTTTTTTTTAATAGCTTAAAATTTTTTAATGTTTATTTTTGAGAGAGAGAGAAAGAGAGACAGAGCATGAGCAGAGGAGGGACAGAGAGAGAGGGAGACACAGAATCTGAAGCAGGCTCCAGGCTCTGAGCTGTCAGCACAGAGCTTGACGCGGGGCCCAAACCCATGAACTGTGAGATCATGGCCTGAGCCGAAGTCAGACGCTTAACCGACTGAGCCACCCAGGCACTCTCATGAGGTTTAAGGAAAGAAGCCATCTCCATAGCATAAAAAAGGTGAAATGAAACAAGTGCAGACGTAGGAGCCGCTGCAAGTTATCTGGAAGATCTAGCTGAGATATTGATGAGGGTGGCTATATTGAACAACAGACTTCAATGTAGATAAAACAGCCTTATAGTAGAAGAAGATACCACACAGGACTTTCATAGCTGGTGAGGAGCAGTCAGTGCCTGGTTTCCAAGCTTCAAAGGACAGGCTGACTTGTCAGGGGCTAATGCAGCTGGTGGCTTGAGGTTGAAGTCACTGCTCATTTGCCACTTTGAAAATCCCGTGTCCCTCAAGAGTTAAGCCAAACCTACTCTGCCCGCACTCTAGAAAGGGTACAACAAAGACTGGATGACAGCACATCTGTTTACAACATGGTTTTGCTGAATATTTTGAGCCCAAAATATTGAGGGGAAAAAAAAGATTCACTTCAAGATTCATTCATTGCTCATGGACAATGTACCTGGTCACCCAAGAGCTCTGGCGGAGATGGACAACAAGCTGAATGTTGTTTTCATGCTTACTAATATATAATCCATTCAGCAGCCCATGGATCAAGGAGTAATTTTGACTTTCAAGTCTTAGTGTTTAAGATTATCTAATGCTGTTTAATATACTTATTTAATATTTACAATTATTTAATAATATCCAAATTATTTGGGTCCGGGCAAACTAAGTTGAAAACTGTCTGGAAAGGTTTCACTATTCTTTTTTTTTTTAACTTAACAATGAGTTTTACTATTCTATTTTTTAAACATTTTTTATGTTTATTTAGTTTTGAGACAGAGAGAAACAGAGCATGAGTGGGGGACGGGCAGAAAGAGAGGGAGACACAAAATCTGAAGCAGGCTCCAGGCTCTGAGCTGTCAGGACAGAGCTTGACACAGGGCTCGAACCCATGAACCATGGGATCATGACCTGAGCCAAAGTCAGTTGCTTAACCAGCTGAGCTACCCAGGCACCCCAAGGATTCACTAGATGCATCACAAGGATGTTCTAGATGTCAGTAAGAACATTCATGATTCATGGGAAGAGATCAAAATACCAACATTTACAGAAAGTTGATTCCCACCCTCATGGATGACTGTGTGAGGGGTTCAAGACTTCAGCAGAGGAATCAGCAGCAGATGGGACGGAAATAGCAAGAGAATTAGAAGTGGAGCCTGAAGGTGTGACTGGGTGACTGCCATCTCACGATCAAACTTGAACAGATGAGGAATTGCTTCTTGGAAGAGCAAAGAACACGGTTTCTTGAGCTGGAATCTACTCCCAGTGAAGATGCTGTGAAGATCGTTGAAAAGACCACAAAGGGTTTAGAATATTACATACATATTACCTGATGGATAAAGCAATGGCAGGTTTGAGAGGGCTGACTTCCATTTTGAAAGAAGTTCTACTGTGGGTAAAATGCTATCAAACAACATCGCTTGTTACAGAGAGCTTGTTCATGAAGGAAGAGTCCATCAATGAGGCAAACTTCACCAATGTCTTATTTTAAGAAACTGTCATCAAAAAAGAAAAAGAAAAAAAAAGAAGGAAATTGCCACAGCCACCCCAACCTTCAGCACCCACCATCCTGCTCAGTCACCAGCCATCAACGGGAGGTAAGACCCTCCACCAGCAAAAGATTATGACTCATTGAAACCTCAGACAATGCTTAGCACTTTCCAGCAATGAAGTATCTTTTAACTAAGGTACGTACATTGGGTTCCTTTTTTAGATATAATGCCATTTGCACACTTAGGGGACTACAATACAGTGTAAACATAGCTTTTATATGTACTAGGAAACCAATAAATTCATCTGACTTGCTTCGTTGTGGTGGTTTTGTTTCATTGTGGTGGCTTTGAACCAAACCTGCAATGTCTCCAAGGTGTGCCTGTATAAAGAAAAATACACAGACTCCAAGGAGGCTTCACAAACTGAGCACATCCGGGTACCCAGCCTCCCTTTCCAGAGGCAAACTTACCGGCACTCAGAAATGTCCCCGGCTAAGTGTCCATCAACTGACGAATGGATCAAGAAGATGTGGTTAATCTATACCATGGAATACTACATGGCAATGAGAAACAATGAAATCTGGCCATGTGTAGCAACATGGATGGACCTTGAGGGTGTTATGCTGAGTGAAATAAGTCAGGCAGAGAAGGACAAATATCATATGTTTGCACGTATAGGAGGATTAGGAGGAACTTAACGGAGGACTGTGGGGGAGAAGAAGGGGAAAAATAGTGGGGGAGAGGGAGGGAGGCAAACCATGAGAGACTCTTGAATGCTGAGAACAAACGGAGGGCTGATGGGGGTGTGGGGGTGGGGAAGGGGGGTGATGGGCACGAGGGAGGGCACTTGTGGGGATAAGCACTGGGTGTTATATGGAAACCAACTTGACAATAAACTATTAAAAAAAAGAAAAAAGTAAACACAATAAAAAACATTTTTAATTTGTTAATAAAAGGAAAAAGGGGAGAAATGAGAACTAATCCTACACTTATTTTGGAATGGTCAAATTTTGCCGGAAACCATGTCTTCCAAAGTCTGGTCATCTCAAAATATCAGAATTTCTCAGGGATCCATCATAAATGCAGGATACCAGGATCCCATGTTAGAGCTACTGAATCAGAGTATCTGGGAATAGATCCCTAGAGTACACATTTTCAATAAGCAATATTTTTATACAAATAAAGATTTTCAAACATCGGGGGAAAAAAAAGAAGTGTCCCTGGTTTTTCCTTTTTCCCAAAGGTAGCTCGACTTCCCCACAGCACAGATTCATTTTGCTCTCTTCTGAACTTTGTATAAATGGAACAATGCTTGACATTTTCCAGTGGTTTGTAGTTTACAAGGGACCGACACATACATTAACTTGTTAAATCCTCACATCAGTACAGGCAGGTGGGCAGGAATACGGAGGAGAAAACTGAGGCTCAGAGGAGAGAAGGGAATCCCCCACAATCACATTGCTGGATTACTCAAGATAACTGGGTTCCAATTTTGTGTTTTCCTGGATCTCCATTGTCCTTGCAGGCATCAGGCTACACCTCCCAGGGAGATACTTGAGGAATGGCTGGGAATCTGAAACTAGCCCAGGCCTGGGCAGCTGATGGTATGTTACCCAACCTCCAGGATGGAGAGAGTGTCTGGGACAGAGAAGATGCGAGCAAGGCTCAACCCGACCCCTCTCTACCATGCTTCCTGCCTGTGGCACTCAACACGCTTTGTGAATTTTGACAGGTGGTCCTATTCCTTATGTCCTTGTCTTCACCTTAAAGAATTCAGAGTACTGTTGAATGGAAGGGGGGAGATTTACGCCTACAGAGCCCCTCCCTGCCCTCTCGGTTGCCACACGCACTGCCCAGGAACAGATGGCCCCCTATGGATCCTGGCACCGTGCGCCTAGACCTTGAGCCTCTTCTGCATGTGCAGAGTCACCCTGAGCCGGCTCCTGTTCCCACCCTCCCTCCCGGCATCCTCTCTCCCAGAATCCACCTGTTCCCAGCCAGCTCAGCTCCCTCACCCCCACTCTCACAGCTGATGGGCAAGAGTCCCCGCGTCTTTCCTTCTCGCCTTATGAACGGCTTATACCTCCTTCAAAGCCCAAACCCCATCTCCTCCAGGAGGGCCTGGTCTCTCCTGAACATACGCTCATTATGCCTCTTACACCTTGGTTTCTCTTTCTCAACACAACATGAATACAAGTGATCACAAAGTCACACAAACAAAACACTTTTGCCACACAGACAAGGTTTTTTTCCCAAAAAATTTTAATGCTTATTTACTTTTGAGAGAGAGAGGGAGGAAGACAGAGCATGAGCGAGGGAGGGGCAGAGAGAGAGGGAGACACAGAATCTGAAGCAGGCTCCAGGCTCTGAGCTGTCAGCACAGAGCCCGATGCGGGGCTCGAACCCATGCACTGTGAGATCATGGCCTGATTCAAAGTCAGATGCTTAACTGAGTCGCCCAGGCGCCCCCCGGCCCCACAAGGTTTTTATCTGTTTTTCCACAAACTAGGCTACATCCACAGTGTACCAAATCACAGCCAAGCCCCTTGTGTGTGCGTGTGTACACATGGACCCACAACACCACAAAACCACAGGGAGTTGGTCTCTGTTTGTAACAGGGACACAAAGTCTCTTTCTACCATATCACATGCGTGTACAACAGGCCCATAAGGCACAGGTCACACAGCACACAGACACACCTTGCCGCTTCTTCCTCCTTCACTCACTCTTTTATACAACACACACGTAGAGTCAGCCTCTTCCCAGGACACACAAACGGCACAGGCATGGAGAGCCTTCGGTCCTCCTCTCTGCTTCCCTCCCACCTCCTTCTCTCGCCCCCCTCTCTTATGCACACACACACACACACACACACACACACACACACACGAAAGCTTGAAGTAACAAATCCCAAATATAGTCAGGCTCTGCCTTTTGGTCACAAATAAACACACAGGCACGCAGGATCCATGCCTCCCCCGCTTTTTCTCTGTCCTCCTCTTCCCCTCCTCCCTTCTTGCGCGCCCGCGCGCGGACACACACACACACACACACACACACACACACACACANGAGACCGTGGGCATTGGGACTGGGTCCGCTCCGGGGGTCGGGGGCGGTCAGGAAGCCGGTGGATGCAGTTGGACCCGAGTGCTCCGGGACGCTGAGCTCGGTCTGGTGCTGAGGCTCGGCTTGGGGCACCGTGGGTGGCCCAGCCCAGCGCGCTCGGAGGGTTCGGTCGAGGGCACGCGGGGACTGTCTATCTCACTGTGGCCTAAGCGAGTGGAGAATGGAGGCAGCAAGATCGGCGGCTGTCAGAGACCAGGGGACGCTTGAGGAACCTGCATTCAGTGACTGGTCTCCCTAGCATCTCCCAGTCCTCAGAGGAGGGGGGTGCTGAAGCCGTTAGCCAGCGACACCAAGGAGAGGGGACTTGGCAGGGAGATTTCATGGGGGATTCTGAAGCCCCAGAGAGAAATTCATTTGGTTGAGGCTGGGCTTGTTGGAGCTGTTTTAGGGAGAGGTGCTTTCTCTGGAGGGAAAGCTTGGACCTTTCAGTCACCTCCCTAGAGAGGTGCTCTCCCTAGATCACTTCTGCATCTTGAGGGCGGAGGCCACCTACTTCTCTTTGCATTCTTTCCCCTGGGCAAGCCCTTCTGATTCTCTCTCCCTGTGCTGTTCTGTGTCCTGTGAAGTGAGTACAAGTCACCACTTAAGGCCTGAGGAGGGCATATGCCCCCGATGGTGGCTGCCACCTCTGTTTCTCCATGCTGCTGCTGCCAAGCCTGAAGAGGCCCAGGTGGGGGGCAAGATGGGACCCCTGTAGACAGGAAGAGTCCCCCAGTGATTTCCCAGGACTAATCCCTGCTCTGCTCAGAGCTGGTGTCCCCTTACAACATCCCTGTCCCCTCCCCTCTCTCTCCTCTCCCCTATCAGTATCTGCCTCCCCCTCTGCCATCGCTCGTCTGGTCAGAGTCAGGAGTAATGAAATGATGTCTTAGAGACCATCTTGGATCCAGCCTACCCCCTTGGTCAGGAATCTCTCCCCTGGAACGCTCTCCTTGGATGGTGCCAGTGGCCGGGAGCTCACGCCCTACGGCCTGGCCCTTGATTTAAAGTCTTGGCAACAAAAGGGAGTGAGACGCTGCGGTCATATCATTTACTCTGCCTCCAGACCCACCCTGACCTGCGTTACTCAGAAAGAGAACTTGCGGGGCGCCCGGGTGGCTTAGTCGGTTAAGCGTCCGACTTTTGCTTAGGTCATGATCTCGCGGTTCGTGGGTTCGAGCCCCGCGTCGGGCTCTGTGCTGACTGCCAGCTCAGAGCCTGGAGCCTATTTCAGAGTCTGTGTGTCTCTCTCTCTCCGACCCTCCCCTGCTCATGCTGTCTCTCTCTCTCTCTCTCCTAGAAATAAATACAACATTAAAAAAAAAAAAAAAGAAAGAAAGAGAACTTGTTCCTCCTTTGAAACCACCAAATAAAGAGAGGGCCCCTCACCCATGGAGACACTTTTCCGAGCCTTTCAATCTGACGAACCTCCCTGGTCTTAGCATCAAACAGATACAGGGTCAAAGCCTGGCTCTTCCACTTGCCCACAGAGACTTGGATCAAGTCGAGCCCTCAGCTTTGACTATTAGTTTCCTCATCTGTGAGAAGAAATGAAAGGTCTTGCTTGCAGGGGTGATTTGGGGATTTGGTGAGGTAACCCAGTGACCCTTTCTTGTACAATCTTAAACTCAAATTGGGAAGTTCTGTGTGACATCTGTTTGCCAGTCTGAAAGAAGGAGTACAGTGTGTCATGTTGTGGGGAGAAGGAGGGCACAGTGAGACTTAGAGAATCATTCCTTTGTTCATTGTTCAGTGAAGGTTTATTGAACACTTACTATATGCCCTGAGCTAAGGAAGAATAACTGTCACAACACTGTTGAAGGGAGCTTCTGCTGGTGTATAAATGTCTGCAAGGATCCTCATGCTAGATGGCATATCTTTGGGAGAGGCAGAGGTTTCATGCCAGGGAGGGCCCCCTCCTGGCTGGAGAGATGAGAGAAAGCTTCACTGACCAAGTTGCATCTGAATTGGAAAGAACATCCAGGTAGAGAAAACTCTGTGAACAGAGGACCAGGGCATGAGAGCACAGGAAATGCTCTTGGAAAGGCCAGAAGGGGGCTTGCCTGGAACCTAAGCATGAGAGAGCCAGGACGGAGGAGAGAAAGTGCTCAAGGGACATTGCTGGGGCTAGATGGCCGAAGGCTTAGGCTGAGGAGTGGATTGTAGACCTGCCATGTGTGTGTGTGTGTGTGTGTGTGGGTGTGTGTGTGTGTGTGTGTGTGTGTGTGGAGGCTGACGTCAGTCAGACTTCTTTGGCCCCTGTCATTTGGTTTCCCCCAAACACCAGTCCCTGTGCTCATTCCTGAGGTGGGGGTGATTCCGGGCAGCTAAAGAGTTTATTCTTTGGATCTCCTGCTCCATGAGTTTTAAATAAACCCCACATCCCCTGTGCTCCACTGTAGCCAAGTTTCCCCTGGCCCCCAGGTCCCAAGTGGAACTCTCCTTTGGAGAGTGGGTGGGCTATTTCCTCTTGTCCTGGCTGAATCTCCCCGATGGTCCCCAGCTCCCCACCCAGGGCAGTTCTTAAAGGCCACAAGTGGACCCCTCAGTGCAGGCTTTGCATGAGGGTTCTGAGGAGGCTTTTTATATCCCCTGTCTTCAGTTGTCTCATACTACCCAGCAGCAGGCACAGAGAGGTGAAGATTGCCTAGAGTTACACAGCAAGATAGGGCCAAACAAACCTCCTAAATGTTTACAGGGTTACCAGACAGACAGGTTGGGGGAAAAAGAGACCCCAGTTTGCCGTTGTGGCTCCTTGAGAATGTTCCTTCACATTCCAGTCTAGGGGCTGAGCTTAAAGCCACAGCTGAGGGTTGGGAATCATATTTACTGTAAGTGGCTGAGTTGAGGACAGGGTCCAGTGCCTAGGTTTGAACACTGGGTGTACCGCCAGCTTGCTCCATGACCTTGGATCAACTATTCCCGCTCTCTGCACCTCCTTTCCTACCAAGTGGGGCAGATTTGCTTTCTTAGCAGGATTATCATGAGGATACAATGTAGGATACAAATGTAGGAATGCTTAAGAACTTAAGGGAAAGTGTTACTATTTGAAGATGCTATGTGCCCCCCTGAACCCGTCTCTGCTGGCCTCCCGGAGCCCAGTGGTGCCCTTCCCAGTGCAGCCAGCATCCATGCTCATAACCGGATTACTCAGGTTTCCTGACATTGCTAAGATTTTTGGTAAACAGGCATGTTGTTCATTTTTGTTAAAGAATAAATGGATGGTTTCCTAGACAGACTTGGAGAGAACAAACCCCTTCGGGGGGGTGGGGTGGGGACAAGATTTGGGGAGTGAGAGGGCTACAGAGTGATTTCGACAGAAACGTTCAGGCGTTAGCCAAGACAGAACCCTCTGGGCTAAAGTCCACACCTTGATGTCTACAGCCAGGGAGGAACCATCAGCAAATGTTTACGACTTTCTGTGTTTCTGCTCCTTTTTTTTTTTTTTTTTCCTCTTTTAGTTCACAAGGTAAGCACCCCTCGCATGGTCATTTGTTCATTCACCAAACAAGTCCGCCTGGCACGACACCAGGTGTTGGGCTGCAGTCAGGGTGAAAGAGACTGATAGGTCTCCTGCCACAGTCTGGCAGACAGGCAGGCAGATAAGGAGCAGGAAATGAGAAGCGCAATCACTGTTGCCAAGGAGACACACAGGGTGCTGGAGAGCAGATAGGGGAGCCTCACCTGGGGATCAGACAAGGCTCCTCGAGGATGTGGCCTTAACGGTGTGGCCTAAAGAATGAATGGGGCCGGGGCGCCTGGGTGGCTCAGTCGGTTAAGTGTCCAGCTTCGGCTCAGGTCATGATCTCACGGTTCGTAGGTTCGAGCCCCGCGTCGGGCTCTGTGCTGACAGCCAGCTCAGAGCCTGGAGCCTGTTTCAGATTCTGTATCTCCCTCTCTCTCTGACCCTCCCCTGCTTGTACTCTCTCTCTTTCTCTCTCTCAGGAATAAATAAAACATTTTAAAAATTAACAGAACAGTTTAAAAAAAAAAAAGAATGGGACCTGGTGGGGCATTCCAGACAGAGGGGGCTGTAGTGCAAGGTGGGACAGAATGTGGTACGTTCAGGAATTAATTTGTCTGGGGCCTCACAAGGTGATGCTGGGGAGGTGGCTGGGGCAAGTGCATGCAGGTAGGATCTTGCTAAAGGTTTGGGGTTCCATCTGAAGGACAGTGGGAGCCACTGTAGAGTTCAGGGTGAGGGGGGTGACGTGGTCAGGGCTGTGTTTTAAGATGGTCACACAGCTGCTGTGGGGCAGGAGGGGTGAGCCGGGGAGCTGGAAAACCAGTTAGGAGGCAGCTGGAGCGGCCCTAGGAGAGAGAGTGGTGGTCTAGACACTAGTTACTGCCCCCTCCACCCCACCCACACCCCCATCATGCTGCCCAGAATGGGCGGTGAAGAGACGAGGGGGCTCTGGCCCCAGAGGTGGCACAAAGCCCCTTTCCCTGTGGACGCTGACTGTCCTCCCCTCCTCCTTTCCTGCAGATCACCCGTGGGGCTCCTGGCCTCAGGGAACTTTGATCTAACAGAGGAGAAGAATGAAGTTCCCAAATGGCTCTAAAATAAGGTAGAATATGATATTACCCACCTGGGGATGCAACTCCAGAGTCACCCCGGCCGTGAGTATTTATCAAGGAAAGCTTCCCAGAAGAGGTGGCATTTGTGCTGCTTCTAGCAACAGTTACTGGAATGGAGTGCCTCCAAGGAGCCAAGTTTTAAGGGAATGAGAATACGGAGACGCTGTCCTGTCCTTAAAGCGTTACAGCCTGGGCCAGGTTTAATGAACAACTAATGTGGCTTGAAGCCCGCAGTCCGCAGGGGGCTAGGGCCTGGGGGTGCTGCCCTTTCCCCAGGTGCCCCAAGGGCAGGGGTGGCCAAAATACCCACAGGCCTGTCTTGGCTCACTGACAAGCCTGGGAATGACTCCCTCCTCCCCACAGAATCTTGGGGGATTCCTTGGGGAAGATGTCAACAGAGGGACAAGTTTCTGGAGAATATTCAGGAAATTAGCTGAGGGAGGCTCTAACTTCAGGGCTCAGAGTCAGAGAGGGGGTCCTGGCTGATAGATCTTATAAAGTGCTTGGTTGTAACCATCTGATCCAGCTTCCCCATATTATGGGTGGGAAGATGGAGGGGCAAAATGAGGCTCTCCCGGGTGCCTGGCACTGAAATGTAAACCTCTCCGACCTTCGCACGAACCCCAGGAAGTAGGCTTATCTCCGTTACAGAGCTGTGGATGTTGACACTCCAAGATCACTTAGGGAATTCGGGACTGGAACCAGGCTGCGGCCTCCTGATTCCTCAGGATTCTGGCTTCAGTCCCAAGCTGCCACCCACTTCAGCAGAAACTCTGCCCTCCTAGGAAAGCCCCCCTGGGGACAGGCCACTGCTGTCGGGCAGCGGCTTGAGGCAATGGACGCTGATTGGAGCTGGATGGTGGCCAGGCTGGAATGCTGATACTTATCTTTCACCTTTGCACAGCACTTGACAGTTCCTGAAGCCCTTTCCTCCCCATTCATGGACTGTTCTTGGGTCCCACTGCCAACCGGTGGCAGAGCTAGGACCGAAACCCAGACCTGCAACTCCCAGCTCAGACCCCAGCTCCCCAGCTCCTGGCATTGACCTGCGGGCCGCAGCCCAGGTCTCCAGCAGCCCCCTGACTGAAGACGTCCTGGGCTGCCTGCCCACTTAGCCCCAGGACCTTGCCCGGCAGCCCCTGGCCCATAAGCCTCCTCCCTGCTGGGCGGGACAGGACTGGACAGGATGAGTGTGGGCTGGGTGTGGGGCGGCCGCTAGGCGGAGTAGGGTTACAGTGTCAACACTGTCATGTCAATATTTACCTCTGCCTGGAACCAGGCCTCCCTGCCTCCCACGCGCTGCCCATCCAAGTGCACGTGGCCTGCTCCGAGGCTCCGGCCCCTGAGAGCCAGGCCAAGCCCTGCCACCAGCCTTTGATGTGGCCCCGAGCTAGATGCGCTCCCTTCCAGGTCCGTGGTTTTTCCATCTGTAATGCTGTGTGGCCGGAACAGACCTACTCAGGGGGCATTTCCAGTGATAAACAGGCAGAATTACAAGCGTGATACTCTGGTTCAGAGCCCGGGCTCGAGGCCGGACAGACCTGGGTTTGAATCCCAGTGCTATCACCTCCTCCCCGTGGGACCAGAGGTCACCGCACCCCGCCCAGCTCCAGTCGGTGTGTGAAATGAGACGCTAACTGTACTGTGTTGAGGGGCCTTGGTGAGGATTCACGAGACAGGCTGTGGCTCGGCACAGGCTACGAACTGAGTAAGCGGTGGCGGTGGCGGCCGTGGCTGTTATTCCAAATAAACATTTTATGATTCTCTGAGTCCAGACCCTGGGTCACGTCACTTGTGCCCTGGAGCCAAGGGCGGGGTCTCTGACCGCAAGCTCTCCTGGCACTCTGGGGCCACAGGCCGGTCAGGGGAGCCCGGAGTGGAGAAAGCCCCTTGGTCCACACCACCACTCACCCCTCGCCCCCGGCCTCTGGGGCTCCTTCTCGTTGGGCAGGAGGCCAGGGCTGAAATGACCTCCGAGCTGTGCGGCAGTAAGGGGGCGAGGGAGGGCGGTGGAGGCGGAAGGTGGAGGAACGCATTTCCTAAGCAGCTATTTCACAGAAGTCCAGGGCTCATGCAGTGTTCCCTTTGGCCAGAGAGGGGCGGGGGGTGCTGGGACCTCAGGCTGTGGGGAAGGGAGGGCAGGGGGGTGGGGACTGCCCCCTCACTTTTTGCTGTGTCACTTCAGACACTCTGTCACCCCTCCGGGATTTGTTCTCGTCACCTCTGATCTGGAGATAGTGGGGAGTCGTCTGTACAGTGGTTGGAAGTGTCAATCACGTGCTGTTTCGGAAGAAGCCAGCTCAGTCCCTGCACAGCCTTTTTATGACCGTGGTCATGGGGACAATATGCCAGTCCTGTTCTGTGGGTCTGTTTGCTTCCTGAGGGCAAAAAAAAAAATTTTTTTAATTTATTTTCTGAGGGGGGTGGTGAGGGAGAGACACAGAGAGAGGGGGAGACACAGAATCCAAAACAGGCTCCAGGCTCTGAGCTGTCAGCACAGAGCCTGACACAGGGCCTGAACTCATGAACCGTGAGATAATGACCTGAGCCGAAGTCAGACGCTTAGCTGACTGAGCCACCCAGGCGCCCTGATTGTACATTTTTAAAAATTGTGGTATAATTTGCTTAAGTAAGATGCACACATCTTGTGCAGCTCAGTGTTTACAAATGTACGTATACCTGCAGGGGCTCCTGGGTAGGTCGGTTGGTTAAGCATCCAACTCTTGACTCCACTCAGGCCCTGATCTCGAAGTTTGTGGGTTCCAGCCCCACGTCGGGCTCGGTGCTGGCAGCTTGGAGCCTGCTTCAAGTTCTCCCTCCCCACCCCCTCTCTCTGCTCCTCCCCTGCTTGTGCTCTCTGTCTCTCTCTCTCACACACACGCAAATGTATACACCTGCAGATCCAGGGCCTAGATCAAAACATAGAACATTCCCTCCTCCCCAGAAAGGCCCCGTGTGCTCCCTACCATCCCTTTCTGTGACGGGGGGCCGCCGATCTGCTTTCTGTCACCCTAGTTTTGCCCGTTTTGAACTTTAACTGTATGAACTCATAATATGGACCCTTGGGTCTGGTTTCCCTTGGCTTCAGTCGACGAGGAAGGGTGCTCAGTTTGCCCATGTTGTCGCACGTACCAGAATGTGCTCATTTTCAGGCTGCACGGTGAGCCACTGGGCAGAGGCACGCAGGTGTCCATGGAGGACGCTCCTGTCTGGGCAGCTGTGGCATCGCACTCATTTCTCGGGGATGGGTACTGGGGATGGACCTGTGGGCTCAGTGGCCCTGTGTGTATTTCACTGGGTAGAATCTACCACGTGGCTCTCCAGGGAGGTGTCTGTTTTCCCAGTGTGTGTTCACCTCTGCAGACAGGCCCAAGATCTAGACTAGAGCAGACTCTTGATGAATGTCTTTGGGAAGAAGGAAGGAATTTGAGTCCTTTCTTTGTCTCAGCCTTCAGATCCACTCTGCCGCCCTCCCCTGCCCCAGGGCCTGCGCAGGCTCTTGTCCTAGAACCTGGGCTTGGGTTTCTCCTGTCATCTCTCAGGACAAGGAGGGGTTCCTGGCCCTGGACACCCCAGGCCATGAGGCTCTGCTAGGCCGTGTGACCTCAGGTAAATGCCTCCCCTGCCCTGGTCCTAGGTTTCCCCTTCTGTACAACATGGCTTGGAGTGAAGGCTTCCCCAGCTCCCCGGTTTCTGGTGGGCTCCTTTTATTGGGAGGCACTCCCTGCATGCTTCTTCACCTCCAGGTTTGTACCTGCCCCATTGGTGAGTCCCAGCTGCCCCGTATCCCCGAGGAAGGACCGCTGAGGAAGTAGACAGGCCCTTGATTCTTGGCATCCTTGCTAGGAATAAGTCCTCCCTGCGACTTTGGGGGTGAGAGCCCCCCAAAGTGGGTCCCTGAAAGTCTTGCCCCTGGAGGCTTTGCAGAAATGGCCTTGGTATCAGGATGGCCTGGGTCTGAATCCTGCCCCTTCCTGGCTGTGTGACCTTAGGCAAGTCAGTCCACGTCTCTGAACTCCAGCATCCTCACCAGCACAGCTGTAGGGATGACACGAGGTCCCACCTCATTGTAGGGACCAAAGAGGATGGGGCAGTAAAATCCCTGCCCTTGAAGAGATGTATTCTAGGTGAGGGAGCCAGAGACTACACAAGCAAGCCAAGCAACCACAAAGATCACTTCGGAGAAAGGAAAGAAAACAGAGTGATGTGGTGGAGAGTTAGCTTTGAGGTGGGGAGGAGCTACTCAAATGGGTGAGCACGGAAGGAAGTGACCTCAAGCTGAGTCCTGAAGGGTGAGGTGAGGGCAGCTGGGCAAAGCTGTGGGAGAGGAGAGCTCTGAGCAGAGGGACAGCAAGTGCAAAGGACCTGAGACAGGGATGTGGGGTTTGGATGTTATGGGCTGTAAGAAGGCTGACGTGGCTGGCAGAGGGAGCAGGGGAAGAGGGGTAGGAAAAGGTGGGTATGGAGGGGCCGGGTCATGTAGGGCCTTGTTGGGCGTGGGGACAGGCGCTGGAGGAGTTGGCATTTCATTCTAAGAGTGGTGGGAAGCCACTGCTGGGCTCCAAGCCTGGGGGTGGGAGGAGGAATGGGGAGGGGTGTGTGTGTGTGTGTGTGTGTGTGTGTGGCTGGCTTGGGCAAGGTTCTGACTGCTGTGTAGAGAATGAACTGCAGGGGGCAGGAGTGAGGCAGGGAGGCGGGTGGCAGGTTAAAGGGGAGCAGAACCTTACTACTCTGACCTGTCCTGAAGGGGAGACTTCTCTTACTCTAGGATCTGAGATTTTAGCAACTATTTCAAAGGATGGGAGAGAGGGAGACAGGGCATCTCAGATGCCACAAGACCTGGCCGCAGCGCCTGGTGGGCGCCTTTGGAATCCAACAGAAGTTTTCATCTTAAAAACCTCCACCTGGGGCGCCTGGGTGGCTTAGTCGGTTAAGCGTCCGACTTTCGCTTAGGTCATGATCTCGCGGTTCGTGGGTTCGAGCCCCGCGTCGGGCTCTGTGCTGACTGCCAGCTCGGAGCCTGGAGCCTGTTTCAGTCTGTGACTCCCTCTCTCTCTGACCCTCCCCTGCTCACGCTGTCTCTCTCTCTCTCCTAGAAATAAATAAAACATTAAAAAAAAAACAAAAACCTCCACCTGAACTTGGCCCTCCAGAGCAAGAGCTCGGGATTCTCCCGAAGTGACCACATTCCCACCACCCCAGGCCACGGGTGAAATGATGAAATGAGCCGGAAGGGCACAGAGCCAGAGCCTTCCCCCCAACTTCCGCACACCCTGCTGAGAAGTGAGGGCAGAGGAAGTGGTGGCTGCCCTGGTGGTGGTGCGCGGTTCCTCTGCCCCTGCGCTCCTGCTCCCACGGCCTGGCTCCAGGGAATCTTGTGGCTTTGTGGTTCTGGGTCTCCTGGCTCGTTCGGGTCACAAGGCGGCCAGGAGAAGGCACTACTGCATCTTTCTCGGCATGGCCTCCTCCGCGTCCTGCTGGGCTTCCCAGATGGTGGGTGGGGAGACAGCAAGAGGGCGGGCAGTTCACAGAGTCACAGAAGGACTCACACCTCATCTGGACCAACCTCTCCTGGGGAGACAAAGGCTCAGAAAGGGAAGGAGACTTGCCTGATGCCACACAGGGAGTGAGAAGCAGGACTTAGATCTTCATCCCCTGGACTCCTAATCCAGTGCTCTTTTTGCTTAAGATGTGGGCTTTGGACAAGACAGACGTGGTTTCTGGTCCCAGCTGAGTGACCTTGGGCCAGTGACTTTCTCTGAGCCTCGGTTTTCTGCCCCTTGGAATGGGGTGACAGTGCCCCCTTTCTCACGGTGGTGTCATGCAGATTGGTTGAAATGATTCATGTAAGGCTCCTGGCGTGGTGCACATAGTAGGTCCTCATTAAGGGGAAGCCATTATTAACATTATTACTGTTGCGGCTCTGTCGTTCTAAGCCTCACGATGCGCTTAGAAGAACAGGTGCGTGCTAGGCTGCCCTTGTGCTGATTTCTAGTTCTGCTGAATGCACTTAGGCAGGGGAGGGGAGGAAATTCCCAGCATCAGCCCACCCTGCTGCCACTTGCTTATTTGACTTACTTCCCCATATAGTTGGGAGACCCTTTAACAAGGTTCTTAATTACCAACACCATCCCAACACACACACACACACACACACACGTACACGTGCATGCAGCTTCGGTAGGCTGGAGCTGTTGTGTCTGCCTCCACCTTCTGCATCACGTCCCTACCACACACTCACTGATTCCTGTTTGTACGGTGTGGCCTAAGAGTTAAGAGCAGGGGCCATGGGATTGATTTGAACCTGAACCCAGGATCTACCACTTAATTGTTGTAAAGGGCCTTTTAGCAGGTAAGTTTTCCTCTCTGAGCCTTAGGCTTCCTGTCTGTGAAGTGGGGGTCACAACTTCCTCCCTGGGTGATGGCAGACGTGAAATGAGAGACGACATGATTGGAGCACATGTGGTGCATATTCAGCGCGCAACTCAAAGAGGTGGGTGTCACTCAGAGCAATATTGACATATGTCCCAAACCCATTAGGCCTATTCCTCTTTCCACAGCTGTCCTGAGATGTTTTCTTGACCACGCCCCCACCCACCTGTCATGCATGCCTACAGCCCCCCTCACTTCCCACCCCGCATAAGTCACCTTGGATGCAATTTCCCACCTTGTCTCATCCCCTGCATCAACACAGATCAAGAGCTTGCGCTCTGCGGCCGCCAGCATAGGTTTGAATCCAGCTCTGCCATTTACCCCAGGAGCCTCAAGCAAAGTCCTTAATTCTTAGCCTTTGTCTCTGCCTAAAGGAAGTGGGAATAATAATAGTACCAAATGCATAGGGTTGTTTAAAAACAGTGTAATTCTTGCACGGTGTAGGATCCGTGCCTGCCATACGGGAAGTGCCTGGTATGTGTTTATTCCTAGATGGAGTGCTGGCAGCCCCTGCCTTCTGTCTGCATTCCTAGTGCCCCCCCCCCCACGGTGGGATTGGGAGGGATTTGGGGGAGTCTCGGGATGCACATTATGGGCAACGGGGAGTTACCTTTCCAGTGAAACGGGCCTCCCTGGAAGTGCTGTGCTTGGGGCCTTGGTCAAGGACTCGGGTTACATCGCGAGGTTGTTTATTTGGCAGACATTCCCCACAACCTTGCACTTGGGAGGACATGCAGACAGAGCTGTTCATAGCGAGCCCCTGTCCATGGGTGAGACCAGGCGACGTGGCTCTGACAGCATTAGAACACGATCAGCATGGCGCTGGGCACGCTGCCTCAGGGAAGACTTTCTGGGGCTGTTGAACCTGATGATTCCTCGGGGGGGAACGATATCATATTAACTTCTGCCTACATTAGGGTGTTCTTCAGTAATCTTTAGTCTTTTCCTGCTGGCAGTGTTTAATAGCTTAGCTATTACGTGATGATAATGGTGTTTATTGAATTACTTGCTGTGTACCAGGCACAGTGCTAAATGTTTTATGTGACAAGTTCACTGGTTCCTCAGAGCAACCCCATGGGGTATTTATTATTATCCCTGTTTTGTAGGGGGCGAGACAAAGGCACAGACAGAGGACACGAAGGCTGTGTATCTCTCTGAGTCAGGAAGTGGCAGAGCAAGATTTGCACCCCAGACAGGCTGGTCACAGAGCCCATTCTTAACCACTGTGCTATTGTGCTTCATCTATACCCGACTTTGTCCCACAGCCCTTATAATCATGCACTCTTCACATTCCGTGGGAGTCCTTGGCAGTCAGCACAGGTGGAGAATTCATGTTAGGTCTTTCTGTACAGCCTTCCTTAAGCGTCAGCTCTGGGATGAGCAGACTCAGACCCTTAGGGGAAAGGGATCTGGAAGTTGAAACCCTAAAAAAGGAAAGAGCCTGTATCAGGGAGAGGAACAGGGAGTCGCGGTGGAGGCATTTAGTGGGGAAAGGAAGGGAGCTCAAAAGGCTGAGAAAGTTGGAATTCAAACTGAATCAACATTTGCCGAGTACATTTCCTGTGCCAGGTACGAGGGTGCCCTCAAGGTACTCCCAGGCCTGTGGGAAAGATAGACAAGTCAACAGGTAAATTCCTGAATAGGATCTGAGTCTGTGGGCAGGAGCCTTGGAGGGCCCGGAGAAGTGGATGACTAAGTTGGCCCCGGGAGGTGATACTTGAGTAGGGTCTTGAAGGATGAGTAGGAGTTTGCCATCCAGATGGAGCCAGTAGTGGCAGAGCGAGAATTTAAACCCAATCAGCCTGTCTTCAAAGTCTGTGTTCTCACCCACCATGGCATGCTTGGCCCCACTGCCCTGCAAGGCTCGGCCTTGGGAGATGTGACCCTTCTTGTCCCAGGTCCCTCAGCATGGGCCCCGGGCAGCTATCTAGCCATTTCCCATACAGCCCCTGCTTCTGTTCCTTGGAAACCTAGCTGACTGCCCCTTCTGCAAGGGAACTGGGTGGCTGACCAATCTTTCAGAGAGGGTCTCTGCCTTTTCTAGGTGGCCAGGAATCATGGTGTCTGCAAAGGACACAGATTCCACTGCCAGCGTGCATCTGGCAGCCCAGGAGGCTTGGGAGGTACTGAAGTACTTCCTGTTTTGTTTTTCACCCTCCCCCCTTCCTCCTACTGGGCACCTGAAATGTACTTTGCATAAGGCACTTCCTCAGATTATCCCAACAACCGTGGCAGGTAGAGATTGTTTATCACCATTTTATTAAACCCGAGGAAGGCAGCTCAGAGAGCTTGGGCCACATGTCTGAGGTCCCTCAGCTAAGCAAGTGGGTAGACAGACCAGAATTTTTACTATGTTTTTCTAAGCCCAGGCCTGTGCTCAAACCGTTAGGAAGCATACCAGTTTCTGATAGACCGAGTGCCTTTCTGGTGACAGATGCTCTGACCCTATGGCAGATAACCTCCGGGCTTAGACAGGGCCCCCAGGACTTCCAGTTCGTGGTAACAGCAATACGATCGCATTAGTAGCCATGCTTCTCAAACTCGAGTGTACGTGAAGAATCATCAGAGATTCTGGTTGCAAATGCAAATTTCATTGCCCTTGTCCCAGACCTTCTGATTCAGTAAGTGTGAAGTAAGGGAACCTGCGTTTCTGACAGACTCCCAGACTGGTGCTGGTGGGCCATAGATCACGCTTGGGAAATCCTGACTTCTTACGTGTCTGCTCTGGGTTCCCTGCTCTCCTGGGCATTTTACTTTGTCTTTCAGCCATTGGAACAATTGATGCGAAAGGAGGCAGGGAAAGATTTCTGCCAGTCATAACAAAGACATCTTTTTTATTATTTATTCTTGAGGGGGGTGGGGTGGGGCAGAGAGAGAGAGAGAGGGAGACAGAGGATCCAAAGTGAGCTCTGCACTGACAGCAGTGAGCCCGACGCGGGACTCGATCTCACGAACCGTGAAATCATGACCTGAGCTGAAGTTGGACGCTCAACCAACGGGACGCTCAGCCCCCTGGACGCCCCATGATGAAGACATTTATAACCAAAGGGTCCAAGGTTTTAATTTAATCCTCAGATTAACAGGATCAGGAGCGCCTGGCTGGCTCAGTTGGTGGAGCACGCGACGCTTGATCTGGGGGTTGTGGGTTTGAGCCTGATGTTGGGTGGACAGATTACTTAAAAATAGGACTTTAAAAAAAACACAACAGGATTAGGAAACAGAGGTTCAGAGAAGTTAGGTGACTGGCCCGAAGCCAAACAGTTTGTAGTCAGAGAGCTGGGATTATAAGCGAGATCCCTCAGCTGCCGAGGCTGATATTCTTCCCAGTAAGCCCCACGCTGCCTCTTTTGCAGACTCTCACATGCAGATCCTTGGAGGCACGGAATGTAGCTCTACCCACTAGCTAAATAAGGGAAGATGATGGTGACAATAGCTACCGTTTACTGAGCACCCACTAGGTGCATGCAGGCATAGGGTAGAGAACGGTGAGCACACAGACGTGGTCTCAGGCAATCTCACAGATTTCTAATTATGAGCAGGATGCTGTGTGAGCTTATATCAGAGGGGTCCATCCCAGCCAGAGGCTCAGAGGACACCAGTGTGAGGGTTGACATCTGTGAGGAAGAAACATGAGAAGAGATCGGAAGGATGGGTTAAGTTAACCAGGTTATGGGACACATGGGGGGCTCAGTCCATTAAGCGTCTGACTGTAGTTCAGGTCATGATCTTGTGGTTCACAAGTTTGATTCCCGCATCAGGCTTGATGCTGACAGCTCAGAGCCTGGAGCCTCCTTCAGATTCTGTGTCTCCTTTTCTCTCTGCCCCTCCCCTGCTTGTGTTCTGTTTCTCTCTCAAAAATAAGTAAACATAAAAAAAAAAGTTAACCAGGTTAGAAGATGGAGAGAAAGATTCTAGGCCAAGGGAATAGCATGTGCAAAGGCCCTGAGGTGGGTGGCCTATATAGCATGACCAGTGTAGCTGGAGTAGAAATCAAGGGCAAGTGTGACCCAAGGTAAGCTGAGAGGTAGTCAGGGGCTGGGCCCCACAGGCAGTGTAAACCAGGTAAAAGACCTAGGCCTCATCCCAAGAGCAGTGGAAAGCTCTGTGTGTGTGTGTTTTCAAATGAATAAATTTTAGGCTTTTACACCAAAAGACCCCATTTGAGCTGGCAAAAGAAGAGGCAAATGTTTATAAGCAGCAGTGTGGAGGGTTCAGTGGGGCCTGGAAGGGGTGCCAGCAGGGAGGCAACGGGATCTGGCTTGCCTTTTATTAAACCCACCTGGCTGTTGGCTGGGGTTGAGGGGGTCACACGTGGGGGTGGGAGGTGGTTCAGCCCAGGCGGGTGGTACTGGCAAGAGAGAGGCAGACAGAGACATTGAGGGTTAGAGGTGACAGGGCTTGGTGATTGGTTGGGGCGGGGCCGGGGACCCAGCCCACCGCTCTGACAGGTGAGAACAGAGCCTGCAAAGGGGTGTGAGCTGCTGTGGGTCAGGGTCACGCAGCTCAGCATCAAAACTCCTCCTGACCCAGGCCCTTCCCGCAAAACTCTGACTTAGGGCCCAGATCCCTGGCAGCTACTTCTGCAAAGTTCCTCCAGGCCTTCTAGTGGCTGTGCCCCCTCCCCCCAAGACTCTGGCAGCTTCTAGGGAGGGGGATGCTTTGTGCGCACAGATTCTGTCTTTGAAGCATCTGTTGGGGGGGAGGGGTGGTGCTCTGGCCTCCTGATTCTTTCCCTGTGACCTCTGCACTGA
>NW_027532008.1:7400395-7418919 GCF_008692635.1 Crocuta crocuta
TTGGAAAGAGTCCCCAGCTGGGCAGGGGCTGGAGCCACTGTGTGTACAGACAGCCCCTCACTGGGTGGGGCGGGGTGTAAGGCTTGGAGGAGATGCTTTGCCCTGGAGTGAAGGGAGCCCCGCAGCCAGCGCCTGCGCCTGCCTCGTTCCTCCCCAGAGGCCAGGAGATCCCCCTTATCCAAACCTCTGCAAGTGGAAACTGCTGGCTGCCCTTTCAAGATTTCTGCTTTACTTCCCCTAGCTAACCTTGTCTGGCAAATAAGACCACTGAGATGCTCAATTAAATGACTTTCTAGCTCTGCAGGCCCCTCCCCACCTCCCGGCCTGGTCTAAACCCTGCCCTTCCCGGGATCCAAAATACTCAAACTTCCCTGTCACGAAACTCATCCCCTCTGTATCTGAGCCCCCATTTTTCTTAGGATCTGGAATCTCTTTGGGATTCAGTTTCCTTTTTTCTCAGCAGGCTCTGGAGCCCACTCACCTCACCCTGTGGCCTGGACCTTGGACCTGGGCCTGATCTCTCTCTGGGGACTGGGTCCGCTGCTGTCCTGGAGACCCAACCCCCACAGTCTCCTGGGTTCCTGAATCTCCCCAGGGACTGGGCCCTTCTCACCCTCACACACAGTAGGCACTCCAGAAATGCCCTCTCTTCCTCTTGCCACCCTGCCCCCGGCCCCTGCTTTGTGGCCCCTCCTTAGCCTCCTCCCCCTCCCCCGCATGGGTATTTCTGCTCCGGGGATAGTGTGCTGTGTGGCAACCGAGCCTGGGAAGTAGCTGCTGTTGGCTCAGAACACTGGGTGGGAGAAGGCTGAAGGCTGAGAAGGGACAGGAGAAACAGCCCCTGGTCCTGCTGGGTCAGGGCGGGGCAGGTTCAGGACAAGTCTAAGAAAGTTCCCTTCCTGCATTAGGGAAGGATCTGGAAGTCATGGCACTAGTGTGAAACGGGCAGCCGGTTTGGAAATGAGGTAGGAAAGTGTAAGAGCCACCAGTGGCTTCATGGAGAAGCCAGGATCTCCTTGAGCCTTTGGCTGACATGAGGGGGGCAGTGCCGGGACCCCTTTATAACTCTCTCTCTCCCCTGTCTGCCCCACGGAGCAGGACAGAAGAGCATTAACTTCGAGGGCCCTGGGGTGGGCGGCACGTGCCTTGATTCCTTTCATTAGAATGGACTCTCAAGAGATGGGCCCTCTTGTGTCCCCATTTAACAGATGAGGCAGCTGAGGCTTGGTGAGGCAAGGGGACTCCTCAAGGCCAGGCTGCTTAGAAGTGGCACAGCCTGTATGCTGGCTGACCCCGAGCCAGAATTGCCCGTAGGGTCCCATGGAGTATCCAGTATCAGGGTGGAGGCCGGGTGTGCTATGGCTTAGCGAGGCCACTGGGAGGGACGAGAGGAGGCGGGCAAAGGAGGACGAGAAGAAAGGTGCTCTGGGGCCCATCTGGGGGTCTCCCTGGAGGGAAGCAGTTGGTACCCTGAGGGGAGGCAGGCAGCAGAAGCACATTTGCAGCCCCCTTCCAGCACTCACACCCTTTCATTTTTTTTCTTCTTGCAGTAATTTTTATTTATTATTATTACTTTTTGAATATAGTTTATTGTCGGTATAGTTTATTATCAGCACCCAGTGCTCATCCCAACAAGTGCCCTCCTCCATGCCCATCACCCATTTTCCCCTCTCCCCCACCCCCTATCAGCCCTCAGTTTGTTCTCAGTATTTAAGAGTCTCTTATAGTTTGCCTCCCTCCCTCTCCTTAACTATTTTTTTCCCTTTCCCCTCCCATATGGTCTTCTATTAAGTTCCTCTTGTTCCACTTATGAGTGAAAACATATGGTATCTGTCTTTCTCTGCCTGGCTTATTTCGCTCAGCATAACACCCTCTACGTGTTATGCTTCCATCCATGTTGCTACCCATGGCCAGATTTCATTCTTTCTCATTGCCATGTAGTATTCCATTGTATAGATAAACCACATCTTTTTATTTTTTTAAAATTTTTTAATGTTTATTTCTGAGAGAGAGAAACAGTGTGAGCAGGGGAGGGTCAGAGAGAGAGGGAGATACAGAATCTGAAGCAGTCTCCAGGCTCGGAGCTAGCTGTCAGCACAGAGCCCGACGCGGGGCTCGAACCCACGAACCTTGTGATCATGACCTGAGCTGAAGTCGGACGCTTAACCAACTGATCCACCCAGGAGCCCCAAACCACATCTTTTTAAAAAAAATTTTTTTTAATGTTTATTTATTTTTGAGAGACAGAGACAGCATGAGTGAGGGAGGAGCAGAGAGAGGAGGAGACACAGAATCTGAAGCAGGCTCCAGGCTCTGAGCTGTCAGCACAGAGCCCAAGGTGAGACTTGAACTCATGGACAGTGAGATCATGACATGAGCTGAAGTCGGATGTTTAACCGACTGAGCCACCCAGGCGCCCCAGACCACATCTTCTTGATCCATTCGTCAGTTGATGGACACTTAGGCTCTTTCCATGTGTTGGCTACTGTTGAGAGTGCTGCTGTGAACATTGGGGTACATGTGCTCCTATGCATCAGCACTCCTGTATCCCTTGGGTCAGTTCCTAGCAGTGCTATTGCTGGGTCATAGGGGAGTTCTAGTGTTAGTTTCCTGAGGAACCTCCACACTGTTTTCCAGAGGGGCTGCAGCAGTTTGTATTCCCACCAGCAGAGTAAGAGACACCTTCCATTTCGACTCTTCCTTGTCTCTCCCAGAGGGGAAGTCCTTGAGGGCAGAGACCCCGCCATCCTGGCACACCTGTCCTCAGCAGACGCCCAGCAAAGGGTGAGCAGAGGAGGGCACAGCCTGGTGGCGCCGAAACAGGGAGGGGCTCGGGAGGAGGGCAAACCTTGCTGCAGCCAGTCTGTTGTTCATATTGTCACTGGGGACGCGTCTCTAAGTGTTTAATGCCTGCTAACGAAGAAGTAGAATTTAATACATAAAATTACCCTTTGCAGTCAGTTCCAACCCCCAGCGGTGGTGCATTGTGCTCTTTAAAGAACAAAACCCAGAAGGAAATGTAAGTGAGCATTTGTGCTGGCGGTCTCTGATCCATCCGCTGAAGAGATTCCTTAATAGGGACCGTTTTTCCCTTCTTTGGTGGTTTGCGCATTCCCCAGGTGGCGGTGAGTCAGCCAATAAAGCTCTTTCAGGAAAGTCCAGAGGAGTTTTCTTCTGCATCAGGGTCCATTTGAGCAATGCCGGGTGACACCCAGTGACACGCTCCAGGGTGGGTTGGGAGATCCATGAGCTATTTGTCTCTGCCACCTCCACCTCCATGTGCGCCTCCAGGCGCCTTCCTGGGGCCCTGAGCCACTCAGCCAGTGCAGGCAGGCAGATGAGTGACCCTCGGGCTCCTCCAGCCTGACTCAGCCCAGGCCTGGCTGTCTCTGGGGAAATGTGAGTCACAGCTTCAACCCTGAAATGTTTCTCTTCATGTGGAAAGAAGCGGGAAGGGTTGGGGGGTGGGGAGACCCCCTCTTGGTCTCCTCCAGATTTGTGTCTCAGCTATGAAGAGCGCCGTGGCCGCGGATGGAGGGGCCCCAGGGTGGCTGTTGAAGGGGGCAGTCAGACGCCGCAAAGTCAGTAAATCGCACCTCCGGCAGCCCTTGAGGTCGTGCAGGACAGAGCCGTGTTGGGCCCAGCAGGTGGGGGGTCCCTCCTGTCAACCAACACTGGCCCCTCTCCCCCTTCCTCTGCCCACCCAGGGCCCTCAGGGGGGCATGTGGCCGGTTCTTCCCCTTAACCTCTCGAACCTGATCAAGTTAAGGAGGCACATGGAGAGGATGCTGGGAGGGTTTGGAAATCTGGCTTCAGCAGGGGAGTGAGCCGCGGTGGCTTCCATCAGCTAGTGAGGTCTGCCAGGGCCGGGGGCTCCTAACCACCTTCCCCAGGGAGGAACGGGGGCCCGTCCAGTTGTAGGTCTCCCCCGGAGCCTCCCTTCTTTTCTAGGTGACCGTGAGTCCATTGCTTTCACCTCTCTGGGGCTCACTTTCTCATCTGTAAAACAGGGCAAGTAAATACCACCCACAGTCGAGAAAAATAAATGAGAAACCACCTGCAAAGTGTCTCCTTTGAGTCTTTACTTAGCTGCCACCCTAATGAAAAATGCCTGCCCTTCCTGTTTTCTGTCTCCCCTCCCTGTTTTCTGTCTCCCCTCCCCTGCCTCCCCCGCCACTTGATTTTTCTCCTTAGCACTTACCACAATCTAGCACACTCCCTACTTTATTTTACCATGTCTCTTTCCACTAACACAGAAGGATTTTGGTCTGTCTTGTCCCCCGCCGTGTCCTCTCGGAGCAAACTGGCACCTGGGAGGCATGTATTTGTCAAAAGAATGAATGAATGTGAGTCCCTGGCGCAGTGCCTAGCTGGTTGTAGGGCCACGGTTATTTCCATTCCTCTGCCTCTGCCTTCTCTCCAAGTTAGCTGATCCACTCTTGAGGCTTTGTGCTTAACCTCTCTTTAGTTAATCACTGTTTTTTAGTGTTTGTTTATTTTTGAGAGAGAGACAGAGCGTGAGCAGGAGAGGAGCAGAGACGGAGGGAGACACAGAATCTAAAGCAGGCTCCAGGCTCCGAGCTGTCAGCATAGAGTCTGACGCGGGGCTAGAACTCACGAGCCGTAAGGCCATGACCTGAGCTGAAGTCAGACGCTCAACCGCCTGAGCCACCCTGGCGCCCCTTGAAATAATTTTAGATCCATGGATAAGTTGCAGAGATGATAAGAGTTCTTGTATACCCTTCACCCAGCTTCCCCTGATAGGAACATGTACTTGACCATGGTGCCTCTGTTAGGGCTGGGCAGCCAACATGGGTACATTACGGGTCATTAAACCACACACTGTACTTGGGCTTCACCAGCTCTTACAGCGAGGACCTTTCTGTCTTCCAGGACCCCCTCCAGGGGGATTACTTGTAGTTGACCAAGTTCTTTCAGCTTCCCTTCCCCGTCCCCCCACCCCGGCCCTTGCCGGCCTCTGTCGGCCACCTTTGCCTAGATTAAGTCGGAGCCTCCTTTTTGGCCTCCCTGCCTCCAGCCTTGCCCTCCAAGCTTTCCTCCTTGCTGCAGCCTCAGCCATCTTTCTGAAACACGTGGCTAGCCCAGTCACCGTCCCGCTCCAGACCCTCCCATCGCTCCCACCGCGCTGGGAGCAAGTCAGGCTCCTCCACGGGAATTCTGGGGTGTTCCATGCCTGCTTCCTTGCCTGGGCCTTGCGTGTTTCTCCAGCCTCATCTCTGGCCTTCCCCCAGCCTGTGCTCTCTGCTTCAGGTGAGCAGACTGCCCAGCCTACTCAGCACTCCCACCTCATTAGAATATGAGTCCCATGAGTGTGGACACCTTGTCTGGCTTGTTTGCCACTGTCCCTGCAGCACCTCGGACAGTGTCTGGCACGTAGTAGGTACTTGACAAATACCTGTGAGGAGAGCATGGGGGCAAGGACGCTCTTTATCAGATCATCTCAGACAAGCATGAAATTGCAGCAGTGACAAATGCCATGAAGTCATAAAGGTCAGAGGGGGCTTCTCTGCAGAAGTGAAACTCACTGTGATCTGAAGGAAAGGTGATGTTGATTAGGTGGGAGGGGAAGATCATTCCAGGCACAGGGAACAGTATGTGCAAAGGCCCTGGGGTTTACAGGATTAGAAAGGATCAAAGAAAAGCAGAGTCACTGGGCCATGGGGTAGGGAGGCTGCAGATGTTGTGAAATGACGATCAACAGGGTGGCAGGGCCAGAGGCTGGGTGCTTGTAGTTTTATCTTTAATTTTGGAGCAATAGGGGACCATCGAATGGAATTAGAGAGCGAGAGGGTGGAAGAGACACAGAGAGAGAGAGATGGTGGGAAATAGAGGGAAAAGACAGAAAGAACTGTGACTTTGTCCCTGTGTCCGAGCTGCATGACTCCGCACCTTTCGTGCAGTGAGCCTGAGCTTCAGGCTCTGGGGCTGTGACGTGGGGGCAGAACTACCTACTTTGCAGGGCTGTTGGGTGGATGAAATACATTACGTGAAAAGCACTTTACCCCGGTATGGTGCGTAGTCCAGCGCCTGGTAAATACCAGGTTTCCGCCCTCCCTCCCGTCACCCCCCACACAAGCAAGCTGTGACAGTCATTAATGGGCCCTTGTTCACAGCTCAGCTGTCCTCTTTGCTCAGGGCTCTTCCTGGCTCTTCCCTCATGTCTCAGGAGCCCAGGGCTATTCCTTCCGGCCACCTCTGGCCTCTGCCCTGGAGGGAGGGCACTGCCAGATTGTCCCTCCCAAACCAGACCCGCCTCATGCTCTAACCAGCAGGAGCCTGGGATCCCAAAGACCTGTTTCTCCCGGGTCCTGTAGGGACCAGTGAGCTACGGGAAAGCCAGCTGGCGTGGAAAAGTGGTTCTGATAACTCACGCGTCCGCCCCGCCCCGGCCACCTGTCCGCACGCTCTGTGGTAGCAGCGAACGCATTTCCCAAGTACCCTGCTATTGATGCTCTGTAATCATTACCCGGTTTAAGCCACAGGCAGCCATACAAGGCACAAATCAGCGTCCGCTTTTCACAGATGAGGAAACTGAGGCCCAAAGAGATGATGTGATGTCTCCAGGTTTCCATAGCCTGGTGGCAGAAGCGGATTGAAAACAGGTCTGTGTAATTCAGAGACCCACCAGCCTGCACTGCCTCCTGCTGGACATGGGGATCATTGGAGATCCAGGACACTGGGAGGTCTAATCCTTGAGATTAGCAGCCAGTGTTTCTTTTTTTTTAAACTTAAAAAAATATTTTCTAATATTTTATTTATTTTTGAGAGAGAGATAGAGACAGCGTGAGCAGGGGAGGGTCAGAGAGAGAGGGAGATACAGAATCTGAAGCAGGCTCCAGGCCTGAGCTGTCAGTACAGAGCCCGACGCGGGGCTCGAACCCACGAACTGTGAGATGATGACCTGAGCCGAAGTCGGACGCTTAACCGACTGAGCCACCCAGGTGCCCCTAAAAACTTTTTTTAATGTTTATTTTTGAGAGAGGGGAGTGTGAGCAGGGGAGGGACAGAGAGAGAGACAGAGACAGAGGATCTGAAGCAGGTTCCATGCTGACTGCAGTCAGCCCGATGTGGGGCTCAAACTCACGAACTGTGAGATCCTGACCTGAGCCGAAGGTGGATACTTCCCTAACTGAGCCCCTAGGCACCCCAGAGGCCAGTGTTTCTTAATGCAGGTGCTGTTGGCATTTTGAGAGAGGCAGGTTGTGTTATTTTGTGAGACTGCTGCACACACTGTGGGAATTTATCAACTATGGCCCCTGGGATTAAATGCTAGTGCTCCCCAGTCATCTAACAACCAGAAATGCTCCTGTGTATATACCGAACTCCTTAGAGGGGCAGAGTTGCCTCAGATTGAGGCCCACGGATAATCCAATAAAAGGTATGGTAACCTTAATACCAGCTAATATTGAGAGTCTTTTACGGACTAAGCGCTTAACTTACATACTTTCATTTAATCTTATCAGATATAGGAACCACTAATAGACCCATTTTACACAAGAGGAAATTGATGGTCAGAGAGAGGTTAAGGGACTTGCCCAAGATGACACATCTCGTTAGAAGTAGGATTTGAACTTGTGCTTCTGTCTTAAAGAAAAGGCCCAGAGAAGGCAGATGGTTTGCTTAAGGTCACACAGCAAGATGTGGTCACATTAGGGATGAGATGTGGACTCAGGGCTTGTAGAGTAGTGTTCTTTTCAGTCTACATGATGCTTAGAAAGACAGAGATGAGTCCCACTGGCTGGTGTCCAGCAAGAGGAGCCACTGGCCCGTGGTTGAGGGAGGATTTCTGCCACCCTTGGCCTAGGCCGGGCCCTGGGGGCCTTGAAGTTTTGGGTCCACCACTGACCCATCCACCTAGACAGCTTTGTTGTATTTGCTTGGACCCCCTTTCCCTTGTTCTCCTCTGTCCCTCTCGCACCCTTAACCTTGTGCCCTGGCCTGGGCCCATCACCCCCCACGTCTGACCTCAGTTTCTCCCCTGGGTCTCTGGAGCCATCCTTATCTTTTGTGGGGCGGGACGGTGCAGAGGCTCAGGTGACAAAACTAGTGTGAAGAAGGTGCTGGCCTGATGGCAGCCGTGTCCTGCAGGCTCAGGAAATGTTCGCTGGCTCTGGACCCCCTTGTCCTTCCCGACTCTCTTCTCTGGCTGTCCCTCCGTCTGTCCTTCCTCTGATTCTCCTCACCGTCTCCGGGTGTTTCCGTCCTTGCCTGCCTAACCGTTTAGGCCAGCTTCACTCCCGGGGCCCACCAGCACCACCTTCCGGTCTCCTGTGCCAACAGTTGGGACTGCCATTTTTGTCACAAGGTCTGGGGCCTTGGGATGGGGCGCCTTGGGGGAGGGGTCCTCGCATGGTCCCACTTTGTGCCCTTGGCCTGCCCTCTGCGCCGGCCAGGTGAGAGAGGCTGACTGGGCTTCTGCCCTCTGGTGTTGCTGTGGCATCCTTGCCGCCAGGACCCCTCTGCCGGGGCCCAGAGGGACCAGACCCCCGCAGGGAAGGAAGCGTCTGTCAGGAGGCCAGCAGTGGGCAGCACTGACCTGTCCCTAACCCTTACAGAGGGGAGCAGGTCTCAGCTATGCGGGGGTGTGGGGGTCTCGCGGCTTTGCCCCCACACACCCCTGCCCCCGGCCCATCTCACCTGAAGCCGCCCTGTGACTTCGCTCTGAGCCTTGGCTTCCTCATCTGTAAGTGGAGACACGATGCCGATCTTGGAAGTTGTCCAGCTGCCCGTGTGAACCAAGTGGTCAGCGAGCCTGGGGTAGCTGCCCTGGGAGCCTCAGGGAGGAGGGGGCGCAGGTCTGGACCCAGGAGAGCTAGCCAGGCACATGGCTCTCTTCCATGAGGCCTTGGGAATCAGGTGGGTCTACCCCTTCTGAGCAGAATGGTCTTGAGCGCCCTCCCCTCTCTAAGCCTCAGTTTTGCTTTCTCTACCATGAAGATAATGCTTCCCACGTGACAGAATTTCTAGAAAAATAGAGTAAGATAAGCCTGGGGCCTGGCCCAGTATATAGTAGGTGCTTACTAAGTGTTGCTTACCATTGAAGGCACTGACTGACCACGGCTACGCAGGTCAGCCCTGTCTGCCCAGGCCCTTTGTGGGCGTGGCTGCCAGGCGCCCCCAGCACTTGTGTCTCCCATGAGGAATTCCTCTTGCGTTATTCACACAAAGACTTCCCCAGGAAGGCCGAGCCCCTCTGTAAATGTCCCAGCCTGTTATCTGGCCTTCCCTGAAGGCCCTTATCAATTTCTGGTTTGTGTTAGGTTGTTTGTGTCGTGTCTTATCTCGCTCAGGAGACAGGGGCAGCCTGGTGAGTCAGAGTGGCCTGGGTTTGAGTCCCCAGCTCTGCCACTGACTGGCTGTGGGAGGCCGGGCAAGTGACGTCACCTCTCAGAACCTTGGTTTCCTCCTGTGTAAAGTGAGGATAATGATACCCCCGGCACAGGATGGTCATGAAAACGTCAGCCGGAACCTGGCAGGGGGCGGACGATGCATTGACCACGGCTCTTCCCCCTTCTCCCCGGGAGCGCCAGCAGCAGCAGGACCCCGTGCGCTCTGACCCAGGGTGAGAGAAGAACGTTGCACACGGTCTGTCGTGGACATTGCGGTGGTGGTGGCAGCACAGCTGAGCCTCAGGCTGCTGGCAGCTCCCACTACTTCCGTGGCCCAGAGGAGGCTGGGCCCTCAGGAAGAAGCGTCCTCAGAATGGCAGAGGGGTGGAGGGAAGATACCAGTGAGGTTCCTGCAGGGACATGGGTGAGTGTGGAGGTCAAGGGCACAGGCTATGGATCAGGCATACACTTCCTCCACCCACCAGGGAGCTGTGTGACCCCATATAAGTGACTCACCCTCTCTGAGCGTCAGTTCCCCACCTGAGAAATGGGAAGAATAATGCACCCTATCTCCTGGGGTTGCTGTGTGACGTGATGAGATCATGTGTGGAAGGTGATTGGCACAATCTGACCAAGAATTTCCTGTTAATTTATTTTTAAGATGTGCTCTCAGGGCCCATTGACTTTTTGGCTAAATTCCCTAATTACCCATAAAACAGTGATCAGTTTTTAAGAGCTTACTTTTTCAGTACCTTCCATGAGTTAGGCACTATGCTTTGTGCCTTCCTCACACTACTCCGTTTAATTTTCACTGTCTATATTGTTCCCATTTTGTTTGTTTTTTTAATTTTTAATATTTTTATTTATTTCTGAGAGAGAGAGAGAGAGAGAGACAGTGTGAGCAGGGGAGGGTCAGAGAGAGGGAGACACAGAATCTGAAACAGGCCCCAGACTGAGCTGTCAGCACAGAGCCCAACACGGGGCTTGAACCCACAAACCATGAGATCTTGACCTGAGCCGAAGTTGGACACTTAACCGACTGAGCCACCCAGGTACCCCTGTTCCCATTTTATAGATGAGGAAACTGAGCCTCTGAGAAGCGGGGTGACCTGCCCAAGCCAACATAGCTTCCCAGAGGCCTCTCTCACTTTGCCCTTGCTCTAGAGATGGCTGCGGACTGGCTTAGGGTATCTTGCCAGGTAGCAGCTGGACGCAGCAAATCTCAACACGATTCAGGGGGAGAATCTATAAACAGAGGATCGGGAGTGGGCTGGAGGCCTGAGGAACGAAGACCAGCCTGGGAGACAAGTGGTCTGCGGGAAGCTGGAGGCTCGGGAAGCTGGAGGCAGGAGCCGTGGGACTGTGTGTGTTTATTCAGCCTGTCCCTGGCAGGCACGCAGGAGGCCCCCGACTGGCCAGTGTAAACATCCGGGACTGCTTGTCGGCCTGGTGGGGGGCTGAGCAAGCTGGGGGACCAGCAACCAGGGCCTCCTGGTGCCAGGGGTTCTGTGGTAGACAGCCAGCCAGCATTTACTGAGCACCTAGTATGTGCCGGCTCATTTACGCACATCACGTCTTCACAACAGCCCTGTTTGGTCCGTATGATTATTTTTACTTAGCTGATGAGGAAACTGGGGCTCCAGAGTTGTACGGGCTCAGCTCCGTCAAAGCCTGCAAAGTCTGGTCTGCTGAGAGCAGGTGTGAAAGCGTAGCGTGGACAGTATTCCCCGTGCGGCCCCCTCTGCTGGGGGTGCACTTTCCACGCACACTGTCAGGATCCGAATTCACTTTCCCATGGAGACGCGTCCACCTGGTAGCTGTAATTACCTCCCTCACTGGCTGTTGTGCACATCACTGTGTGTGGGACAGGCCGGGCTGAGGAGGCCACGCCACCCAGGGAAGGGGATCGTGCTGGCTCTGGTTATACAGGTTGCTGAGTGGCTCTGATAGACGGGGAAGACCTTAGGTATCATCCTATCCATTTTGCAAATGGAGAAATGGAAGCCTGGAGAAGGGAGAGGCTGTCCCCCAGAGATTCACCGAGTGGCCGAGGCGGAACGGGGCCCAGGTCTGCAGGGAGGTTACCCCTGGTCCAGACTGCTCTTTATTAACGGGGGCAAGACTGGGTTAGGACGCGGCAGCGATGAAGTCAGGGTGTTCCCCAGATGCGGCACAATCTGAAATCAAATTTCACAGCCACCCGCACCTGCCGCCCTTCGGCTGCCCTCTGGGAGCTGTACCCCAGAAATCCCTGGGCTCTCGGAAACCCCAGTAAACTCTTGGATGTGGCCGGCAGGTAGCCTCACTGGGTTCAGGAGGCTGAGAGTCCGTGTGGGACCCTTGCTCCCGTCTTCCTACCACTTTCTGCCCGGGGCCTGCCCTGCCCCCTACACGTGTCCCCTCGTTCACCCTGCTTCGTCTTTGAGTCCGACAGGACTGCTACTTAGATTGTACCAAAACCAGGAGGAATCATTTGAATCCATAAAATCTTTAAATATCAACATGTCCCGACACCTAGAACGTGCCGTCTGATGCCTTTGAGATGCGCCTTTGGGGCGCAGGCCCTGTCTGCGGGCATTCTCCATCCCCTCTCTTAGAGAGAGGCGATGCAGTCGCTCGGGTTAGGGTTCGAGCCCGGATTTGAACCAGGAGACAGACGCCTGGGCTCCATGCTCTGGGCCGTACCTGCTGACACCTGGGGCCTGGAGAGTTCCCCCAGAGGATTTATTCGGGTACAAGGTGGCTAAGACTCCCCCTTGAGAATGAGGAGCAGGGTTTCAGGAGCAGCTGGGGACTTGGCTGGGAGGAGCCCGGCTTTCCTGCCCAGCTCACAAAAGGGAGGGGTCCCCAGAAGCCCAGGAACAGAGTCTGAGAAGGGAGCGAGAAGGGGTAGAGGGAGTCCAGCCAGCCCAGGCCTGTGACTGTCCGTGTCCTGGTCAAGGGACCAAGGTTGGCCAATCCCCAAAGGCCCCGATGCGTCACCAGTTAAGAATCGCTGAAGGCTGCTCTGGCCTCGGGACAAGTAAACCCTCTCCTCCCCCACACCCCCCACACCCCCCGCCCCAGCTGGAGGCCTGCGGACTGATGCTGCTCCTCTGCCCGTGCATTTTGGGAGATTCCCCCCACAGCAGGGACAAGAGCGGCCATACCAGCCGCCCTACTGTGCTCAGGCCCTTCCCAAACACAACCTCATGTGGTTCTCCGAGGAGTCCTGGGAGCAGTTAACGATCCCCACTTCACAGAGGAGAAAACTGAGCTCCTACGACAGCAGACCGCTGGTCTGGCTTTGAACCCCAGGCTGCCTGTCTTCAAAGCCCCACGCCTTCTTTTGGTGTGTGACACAGCACTTGAGACACACAAAAAGCACAGTGTTGAGTCAGAACGAACACTGATGAGCAGCCATCCAGTTTACAACATAGAACATGCCGAACGCAGTTTAATCCCCCAACACACGCCTACCGGCTCCCGTTCCCGACCGCCCCCTCTTCCAGAAGAAACTACTTCCGTGAAAGACTGCCTGGTACTTGCCTGGATGTTTCTGCCTCCCCAAACAGCACACAGCGTTGCTCAGATGCTTCAAAACGTGGACTCCTTTGCTCTCCCCCGTCTGTCTGTGTCTGACTTGGGTGCAGCCCGCGTTCAGTGCTGAGTCGTACGCCTCTCCCCGCGGCCCTGCCAGCGCTGGTCCGGGCTGCTCTAGACGACCATGTGGGCTGCTTCCCACTCACTGCTTCTTTTCTTTTTCTTTATGGTTTATTTTTTAATTTTTTAATTTTTTAAATCTTTATTTTTGAGGGAGAGAGACAGAGAGTCAGAATGAGAGCAGGGGAGGAACAGAGAGAGAGGGAGACACAGAATCCAAAGCAGGCTCCAGGCTCCGAGCTGTCAGCACAGAGCCTGACACGGGGCTCAAACTCACAAACTTTGAGATCATGACCTGAGCCGAAGTCAGATGCTTAACTGACGGAGCCACCCACGTGCCCCTTTATTTATTTATTTTTGAGGGGACAGGGCGGACACATATGGGGACGGGCTGAGAGAGACACAAAATCCAAGGCGGGCTCTAAGCTCTACACTGTCAGCGCCCAATGCGGGGCTTGAACCCACAGACTGCGGGATCATGACCTGAGCTGAAGTCAGATGTGTCACTGACTGAGCCACTCAGGCGCCCCTCTCATTCACTTTCGAGGATGCTGTGGGGCTTCCTTGTCCATGTCTCTTGCTGACCACAGGAGAGCTTCCAAGGTGCAACAGGTCATTCATGTTCAGGACTGGGACCACATCAGATAAGCCCGCCACATCATGGGAGTCTTTGCTGCGAGAATTGACCAGCAATCTCAAGGGGCCCCTGCTCTCAAAATTAAAGACCTCTTAAGAGCCCTGTTTTGTTTGCTGCTCTGACCAGCACCGCGAATAGTAATAGTGCCTGGCACATAGTAGGTGTGCAGTGACCATCTGTCAACTGAATGAGTGGATGTGTGCCCAGTGTAAGACATGGTGATGATCCTAACAACCCGCTGTTGGGGTGTGAGGAGGGGGTCCCTCCATTTCACAGCTGAGCTGACGAAGGCTTTGGAGAGCTGAAGTTCCCAAAGTCCCACACCCGTTCCCAAAGTGACCAATTTCCCCCAGCCGAGTTCTCCCCTGAGGCTGCCCGTGTAGACAGAGAGCGTATTCTCAGGGGCCAGGAGTACAGGAAAAACAGGAGCTGCTTCGAATGCCTAGTCACCTGGATACAAATGCTTAGGGCTTTCGAAGTCATCCTGGAGGCTGGTCGAGTGAGGCAGGGCCAGCTGGTTGTCACTCGGGCCCGAATGCCACCATGGGGTTGGAGGTGAATGGCATCTCACCTCTGGGGCCGATCTGGGGGGAGAACTGCAAAGGTTGGGACAATGCCAGGCTTGGGATCCAGATGCCTTGGTGGGAGGGGGCCCTCACGCAGGAGGCAGCCTGACCCAACTGAAGAATGAGTCATCTGCTCGGAGCATGAGCAGAACTGTCTTCAAATCCCGGGCCTGCCATTTACTAGCTGTGTGACATTCGGTAAGTGTGTCAAGCCCTCTGAGCTTTATCATCTCCATCTGTTAAATAGGGATAGTGACTCTCTTTTGCAGAATTATTGATAGTTTTAGAATTGAGTATAATAACCTTAGCACAGTACCCAGAAGGTAGTTATTAATTACAGTTTGGGGGTGGGGGTGGGGAAGGATGTTCTAACTACAGGTACATATAGATCACTACAGGTGCACACCGATGGGGCAGCTTAGGACACAGAGGAGGACTTCATGGAGGAGATGACATTCGGTCTGGGTTCTGAAGGGCGAGTAAGAGTTCTCCAAGCTAAGAAGTAGGTTATGGGTCAAGCAGCCTCTGTATGTCCTGTATTGGACTTGGTGTTGAGAGGAGTGTCTTACAAATAAGCAGATGTTAGTTACTTACAGTTTGATAGAGATACATGACCCTGTGAAGCTGGCGCGGGCCTGGTGCTGACTGAATAGACAAACTGAGCATCAGTGATGCCTGGGGTCATAGGAGCACGTGAAGACTATGGGCTGGCACGTTCGGGAGGTCTTCCTGGTGGGGGTGGAGGGTAGGAGTTAGATGCAAAAGGAACACAAGACAGAGAGGGGCTGCCTGACGCTTGATTTTCTGGCTGGGCTGGGTCAGGAAAGGGGTGTCCCCAGCCTGGCAGGGATGGAGGACAGACCTCAAGGGTTCTGGTGGTGGCACTGCTGTGTCGCTGTCACCAAGGCTTGTGCTGCTCTCCCTTGGATGAGAAGAAACGTTGTTCCCAGTTGTTGATTGTGCAATTGCAGATTGGCTCCTGGGCTGGCTGAGCAGGAGCCAAGCCCTAGAGTGGGGAGGAGGAGCCGGGCTGGGTAGGTGTGGAGCCAGGACTGCGGGGGCCTAGGAGGGGGCTTGGGAACGCGGTGGGGTGGTGGGGACTGTCCTGGGCAGGATGCCTCCTAGCGCAGAATTCCCACTCCGTGCTGCAGGATCCTGTGCTGCCTGAGAGCTGAGTAGACGTGGGGTTGAATGATAGCATCTCGCCAGCTGTGTGGCCTTGGACTGGTTACTTAACCTCTCTGTGTCTCCACTTCTCATCTCTCCTGTGGAGTGGTACTTAGCACAGGGCCTGGAATGAAGTCCACACTCAGGACACGGTGCTCTTACTTGTTAGCAGCAGCGGGGCCATCACCTGCCACCTGCGTGACACAGGTCACACTGCCGCTCAGGCTGAGCCCCAGGCTCATTCTGGCCGCCCCTGCTGCCTCTCCAGGAATCAGGACGCTCCTGTGCCGTCTCATCAATGTCCACATCACAGCCCGTGCCCTGAGGAGGTGGTGGAACTGGAATTCCTGCGTGCCTTTGTCTCTGTGTGGGTGATCTCCTTAGTCCTCACCACGGCTCCACAAAGTAGGTTTGCACATCCGCATTATATAGATGAGGAAATATGCTCAGAGAGGGGAAGCTACTTGCCCGGGTCACACAGCAGTAAATTACAGGGATTCACGCCCAGGTCCCTGCATCCACAGCCTTTGTTCTTCCCACTGCTAGATGGGGGGAGAGCTTGTCCTGTGGAGTCGCGGCCTGGCACCTTCCCGCCCGTTAGTCACCCCTCCACTCCCTTTCCTGTCCTGTCCCCCGTTCCTGCTTCCCCACCCCCGCCTCGGCTCCGCTCTGGCCCTGGGGACCACTCTGGGCCAAGACTGCAGCGGGGACAGCATGTGTCCCCCTGAGCCAGCACGGCCCCTGTTCCCCCACGGCCGGCAGGCTTCGGGCCTCCTCCGCCCGCCCGCCCGGCATTCCCCCCCCAGGCTCCCCCAGCCTCCGGGGCAAGCACACCGCGTGTGTGTGTGTGTGTGTGTGTGTGTGTGTGTGTGTGGCGAGGAGGGGGGGTAATGGGGACCAGATGCGAAGCTGGGCCTGGAGTGGGCTTTGTGAGGCACACATTCCTGGCCACTGAGGCACCGCCAGCCGGTTGCATCTGGTTTGGAGAGGGCCCACCCGGATTGGCCGGGCCGCGTGTGGCGAGCTGCCCTCCCGCGAGGCCTGGGCCGTGCGGCAGGTGGGGACCAGCACTTTGTGCCGAGACAGGACTCCAGAGTCCTGGAGGGAATAATGGGGGGCAGAGGGGCGGAGGGGAAACAACACGGGGTTCACCATCAGACACACTTGGCGTCTGGTCCTGGCTCTGCGCAGCTTTGTCGTCCGCAGGATGGGAGCCAGTGACCGCACGCGCCCCACAGATGTGCGCCAGTGCAACCAGCAGCAGCACCTCACGTGCTTTCGTTCTTTCTCCTGCCACACGTGAGAGCGGCGCTGAGTATCCCGTCCTACTGATAAACTGAGGCACAGAGTGGTCACGCCACTTGCCCAGGCCGGACACATAGTGGGAGGCAGAGCTGGGATTTGAACCCGGGCCTCCTGGGTCCTGAGTCTACCGCCCTCCCGCTGCCACGCCGTCCTGCCTCGCAGTGAGGGTGACGACGTTCGGGAAAAGGGCTGCGTCAGCTGGCGACGTGGCTTGCCCTAGAAGCCTGTGAGGTGGTGGCACGTGGGAGGGACCCGAACGGAGGAGTGGATGGACGCCGGGAAGATTCCCGCGCGGGTGCGAGGAGCTGCTGGGCTTGTGACTGTCTGGGACCTGCAGTCCAGGCAGCGGGCCAGCCCCGCCGTGGCCCTGAGGGCCAGGGACCCGGCTCTGAAAGCCGTAGCCCCCATTCTTCCAGGCCCTACGACACGCCACACGCTTCGTTCACATTCTCTTGTTCAGTCCTCACAGCCACCCGCTTGCCCATAGCAACGTGTGTCTTCGCGGGAAGCTGGTTGGAACATCGGTCCGGCTGACAGCAAAGCTGGAGTCCCTTCCCACGGGCGCACCAGCTTCCTGAGGGGTGGGTGCCAGTCTCCCCGTCAGAGGTTTTTGTTTCTTTTTTTTTAAAGACGATTTTGACGATTGTAGGCAGAGGATCTGGGTGGGCTCGTGTGGGATCAAAGGACCCTGGTTGGCCCCTTGGGCAACTGCCTCTTCTTGTGTCTCTTCTTCCTCTTTTGTTTTTTTTTTTTAATGTTTTTTAAAATGTGAATTTATTTTTTGAGAGAGAGAAAGAGCATGAGCAGGGGAAGGCAGACAGAGGGAGACACAGAATCCGAAGCAGGCTCCAGGCTCTGAGCCGTCAGCACAAAGACCCACATGGGGCTCAAACCCACAAGCCACAGGATCATGACCTGAGCCAAAACTGGACACTTAACCAACTGAGCCAGATGCCCCTCATTTCATCTGTTGAAAGTAGTTTATCTTCACAAAAAACACATACACATGCATAAAACAAAAGCAAATCATTGATGACTTAAAAAAAAAAAAAAGAAACAAAGTGGTTTATCTTCAGGGAGGGAGAGCTGAATGCAGGACCAAAGTGATGAGCCGTGCCCTTTAAAACCGCCTGGTCCAGAGGGTGGGGCAGCCACACATACCAGTCCCAGCTTATCCGCAGCATGGCGGGATCTGGTGGCGGGGGGAGCACAGGGGAAGGGATTTGCAGAGCCCGGGTGTCAGGGCGATGGCATGGACACAGATTGTCAGGTGCTAGTCATAGCACCTCATCTCTTGCTTCTTCAGTGGGAGGACACGTGAGCCAGGCCTGGCCAATCAGACTATGTTTCAACACAGGGAGAAAGAAGGGTTCTCTTCTCTAGAGCTGCCAGGGGGTGAGCCTGCCTGGAGGTAAGCCTGGCCCAGTCTCAACTCAGGAGGTGGGAACGAGGGTGACACACAAAGGGAAGGAGAGGGAGGGGAGAGAACCCGCCAGCACCATCTGAGCTCCTGGATCTCTTCCTGTCTCAGGCCTGACCCTCCCTCCCTTTCAGGCAGTGCAAGTCAGGACATTTGCTTTGTTACAAAACCCAGTTCTTTCTGGATTTCTGTCACTTACAAGCCTGAGGGTCTTGACCAAGGTGGCTTCGCAAAGGAGGTGACATTTGAACTAGGTGTTGAAGGGGTTTTGGGAGACAAACAGCAGTTGGCAAGGTTTTTCCAGGCAAAGGAAGCTTGGGGGAAAGACGTGATCATGACCTGCCTGAGGGGGTGGCAGATAACGATGTCTGGGCAGATGTTAAAGGGCCTCATATGCAGAGCTTGGATGCATTGATTCATCTCCATACCCACCCACC
>NW_027532008.1:7419189-7424930 GCF_008692635.1 Crocuta crocuta
CCACCCACCCACCCATCCACCCATCCATCCATCCACCCATCCATCCACCCATCCATTCAGCTAACCAATCCAGTACTAACTGTGTATCAGTCACTGTTGTGAGCACTTCACAAAGAACAAATTGCATCCTCTACCAACCCAGTGAGGTAGGTACTGTTATTTCACCAATTCACAGGTGAGAAAATGAAGGCACAGAGAGGTTGAGTAACTTGCTCAAGGTCGTGTCGTCAGTAACTAATGGAGCCAGAATTTGAACCCAAGCAGTTTAGCTCTAGAGTTTATTTTCTTAACCCCAGAGTAGGGGTGACCACCTCTGACTCCAGCCCAGAGTTCTTTCTGTGGAACTTCTATGCCTCGTGCCCCACGGGGGACGACACATGCCTATGGCCGAGCTGTGGGAGCCCCAGTGTGGCCTGGTGATGGGCAGGGGAGCCAGAAGGGGCCTGTGGGTTCTCCCAGAGGCGGTGGGGTGCTCCCCTGGCCCATTTCCAGTCCCAGCTAGCCAGGAGCCAGGGCCAGGCTCCTGCGGGCACCCCTGCCCTGCGGTTTCTGCGAGCTATGATAGCTTCCAGAAACAGTGAATGACGGACTCCAGCTGGGTCTGGCTAAGCCCTCGGCAGGAGGTCAGTAACATGAAGAAGCTCTGGCTTCCAGCCCAGGTACTGGAGAGTTTTAAAGCCCTTCCTGACAGGGGAGGCGCTGGGTGGCAGGAAGGGGAGCCCTGGGGATTGTCAGCATCAGTCCATGGCCCCAGCTTGCCTTGGGCTCAGGCATCTCCCACGTGCCAAGGGCTTTTCCCTTCTAGTTAACAGAGGTAGGGAATATCAGCCCCATTTTACAAACGAGGAGGCTGAGGCTCAGTGAGTCTAAGTGACTTGCCCAAGGTCGCAGAGCCACATTTCCTAGATCCATGTGACAGGCTCTAGACAGCCTCACTCCTGTCTCTTCAGCCTTATCCCTGACCTAGGGATTTTGGAACACACACCAGACCTCAGGTCTTCCGGCCCTGCCCACAGGACACCTTTCCTTATCTTATCTCCAATTTACAGAAGGAATTTTCCCCAGTGAGAGTGTTTTTCCATTCCTCCGAGGGAGGGGCCCAGCAGCCCCTGGGAATCCTGCACGAGTGGTCTCTGGGGCCAGAGACTGAGGGGACTAAGGCTGCTGGTTACGCCCCCCTTCCTGGCCCTGGCAGGATATGTGAGAGAGGAGGCCGGCCAGCCTTGAGAGCCTTCATAAATGCTTGTAAAGGAAAGCTCTGAGGAAGGAACCACTGTGGCAGGGGACAAAGGAAACACCATTTAGGCTGAGCCTCAAAAGAAAAAGATGAGGCCTCTCTGAGTAGAGCCAGGAGCAGGGCTCTCCAGGTGGAGGAGACAGCATAAGCAAAGGTCCGGAGGTAGAGGAGAAGAATGCATGCTCTAGGAGAAGGGCGGCAGCTCCCGCGTGGGAGGGAGGAGCTGGCTTATAGTTCCCTGCAGGAGTGGGGCAGGCAGATTTCTAGAGGTGACCCGTTCTGACCCCTCTGGGAGGAACCAGAAGGGACGCGACCCACTGCAGTATTGGGAAAGCAGTGAGCCAGGCTCTTCCTCTCCTTTGAGCCAAGATCTTCCTCCCAGCTCTCGGCCCCACAAGGATGTTCACGGAAGACCTAGGCTCCCAAGTGGGCAGGGGCCTCTCCCTTGGGCCCGGCCGGCTCCCACAAAGGCTTATCTGTCCCTTCCCATTTCCTGTCTGGAGCAGCAGCCCCTCAAGGGGGCACCACCATCGAGGCAGGTCTGGGCTCCGTTGTTTTCATCAGCAGGTCAAAGAATGCCACACTCTGTTCTAGACCTGGAGCCCCGGAGCTGGTGGGGACGGTGACCAGAACGGCTCCGGGGGTGCAAGGAGTGGTCTCCTGGTGCCCCCACACTCTCGACATCCTCACGTCAGTGGCCGTAATGATGGTGCTCAAACGCCGCCTTCTAAGAGCACTTACTGTGTGGCAGCCACAGCACGTGACACTTTCCACAGTGTCTCACTGGCCACTCCTAACAAGCCTGCAAGGAAGCTGCTACTAGAGGGAGAAGCTGAGGCCCCAAGAAGTGGCATGACTCACTCAGTGTCGCAGTTCCCGAACAGCTAAGCTGAACGCGTCTGACTTCAAAATCTGTGTTCCTACCCATGACATGGAGATCCTGACTCTGACCCCTCAGAGTTGCTGTGAAGAGAAAAGCGAATTAAGGGGAGTGGGCCCCCATCGGGAGAGATCAAGTGCAGTGGTCAGTGTCACGCGGCTCTGGCTGTGGAAACGTGGACTGGAGTCCCGAGCAGCGGGTGGCCCAGGGGCCAACACACGGGACCTGGAAGGGAGGGTCTGGGCGCAGGCACACAGCTGGCCATCAGCTGCTGCTCCAGGCCCCAGCTGATCCAGTCCTCACTATGCAGCCCTCAGCACTCATGGCCAAGGCATGGCCAGGGCTTTGGAAGGAGCACTGGACTGAGAGTCCAGAGCCCTAGGCTTCTGGTCCTGGCTGTGCCCCTGATTCAGCATACTCAGGGGCTTCCTCTTGGGCCCTCAGTTAATTCACCTGTAGAATAGGACGGGATGAGGTTCAGACAAGGCTCCCTTCCCTCCAAACACACTGCCCTTCTTCCTGCTCCCTGCACACTACACATGGTGCTGCCTCTGGGCTTTGCTCTGGCTGTTCCCTCTGCCTGAAGTGCCCTTCTCCCAGCTGACCCCTGTCATTCTGGTTTCAGTGTCACCTCCTCACGGAGGCCTTCCCCAACCCCTCCCCAGGAGTTCACTACCATGCCACCCTGCTGTACTTTATGATCCAGTCATTGCCTCTGCCGTGAGGCATTCAGGATACCTGAATCAAATTGCCTGTGTTCAAATCCCAAATGCTACCACTTAGAGCTACGTGATTTTGGCCATAACCTCTCTGTGCCTCAGTTTCCTCACCTATAAAATGGGGTCATTAATAATACATACTATTATTTTTGTTAGGATTAAATAAGAAATGCATTAAAAACGCATTTGTAGTGCTTGGCACACAGTAAGCACTCCATAAATGTCAGACGCTGTTATTATAACTCCTAGTGACATTGTTTGATGTTGGTCTTACCGATTAAAAGTCAGGCTCCAGAGACAAGGACTTTGTCCCGTTCACTGCTGTGCATCAGGCGTGGAGCTCATTCCCTGGCACACAGTAGTTGCCAAATAAATATGAATGAGCTTGTCGAATGAACGAGCAGATAGATAGATGAGCACTACATCACCACTTCTGGCAGGCTCTGTGTGGTCAGAGATGGGGACAGATGGGTGCTGGGAAGACAGGCCTGGGCCAGCACCTTGCTCAAGGCTCTGCTCCCAACAGAACCCATGGTGGACCCCCTCCTGGCCTGCCTTGATGGGGGTCCGCACTCTGCGGGACAGAGGGGTCTCTCTGGGGATCCAAGGGGCTTCTGTCTCAGCCACTGTGACCACATCAGTGTTGGGGGGGGGTCTGACACCCAGGCTCAAGTTCTGGCAGCCAGGCATGGGGGCCAACGTAGATTTTTCCCTATGCTCAGCAGCCCTCCCTCCTGAGCCCGCAGAGTTGGGCCCGACCTGTTTTCCTTTATCACTGCCACCCCCTCCCCCTTGTTCAAAAGCTACAGAAACACCCCCAGCGGCCCCTCCCACCACTCCCATGCCTCCCTCCCGTTCTAGAATCCAGAATGGGATGTTCTCCTGCAGGCCCCTGGTGCTCTGAGTGCCCGTGAGGACACTGGTTTTATGTGCCTAGGCCTGGGAGGGAGATAGTGCTGTGCCGTCATCTCTGCACAGCACCAAGGTCAGAGGGGAGATGTGCTGGAGGCCCATGGTTGGCAAGGACCAGCGTCGGGTTTCAAACCCAGGCCTCGTGGTTTGCTGCTTCTGCCTTCATTCAACTCATGTTTATGGAGCACCTACTCCGCGTCGGGTGCTGCAAGGCCGTGATCATGGTGCCTACCCCGGTGGGTGATCCGGAAGTTACCGCAGCTCTGCAGCTAGTGCGTACCCCAGTGCTGCCCAATAGAACTTTCTGGGATAGGGAAACGTTCTGTATCTATGCTGTCCCTCAACCACACATGGCTGTTGAGCACTTGAAACGTGGTTGGTTCAGGGGCGCCTGGGTGACTCAGTCGGTTGAGTATCCAACTTCAGCTCAGGTCATGATCTCACCATTCCTGAGTTCGAGCCCCGTGTCAGGCTCTGTGCTGACAGCTCAGGGCCTGTAGCCTGTTTCAGATTCTGTATCTCCAGCTGTCTCTGCCCCTCCCCTGCTCGTGCTCTGTCTCTTCCTCTCTCTCAAAAATAAATAAACATTGAAAAGAAAAGAAAAGAAACGCGGCTGGTGCAAATGAGGAATTGAATTTTTTACTTTAATTTTATTTTAGTTGACTTTGGTTTCAATAGCCAAATGTGGCTTGATGGCTGCTGTGTTGCACATCATGGGTCTGTGCGCAGTTCTTTGAAGATCAATCAGTCATGGCCTTAGACCATACGTGTCCAACTCAACTGTGAGCAGGGGGACCCAGGTGACTTCCTGGGGGCACCTTAGGCTGTCTTCTTTGACGTTTGCGGGTGTTCTCTTGACACCCACAAAGGAATCACTCACTGTTTGCTCTGAAACATGAGACCCTCCTGCCCCATCTTTCAGTTTTTGCTTTTTTCTTCTTATCGAGGTGTGAGTTACATAGAGTGAGAGGCACAGGGCGGAAGTAAACTGTTTGATGAGTTTTGACGTACATAGACACCCGTGAAAACACAGTGGAATCGAGATATTTCCAGAACATTTCCAAAACATTTCCATTCCCCCAGAAGTTTCCCTCCTGCCTTCCCAGTAAGTCCTGTCCTCAGAGGCGACTGCTGTATTCTAATGTCTGTCACATAGATTCGTTTTGTCCTGTTTAAGCCTCACATAAGTCATTTTCCCACTTTTGACTGAGACAAGGGTACAAGAAAGTCTTCTCTTTTCTCTTGGTTACAAAAACCAGAGCACTCGCATGATGACAAGGGGCAGCTGACCCTGGGCTGCAGGGAGGAGGAGCCAGGAAGGAGTGGGGGTGGTGGGAGGGCTGTGGTGTCCTGGGGACTTGTGGCCTCTGCCAAGCGGAGGCAGCCCCACTCCTCAGCTCCAGGAGAAAGTTGAACATACTGATTTTCTGTAAAGTCTCCTAATGTTGGTATTTCAAAACCTTGTAGGGCACCGCAGTCCGAAGAATTCACATCTGTGGGCCGGACCTGCGGGCTTCCCACGTGCGAGTCCTGCCTTGGGCTAATCAGAGTGTTCGTAATAGTAATAGCTGGTATTTGTTAGTGATTCCTTTGTTTGAGGTCCTACTCTAAAGGCTTGATGTTACTAAGTCATCTAATCCTCCTGACTATTAATAAATCCATTTTACAGGTGAGTAAGCTGTGCCACAGGGAGGGATTAAGGGGCCTGCCCAGGGTTACAGAGTGAGGACTTGGCTGGGCTTTGCCCCCTGACTGAGGCGGGGTGGAGGGGAGAGGCCGCCAGGGGTGGGCACACCACTTGGGGTGCAGCGTTGCTCGCCACCAAGGACGCTCTCACCCTGAACCGGCAGTGAGAGCGCGCCTCGGCCCCGCCCGCCGGGACTGCCCTGGCACGGGCGGTTTTCAAGTTCAGACACCTTGGCCGTCAGTTGGTGGAGCCCTGATTTTAGGAAGTGCCGGGAAAGCAGCCAGGGGTGGGGCTGGGAAGATGGAA
>NW_027532008.1:7425041-7490577 GCF_008692635.1 Crocuta crocuta
CCCATGCCCCCCCGCCCCCACCCTCGCCCTGGCCCCCTTTCTCCACTTCGTCCAGACAAGCCCTATCACTGGGGAAGGAAGATAAGAATCATCAGGAAAAACAATGCTGCATTTCTCTCATTCCCTCCCACCTTGGGGAGGGGGCACGATAGGAACCAGAGGGCACACCCAGGACCCAGACGGGGACTGGCTTCTTTCTACTCCAGTGCTCTTTCTGCTCCATTTGGGCCTGTCCTTCAGGACTGGGTGTTGTGAGGAAAGAGGATCTATGGTCCCTGGCAGGGAAGGGTCCCAGAAGCTTGACGGGAGTGGCAGGGACAGGCCAGACCCTCCTGTCTGGCTGTTATGTGTTACTGAGCCAGGCTGGCATGAAGTCAGTGATAAATAAGCATTTGCCATTGTTTCTGGTTTTCTTTTTCCAACTTGATCTTCACACCCACCTTTGAGATATGTATTCTTTTTAATGTTTATTTTTGAGAGAGAGAGAGAGAGAGAGCATGCATATGCAAGTGGGAGAGGGGCAGAGAGAGAGAGAAAGAATCCAAAGCAGGCTCTGCATTAACAGCAGAGAGCCTGATGCGGGGCTCAAGCCCACGAACTGTGAGATCATGACCTGAGCTGATGTTGGACGCTTAACCGACTGAGCCACTCAGGTGCCCCGAGGTATGTGTTCTTATTTTATGTCCCTCATTTTACCAGTGAGAAAGCCAGGCTCAGAGAGTCAGAAAGTCATTGGCAGGAGTAAATGAATGATGTATGTAGAGTGCTTCGCGTCGTTCTGGTGCACAGCAAAGGGCTGTGGGCCATGGGCCAGAGCAGGGATGGGGTGCCAGGACTGGTTAAGGAGGACCTCTCGGAGGAGGTGACATGGGCCCAGCCTCCCAGGCTACCGGTTCTCCTAGGGTGAAGGAGGTTTCCTGCATAAGACATGTGCTGGCTGGGTCTCCTCACTCTGAGAATGCCACCTCCCACCAGAGCTGCAACGTGGGCTGATACCCTAGGCCCTCACAAGCCTTCTGACATCTTCCACCCCGGGAGAGACCTCCGGGCCTGGCTTCACATCCTGTGCTTTGTGAAGGGGCAGCCTGGCCTTGAGGCAGTCACGGCACCTCCCTGAGCCTCAGTTTCCTCATCTGTCAAATAGGGACAGTGCTACCCACCACGCAGGGTTGTGGTGAGGGCCTGGCTTATGATAGGTACTCAGTAACCAGGCACTACAGAACATCTGGGCAACAGCTGTTGGATTGAACTGGACTTTTCTAGTCAAAGGACAGACAAATCCCCAGTCTAGCTTGATCCGCACTCGAGCACAGAACCAAAAACTCCCACCTGCTGCATCAGAAGCTGCTGGCCTCAGAGGGTCGGGAGGAGTCCCTCACTCTTCTTCAGCTGTGGAACCTCTACAGTAGATGAGGGCGCTCAGGGGCATGTTTGCCTTTAGTTATTTCCTCACACTCCAGAGCTGCCAACACTTACTGAGCACTTGCTGTTTGTCAGGCACGATGCTAAGCCCCTTATGTTGTCATTTTACACAGGAGGGAACAGGCCCAGCATCTGAACCCGGGTGCTCGGCCAGTAAGTACATGGTGGAGCTGAGACTTGAACCTGTGTAGTCTGGCTCCAGACCCTGTGCTCTCAGGAAGAGAAAAATAATGTACTAGAAATAAGCAAAAAAGCATCCGTCTAGGGCAGTCATTCCCAGTTGCAAAGGCTTCCCACATGCACGGTTCTGTTCCGGCCCAATGTCACCAGGTGAGAATGGCGTTGTCATTGCGTGTCTTACAGTTGAGGTACTGTGGCCTGCTGGAGGCCGCATGGCTGGGCTGGAACGGGGGCCCAGTGCTCTTCCCCTTCTTCTGTTGTTTTTTTTTTTAAAGATTTTATTTTTAAGTAATCTCTGCACCTAACATGGGGCTCAGATTTGCACCCCCGAGATCAAGCATTGAAGAGTCACATGCTCCACTCAGGCGCTCCTTCCCCTTGTTCCCCAGCCTCCTGATGGGGAGACAGTAATCCGGTTTGAATGTGGGGTCCCTGTGAGCTCCACTATGGGCATGCACTAGCCCCCCAGCCCCAGCCCCCACGGGCCCACCCCCAGGGACAGCACCATCCCAGCTCCAGGCCTCCACTTCCTGTATCCACATCTTCTTCCATCTCAGAGCTTTAGAGCCATTAGTTCTCAGAAAGAAATATAAATGAGTGATTTTCAAAACCCTCGAGGAAGACAGTTTGGGGTCAAGATGTGAGATAGTTGAATGTAAGTGGCAGCTCCACTTACGTCTCTTTTGTAGTTTGGGTTGGGTTGCCATGGTAACTTATTCATTCATTCATTCATTTATTTATTTTAAGGTTATTTCTTTATTTTGAGAGAGAGAAAGAGAGTGTGCGTGTGTGCATGCACACATGGGGAAAGAAACGGAGAGAGACAGAGAGAGAGAAAGAGAGAGAGAGAGAGAGAGAGAGAGAGAGAATACCAAGCAAGCTCCGCAATGTCAGTGCAGAGCCCCATGCAGGGCTCGAAGTCATGAACCGTGAGATCATGACCTGAGCCAAAATCAAGACTCGGATTCCTAACCGACTGAGGCACTCATCTGCCATGTTAACTTTTTTAAATAAAGGACCCTATGGGATTAACAAAATGTGTGCTGTGAACCGCTGTTCTAATCCAGCACAACTGCCTCCCCATTTTGCAGATGGAAAAATTGACTTCAAAGCTCATGCTTTCCCCGTAAGTGATAAAAATATTCAGGCACGGTTCTACGTTTTTTTAACTTGTTGAACCCTCCCGCCCCTACGAGAGCAACACTTTTGTCTCCCTTTGCAGATAAGGATGCTGGGTTCAGATGGTGACGTAGTCTGCCCCAACATTAGAATCCAAGGAACCCAGCTCCCAAGTCCATGCTTTCAGCCACTCCCAGCTTGACCACCGGCACACCCTGTGTGTGTGTCCTGAGGTGAAGCCAGCATTGCACCTGGGGCCAGAATGTAGATCTCCTGCCTCCCAGCCCAAGGCCAAGCCTACCGGCTGGAACATCACCTGGGCCCGATGGGGAGATGAGCAGCCCTTTGTGAACCCTGGCTCTGTTCTTCACTGGCTGTGTGACCTTGGACAAGTGAATGGACCTCTCTGAGCCTGTTTCTTCACTTTAGGAAAGGGAGAATGGGGCCCACGTCACAGAGTTATCATGCAAGTTAAAAAGGATCGTTCACATGAGTTGGGTGGCCCGGGGTCTGGCATAAACTGTAAGGGCCCCAGCCACCCTCAGTTCATGGATCCAAGGAGTCCCCAAAGCTTCCTGCCCCACCTTCTTCCTCCTCCCTCTTCCCTGCCCTCACTACCCACCTATGTAACACAAATATTAATTACAGCCATTTCCACGAGCTGCTTCCTGGTTGAGCCTAATTATGAGGCAGCTCCGTCATTACCATTATAAATATCATCAAGTGAGATGGATTAACTTTGTCCTAAGCTTTATGTGATTAGATCAGCAAATTGTTCAGGCACACTCGGTCTCCTCAGCTTGGGACTTACTCAGACTGGTCGCTCTGCGCAGCTTGGGGCCAGCCACAAGGTTCTGGTCTGTTTTCAACTTGGTGCTTAGAGAAGATCAGAGTGGGGCAGGTGGCCAGTTAACCCCGCTGGGAAGTGCTGCCTGAGGCGGGAAGGACAGAGCAGGTTGGGGCTGCCATCATACTTGTCACCGCACAAGCACGAGCTTTGGACCCCGATGCAGCTGGGCTCCAATCTGGGCTTTGGTATCTACCAGGTGGAGGGCTCACCCTCCCCGTGTTACAGGCGTTCTGCACTGCGCAACGGGGAAGAGTCAAGGACACACTGTGTGCCAGCAAGGCACCTGGCAGCTCATAGGTCCTTCTAGCGGCTTCACTTCCCGCCTTCTGTCATTCTCAGTAGCACGGGGTTCAGCGCTTTCTGAATCCGCCCACCGCCCATGCTGATGTCTACTGAGCTGCCTCTCTGCAAGCACTGGACAGAGGACTCTCTGCATCCCATTTGATATGATATGTAGAAAGGCCCCGTGAGGCTCATAGCATCATCATCTCCACTTGACAGACAAGAAACCCACAGAAAGGAAGTGGCATGACTTTGTCAAGGTCACACAGCTGCACTTGGCTGCCTGTCACTCTGTTGGGATGAGATGCTCGAAGGCTCCTCAGGGTGCTGCTGGGGAGCACAGAGGAGAGGTCACGGTGAAGTCCGAGAAGGCTGCCTGGAGGAAGATGCATGTGAGCCGATGAGTTAGCCAAGGGAAGGAGGAGAGAGAGGCCTCGCAGGCAGAGGGCAGTAGATATGCAGAGGCCTGGCAGCAGGAAGCACAGTGTGTTTAGGGGACTGACTGTACATATTTTACTGAGATTCAACTATGTGAGGGAGAACTGGTAGGAGACAAGCTCAAAAAGAATCAGGAGCCAGAGCCCAGCAGGGAGGGGAGGTTGGAAGCCAGGTCACGGCCCCTGCTTTTTTTCTGCCCGTTCCCGAGAGCCGGTGTATGAAGGAGGAAACTGACTGGACCATATCGGTTAGTTTAGAAAGTTCGGCTTGGAGCCAGCTGGGAGAGGAGGCACTGGGGGGAGTGATAATCAGATACCAAGCCGGTTAAGGCCCTAACCAGGAAAGGCTTCCAGGGGGAGGAGGGGTGGAGGCAAGCCCCCCACCGCCAAAGAGACAGAGGTGACAGACGGAAGCTGTCACATGCGGGGGTGGAGCGAGGTCAGCCCGTGTGTCACGTGTGGCCCGTGTCAGGGAGGAGGCCGGAGGTCGCCGGCCAGGTCTGGGGCTTGGGCGTGGGCCGGCCTCCTCAGCAGCACTCTCAGTGCCTCCCGGGGCCCCCGGGCAGGTGAGTCAACACGGGGCCCAGCAGGAGAGTGTTTTCCAGCTCCCTTGCGTGTGTGGGCACGTCTCCTTTGCCAGCACATTCGGGGAGCTCGGCCTGGGACTCCGGTCCAGACCAGGGTGATTGCCTCATGGGCCGGCAGGGCCGCTACCTTCTCTGAGGAGCCGGTGGGCAGCCTCGATCTCCCGTGTACATTCTGTACCCTTGGCCTCCTGCCTCCCTCGGAGTCTCACCTGTAGGCCTCCCCTGCCCCCAGCTCCCGTCTACCTTTCCATGCCTGGCCTCCGGCACCCAGTGGAGTCTCCCTCCCCACCCCCCACTGCCACTTACATCATCCCTCTGTCTCAGAACACAACCGAGGCGGCCCAGAGTCTCCAAAGGAGGCAAGCCTAGGGAGTCAGGCCCCAGGGAGGTGGCCCAAGAGAAAAGAGGAAGAGGCCCTGAGAGAGTCCGGAATTTCTGGGTTCAAGTCCCAGTTCTGCCACCAACTGGCAAGCTGCTTCCTTTCTCTCGCGTCAGTTTCTACATCTGTACAATGGGGGTCCCAGGGCTTATTCCACAGAGTGCTCATGAAACACAAATAAGATAAGGATATAATAGAGCCTTGAGAACTGGGCAGTGCTGGGCTTGTGTCCGTGCTGATGACTATGTTTTCTGTTTTAGAGGGCAGCAGTGGTGGTTTAAAAAACAAAACAAAACAAAACATTTTGGGGCACCTCGGTGGCTCAGTCAGTTAAGCACCCAACTCTTGATTTCAGTTCAGGTCATGATCTCACAGTTTAGAGTTCAAGCCCCGCATCAGGCTCTGTGCTGACGGCGCAGAGCCTGCTTGGGATTCTCTCTCTCCCTCTCTCTGCCCCTACTGTGCTCATTCTCTCTGTATCTCTCTCTCTCTCTCTCAAAAACAAATAAACATTAAAAAAAATAAATACCTTATTTTAGAATCGTTTAGATTTATAGCAGAATTGAGAAAATAGTCCAGAGAGTTCCCTTCTACTGCACACCCAGCTTCTCCTGTTATTAACATCTCTTATGGTACATTTGTCACAATTAATGAACTGATATTGATGCATTATTACCAGCTGAAGTCTGTACTTTATTCAGATTTCTTTTGTTTACCGAATGTCCCTTTTCTGCTCTCGGATCCCATCTGGGACACCCTGATACATTGAGGAGTCATGGCTCCTTAACCCCTCTCGGCTATGACAGTTTCTTGGACTTGCCTTGTTTGATGACCTTGACAGTTCTGAGGAGTACTGTCAGGTATTTTGTAAAATGTTTCTTAGTTGGGATTTGTCTGATGTTTTTCTCCTTATTAGCTAGGGGATAATATGCCCTGGGGAGGAAGGACATAGAGGTAAAGTACCCCTCCCATCACGTATCAATGGTGCCTACTATCATACTGGACTTATCACTGATGTTGACCTTGATCAGCAGGAGTTGGTTATTTTTGTCCTGAGTACAGCAGCACAGCTAAAGTAAGGCCAGTGTTGGCTGAACTAAGGTTGAGATCAGAAATACGGGCAAGGGCAGAAGTAGATGGGGAAGTGGTGAAGGAAAATAGAGGAGCAGGTAGGAGGTGAGTTCACTTGGGGATGAGATATGATGCTTATATGCCAGACAATTCACAACAACCCTTTTTACAGATGAGGAAACTGAGGTCCAAAAGGGGAAATGAGCTCAGGAACTGGGGTTGGGCCCAGGTCTGTCTTGACTGCCTCACCCCCACTGTTGAAAAAGTTCCTTGGGGCACCTGGGTGGCTCAGTTGGTTAAGCATCTGACTCTAGATTTCAGCTCGGGTTATAATCTCATGGTTTGTGGAATCAAGCCCCACATTGGGCTTTATGCTGAAGTGCGGATCCTGCTTCGGTTTCTCTCTCCCCCTAATTCTCTGCTCCTCCCCCACTCTCACACACACTTTCTCTCAAAATAAATAAATAAACATTAAAAAAATCTATTAAAAAAAAAAAAGAAAGCTCTTGAAACTATGTTCCCCACAGAGTGGATGAGGGAAGGGGCATTCCTGAATCAGGTTGTGTTTAATTCACTTTATTCCACAAAGGGTTCATGATGGGTTATGACTAAAACTCATTCAATAAAATACTATGCAATAGAAATGGAAGATCAGGATCAAGAAAACAGACTGAAAAATGTGGACAAGGAAGAAGCTGAACATAAAGACCAGAAAAGTACCCATAGATGAGTTTCTAATTTGCCTGGCAGCTTCCTGGCAGCCAAGGCAAAAAGGGATCTGGGCCAATTCCTGTGATTCCTGTTATCAAAAAGCAAAGAAGCTGTTCATTCTTTCAGAAACTTTGTGTGGTAAATTTAAAAAGAAACGAATCATATGGAAATTTCTTCTGTAAAAGACTGAGCAATGTAATAGGTGACGCAATAGTAATAAATGTCACGTGGCATCATCTTCAGGGGTGACAGCCCTATTTTCTCTATCTTGTCCAGTGCCCATAACTGCTCTGTTTGATTTTACTTGATTGTCAGCAAGCAGCTAAATTCTACTCTTTCTTGTTTGTTGAGGTCACAGGTGCTTATGCCCTTGTGAAAAGCTGGGATACAAATTAACCGGTTATCAGGGCTCCTGGGGGGCTCAGTCGGTCGAGCATCTGACTCTTGATTTTGGCTCAGGTCATGATCTCACGGTTGGTGGAATCAAGCCCTGTGTCTGCTTGGGATTCTCTCTCTCTCTCTCTCTCTCTCTCTGCCCCTCCCCTGCTCTCTTTCTCTCAAAATAAATAAATACATTAAAAAAATAACTTTAATCTGGGGCACCTGGGTGGCTCAGTCAGTTAAGCGTCCGACTTCGGCTCAGGGCACGATCTCACAGTCTGTGAGTTCAAGCCCCACATCAGGCTCTGTGCTGACATCTCAGAGCCTGGAGCCTGCTTTGGATTCTGTGTCTCCCTCTCTCTGCCCTTCCTCCACTGCTCATGCTCTGTCCCTCTCTCTCTCTCTCAAAAATAAATAAACTTAAAAAAAACAAAACAGACTTTAATCAGTTCTCTATGTAGCAGGTTGTGTTCTAGGTTCTGGGGATGGAAAGTAGTAAGATGATTGTTGCCCACCCCCCAGGTCCTGTCTTTCCCAAGGACAGAGATGCCCAGATAAGGCCTGGATGTCAGTGTGGTTGCCACCTGGCGGGGGCGGGGAGGGGGGGGCACACCACAGGGGAGGAGGCAGAGAGGGCCAGATGGAGGAGGAGATGGGCCAGACAGGAGAGCAATGGCTGGGAGGCGGCCCAGGCTTGGGAGGGGATATCAGCAGCTGGTCCCTCGGGGGTGGGGACTGAGTCCTACCAAGTCCTCCCAGGAGCTGCCCCCTCAGCTCGCGACACAGGCCTGACCTGCGTCAAGGACACAATGGACTCCTGTGGGGCGGTCGATACCTGCAGGGCTGGGTCAGGGTTAGGGGATGACCACTCGCCTGAGGGGCATGTGGAGGATGAACCTGGAGAGGGAGGAGTTCTCTCGGTGGTGGGGATCACGGGAAAGTTTGTGGGCCTTGTGTTGTTTAAGCAACGAAGAAGTAAATCAGAGCAGCCAACACCTAGTGAGCATGTGCCGTGTGCCCAGCACAGCTCTAAGCGCTTCGTCTGTATTAACTCAATTAAGTTTGACGGCAGCCCTGCGAGAGAGGTACTATGATTATCATCCCCACTTTCCAGATGAGACGACTGAGGCACAGAGAGGCCCAAAGTCACTTGCCCAGCGTCACACAGCTGGGAATCTGGGTCACAGGTTCCCACCTAGAGTTTTGACCCACTCTGTGGTTGTGTCTGTTAAATAACAGTATTGAACTAACACACAATGCAAGTGTGTATTAGGTGACATATAAGGACATCATGGATCCCAGCCAATTACGAGCCCCTGAGGCAGGAACTGACAGAGCCAAGGCTTAGAAACAACGTGAAAACAGCTTGGAGGGTGTGGCCAAGGAGTCGCAGCCTCTGAATCTCACTGGCAACTGCTCTCCTGCCTCTGACACGCTCCAAGTTTCCTTGAAGATCCCTGAGTGACTACCGGGTGTCACTGGGCCAGAGGCCTTTGTTGTCAGAAACATGTGACAGTTTCCAATATTCCTCGTTTCTGTTCACCCCGGGGTGGGGTTTCCAGAGCAGGGCACCACCACTCGCGTCTCTGGCTTTCATCACCTTCTCTGTGCAGCTGCGGGCCTGGGGACGAGCCGTGGTCCCCACTCTGCCATGCTCGGTCTCCACCAAGCCCTTCTCGTGAGCACCGAGGGGCCGGGTGAGGAGTGAGCAGATCAGGGCGGACTCCCCTCTAAGCGGCGCAGTTCTTCTCCTTTCCCGGAAGCTCGTGGGGTGGGGCGTGGGGCGGGGTGGGGGTGAACAAGTGTGGCCACCCTGACAGCTCGGCCCGGACCCCGTGAGGGCTCCACCCTAAGGAGCAGCCCCCCCTCCCCCCAAGGAGCACAGGACCAGGAGCGCAGGGTCAAGTGCAAGGCCCTGCTCTACCACTTCCTAGCTGTGTGGCTGGGCTTCCCGGGAGAGGCATGAGCTCAGGCATCTCGCTCTGCAGCCGGGTGACCTGGGCGGCTGGGGAGGGGAGCATCGCCGCCCGCCTCCTCCCTAATCAGTCTTCTCCTTGGGAAAGTGGCGGTGACCCTGGCAGGGGTGGGGAGAGGCACATGTCGGTGTGCGGCACAGAGCAGGTGCTGTTTCTCCCTGCGCGGGCCCCCCTCCCACCGGCCTCCCACTTCTCCTGTAACATGGAAGTGATACCTGCTGAGGCTGGGGCTCGAGGTAGGTGCGGGGACCCAACAAGAGGGGAATGGAAGGCCCCTTCCGGCTCTGGGTGGGGACAACTCTAGGGCTGCCATTGTTGTTGGAGTGTCACTCACTCGCCCACTGGAGCCTCTGCGCTCCTCACAGAGCTGTTCCCACGTCTGAGGCAGGCGTCTTAGGAGGAGCAGCTCAGCTCTTGTGCGCCGAAAAATAAACACGTCTCCATCGCAGCGGAGCGGGCTTCTGCTTGGGAGGTATGTGAGCTTCCTTCATCGTCCGTCCACAAACAGGCTGCAGCGGGACGGGCGGCCCCGGTGGTCTGGCCTTGGCCCCTGGGCTGGGTTTCCAGCCTCCCTCCTTTGCCTCCTCCCTTCTCTCCAACAGCCACGGAGGCTCCGGCGGCAGCCTAGGCCCTGCGGCCTGAGGAGCCCTGGCCCCGGCCTTCCCGGTTCTCCCATGTAGAGCGCTGTGTGCTTCAACAGAAGGAAGCATGGGGTGGGGGCCTGGGGTGGGGGGTCACTGAGCAGGGGAGCAGAGGCCGTCTTGTCTGGAGGGCAAGGCTGAGGAGAGCTTCCCAGAAGGGGTGAGCTCTGAAATGAGACAGAAGGAAGAGCCGCTGCCTCTCTGCACCCAGGCAAGTTACTTGCCTGAGCCTCAGTTTCAGGGTCTGTAAAAGGGGCCAATAATACTCAGAGAGAAGCTCTAGAGGCTTCAGTGAGATGATGGATGAAACAGTAGCTGTGCTGCCAGGCTGTGTGGTGAACTGAACTTCTTTTTCAAGGGTCTTTTTCCTTGGGCGGTTGACACCTGTTACTTCACGTAACCAAGTGTCCTCATTTCAGAAAAAGTCCAGCTGTCATCCAGCGTGAAGCGAAGAAGCACTGGAGTCCTTTCTCTCCGTCCCCAGTGGATAATGGGAGCTCCTCCACCCAGTGGGAGTGGGGCAGAAGATTCCAGAATTAAAATTCTTCCCACGTACCCTGCCTCCCCCAGAGCCCGTGCTCGTTAGATATGTTTCCTTTGTCCTTAGACACTGCAAAATTAGATTGTCAAGAACTTCAGGGCACTGCCCCAGAGTAATTTTCACTTCCCCTGCACTTGTTCCACCATTGATTTTAACTGTCTATTGAGCACCTATGGTGTGCGCTGGGGGTTCTCTGTGCTGAACCAAGTCCCAGGCTGTTAATGCTTGGGGTGGGAGGGGAGGGATCAAAGTAAAAAAGAAAAATGATGGTAATGATGACAGGCTGAGGGGGATAATGGGGTGTATAAAAGGGAATTTGAGGGGCTACTTAAGAGTGGTTACGACCCACGAGGAGGTGGCAGTTTAAGCTGAGGTCTGAAACAGGGACTGGCCATGGGAGGAGTAGAGCTGAGTAAAGAATGTTCCAGATAGAGGGAACAGCAGCTATAAAGATCTTGAGAGAGGATGGAAACTTGAGACTCTGAGGAACTGCATGAAGGCCAAAGAAGTTGGGGCCTAGTGAGTGAAGAGGGGAGCAGCACGAGATGAGGGTCGGGGTGGCCGGGGGGGCTGTGAGGGGCTGGTAAAGGGCTTGCCCTTGCAGTGTTTCAAGCAAGGACATAGCGAGATCAGAATTTCCTTTTAATTTTTTTAATGTTTATTCATTTTTGAGAGAGAGACAGAACGTGAGCAGGGAAGGGGCAGAGAGAGTGGGAGGCACAGAACTGAAGCAGGCTTCAGGCTCCGAGCTGTCAGCACAGAGCCCGACGCGGGGCTCGAACTCACCAACTGTGAGATCATGACCTGAGCCGAAGTCGGACGCTTAACCGACTGAGCTGCTCAGTGTGCCCCAAATTTCCTTTCAAAGGTTCCCTCTGGGTGCTGAGAGGGCCTGAGTAGAAGTGGGAGACTGCCAGGGGCTGCTACTGTGACCCCAGGCAGTCACCTCACCCCTCGGAGTCAGATTCTGTGCACATATGTGTGGCTGTGAGAACTAAATATGGGAAGGACAGACGTGCTTTGTGGAAAGCTGAGAACTCTGTAAATGCAGGGGCTCCAGGTCTCACTGGAAGTGGAGGGTCCTTTGGGAAACTTGCTGGCCAGACTTTTCTGAGGTGGGAGGCAGAGGGCCCCTGGACTCCCTCCCTGAGTGCACCCACACCCGAGAGCGCCCACTTTCCCAGCCCAGGTCACAGGGACTGGGGAGGGAGCCCCTGCTTGAGACTCGGGACTGCTGACTGGGAAGGTGGATGGGTGTATGGGTCACCTTCCTGGTGACTCCTAACCCTCTGGGGTTTTCTGAAATTCTCTGTCTTATAAGGCCCCGGAGCTAGAGGAAGGGGGGAAAGGAGAGGGGAGACACCTGTCTTTTTTATTCCCTCTCTTTCTTCTCCCCCCCTTTCTGTCTCTGATGGGGAGTCTTACTTGAGACCCCTAAGGGCCACTGTGGGTGGAACCTCTCTGTTGACAGTCCTGATCCAAATTAGGGGCATCTCCCTAATACTTGACTCCTGATATCTGCCACCCCCTTGACTGAAGAGGGACTTGACGTTTCGTAGGAGGAGGGGCTGCCCCAGAGCTCCTCCTGCCTGCCAAGGGGTGGCGGTGGGGGACCCCACCTACCCCGGGTCACCCCGCGGGGTCGGGGAGGGAACCGAGAACTGCGCGCCGATCAGCCCCCCCCCGCCAAGGTGTCATGTTGCCGTCGCGCCCCGCAGCCCCGGCCCGCCCTGGCCCCCCTGTCCCCTGGGCTCCCTGGCGGTGGGGACCGGGCTTCGCGGGGCGCAGCATGCGGAGCCGATGGCCCTGGCGCTGTGGGCGCTGTGGGCGCTGGGGGTGAGGTGCGGCGTTGCATAAGCGGGATGGGGGGGAGGGGGGCNNTGTGAGAGGGGGGGGGGGGGGGGGGGGGGGGGGGGGGGGGGGGGGGGGGGGGCGGCCCCCCCCCCCCCCCGCCGCAGGCCGGTCCGTGGGCCGGTCTCGGTGTCCTGGCCGGCCGGGGGCGGGGCGCGCGGTGGCGCCGGGGCCGCTTCCCCATTCTCCCCATTCGTCCGAGAGCCATGGAGGCGCTGAGGGAGTCCGTGCTACACTTGGCTTTGCAGATGTCGACCTACAAGCGGGCCACGCTGGACGAGGAGGACCTGGTGGACTCGCTGTCCGAGGGCGAAGTGTACCCGAACGGCCTGCAGGTAGGAGCCCTGGCCCGCGAGCCCCCAGGCAGCCGGGCATGCGCGCTGCTGTCGCCCCCGCCCCCACCCTGCCGGCCCGGGAGGGGGCCGTGCCAGCCTGGCAGCTCTGGGCTCCGTGGGGAAGATTCCTTTCTCGGGCAGAAGTGGCCCAGAGATGCTAGGCTCCCTCCACCCATGTCCCTTCCCCGGCCCTGGCTGTCCCCAAATCCTCCTGCCACCTGCTAGTGGGACTTCAGCCCCTTTGATAGAGTTGAAGCATCCTATAGAACTGAGCTGGACCAGTTACCTTTCACACAAAAGGCAGTCCCTGAGTGCCGAGGGACTTGCCCAGGGTCACATAGTCCAATAGTGGCAGAGTTTAAAACTGTCCCAGTTTTAGCGTGGAAAGCCCTGTGTCCCTGGAAACCCCTCAGTCCTTCGCAAACCAGGATGGTTAGTCACCCTCCCTGGTAGGCATGACCCCATTCTTCATTTTCTGCATTTCCTGAATTTCCTGCAGGGAGGAGCCCAGCTTCTGCCGCCTCCCTCCCTCCCCTGTGCAGCCCACTCACGGAACCCAGTTCCTCCCCTCCCCAGGGTCTGCCCCCATGGGACTCAAAACATGCCTACCGCCTCCCTCCCGTGTGGCTGAGTGAGCAGTGAACGCGGCTGCTTCCTGCTCTTCTCTCCCTGCAGGGCTGAGCCTAGAGAGCGTTGAACAGGACCTCAGCCCTGGTGAGGTCTGGCCCCAGGTAGGGGTGGGTGGGGGGAACAAGTTGGAAGTGTCAGGGACACCCAGTGGGGACCTTGATCTGGCTCTTAGGAAGCCAGCTTAGAGAGAGGAGCCGGGCATCTCAGTCCAGGAGGGATTCTGCCAGGTTGATCAAGGGAGGAATTGGGGAGTGTGTTGGGGCCATGCATTGAGCTGCCACCAAATCACAGTTCACCTTGGGGGCAAGCTTAGGGTGCATGGAAACTCGCACCTCTTAGAAGCTGGACTGAGGATCCTGGGTGCCTTGGATGGTTAAGCCTTTGACTTCAGCTCAGGTCATGACCTCGCAGTTCGTGGGTTCGAGCCCCGCTTCAGGTTCTCTGCTGACAGCTAGCTCGGAGCCTGGAGCCTGCTTCAGAGTCTGTGTCTCCCTCTCTTTCTTTCCCTCCCCTGTTCATGCCCTGTCTTTCAAAAATGAATAAATGTTAAAAGTTTTTGAAAATAATAATAGTGTTCAAGATTTAAAAAAAGAAGTTGAATAATAACACCAGTAAAGGGAAACAGCATTGATGGAGTCCTTCCTACAGTTAATTAAGCAGGTCCGGAGAGATCCGAACTCATGATTCCAAGTGGTCTGCCCACTGGAACCTGGTACCCTTACCTCCATCATCCCACTTAACATTCAGGACCTCCCTCATGTGGAGATTACTGTTCCCACTTACAGATGAGGAAACAGGTTCTGAATGGGGACACAACTCACCTTAAGTCACAGAGCTAGAAGTCTGGGAGTGAGAAATCAGCTCAGTCTGTCTCAAACCTCTTCCCTGGGACCCTTCTTGAGAGGCTAAATCCAACAGGAAATTACATTTCTGCGGCAGGCACTTTTCCCGTCGCAAATCAAAACAGAATCTAATCAGCAACCTTTTCAGTCTCATCTTGCCCAGAAGGTTCTAAATATGTCGGCACAAAAGCATTTCAGAATTCACAACAAGATAATATGTGAGGCTGTATCACCAAAACAGGACAGTAGCCCACATGGGTAGAGCCGTTTTCAGGTCACAGAGCGCCTTCGTCGCCCAAGGCTCCTAGCAGAGTGGAAGCTGGGGTCCCGGCTTTGAATTCTGACTGCACTCACGGTCTTGGGTGAGCTGCTTCATCACGATGGGAGTTAGACAGAGTGGATGTCATTCCTGTTATGGAGCCTGTTGGGTTGTTGTTGTCTTTATGATGTGTGAGGTAAGGGCCCCGTGGCTATGTTGCGAATGATGAAGCTGAGTCTCAGAGAGGTTGGGGACATTCCTGTGGTCACAGAGCTATCGTGTGGGATGGAGTACAGTGTCGCCATCCCTACACCCATCTGCCACACTGGGCACATTGTCTCCTTTTTATACAGGAAAAGCCAAAAAGGTTGAAGGGACTTGGGGCATTTCTGCAGGTACCCAACCCGGCTTCTCTTGAACCTCCTTTGCTTCCCCAAAGCGAGTTCTTGAATCAAGAACTTGTCTACCTCAGCTTATGAAGCAGAGTTTCCTATTAATTTTGTTTTTAATCATTAGGTTTTTTTTTCCTCCCAATATAAAAACTTTACATGCTTATTTGTAAAACACACACACACACACATTCAAGTATAGCGGTGCCTGGTTGGCTCAGTTGGTAGAGCATGCAACCCTTGATGTCAGGGTTATGAGTTTGAGCTCCACACTGGGTGTAGAGATAACTTACACAGAAAATCTTAAAAACAAATGGCTTAGTATAAAAAAAGATTTAAAAAGAAACAGTAATTCCAGCACTTGGAGAGAACCACTTCTAGTTTTCCACGTTTACATGCATATATTTTTAAACATAATTGAGCTCACTCTGAGTACACGATGTTGTGCTGTGCTTTTTTTCATTTAATGCCACTTCATAAGTATTTTTCTATGTTGTTTAAAAACTTCCAAAACATGCTGCCATTGAAAACTAAAATGCCTCGTGGTACCAGTAGATAAAAATATATTTACTCAGTCTGCTGAGGTTGGACGATAGGCTCGGTAACTTTAACATTATAGGTGACCAACCACCCTTTAGCTCTTCAGATGATTTCCTGTGCCTTGACGCAAAAGACGCAACGGCTCCTTCAAGTTTAAGATTTAAAAAGTGGCCCCTGTCTCCCCACCCCCAACTCTCTTTGACGGGCAGCTCTAAAAATAAGCTAACTTGATTTTTCGCGACTTTGCAGTCCATCGGTTCTAGAATGCCAAAGTTATCCAAATGAAAACTTCGATCTCTGTGCCAAACTTGACCCCTTCGTTTGAATATGCTGACCCAACACTGAATTTAGCTGGAGTCCCGTTCTACCTGTTTTTCATTTCCTTTCTCTCATATTTAGGCCCCAGTTAATTGTGATCCACTGAGTGCTGAATTTAAAGCCAGACAGGCCCCAACACAGATCCTCAGCTCTGCCTCTTATGGGCTATGAGACCTAAAAGCAACTCACGGAAACAGCTCTTTTTTTTTTTTTTTTTTTTTTTTTCATTGGTCAAATGGGGTTGATATTATTAATCAATAGTTGTTGCAAAGATTGGGATGAGGCAATGTAAGTGAAAGCATTTTGCATAGTGCACAGAAAGTGGACCGGGTTGCTATTGGAGTTACCGCGACTCACCAGGCATGAGGTCTCAGCGATGTCTTAGATATACCCGCTCTGCTCTCTGGAGCCTCTGCTCTGCTCATACCGGCTGCCTGGCCCCCCCAGCACCCCTGCACACACATTTCGGTGGCGCAAAGGGAACTAGCTAAAGTGATTCCTGCAGCCTAAACTGGGGAGCCGGGGGCCATGACTGTTAACCAAAGCCTTTGAAACTCCTCCTGTTGCTTGTAAAAATCAATTGTTTCAAGAGAAGGGAAAGCTGAGATAATTTAATTCTTAGTGGTGATTTTCTCATTTCCTCCCCCTTCCACACACAGGGCTGTCCCTCAAGGGTGATTTCAGGCACAAGCCCGGTCAGTACTTTATGAAGACCTCTGTGCTCACCAGCAGGCCGTTTCGGCCCGTCTACCCGTTTGAGCCTTATACTCCTGGCTTTTGAGTTCTTCTAGAATCTGAGATGGTCTGACCTGGAACCTCACCTAGCTCCCTCATTTTAAAGACAGGAGACTGAGACTCAGAGGCTGCCCAGCGACACAGACACACATGCAGGGTCTTGATAAAGTTGAGGCTGACCTTTGACCGCCCTCTTCTCCTGCCTTTGGTAGCTGGTGTTCCATCCGGGAAGCAGAGAGAGCTGGAAAGTGGTTTTTCTAAAAACTAGACTTTGGTTCCTGTTTAGATGGAAGGAGTCCCTTACCCCACAGCAGGTACTAGTATAAACTACTATCTGTCATTGGAAGAGAGTCGGGCATGGGGGCAGAGGACAGGTAGGGCCCCAGGAAGAGGAGGGGGGACCAGAAGACCTTCTGGTTTTGCCCTGGGCTGGCCTCCGTGGCCTCAGCTAGAAGTCCTCTGTATAAAAACTTCACTGGTCATGGTCTGTCTGCTCTGAGAGGCTGGCTGGAAGCAGGCAGCCCGGTCACCCCCTAGCCTTCGTGGGGTGGCCAGGCCCCTGGGCTGCAGGGGGTGGGCTCCTTGCCAAACCCTTGGCCAGACTGATTCCTGTTGGCCTCTCTGCACAGCCCAGGTCTCTGGGGGACCTGGCAGCGGCTCAGGGAGAACCTCTGCCTCCTTCCCCCCTGCTTCCTCTGAAAACCAGGGTTTGCCCCACTCCCCTCCCCTTCTCCTGCTGGCTCCTCTCCTGGGCCCCAGGCAGTCAGGTCCCGTCCTTGCCTGCAGAACTCGTTGTTGTTGCTGTAAGCCTAGGTGAGCCAAGCACTCAACTTCTGTAACCGAATATTTATCCCTCATTAGGGCTTTTGTTCCCTTGGCTGTGGAAACCCTGGGAACCCCTAGGCTGGACAGCTCAGTCTCTTTCTCTCCGTTTCTCTGGCTTTGCCTGTCTCTTTCTTCCTCTGTCCTCCCTCTCCGCCTCTCTTTTTTGAGGGCATCCTTTTCCTTCGGTCTCCTCTCTCTGCCTCACGTGACAAGAAATAGGATTTTAACTTTTTTTTTTTTTTTAATTTCTAGGAGAGAGAGAGACAGCGTGAGCAGGGGAGGGTCAGAGAGAGAGGGAGACACAGACTCTGAAATAGGCTCCAGGCTCTGAGCTGGCAGTCAGCACAGAGCCCGACGCGGGGCTCGAACCCACGAACCGCGAGATCATGACCTAAGCGAAAGTCAGACGCTTAACCGACTAAGCCACCCAGGCGCACCAAGAAATAGGATTTTAAGCCCACCCATGAGCTGAGCATTTATAGTAATTCTCAGCTCCACCTTCCAGGCTTTGGTGGCTCTGCTCCTTGGCTGATGGCCACTCCCAGTTACCTCTCCGGAGACAGAGCAGGCTGCCTGCCTCAAGCGCCCCCCCCACCCCCACCCAACCAGCCTCCGAGTTGGCTGCAGACCCGCTCTAGTGATCAACATGCCCTCATTTCCAAAGGGAACACGAGAACCCGTGTGTGCCCTCCCCTTGCTGGGACCTCGTCTTGCTGGATGCTCTGAAGGAAGGCAGGGCAAGGACCACAGGGCTCGGAGAGAAGGGCCTCGCGGCCTGGCCCCGTCCTCCATGCCAGGAATTAGACGGCTTCTCCCGGAGAGGCCCCCCAGATCTGGGCACAGTGCCTCGGGGGGACTTCCGCCCCAGGGCAGGCCTCTGGGTCCCTCCTGCCCTCAGAGAGGAGGCTTGTCAAGAAACCAGCAGGCCCTCAGCCCACTGAGTACGAGTTGAGCGAAGAGCAGGACAAAGGTTAAGAATCCTATTTTCAAATCCTGTTTGCCATCTCTTCCCGGAACTGCATTTGTAATTTAATTCGGACTTAATTCTGATTCACTTTTGCAGTGAACACCATCTGTTTGCTTGACACTAAACAATGAGGCTCAAGCTCTGTTGATGTTCCTCAGGGGTCGGGAGGCCATGGCGGCCCTGGGGCTGAGGCTGCTGGGTCTGCTGCAGAGAGAGGTTTTTTTCACTGTTCTCTCTCCTCCCTTCCTTCCTGTGTTTCTTCTGCAGCCGATACTAGCACCTAGTCTTAAGGATGTTGTGAAAAGAGAGTAGCCTCATCCAGCAGCCAAATAGAATCAACACGAAGCCAGGCACATAGAAAGCACTCAGGTGTTAGCTACTCTTAGGACTCCTTCTCCTTCTCTCTGTTCCTTCCGTCTTCTCCCTTCCCTTCCCTCCCTTTCACCTGATTCCACGCCAAGGTGTTGCTCTCTCCGCAGATGGTGAGTTTGCCTGCTCCTCTAGGCTTGATGGCTGCGCTCTCTGGCTTCCAAGAGTCAGCACCAGGCAGAGGGGCACTTCTTAAACCAAGGCCTCCCTGCCTCTTCTTTCACCTCCTCCCCCCATGAGCTGGGCCATCGGCTGGGGGGGTGGGGGGGGCTGAGAACCCTCAGGTAGAAGCAGACGGTGAGACGGGCCAGGGCCATAGTGGCAGGAAGAGCGAAATGTCAGTGCTGCCTCGCGCTCTCTGGGCCCACCGTGGATAGCACTTCCCAAGGGGAACTGCGTGAGAGCGTTGATGCCGAGGAACAAGCATTTATAAACCTTCCTGTGCCGGGAACGTGGTCAGCAGCGGCCCAGGCTGACTCTGCCCCAGAGTTTCCCGTCATGGCAGGAGCGTGGTCAGAATCTTCGTTTGTCACATTTTTGAAACCATTCTTGAGAAAGGGGTTTGTGGAGGCGGCACCCTTCCCTCTACCTGACACAGCTGTTTCGGTATCGGGGCCGCCGGGCCCTCGTCGGAAACATGACTAGGCCCCGAGTTCCTTTTGTTGGTTTTAGAACACAATTTTTTTTCCTCCACATAAAGTTCTTCTGTTCCCCTTTCTCTGGTGCAGCAGTTCCCGGTCACTTCCTGCCCAGAAAATACCCAGCGGTGAGCATGAAGCCACGAGGTGCCTGAACTAAGGGGACCCCGCCCAGATCCCCAGGTGCCAGTGTGAGGCTCCCTGCAGGGGGGAGGCAGTCACCCCCTCAGCTTTCAGGAGGACACTCGAGGGTTGGAGTCAGTCTCCTCATCTCCCCTGGCAGGNNNCCCCAGCAAGCCTCCCTCCCTCCACCTTGGTGTTTCCAAAGGGCGCCTCCGGTCCTGTCATCCCAGCCTTCCGGAAGAAGTCTTTGTTCTTTAAATGGGCTTTCCGTGCCCCTTGGGATCTAGGCCTTGCCTCCTCTCCATTCTTTCCCCACCACCGGGCCGGCCCCTACTTATTCCTCAAGACCCAGCGCAAGCATCCGCATCTCCTTCCCCGACTGGACGCCCCCCGAGGCCCCCCGCCACTTCCCACCCTAGTGTGTTTCTGTGTCTGCCTTCCTGCTGGATTGTGAGCAGCTGGAAGCAAGAGAGTCTCTCTTCCTCCCAGTGTTTCCAACGTGGCCCTGAGCCGGTGCTCAGCCGTTGTTGGCACATGACTGCAGTGTCACGGAGCCGAGCCCCACCTTTGGGGACGCCTCCTGTCCTGTGGCCCTGGCTTTTGCAGAAAGCACCTCTTGGAATGGAGGGGGGCTCCCCTCGAGCTGGGTGTGAAGGCCTGGGCTGAGGGCTTGTTTGTCCCTCCTCAGCCCTGAGGGCCCTGTCACGCCCTCCACTTCCTCTCATTGTGCCTCCCTTCCTGTTTAGCTAGATTGTTAGGCTGGGGACATTTTTCCTCCCTTTGAGGACCTGCCTGAACGGAGCTATCTCTCCATTCCATCTCCCCTGACGTCTCCCAGACTCAAGTCCCTGACAAGTCCCTGATCCGCTGGTAGGCTCTGGAATCAACAGACGTGGGTCCAAACTCCATCTCTCCCCATTTAGCTGTGTGACGAGAGGCAAGGGTCTCACCCTCTCTGAACTTCAGTTTCCTCATCTGTAAAAGAGAACTGCTAACAGCCCTCACGGGACTAGGAGGGAGTAATGAGCTAAGGATGTCCGCACTCCTGGGCAGTGTGAGCTGTGGCTGTGTCATCCCAGCCTGCGCTGTGGGGCTCTGAGAAGAGCCAGCTGGACGCTCCCTGGATGCCTGCAAATCCAAACATCCTGTTCTTTTTTGAACTCCTTGCTAGAGAAACAGGGAAGAGCTCTTTTTTTTTTTCCCTCCTACCCGTATCGGGTAACACAAAAAACACAAGTCCGGCTGGGTTGAGCGGCTCGACTCTGGTGTTCAGGAGCTAATCCGAGCTGCTGAGCAGAGTGGCTGTTCCTTTCCTGGATTAGGGCTGATTCTGTGGGAACCAGACCACCCCTGAGGCCCAGGGCAGCCCTGATGCCTCCCCGGGGCCTGGGCCTGCCGAGGAGCCCCCTGCTCCTGGGGAAGGGGGCCCCTGGGCTCACGTCCTCCCCACCCCTCCTGCCTCCTTCCCTGCAGGTGAACTTCCACAGCCCCCGGAGTGGCCAGAGATGCTGGGCTGCGCGGACCCAGATGGAAAAGCGGCTGGTGGTGCTGGTGGTGCTCCTGGTGGCCGGGCTGGTGGCCTGCTTGGCAGCGCTGGGCGTTCAATACCAGACAAGTAGGTGCCTCCGTGTTTCGATGTGGGCTTGACTCACTCCTGCCTCCGGCTCTGTCCGTCCACTCGTGCGAGACGGCTTCCCTGCTCAAGCCGGGCCTGGCCTTCAAGGCCAAGGAGGGAGCTGGGTCTGGATAGCTTGGTGCTGAGATGGACAGAGACATGGGAGGTGTCGGACAGCGTGGGTGGCGTAAAGTTTTGGACATGAGTCCAAACACTGGCCCAGCCGTTTGTTGTCTGTGTGACCTTGGACAAGCCACTTAATCTCCCAGAACCTGTGTCTTCTCTAATGTGAATGGGGAAAATGGTGTCCAACCTGGGGCTCGCTCTGAGGATTAGAGATAATGTCTATCACGTTATCACATACCTGGTGCCTATTAGGACTTCTTTAACCTTCACTCTGGGTGCTATTATTGTTAAGATGTGGGCTGATTAGAGACACAGTCTGGCACTGTCCGTCATCCTTAGTTCCAACAAAATAGCAATACTAGCTTCCGTTTACTCGGTACTTTCTGTGGACCAAATCCACACCTCTTCTTTACAAATGTGGGCTCATTTCCTCCTCACAGCAACCCTGTGAGGTGTGGTTACTTTGGGCTCCATTTTATATCTGAAGAAACTGAGGCGGTGAGACAAAGTGACTTGCTCAAGGCTACGCGGCTGATGCAGAAGTGACGAGAGCAGCCAGATTTCAACTGCACCCTGGTGGGGGCCCCACCTGCCTTTGTGATTGGGGTGCGTGTTAGAACCCCTGGAAGAGCAGCCCTGTCACGGCCCAGTGGCCCTTCGTGTACTTCATTTGTACACATTGCAATCACATTTCTGTACCGCACCTTGTTTAGCGACATAATCAGCCCCTCTGATCCTGCTGTCAGGTTCGAGGCTGGCCCTCTGTGTTTGGCTGAGAGGGTCTAGTACCTCATGTAGAGTTGATGCTCAGTAAGCACTTATGGAACTGGAAAGGGTGGAGCCGAGGAGGGGGAATCCAGCCGGCTCCGGGGTCTCTCACAGCCTGAGCCCCAGCATCTAGCTTTCCAATGGCAGATGGCCCATCGGAGTAGCTTCTGGGGGCCTTGCTTGGGGTCCAACCCCACCTACTTGGTCACCTGATCTCTCATGCCATCAGAGAGATTATGACCCCTCACAGGATCTGGGAGCCTTCACCCCAGGCTTCTCTGAACCTTCCACACTGTGAAGTCGCTGGCCTGCATGGCTGGCCATGTTAGACTGGGAGGGAGAGGGAGCATGAAGGCCCAGAGAGAGGGCAGGACCTCATCTGAGGCCGCCTTCCAGCCCCCTGTATCAGGCGCTCCGAGAGTGTCCCAGGAGTTCCCAGAAACTAGAAGGGAGCCCCGGAGGCTGGGGCCCAGGCGGGGCCTGCAGGGAGCAGCCTTGCTTCGGCCTGTATCTTGGCCCACTGAGGGCTGCAGGAGGGGTGTCCCCAGCCTGGATGAAAGGAACTCTCCCCCCAGATGACGCTGAGCCCTGAGCCAACCCATGTGTCTTCACTGGCTGCCTTGGCCCGGGGAAAGCCGCGGCCACCCCAGATACCGACAGTCACCTCATGCCTGTCAGCAGGTGCTGGCATTGGTCACACCTGAGCCAACATCAGGCTATAGTCAAAGCACATTCTCTGCTCATCCTGAAAGACCCATCTCAAAGTTATGTCTGGGCCCTTAAATACATATTTATCCACCTTCATCCTGCACCCCCTTTCCAGAAACTTGCAGGTGCTTCCCAGACAACGGCAGCAAAATGCACAGATCCTCCCAGAAAAGATTCTTAAGTGTCTTACTCTGTGTTGAGGCCCCAGCACTGCCCGGACGGGTGCTCTGAGCTAGATCTGGGACTGTTCCTGCTTTCTCGACTGGTCACGCACATCCTCAAAGGAAGAGAGATTTCCTGCCTGTTCAGGTGGCGACTGAGTGCCGGATGCAGCTCATTTCATTCACTCATTCACTCATTCATTCATTCATTCATTCATTCAGCAGACACCTATCAGACAGCTGTTAGGTGCCAAGTGCAATGCAGTGCAAAGGAAATGTAAATGTGAGTAAGGTGCTGGCCCTAACCTCAAGCTCATGTTCCAGTCAGGGAGGGAGACAGGGAGACAGCTGTGACAAAGTATAGTCTGCTCAGAGAGCGAGCATCCAGGCAGCCAGCCAAGGGGCCCAGCAAGGACTGAGGGTCTGGGAAGGTTTTCCTCAACAGTTGAAGCCTTGAAAGTGTTGACCTTGATGTTAGATGGGGGGAGGGGGGACCTGGAAACAATTCATTGATCAGATGTGTGTTAAGCACCTGCTGAGTCAGGAATAGCTGGGGAAGGATCTACAAACCATTAAGCAGGTAAACAACCAAGTATTTATTGTTGCTTAAGCATGAGCTTGAGCTCAAGCTTAAGCATAAGCATGAGCTTAAGCACCTAGCAGACAGGTGCTTTAGTGAGGAACTCAGACCATTCAGAGTAACTCCCGGAGACTGGTTTCTTCTTTTGTTTTTAAACCCAAGTCCCCTTATGATAACCTCAAAAATAACTCATCCAAGATTACCCCCTCACCTCTCTTGCACGCATGCGGGCATGCAGATTCTGACATGTCTTGTTCCCCAAGAAGCACCATCTTGCAATCTGTCTCCTGGGCATTCCCACAAGCTAAGATGTTGTCAGCCTTTACTTCCTGCAGTTTGTTGTAGAAAAACAATAGGTATTCTTTTGCTTTCCCAAATACGAAGTTCTATCATAATAGTGAATAGGCATTTTCAAACGTCGCAGAAAGGCTCTTCCCGTTCCCCCACCCACCCTAAAGACTCTAGGAAATGTATTTTCCCTTGTAGGGGAGTGGGCTGTGCAACTTGGATTGAGACGGTCTCATCCAGAGATAGTTAAATGGCACCATCTTCCTGCCTCTTCCTTTCTCTGTTTTCCTGCCTGATGTGCCTGTAATTTGTAATTGTCGCATGGTTATCTCCAAACAAATAATTACCTCAAAATAAAGTTACCTTGATTTTTGTGGTGTTGTGTGGCTCCTCTGAGCCCTGCCAGACTTGGTGCCTGTCATCAGATGTTAAAAAGCCCCCAGGAGGGGCACCTGGGTGGCTCAGTCAGTTAAGCGTCCGACTTCGGCACAGCTCATGATCTCATGGTTCGAGAGTTCAAGCCCTGTGTCAGGCTCTGTGCTGACAGCCCAGAGCCTGGAGCCTGATTTGCATTCTGTGTCTGCCTCTCCCCCACTCACATTGTCTCTCTCTCTCTCGCTCTCAAAAAAAAACAAAAAACAAAACATAAAAAAAATTTTTTTTAAAGCCCCCAGGCGACCCCTGTGGGGCTGATGCAGAAAACTCTGCATTGTTTTCTGCTCTCTGCAGGTTGGGTGGGAACATGGGGCCCAGCCGTGAAGGCAGCCATCATCACTGTGAAATCAGGTTCACTGTGCTTCCTCTCTAGATGGAGAAACTGAGGCTCAGGGAGATGAGGTTACCTGCACAAGTCTCAACCAGAATCAGAAAGCTGGGATTTGAACCCAGGTCTCAGAGCCTCCAGCCCCAGCCCCGCCACACTCCTTCCTGTGTGGTAGGGATGCCGAACTTGCCAGAAGGGCCGCCCCAGACCTGATGTGACTGGCAAAGAGGCCGTGAGGGAAAACAGGGAAGCTGCCCTTGGAGTTGCTGCAGCAGAGCAGAGCTGGCTCAGCCTTGGCCCTCCCCCTCGGCCCGGTGACCCTGTTCCGTTCACTCACACAGAGCCTCGGTTTCCTCCTCTTTGGACCGGGCATCACAGCTGTCTGCAGTGAGGCCTGAAGGAGATGACGAATGTGTGTAAAGTCCCTCTTGTCGCCTGCGTGGCGTGTCAGCGGATGGTCCCGCTGGGCTCAGGCTCTTAGTCACGAGGCCTCCACCTCCCACAGAGTCGGGCTACTCTTGCCGCCTTGGGCTGGACCCCTGCTAAGGCTGCCCAGTTTGGTCCCTCTGCTGGAGCCCTCTGACCAACACGGAGGGAGGGGTCCGCCCCCTCTTCTTGCCTCTGGCCTTTGAAGAGCCATCACTGCCTCTGCCCCGTGTCATAGGAGAGCCAGTCAGAAACTGCTGATTCACTGGGGGCACTGAGAGTATTTGGCAGCCCTCCCCACGGCCCACCTGCACCGGCTACCATCCCTCCTTAGGGAGGCACCTGACAGATGGGGCCACCCTGGACCCCACCTGTCATTGCTGGGATAGCACCCCTCCAGGCCCACAGGACACAGAGCAGCGAGAGGATGGGGTACCTTGGCTGTTGAACAAGACATTTAGCTTCTCTGTGCCTCAGTGTCACTCGTATGCAAAAATGGCCTTAAGCAAAATGGTCTCTTAGGTTTGTTTTGTTTTTGTTTCTTTGAGAGTCAGTGAGATAATCTCCCACCGTGTACTCAGTGGGAATGATTTGTCTTAGTTTTTTCGGTTCCTGATAGGCTCTCCTTTATCCTGTGTCTTGGCACCATATTGTCTGTGCCACCCGTTTGTCATGGACTAAATAAACTCAGTTTATGTTTGTAGAATAAATGTTAGACATTTCTGCTCCTGTCGTCATTTAACTTTTCTTGTATAATGTCTGTAGCCCCAGATAAATTATTAGCTCTTAAAGGAAAGTCTATGCCTTTTATTTCCTTCCCCCCCCCCCCCCACATACACACACTGTCACACCACACTCAATAAGAGCCTAGAAGATACTCAGTAATTATTTTGTTGAATAAATGAATGCATGAATGAGTGAATCATTTTGTTGAACATCAGGGAATAAGAAAAAAAATCAATAAATATTTGTGGAAGGAAGGACTGATTAAGAGAAACACCTTTGTTCTGGGTACTTGTCAAGCCATAGAAAACGTTTTCAAATGGGAGCTCAACAAAAGTCTTGTTTTACAAGCCAGGAAATCATTAATCTACTGAAACCATTTCTCTCTGGAAGTCTAGCGACCGTCCAGCTCCAAATCCAGCCGGTCAGGGCTAGGGTGGCACATGGCACCCCAGGCCACCTGCACTATATTCCCACAGCCTTCTCCCTGCCCTTCACTGGCCTCTTCTCTTTGACCCCTGCCAGGAACCCCCCCAGTGTGCCTAAGTGAGGCCTGCGTCTCTGTGACCAGCTCCATCTTGAGTTCCATGGACCCCACGGTGGACCCCTGCCAGGACTTCTTCACCTATGCCTGTGGCGGCTGGATCAAAGCCAACCCTGTGCCTGATGGCCACTCGCGCTGGGGGACCTTCAGCAACCTCTGGGAACACAACCAAGCCATCATCAAGCACCTCCTCGGTAAGCACCCGGCAGGGAGGCCAGCGCGTGGGCTGCGGAGGGGAGCTGTTAGCAGAACCTACCTGGCCAGGCCTGGTTAGAGCAAGGGCTTGACAGAATGGATGACCAGAGACTTTGGAGTTGGTGAAACCGGGTTAGAATGTCTGCCCCGTCCGTCACTCATTGTGTGGTTCCGAGTAAGTTACTGGTCTCTGAGCCTCAGTCCCTTCATCTATAAAAATGGGAGTCATACACGGGGATGAAAGGTACAGCATAGGGAATGTAGTTGATGGTACCATAATAGCCTTGTGTGGGGACAGACGGCTATTCTTGCAGTGAACATAGCACAGCGTATAGACTTAGCGAATCACTGTGTTATACACCTGGAACCATGTAACATGGTGCGTTACCTATAATCAAGTAAAAGGGTTTTGTTAATGTTTGTTTATTTTGAGAGAGAAAGAGAGAGAGAATCCTAAGCAGGCTCCATGCTCAGCATGGAGCCCGACTCAGGGCTTGATCTCACAACTGTGAGCCAAAATCAAGAGTCAGATGCTTAACTGACAGAGCCACCCAAACACCCCCAAAAGAAAAAAATTTTTTTAATTTTTTTTAATGTTTTATTTATTTCTGAGAGAGAGAGAGAGAGCGTGAGCAGGGGAGGGTCAGAGAGAGAGGGAGACACAGAATCTGAAACAGGCTCCAGGCTCTGAGCTGGCAGTCAGCACAGAGCCCGATGTGGGGCTCGAACCCATGAACCGTGAGATCATGACCTGAGCTGAGGTCGGACGCTTAACTGACTGAGCCACCCAGGCGCAAAAGAAAATTTTTTTAATGGGACTAATAATACCCAGACTTCAGAGTTTTGAGAACTATGCAGCACACGTGTACACGGTTCTCATGGTATGTGTGGCACGTAGTAGGTGCACGAGAACTGGCAACTGAGGTCCTTGATTTTGAGGCTTTAAGCTGCGGCTTAGCTTTGACCAGCATTGACCGTGAGCTTTGACAGCTGTGAGCCCAGGGAACCAAGGCTGAGCACTCTTGATCAGACTTTAAGGTTGTGAGCAGATGAAATTAGAACAACAGTTTATCTGAGAGTTTACGCATCACAGGCAGGGATGCGGTGCTTGGGCTTGTACGATAAACCGTTTGGCTAAAATTCTCCTCTTTGTGCCTTGTTGGGCCTTGGGCACCACTAGTTGACCTTGGTGTTGGTGGTTTTATCCTTAGAGCCCCATGTCTGTCTTGCTTGCAGGGTTAATGTTTGTTGAATTAACCCGTACCCATTGGAGTCACTCCCCCATGTGAATTCACAACACCCAACACAACATAAAGAGATCCTGACCTGAGCCCCTCGGCAGCTGAGACCTTGGCCAGCCCTCTCCTGCGGCCCCGGCCCCATCCTGGGACCTAAATGCTGGGAGAGGCTAGATCACGAAAAGCCGTCAGTGACAGAACTTAAATTCAGAGATTCAACAGACACTAAGTTTTTTAAAAATACCTTTAAGCTACTCCAAGTAAGTAAAATATAAGAAGAGACCCCAAAGGGGACAAATCTTCTCAAACAGACAGAAACCTTCCTACGAGACAGGAAAATATTCTAACTTGACAATCACGAATCTCAGGCAATTGTGCCTTTTAGATGGCAGCGGAAATAAGAGGACCAGATCAGGCGAGCTGTTCTTTCCACGCCAGCCTCCGGGGGGCGAAAGTGCCGCTGCTGCTGGGTGAGACCCGCCCACCATTTCTCCTTGGCCGCCCTCAGCAGCCCCCTGTGCGGTCCAGCCTCCTCCGGTTCGAGGCCCTGAGGATCAGAGCAGGGTGGTGCTTGGAGGTGTGCTGAAGGAACTCAGTGTGTCCGGGACAGCAAAGCCCCCTGCCCGCTATATGCTATCGGGGTGCCTCTGAAGGGGGACACCGCCTTTCATTTCAGAACTAGAAGCTTAACAGGCACATATGTCTACGGGAGCCAGACTGGAATTCAGGATGTCCCTTCTCCAACATCTAAAGACAGCCAAGGGCGTGGCACAGGCCAACAGCCAATGCAGGAGAATAGTCCAAGTAGGAAACAAGATGGCCTAGGGCCTCTCCTCGAATCACCAGGACCTGGGTTCAAATCCTGCCTCTACCACTTGTTGTGTGATCTCGGGTCAATGACGTGGCTTCTCAGGGCTTCTCCTCTCATCAGTATAATGGGAACTGTGCCTCCTCCAGGTTATGAAAATAAAGTGGGAAAAATGTATTTAAAGTGCATTACCAGGGTGCCTGGGTGGCTCAGTCGGTTAAGCGTCTGACTCTTGATCTCGGCTCAGCTCATGATCTCATGGTTCGTGGGATGGAGGCCCACATCGTCAGGCTCTGTGCTGACGGCATGGAGTCTGCTTGGGATTTTCTCTCTCCCTCGCTCTCTGCCCCTCCCCCACTCTCACACCCACATTCTCTCTCAAACTAAATGAATATAACTTAAAAAAAAAAAAAGTGCATTGCCTAGGCCTGGCATAGTGTGATGGCTGCTGGGTATATTAGTGTTACAGTTATTATTCACCTTTGACCTTTGCACAGTAGTTTAGTTTACAGAGCTCTTTTTGTAGATGTCATCCTGTTCGATCCTGTAGGTCAGAGCAAAGAAGGTTTCATTCATCCCATTTGATAGATGTGGAAACTAAAGTCCAGAGGCATCCGCAGGACAGACTAGTAGGTGGCATGGCTGGGACTTGCCTGAATCGGGGCCAGGTGTCCTTCCCCCACCGTCTCACACCACCTCCTTCAGATATAAGGGGCACGTATGACTCCGCCCATCTTGCTGGCAGCGTGGAGCATCGAGGGTCAGAAGGAAACTGATGTTTGTTGAGTGTCTGCTGCTTGCCATGCTCTGTACCAGGCTCTTTATATCCACTGCCTCCATTGTCACAACCTCTCTGGGACTTAGGAACCCTTGTTCCCACGTTATAGATAAGGAAACCAGCTCAGAGGTGTTAAGTAACTTTGCCGAGGATACATTGCCGGTCCTGAATGCAGAGGGGCTCCAGCCCTAGGGAGCACCAAGAGGAGACAGAGAAGACAGGCAAGGAGGCCTTCTAACTTTCCAGTTGGGCCCGGGACTGGCCCTGTGTGTGGTGCCCGTGGCTGTGCTCCTGCCAGTCCTTATCAGAAGGACCTTGAGTCTTTGCTAGGACTGAGTCCCTCCCCCATCCTCCTGTCCCTCCCCTCAGCTGGCAGGGCCCATGAGGACTGGGCTCTAGTCTGCGCCCTGGCCTCAACATCCATCCTGTCCCTGAGAGTCAAGGTGTAGGTGGAGAGCTGTGCTGTGCTGGGTACGGAACAGCCAGAACCCAGAACCGTGCGTTCAAAGCCCCCGACCCTGCGGCTACGGTCTGGTGGGGTCAGAAGGCGGGACTGCAGGGTTTTGAAGTCAGGCAGCCGTGGCATGCTAGCTTATCACATGTGGCCTTGGACAAGTGACACGCCTCCTCTCCGGCTTCATTTCCTTATCTATAACATGGGGGTAGTGATGCCATCTAACCCAAGGTTACTGCGAGTAGGGGCTTGTGTGTGCTAAGTCAGCGTGCTTGGCACACAGCTTGGCACATAGTAAGTGCTCAGCAAAGCAGAGCCACCCAGGATGCCAGCCCAGACCGCTCCCTGACAAGCCGTGTGACCACAGAGAAGCTAAGCAGGCTCCCCGTCTGTAAGGTGGGAACTGACTCGGAGCATTGATGGGGATGTTGTAAGGATTAGTGCGGTGGCCAAAGAAAACCTCATTATTGCTTATTTTATTTCTTACAAAGGTGCTGATGTGGACCTAGTTATTAGGGAAAGAGGTACAAGCATATCCATGACCATGCTAGGTTGTTTACTTGTATTATTTTATTTAAGCCGTGGATGTGTATACCCATTGTACAGATGGGACTCACAAATACCTAGGAAGTAGTGCGCTTTAGCTGAGAGTTAGCTCCGGAGCTAGGGAGCCTCAAACCTGCACTCTTTCTCTACTGACTTCCCCGAGTCAGATTCACCTTGCAGAGGCCACAGAGAGGCCCAGAAGCACGATTCACCAAGTGCCTTTTCCCAGTGGCAGCTTGATTAAGCTCTCCAGTCTAGGTGGGACCTGGCCAAGGCCTGATGAACACAGTGAGTGAGGTCATCCCTGAGTCCTAATGACCAGAAGCTTATGACCAGAAAGCATATCCTAGAGACCCTTCCTGTCAGGCCCATCCCTGGGAATTAGTCTGGAAATGGCCTCTCACCTGTGGGTCTTGATACCTGGGATTTTGATTCTTGGAAACCCCCAAAGGGGCAGGAGGCAGGTGAGTGGGTTACAAAAAAATGCAGGAACATGGGCCAGTGCATTCCTGGGCTCAAGGCCAGGCTGGTTTCAGCTTCCTCAGGACGTGGGGTCAGCCAGCCGGCCTCAGGAGCAGGACTGGAGCTGGTGGGGAGTGAAGTGTGCCGGGGGTGCCCAGGCTGGCCAAGCCGGCCTGGCGCTGGCGTCTCTGGAAGGAGAAGGAACGTTCAGAGTGCCGGTGAGCCAGTCCTTTCTCGGAACAGTGAATTCACTCTGGCTCCCTCAGAGGACATCAGGCAGATCTGTAGCAGGTGGACTGAACTCTGCCAAGTGCCACTGTCCTCAGCATGGGACACAGGTGCCTCACCCAGCAGACACTCTGCCTCACCCAAGTTGCCGGCTTGGGCTGTCCTTGTGGGCCTTGGGGAGGCAAGAGTGTGGCCTCCCTTCATCAGGGGAAGGATGCAGCTGAACCTCTCACCCTTAGGCTGGGCCTCTCCCCCCGACTATCTGGACTACCTGCCTCACCCTTTCCAGTCCTACAGGACTTTTCTCAAATCTGCTTCCTCTGTGAGGCCTTCTGTGGCTACCAAAGGGCTTCTCTGAGTTTGAGCTACAATCGCACTCTATGTGCCTGTCGTCTGTACCAATAAGATTGATGCGTGCAAAATTAATGCCTGGTTTTTGTAACAATTTGAGCAACCCATATTCCACAAGGAATTTGTGGTCTCCCTTCTTTCTACCCCAGCACCAGTCTGCCTGAGAAATAGAGACAGAATCATTCCATCAGTATTAAATTGGTCCATGTCAGTGACTTGGCAATGAATCATGTCGCCCTGTAATACCTTTTGCACTTTTATTTTGGTTTGTTTTCCCAGGAGTTGCTGTCTAGCTTTGTTTCATCTTCCCATGCGTATTGGAAGCGCTGCGGACACGCTGTGTCCAACACGCTCTCTGTCTGGTGTTGTGTTCCGAGGACCGGGGTGGGTGTCCAGGGCTTCTCCGGGCTGGCTGGGCTACTTTGGTGCTGCCTCTGGCTTTCCCGGCCAACCTCCGGGAAAGGAAAGGAATGCAGAGAGAGCTCAGGTCCCTGTTGTGGCCTCAGCCACTTGCTTGTGGGACCTTGGGCACGTTACTCAACCTCTTGCCTATTAATTGGGCGTGATCCTAATAACACCCACTGGTGGAAACTGTTAGGACAAGATGCGCACACACAGCCACACCCACACACAGAGGAAGCAGTTCATTTTCTCAGGGAGGCTTAAGAATGCTTGGGTTCAGAGGCACCTGGGTGGCTTAGTCGGTTAAGCGTCCAACTTTCGCTTAGGTCATGATCTCGCGGTTCGTGAGTTCGAGCCCCGCGTTGGGCTCTGTGCTGACTGCGCGCTCAGAGCCTGGAGCCTGTTTCAGTCTGTGACTCCCTCTCTCTCTGACTCTCCCCTGCTCACGCTCTCTCTCTCTCTCCTAGAAATAAATAAAAACATTAGAAAAAAAAAAAGAATGCTTGGGTTCAAATGCCAACACATCACATATAAGCTTTGCCTCCCTACGCAGGTTCCTTCCTCTCCCTCAGCCTCACTCTCTCTCCCCGTGAAATGGGGGCATAGTACCGCCTCGGGCTGTCAGTGTGCAGATGAGTAGATCTTGACCAGGGCTTGGCCTGCAGTAGACACTAGTCATGGTAATGGTTTTATCATTTATTATTGTTCTTCAGCAGGAAAAGGTGCTTTGTCTATCTGCTCCCCTACTTCCACTCACAGGATGGGGCCTGTGACAGCCTGAACTGAGTCTGTGGTTTTATCTAAATCAAGTGCAGGTCTTCCCCTGATGTGGAGTTCTACAGGCTCCTGGCCAGATGGCCCTTCTGCGGCACAAGGACCACAGAACCACAGAATTCCCAGGAACCCCCATTCCTGCAGCCCACCCAGCTGCTAGGGATTGGTTTCCTCCCGGGGAGTGGTGTGGGAGAGGGTGTTCCAATAAAAACTTACAGAGGAAGAAGTGGGCCGATTAAATGGAGTGCTATGTTTCCTCTTCGGGATTTGGGGAAGTGACTGAGGAAGTTTCTGGAACTCAGGGTCCCTGGAAGGAAGTACCCAGGCAATTGGGAGGCCTGTTGTCTGGCCCTGGGCTGCCAAACTATTTTCACACCGTGGGGTCCCTGGAAGTGCCACCATATTGAAAACATGGCCCCCAGCTCCGTCCTGGGAGCTATACTGTTGATTGTGCCTCGGCTGCTCCCATGGAACTTTCTTCTGGAAAGTAAGCGCCAGCAGGGATGTCTTCAAGGAGTCCAAGGTTTTCCTCACGAGAAAACTATGTGTGGCTCATCCCTCAGGCTGATGTGATCGATATCTTTCTTTGCAGAGCTCCCAGAATATTCCATCATCCATTCCTCTGTTCACCAGTTATATATTACACACCAACTGCATGCCAGACATCACTAGGTGCTGGGATCGCGTAAGGAATAAGACAGCCTTTCCTTATGGAAACGTTCCAGCGAGGGAGACAGTAACAAGTAAACAAGCAAATAAGGAATATGGTTGTGAAGCATTAGGGCTTTGAAACCCGTCACGTAGGAAGCAGGGCCAGGAAGGGAAGGGGCCACTGTCACTACAGTGTTCAAGGAGGGATGGGCTTTCAGAGGAGGGACATTTGGACCGAAACTTGAATTAATTGTCAAGGGAGTGGACCACATGGATGTGAGGAGAAGATTATGCCAGGCAGGACAGTGAGAACAGTGGCCCTGGGGCGGGGGTCCGGGGGCAAGAGACAGACAGTGGGTGGAAGCCCCGACCAAAGGCAGTGTTTCTCCACCTTTTTTCATTATTGCCCCCTCCCTAAAATTATTTTTCTGCTTTATTTTTTTTAATTCAATTTCCTTAAAGAAATAAGCAAAAATAGTTCATGCATTTCTCCCACCACCCCACCCACCAACTCTACCAACCACGAATCTGTTCTCTAGATCTACCAGCTTGGTTTTTGTTTTATATATATGTTACATATGATATATATACATATATATATATATATAATTTGTGTTTGTCCGTGTAACTTCCTTCACTTGGCATAATATCCTAAGGGTTTCATCCATGTCATCACAAATGGCAAGATTTCCTTCTTTTTTATGGATGAATAATATTCCTGTGTGTGTGTGTGTGTGTGTGTACGTGTGCGTGTGTGTGTGTGTTCTTTATCCAATTCACCCATCAGTGGGCACTTAGGTTGTTTCAATATCTTGCTTATTGTAAATAATGCTGCAATGAATGTACAGGTGCATATATGTTTTTGAGTTAGTGTTTTCGTTTTCTTTGTGTACATATCCGGAAGTAGAGTTGCTGGATCATAGGGTAGTTCTATTTTTAATTTTTTGAGGAACCTCCCTACTGTTTTCCACAGTGGTGGCACCAATTTATTTTCCCACCAACAGTGCACGAGGGTTTCCTTTTCTCCACATTCTCGCCAATACTTGTTACTTGTCTTTTTGATACTAGTCATTCTGACAGGTGTGAGGTGATCTCTCCTTGTGGTTTTGGTTTGCATTTCCTGATGGTGAGTCATGTTGAACACCTTTTCATGTGGCTGTTGGCCATCTGTATGTCTCCTTCTTCATGTCTTCTGTCCATTTTTTAAAATGTATTTATTTATTTATTTATTTATTTTTAATGTTTTATTTATTTTTAGGAGAGAGAGAGAGACAGCGTGAGCAGGGGAGGGTCAGAGAGAGAGGGAGTCACAGACTGAAACAGGCTCCAGGCTCTGAACTGGCAGTCAGCACACAGCCCGACGCGGGGCTCGAACCCATGATCCGTGAGATCATGACCCAAGCGAAAGTCAGACGCTTAACCGACTAAGCCACCCAGGCGCCCCTAAAATGTATTTATTTTTGAGAGAGAGAGAGAGAGAGAGCAAGAAAGAAAACGAGTGGGGGAGGGGCAGAGAGCGAGAGAGGGAATCCCAAACAGACTCTGCATTGCCAGCACACAGCCCAACACAGGACTCAAACTCACAAACTGTGAGATCATGACCTGAGCCAAAACCAAGAGTGAGATGCTCGACTGACTGAGCCACCCAGCTGCCCCTCTTCTGTCCATTTTTTAATCAGATTTTTTTTTTTTTTTTTTGCTGTTGAATTGTATGAGTTCTTTATATATTTTGGATATTAGCCCCTTATCAGATGTATGATTTGTATGTATTTTCTCCCATTAGTAGGTTGCCTTTTCATTTTGTGGATGGTTTCCTCCGCTGTACAGAAGCTTTTTAGTTTGATGTAGTCCCACGTGTTTCTTCTAAATGTTCATCCGATATTTACGTCCTTCATCCATTTTGAGTTAATTTTGCGTGTGTGTGGCATAAGATGGTGGTCCAGGCTCATTCTTTTGTGTGTGGCTGTCCAGTTTTTGCAACACCACTTATTGAAGAGACCTTCCTTTCCCTATTGTATGTCCTTGGCTCCTGTGTCTTAAAGTAACTGACAATGTATATGTGGGTTTATTTCTTTCTATCCTGTTCCGTTGATCTATGTGTCTGTTTTTATGCCAATACCATACCGTCTTCATTACTATAGCTTTGTATTACAGCTTGAAATCAGGGAGCGTGATGCCTCCAGCTTTGTTCTTCTTTCTTAAGATTACTCTGGGGATGCCTGGGTGGCTAAGTTGGGTAAGCATCCAACTCTTGATCTCAGCTCAGGTCTTGATCTCATGGTCATGAGTTCAGCCCTGTATGGAGCCTACTTAAAAAAAATAAAAATAAAAAAGTAAAAAAGATTACTCTGGCTATTCAGGGTCTTTCATGGTTCCATACCAATTTTAGGATTGCTTGTTCTATTTCTGTAAAAAGTGCCGTTGGAATTTTGATAGGGATTGCATTGAATCTGTACATTACTTTGGGTAGTATGGACAGTGTAACAGTAGTAATTCTTCCAGTCTCTGAGCAAAGAATATCTTTCCATTTAAGTATCTTCTCCAGTTTCTTTCACCAATATCTTGTAGTGTTCAATACATAGCTCTTTCAACTTCTTGGTTAAATTTATTCCTAGATTTTTTTTTTTTTATGTAATTGTAAATGGGAGTGTTTTCTTAATTTCTCTTTTTGATAGTTCATTATTAGTGTAGTATAGAAATACATCAGGGACGCCTGGGTGGCTCATTTGGTTAAGTGTTTGACTCCTGATTTCGGCTCAGGTCATGATCTCATGTTTCATGAGTTTGAGCCTTGAATCTGCACTATCAGAGCAGAGCCTGCTTGGGATTCTCTCTTTCCTTCTCTCTCTGCCCCTCCCCCACTCATGCTGTCTCTCTCTCCCTTTCTCTCTCAAATAAACTTTAAAAAAAAAAATACAACAGACTTTTGTGTATTGATGTTGTATCTTGTTCCTTTATTAGATTTATAAGTTCTGACAGGTTGATGGAGTCTTTAGGGTTTTTTGTATATAATATCATGTTCTCTGCAAATAGTCACAGTTTTACTTCTTCCATTCTTTTTTTTTCAAAATTGAAAAATTTATTCTCTCACCATATTCACAGAACAAAAGATTTATAACTTGTTTAATATGATAGATTTATGTACTTTTTCCTTTCCAATTCAGATGGCTTTTATTTCTTTTTCTTAACTAATTGCTCTGACTACAGCTCTCAGTGCTGTTGAATAAAAGTGGCAAGAGTGGACATCCTAGCCTTTACCTGATCTTAGAGGAAAAGCTTTCACCAGTGAGTATGATGTTAGCTGTGGGCCTCTATTATGTGGAGGCATGTTCCCTTTATGCTTTGTTGAGAGTTTGTTGAGAGTCCATCATAAATGGATGTTGAATTTTGTCAAATGCTTTTTCTGCATCTATTGAGGTGATACCATTTTTATCCTTCATTGTGGACATTGAACCATCCTTGCATCCGTGTAATAAATCCTACTTGATTGTGGTGTATGATCCTTTTAATGTTTTATTGAATTTTGTTTGCTAAGATTTTGTTGAGGATTTTTGCATCTATGTTCATCAGGGATGTTGGCGTATAATTTTCTTTTCTTGGGGCATCTTCGGTTTTGGTATCAGAGTAATATGGTGGCTTTGCCAAATAAGTTTGGAAGAATTCTCTCTTCTGTCTTTTGGAAGAGTTTGAGAAAGATTGGTCCCTTAATTCTTTGTTGACTGTTTGGTAGAACTCACCAGTGAAGCTGTCTCGTCCTAGATTTTTGTTTGTTGAGAGGTTTTTGATTACTGATTCAGCCACCTTACTAGAAATTGGTCTGTTCAGATTTTCTGTTTCATCATGATTCAGTCTCCTATTTCTAGGAGTTTATCCATTTCATCTATGTTGTCCAGGAAAGATACAAGAGATAGTATCCTTACTTACTGTTTATGTTAAACAGTTATGTTTCATCTATGTTAAACTTACTGTTTATGTACTGAGTATACACATGAAAGGGTGAGATGTTTCTGCTCCCTAAGAGTTAATTCTCTCTCCCTTCCAGGACGATATGGTCCCTGTTGAGAAAGCATGATTTAGGGCCTTATAGGAATTTGTGTACGCCAGGGCGTATTTGAACTCAGAGTTTTTCAAGACACTAGCTCTGTAAAGTCCACACCCAGGGTTCCACCTCGGTGTCTACTAGGCGCCTTCAGCTAAATCCCTAATCCCTTCTCTGCTGTCACCCTGGCCCAAGCCCGCACCATCGCCCCCCGCGTCTGTTGCGGTGGCCCTCCAGGTCACAGGTGCCCTACAGGAGAGGATGAAGGACAGGAGAGGGGAGGGGGTGCTGGCGGTTGTCCCAGTGGGCTCTATGAACCAGAGGGAGGCAGGAGAGCCGTGGAGGAGCTGGACCTTCTCCCAGAACTCCAGCCCCCGCCGGTGTCACTGTGGGAATACAGGGGGCATAAACACCAGTTCCTGGTGAGGCCTGTGCCCCTGGCCCTTCCTGCCACACCTGCTTCATTTCCTCCCCGTGCAAGTCTCCATCAAGCACTGACCTCGTCGTCGTCTTAGCGCCCAGATATGGCATCCTTCCTCATCAGAGGCAGACGCTGGGCTCTGTTCTTCCGGCAAACGCTGCTGGGGGCTACTCCTCTGAGTTCAGGCACAGGTAGGATGCAAACTGGTGGGTGAGGGAGCCCAAGCACAGACCCCCGTGTCACCTCCGCACTGAGCTCAGCCTTCAGCCCAGAGTTCAGGCGAGGGGTTCCCCGGGGCCTCCCCCACCGTCCTTTCTCAGGGCCTCCTGTCCTCAAAGCGTTTGCCCTCTGTGCAGTCAGATGCTTTGTGATCATCCTGTTATGGTCCGTCTCGCCCACCAGGCTACAGGCCTTCTGTGGACAGACACGTATCTGCGTGGCCTGCCGCGCTCTCCCCCTCCCAGCCCGGCAGCCACCAAACCTTAGGAACTCAATAAATATTTGTGGAAAAACAGGTGAATGTGAGATCCAGGGTGTGGAGCTCAGAGGAAGGAAGTACTCATCAGGGGCAGCCTCTCAGCAAAGGAGAGCGGGAGGGTGTGCATGTTTGAGGGACAGTTCTGTCTGGCTGGGGATAATGCAGGGGAAGATGGGCACCCAGAATTGCCTAGGATGAACGCATCCAGGCTGTTCCTCCGGAGTCTTTCTTTGGGCTTCTTATCTCAGTGGCCTTGGGGCCTGGTTCTGTCATCGGCCAGAGCACACAGAGCACACTCCCTCATCACTGACTGGCATTTCAGGGTCATAGCCAGAGCCACATATGGAGGGTGAGAGCTGCTTTCAGGCTCTGGCAAGCAATGATGATTCTTGTGCTTTCCCTTCTAACAGCCCAGCTGCGGGAGGCACTGTCATAGAAACAAAGCTTCTGGCAGGGGGGGAAGGGTGGAAACTCCCCTTTTGCTTTCCCTGAAGTTCTGCTTCCTGAGTCTGAGGAGCAGGGAGAGGTCCAGCTCTCCCCCTGTCTGCCCTCCCCTTCGGAAGCCTCCCCTCGTGCTCTGGAAGGGAGTATGGGACACGCAGGCACTTCCAGGCTTCAGCAGCACGGCAGGCTGTGGTTTCCAGGGCTGGACCCTCAGGCCCCTGGACCACTCTCTTTCTTGGGGTTCTCCTGTCTCTGCATCTCCCTTCAGATGAGCCCAGGCTGGTCCCATGCCCTCTTCAGGGGCGTCACCCTGACTTCAGCAAGATGGGGGTTGATGCTCTCTGGCCAGAGAATACTGCAGTATTAGTTATGGTAAGAATTTGGGGGAGGGCAGGTGGGCTCTTCCGACAAGGGCTGGGAGAGCTAAAGTGACCCATGCTGAAAGTCAGGTCAAGAGGTGACTCATGCCCCCTGCACCGCAGGCCACCCCAAATGGATTGGTTTTCTCTAGATACCATGCCCTTGTGTGCCTCGTGTTTCCCCAAACACTCCAACTCCATCCAAACCCAAGGCTCTTTCCCCTCATTTCTACTTAGTGAATAACTTCTTGCCTTTAAAAGAACCAGCTGTGGGAGAGGGGGCGCCTGGGTGGTGCAGTCAGTTAAGTGTCTGACTCTTGACCTCAACTCAGGTCATGATCTCGTGGTTCCTGAGTTTAAGCCCCTCATCGGGCTCTGCGCTGATAACAAAGAACCTGCTTGGGATTCTGTCTCTCCTTCTCTCTGATCCTCCCCCACGTGTACTCTCTCTCTCAAAATAAATCAAGAAACTTTAAAATTTTTTTAAAAGAACCAGCCCGGGAAGCCTACCTGGCTCAGTCCATGGAGCATACAAAACACCTGATCTGGGGGTTGTAAGTTCGAGCCCCATGGTGCACATAGAGCCTACTAAAAAAAATATTTTTAATAAGAAATAAATAAAAGAACCAGCTTAGAGCTAGAGTCCCCTTGCCCCACCTCACCCCACCAAAGGGTATGAATTTTCTCAGGGCTCCACAGCCGTTTGTGTTAAAGCACCTCGGTGTCTCCCGGTCATTTCTTTGCTTGGCTGTCGTGAACTCCCTGGAGGCAGAGACTATGTGGGTCTTATTCATGTCTGTAAAACTCAGAGCCCAGCCCAATGCCTGGCACTCAATAGGCACTCCATGTTAGGGCCTTCATGAAAGAACACTCTAGAGAGGCCCCATCAGAAAGATGGCCTCTGGGAGAGGCCTTGAAGGCTATAGGATTTTGACAGTGTCCCAAACAGGAGGGCTGGGGGAACTTTTTGTTCATGTGTTTTCTTGTCTGTTATCTGTGTCCTCGTACTAGAAAAGAAGCTCCATGGGGACAGGGACATTGTCTTTTGCGTCCCCAAAACTTGTGCAGTGCGTAGCACAGAGTAAGCATCTAGTATCTATTTAGTGGATGAATGGATAAGGTTCTGCCAGAAAAGTCTTCATGGAGGAGGTGGGGTTTGAGAGAGTCTTTGAAAGAAGCAAAAGAAGGAATTTCTGGGTCCAGGAGAAGTGAATTGGAAATGAGGAAAGGTGACCAGAGCAGTGAGGAAGGGGTTTCCCAGGGAGGCAGCAAGGTGGACAGACAGGCGTTATCTGGACCTGGGTCTGAGGTGAAGGCTCAGGCGTAGGAGCCCCGGCACACAGTAGGTCCTTTATGACCTGAACAACAGGACCTGTCACCTTCACTGGGTACAGGCAGTGCCCTGCCCTGTGCTGGTGGTGCACGTATAGGAGTGTGGCCCTCAGCGGGCGGCCCCTGGACCCAGACACCGCGGACAGGGCGAAGGGGACCCAGGTCTCCCAGGCGTCCCGGTGCAAGGATGGAGATGCTCACTGCTGAGTTAGGAAGAGAAATGGCAAAAGCACTCTGCGTGAACTGTAAGTCCAATGAACAAGCCAGGACCCTCAGGGGAGGAAGGGAGAAGGAAACTCCTAGGGAATGAGGCCTTGAAGCTTCCATTCAGCTCTAGGCTTTATCACAGGATAGGCCATCTGGGCTCAGAAAACCAAGACAGGCCTCTGTCCCGCACACCAGGCAGAGGCGTCTGGGCCACGCATTAGCCAGCAGGAAAAGCGAGGTGTCCTGCTGGGTGGCCTGTGCTGCCAACCGAGGGACATGTCTATGCATCTGGCTGGCAGACAGGGAGAAACATGGTACATTCTTCTTATTTGCACTCAGCAAAAATTAGGAAGCACCTCATTTTCCCAGGATCTGCCCAGGGGCAGCTGTAAACCCGCTGTGGCTGAGTTGTTGTGGCTGCCCTGACAGGGAGAAGTCCTAGGTCTCTCTGTGGCTGAGAACACCAAGGCTCTGAGAGGGACTTCCTCAGGGCTACCCACTGAGCAACTAGGGGCATGTTGCCAACTGCTATCTCTTGTCATTCCAGAAAATTCCACAGCCAGTGTGAGTGAGGCAGAAAGAAAGGCCCAGGTATACTACCGTGCATGTATGAATGAAACCAGGATTGAGGAGCTCAAGGCCAAGCCCCTGATGGAGCTGATTGAGAAGGTGAGTTCTTGGAGCAGGTTTTCGTGGATCTCCTCCAGCCTGAGCCCCCTGCCCCCCTCTGGCTGCAACCCCCACTCTCAGGTACCACTGAGGCCCGGCTACCTCACACCTCCAACCACCTCACCCAGCTGACTGTAGAGCCTGCCGGGGCTGAGCGTGTCGGAGTGTATGTGTGTGCGCGCGCGCGTGCGTGTGCTCATGCGTCTCTGTGGGTGGGAATATCCGTCTTTGTGTCGGGGTATGTGTCAGCTCCTGTTGTGCATGTTTGCCACACGTATGTGTGTCTCTCTGTGCATCTGTGTGTGGGATGGAGGCCGTATTTATAGAAAAAATGTTTCTCTACCTTGTTGCTTCCTTTTCCTCAGAGGGTGTGTTGTGTGAGGAGGGGTATGTTCCAGAAGGACCGACTGAAAGTCTCAGATCTGAAGCAGAACCCCCGCCCCAGGGCACTTGGGTGGCTCAGTTAGTTGGCTGTCTGACTCTTGATTTCTGCTCAGGTCATGATCCCAGGTAGTGGGATCAAGCCCTGTGTTGGCTCCACGCTGAGGGGCCTGCCTGACACCCACAGAGGGTGGCCATGGATGTGTTCTAGCTGCCCCATGCTCCCTCAGGGCCCTGCCTCCTGGTTTGGCTCTGAAAAGGCATTGTGGGGTGGTGGGAGGCTGTGGACACCAGAGACCGGACAGTCCTGCCCTCCAGCGCTGGCCCCACATGCCAGTGTGGGCCAAACCAGAGATAGGGAGGAAATGACAGAATCCCAGCTCTGGGGCACCTGGCTGGCTCAGTAGGCAGAGCATGTGACTCTTGATCTCAGGGTTGTGAGTTTGAGCCCTGAGTTGGGTATGGAGCCTACTTGGAAAATTAAAAAAAAACCTCCCAGGGGCACCTGGGTGGCTCCATCGGTTAAGCATCTGACTTCGGCTCAGGTCATGATCTCGTAGTTTGTAAGTTCGAGCCCCACCTCGAGCTCTGTGCTGACAGCGTGGAGCCTGTCTGGGATTCTCATGCTCTTTCTCTCAAAGTAAATAAACAAATAAACTTAAGAAAAAAAAAAAAAAAGAGTCCCAGCTCTGAGAGAAACTAGAGACTGTGGCTTTATCAACTTTTTAAAAAATAGGGAGCCTTTTTTTCCCACATAGGCACAATTGAATTTTGTGCACAAGTGAATCCCCATGATTCAGTATCCAGCGAGCGGACAGGGCGCGGGAGGAGCCTCCTTTCCACCTGCTTCCCCGAGAGAGCAGCTGCCGCGTGGACTCAACGGCTTGCTTGTTTAGGGTACATCCCGCTCCATCCCGAGTCTCCCGTTCGCTGGGCAGACAGTCTGATCAAGACCATCCCTTTCGTTTGCTCCCGAGGCTCAGAGAGGTCAGGTGACTGTTCCAGGGTCACAGAGCAAGGAGCAGAATTCCCACCCGGGCCTCCTTGCCACCCCGTCACCTCTCCGTTCCCTCTCCCTGCAGCTAGGGGGCTGGAACATCACAGGTCCCTGGGACAAGGACAACTTCCAGGACACCCTGCAGATGGTCACCTCTCACTACCGCACGTCTCCCTTCTTCTCTGTCTACGTCAGTGCCGACTCCAAGAATTCCAACAGCAACGTGATCCAGGTGAGCTGGCCTGCGTCTCCAGGAAGGCGAGTGGGCATGTTTTGAATTTAACCTGTTTTGAGTTTTGCAAACGCCAGAGTCGGGGCAGACTTGCCCGTGGCAAAAAGCTTCTGGTTTCTGAGCCTGCATTATTTCTGGAGCCCCTGAAACATGAGATTTTTGTAGACAAGTCCAGAGAGAGCAGGCTGCTGCCGCGGGTGGGTGGGGCCACTGCAGCACAGACGGGTCCCTGGGATTCTGATCGGTCACCGTGGGCCCCCAGAGTGTGCCAACCCCTAGACACAGCTAAAGCCACCTTCAAGTCCCTCCACCTCAGCCCCCAGCCTTTGTGGCTGTGCTTGGAATGGCTGGGAGCCCTCTCTTCCTGCCGGCGCCTGCCCTAGACTTTGTATCCACATCCCCAGGGAAGCCCCAGCACTGACCTGCCCACCCTCAGATGCGGAAGCCAGGAGCCCAGGCGGGGGGCCACGAAGGCCCAGTTCCCATCCAGTTCTGCCTCTCACTCAGCATGTGACCTCGGGCAAGGGCCTCAATCTCTGAGCTGCAATTTCCTTCTCAATCAAACGAATTATAATAACACCTACTCTAGGCTCTGATAGTCGCTGTCAGGAACTGACCCTCCCCTACCTGCCAGACCCTCTCATCCTCCCCTGTACCTCATTCCAGCTCTGAGGGTTAGGTACTATTTCCCCTATTTTCCAGACGAAGAGCCTGAAGATCAGAAAGGTTCAGTGACTTGACTAAGGCTACAGGGGTCGTGAGTGGCTCTTAACCACTGCACCGCCTTGGGAGGTATTTAATTAAGTGGAAGTGCCGTGCCAAGCCTAGGAAGGATTTAGAGAGGAGGGGGGCTCTGGCCCTTCAGAAGGGCCCAGAATCCCCATGTATGGGCAGGTATGCAGCCAGTCATGAGTCTATTCCCACACTGGGTGGGCCCACCCCAGAGGGGGCCTCCCCCATCAGCTCCCACCCCTGCTGGGACCCAGGCTGGCCCTGTGTTGCCGTGTGCCAGCTGCCCCCACAGCGGGCGGTGTGCGCGTGTGACAGGAGACCCCCTCTCGCCCCTGCCCTTCTCTCCAGGTGGACCAGTCTGGCCTGGGCTTACCCTCAAGGGACTACTACCTGAACAAAACTGAAAACGAGAAGGTGAGTGTGCTTCCTCAGAGAGACTGGCTCCCAACCCACACCCCGTGACGTTTTACCCTCTCGGTGTCCCCTCAGCGTCACACCTCTGCGGGTCTTTGAAGCTGGAGTTGCACAAAGGTGTCACTTATCTGACGGGTGATCGGCAGTCCCTGGCAGGGGAGGGACCCCCACCCCCAGACTGGCTGTTTCACATTCAGGCGTCATGGGCACAAGAGGCAGGGGACGGACAGGTCTTTTGTCCCCCTTGTAGAGCCAGACGGCGGTAATGGCCGCTGCCGTCTGTGGGTGCTAAGCCTCTGGCCCTCCCAGCAAGCCCGCAGATACAGAACATCTCTGACCTTCGTTCACCTTTCTGCCTTATGGGTATTATTTCTACCTTGCCTTTTATAGAGGAGAGAGCAAGGCTCAGAGATGCTAAGTGACCCACTCAAGGTCACACAGGGGTGAGGCTGAGATTCACATCCAGATCTGCTAACTCCAAAACCCATGCCTCTCATGATGACCCAGGGAAACCTCGTCTGTGGTTCATCGTCTCTCTGTTCATCCCACCCACCTGTCCTGGCCACTTGTCCAAGTGCCCGATGCTGGGGGGAGAGTGGGGACTGAGACGGTCATGGTCCCCGCAGGGGAGGCAGACATTAATGAACTAACCACCCAGTTGGAGGCATAATGACGAATCGTGATAGCTCAAGGGCGAGGTGAGAAAGTTGCACACGGGGACCTACTTCCGATCTGGGGACACGGTAGAGGAGGGCAGCTCAGAAAAAGTGTATTGTAAGAACTGCAAGATGGTCTGTGGGCAGCTTTCCCGTGATGGGCACCTGAGCGGGAGTGTGGGCGAGGACAGCAGGAACCCCCGCACCCCCATCCACGCAAGCACCTGAGGGCTCTGTCCTGAGGTCTCTGGGCAGCCAGTCTGCGGGCTTCCCCGCGCTGGGCTGGCCCTGCCCCACCCGCCGCCCGTGTCCAGCGTGCAGCTGGTGGCACCACTGACAGATTGTGGGTGCCGGGCCCGCAGGTGCTGACGGGATACCTGAACTACATGGTCCAGCTGGGGAAGCTGCTGGGTGGAGGGGACGAGGCTGCCATCCGGCCCCAGATGCAACAGATCCTGGACTTTGAGACGGCGCTGGCCAACATCACCATTCCCCAGGAGAAGCGCCGGGATGAGGAGCTCATCTACCATAAGGTGACAGCTGCCGAATTGCAGGTAATGTGAGCTCCGGTTGACGTGGAGCCGGGGACAAGCACGGGGCTTCTGGACGTAGGGGGCTGGGCTGGGGCCTTTATACCCACTTCATCAGGTCTCCAGAACACCCCTAAGAAGCAGGGATGGTTGTCACCCCAGTTCACAGATGGGAAAACTGAGTCTCAGAGAGGCTATGTTACTTGCTGAAGGCCACATAGCTTTTCTTTTTTATATATACATTTTTTTTTAATGTTTTATTTATTTCTAGGAGAGAGAGAGAGACAGCGTGAGCAGGGGAGGGTCAGAGAGAGAGGGAGTCACAGACTCTGAAACAGGCTCCAGGCTCTGAGCTGGCAGTCAGCACAGAGCCCGACGCGGGGCTTGAACCCGCGAACCGCGAGATCATGACCTAAGCGAAAGTCAGACGCTTAACCGACTAAGCCACCCAGGCGCCCCATATATATACATTTTTTTAAATGTTTATTTAATTTTGAGAGAGAGAGACAGTGTGAACAGGGGAAGGGCAGAGAGAGAGGGAGACAGAGAATCTGAAGCAGGCTCCAGGCTTCGAGCTGTCAGCACAGAGCCTGACACAGGGCTCAAACTCACGGACTGCAAGATCATGACCTGAGCCGAAGTCTGTCACCAAACGGACTGAGCCACCCAGGCTGCATGGCTTTTCTATAACAACAGCATTTAGCTGGGGGAGGCTCTGTGGTCATGACAATAATAGCTCACACTGACTGGGCTTTTCCATGCTCAAGCCCCAGTCACATCAAGCCTGGTGTATATACAGCAACCAGTAGAGAGGAGCGTCCTGTGGTCACTTCTCCCTTTTCCAAGACAGGAGGTTAAATGACATGTTCAAGGCCCTGAGGCTCCCTAAGTGTCAGAGGAGCTGGACATTGGACTCGGGCTTGGCTCATGGGATCTCTGTTCTTGACCCTGACCCCTAGCAACCTCCTGGAGGTGAAAGGGGGTTTCTCTCTGTCACTGGGTGTAACCCATCTGTGATGCCAGCGGCCCCTCTGCTGAAGGCTGCCCCCTGGTGGCTCCTTGGGGCTTGCAGGTGGTGAGCCGACTGCCAGTTCCGTCTTTCCAGTTCACCGTGTGTCGGTGTCTGGCCTTATCCCAGGTCCCCAGGGTCACAGAGGAAACCAGCAGGGTGGCCTCGGCCAATCTTCCTGTTTGCTGCCATTGCCTAGGAATGCTCAGTGAGGCTGCTTCTCTGCTGGGGAGGGTGACTAGGCCACTTGTGTTGGGGTTCCACCAAGATGTCTCCTCCCTCCTTCTCTCCCTTGACCCACCAGGTCCTGCCCCTGCATCAGAGTTGGCTCACTTGCTCTCCTTTCAGAAAGAACACCTCGGTCCCTCCTCTCTTCCACCCTCCATTCCTCGCTCTGACAGGTATAGAGCCACCCTCAGGGCCTTGCTCTGGAGGTACTTCCTGGCTAGGGAGGAACACCAAGCAGGAAGCAGTCCCAGACTCACTGCTGAGTGCTTTGGGCAAAAGAAGGAGGGCACTAGGACCAGGGTGGCTGATAGGATGTCCCAGGTGGAGATACGGCCCAGGCAAAGCTGGGGATGAGGGCGAGAGAGCCTCTTCTGGGTGCCAGCTGCCCTTCAGGTCCCTGGAGGAGCCGGCATCAGGGTGAGCGGTGTGCGTGGGTTGTTACGGAGATCAGCAGCCTCTGTTGGGAACCATCTGGCACTGTGTTTCTGCGCTGGAGCCCGGAAGTCAAAGGCGATGCTGGCTGCGCAGTGTAACTTGGTTTGCTCCAGCTGTCCACTTCTCAGGGCGGGAAGGGCCCCCGCAGCGCCCAGCCCCCACAGTGGCCATGATGCCAACCGACTACCCCCAGGGTGGCAGAGAAGACACAGCAGCCCTGAGCACGTCCGCCCCAGTGTGGCTTCCGGGCTCTACCCAGGGTGCCTCATCACATTGCTTTTGCTCTGTTCTTTCGAGCAAGTCATAAAAATCTTTTCTTCTCCCACCTGCTGCAGAGCCCCCGAGGTGGGGCAGGATTTTAGCAGAGGTAGGGCCCTGGGCTTAGAGTCAGAAGACTGCTCTGGCCCAGCCCCACTATGAGCTGTGTGACCTTGGTCAAGTCGCAAGCCCCCCTATTTGTTTCCTTCTTGTAAAATGGGGCTTCACTCACTCATTCATACCTGCCCTTCCAAAACACAAGAGACAGACGAGAGGCAGCCCCTGGCCCCATAAGGCACACCAGTTCTTTAGTCACAGAGTTCTCTGAGAACAAGTTGAAAACTAGGGAGTGTCTCTCAGAGGCACAGGGCATATGTGCATATTAAAAAATTATGTCTAGGGGCACCTGGGTGGCTCAGTCGGTTAAGCGTCTGACTTCGTCTGAGATCATGATCTCATAGTTCGTGGGTTCGAGCCCCACATCAGGCTCTGTGCTGACTGCCAGCTCAGAGCCTGGAGCTTGTTTCGGATTCAAGAGGGAGCTTGTCTCCCTCTCTCTGTGACCCTCCCCTGCTCATGCTGTCTCTATCTCTCTCTCTCTCAAAAATAAATAAAACATTAAAAAAATTATGTCTAGCATTTAAGGATTAAGTCCTGGACCCCTAATGCCTAGTATCCTCCAAAAGAATCTCTACCTGACCTGCCCACGGGGTTTAAGAGGGTGAGATGAGGCAAAGGACGAGATTTCATTTTGTAAGCTGATGTGCACAACTCCAATGTACCGTCTTAATCGTTATTAGCATTATTCCTTTGTTGGTGGTGATGCCAGCCCACGTCTCCAACACGAAAGCAATTTGATTCATTCCAGCCTTGGACAGAGAATTCCTTGCTGTTCCCTGGTATCTGGAAATTTGGTTTTCTTCCTGTACTCCAGGTGACTCAGGAAAAATGCTCCAGCCTTCAGAGTATGGTTCTGGGCCAGACCCACCAGAATATGGATTGGTTCCAGGCTAGCCCCCACCAGAGTCTGAATTCAGATCCACGAATCAGACATCCTTCTGTTCCTTCTCTGGGGGCCTGAGGCCCTTCTCATTTCTTTCTAAGATCTTCCACATCAGAAGTTGTTTGAGGGGCGCCTGGGTGGCTCAGTCAGTTAAGCATCCGACTCTTGGTTTTGGCTCAAGTCATGATCTCACAGTTGCATGAATTTGAGCCCCACATCAGGCTCTGCGCTGACAGCATGGAGCCTGCTTGGGATTCTCTCTCTCTCTCCCTTTCTCTGCCCCTCCCCTGCGCACTCTCTCTGTCTCTCAAAATAAATAAACTTTAAAAAATATTTTAAAGTTGTTTGAGAATGAGCCCTATCCACTGCTCTAAATTCTCCAGCTAAAATCAAGTCCAATAGCATCTTCCTTTTCTCTCTTATTTGGCAAGCCTACTTGAGCCTACTTGGTGACCAGCAGTACTCTTTGGCTGCAGGTTTGGAAAATAGAGCTGACTGGTGTGCCCCATAGGATTTGAGTCACAAGTGGAATGTCCCAGGCAGTTAAAACAGCCGTCTCTATGGAAACAAGGCACACATGTTTAAATTAGGTATTTGCTAAAGCAAGATTGAAAATGTGAAAATTCTGGTATTCAACACAGACCTTATCTGTGGTTATGGGAATTTGCCCGCACAGAACACCTGCTCTACCTAACGAAATAGGCTTGTGTCAAATGCGTAGGGATTTATCACCACCTGATGGCTGTCCCCTGATTAGAATGTTTCAGTCGCCTGCAGTTTGTGAAGCTCTCTAAACAGTGACATTTTGTAAGCTTGGTGAATTTCCCAGGCGTCTTTGCCAGCAGGTCATGCAGGGAGGTGTCTCTAAGCGTTGAGCCCTATTTGACCATCTCACCTGGTCACCTCCCCATTTCACAGCCACAGAAATGTTAAGGAGAAGCCCTAGAGGTGACCCGCCTGGGGGATTCTTGCCAGAGAGAAAGAGCGAATGGACAGGCTAGGGAGAAGGGCAACTTCTATCCCTACGAGGTACAGAGCAGCCAAGCACAGTGGGGTGGGAGGGGGTGCAGAATGTTGTCCCCATTTTATTTGTATTTGTATTTTTGTGTGTGGGGGGGGTTCCCATTTTAGAGAAAAGCTACAAAATGGCTCAAGGTCCCAGAACAGGTTCATGGTGAGGACTCTGATCTCCTCACTCCAAGACTCACTCAGGTCATTGTGCTGTTGGGTGGACAGGGTTGTGCTGGAGCCCACCGGGCATGCCTCTTCCCGACCCCTCGGGTAGCTTGCGGTAGGTCCTGATGCCAGTACGAATCGCCTCCCTGCCCCCCTAAGAGCCGGCACACCACTGCCTGTGGGAGCTGCCCCCCTCTGTCCTCGGAGGTCCTTACTCCCTAGTTGCTGAACTGCCCTCTGAAACTGGAGAGACGAGTGAGCCTGGAGCTTAGATCTGCACGGTCGCTAATTAACTATGTGAGCTCAGGAAGGTCACCTTAGCTCATCTGCAAAGTCAGCATCTGTTAAGTGGAGGGTCTTGTGACTGATTTCTCACTGAGGGCATCATAGGTAGTTACCAACAGGTTGTAGATTCATCTGATATTATAGATCGATTTTACATTTCACATTATTGATCGATCTTACCATGTGAAGGCCAATTGCAATGTGTCTCTCGCCGCCTTTGTCTTCAGTTTTGCCCTTTTGCAAGGGAACAGAGAACAGAATTTAAAATCCTTCAAGCCCAGGGCCGACTCTTGGGAGACCTTGAGAATGATTACAACAGCTAATATCGATTGAGTGGTGGCCAAGTACTGGATTCTAGGTGACTGACGCATATAAGCTTTTCTGCTGTATAACAACAGTCTATGTTTGCGTTTTGTAAAATTACAGGGCAAAAAAGTAACTAATAATGACAAATCGTGGGAGAAATAGGGCTTAGAGAGTTCCAGGCGCCTGCAGTTTATGAAGCCCTCGTTGATTGTATAAACAATTCCAATTATATTCAAAAGTTGTGCCACTTGAAAGACATTTAGCTGAGTGAAATAGGCCAGTCACAGAGACGAGTACTGGATGTTTCCACTTAGATGAGGTAGCTAAAGCTGCCAAATTCGTAGAGACAAAAAAGTAGAATAATGGTTACTGGGGGCCCAGTAGGGAGGGAACTGGGGGGAATTATTGTTTAATAGGTACAGAATTTTGGTTTTGCAAGATGGAATCTGGTGGTGCTTAACGTCACCGAACTGTGTGCTTCAAAATGGCTAAGACAGTAAATTTTATGTTTGTGTATGTTACCACAGTTAAACCCAGAGGTTGTGCAAGTTTGTAATCAAAACAATAACAATAATTGGAACCTGGAGAGAGAGCTCGGCATGGCTGGAGGCTGCCTGGTGGGAAGTGGGGAGGGGCTGCTGTGGACACAGACCATGTGGGCCACTGAGCTCTGCGCAGTGGGGCTGCCAGGGACTTACTCGAAGCCGGCTCGTGCCTCTCTGCGGAGGGAGCTCTGGCATAGGCCCTCACTGTAAACCATCTTCTGGGCCCCTGGGTGGCTCAGTTGGTCGAGCATCTGACTCCTGATTTAGGTTCAGGTCATGATCCCAGTGATACGGGATCGAGCCCTGTGCATGGCTCCGAGCTGAGAGTGGAGCCTACCTGGGATTCTCGGGCTCTCTCTCTCGCTCTCTCTGTCCTCTCTCTCTCTTTTCTCTCTCTCCCTCCCTCTGCCCTTCTCCCCAGCTCATGTGCACTCTCTCTCTAAAAAATAAAACTAAATAACAACAAAACATAAATGATCTTAAAACAGAGCTGACCGGCCAGCCTCCTGTGCATCAGCTGAACTGAGAGATTTTCCTTTCTTGCTGGAGGCTGTCATTCTAAGCTTAGTTTTTCAGATGCCATGCCCAAGAAAAGTCACCCGTGGACCAAAGCGTTTGCACATTTTACTGCTATCCTTCTTGAATCTGCCAGTCATATACACCAATTGCACAAAAGTAATTGGTATTATGGACGTGCGTGTGGAGTGAAACAAACAGTATGAACCCGTTGAATCTTTACACTAACCCTATGGCATGAGTTCTGTTATGATGATGAAACCACTTTTCAGATGAGACCCCGAGGCACAGAGCGTTTCATCCACGTACTCAAGGTTACACAGCTAGTGAGCGAAGAGCTGGGGTACGAACCCAGGCAGTTTGGCTCCAGATGCAACATAGCTTTCCATCATAGGCCTGTCCGGGCTCAGTTTCTTCATCCATACAGTGGGGATAGTGGCACCTCCCACCTGGGCCAGTCATGAGGCCCAGCTGAGAGAAGACGTGTGAACTGCTTGCGGCGATGCTTGGCGCAGGAGGGGCTTGAGCAGCGGTAGCCATTACTGCTGTCACCGTGTCCCTTGTATTCCATCCTAGCTCCCTTTCAAGTTGAAGTTGGTGTTTGGCTCCTTAGAATTCTGCCTAGAGCATCTCTGGCAAAAACCAGAGACCTCAGTTTGACATCTGCAGGGGGCACTGTGCGTGCCCAGCTCTTTGGAGGCACGGTGCCCCCTCTTCAGAAGAGCGCCCTGGAGCCTCGGACATGGGGGAGAAACAGCCCAGACAGAGTCACGCCGTCTCTTCCCTTCCAGGCCTTGGCGCCCGCCATCAACTGGCTGCCCTTTCTCAACACCATCTTCTACCCCGTGGAGATCAATGAGTCCGAGCCGATTGTTGTCTATGACAAGGAGTACCTGGGGCAGGTCTCCACCCTCATCAATAACACCGACAAATGGTAAGGGACGGTCAGCGGCCGGGCAGCCCTCAGGGTCACATGCTGTTGTCCAGTCTCTGGCCAGACAGGTGTGGCCAACGACTGACTGACTCTGGAGCATGGGCCCTGGGGAGAGGCAGCCTGTTCAAATCCCAGCCCCTCCACCCACCAGCTCTGTAGCCTTGGGCAAGTTTCTCACCGTTTCCTTTCCGCTCTCCCGGCACGAAATGGGGATGGAAACAGTACCTCCCTGGTGGGGCTGTGAGAACCGAGGGAGAGTATGACTCAGGATGAGTCTCAGTCATTGTTCGCTGATATTTGTAGTTAATATTTATGGGGGTTTTTTAATTTTAAAGATTTGTTGGAGAGGTTTTTGAAAAGCACAAAAAAAAAATAGAAAAAACTTAAAATTACCCAAACACTGCTGTTGATTCTATGGTTGATTCTATGGTTTGTGTGTGTGTGTGTGTGTGTGTGTGTGTGTGTGTGTGTGTGTGTGAGAGAGAGAGAGAGAGAGAGAGAGAAAGGGTGAATTTTCTAATACATGGTTGCTTTTCCCCCATCATTGTGACCACATGTGTAATCTGCTTTTCCCTTGACCTTCATCAGGCGCATTTTCCCCATGTTATCACACACTCTCTGGGGACCTCATTCTTGATGGCTGCACAGCACTCCACCAAGCACCTACATAGTGTTATCTACTTACCCCTTCCTCTATGGTCAGACATTTAGGCTGGTTCCAGTTAGAGGCTAGATGCTCACTGTTGCAAACATCTCTTCGTGCTAAGGTGACTTCTTTGCAGAGGTGACATCAGCCACAGATGATTCTCTGTGCCCTGAGGGAGGGGGCAGTGAGCTCCTGTCATGCGGACCTTGGCGTGGCTGGCCAGAGCTTCCTTTCCTGCCCCTCCTGTTCTTAGGGCCTCTTTCCCTCCATGGCCCTCTGGCCGGGACATCTCCAAGCCGGGGACGTGGCCGCCTCCTCTCTGCTTCAGCCCAATAGCACACACCATCCAGGGGCCTCCATGCTGCCTTTTCACCACTTCCAGACAAAAAGCAGCTATGCAACAAGCATGTATTGAGGACGTGTGATGTGCGAGTCCCCACACTAGGCACTGAGGGGTTTTTGAAAGAGGACTCAGACTCGCCTTGAAGAGCTGACATTCCCGTTAGTGAGCAGTAACCTGCCAGACGGGGCGGNCAGGTCTGAGCGCCCCCTAAAGGTCAGTGGGGGAAGTGCTGTGATGCTTCTAGCTCTGGGCCCTTCTGAGCTGTCTGATCTCTTGCCGCAGCTTGCTAAACAACTACATGATCTGGAACCTGGTGCGGAAGACAAGTTCCTTCCTTGATCAGCGCTTTCAAGACGCCGACGAGAAGTTCATGGAAGTCATGTATGGGACCAAGAAGGTAAGCTTCCATGCACGTGCTGAGCACCTACTGTGTGCGAGGCCCTGGGTTGGAGGCTCTTGTGACCTTGGTGTCCCCCAGGGCCGTGGAACTCATGAGGGAGGATCTAAGCTAGCTGGGGATGGACAGAACCTTCCAGAAGGAGATGATTACACCCGATCTTAAAGGGTAAAGAGGAATCTTAGAGAGTTAGCTACTTTACAGGAAAAGGTAGCTTCTGTTTTCTTCCTTCCAACCCCTTCTCGATGGTGTTGACAATAAACACTTTCCTGTAACTTGTGTGATCTTCATACCCCTGTGAGGTGGGTGTGATCATCATCCCCGTTTTGTACAGGGAACCCCCCACCGTAATATTGCCACTTCCCCATAAATGTAAAACACTCGGTGCAGCACCTGGTTCATGGCAAGTCCGCACAAGTGTTCACTGCTGTTGGCTCCCTGAACCCCCCGGGCCCATCCTCCCAGAGTCCCCAGCCCTCCAGGACCCTCACTCCACCCCCCCTCAGGGCCCCACCCTGGTGGGAAGCTTCCCAGGCACTTCCACTTCCCCAAGGAGGTGGCGGTCACCCTCTCATTCATGTAGCCAACAGACATGCATTCAGATGACATGAGTCCCCTGTGGGAACACAGAGACAAGGGAGGTGGCGTCTGTGCCCCAATAGCCCACATCCGCTGCAAGAGGTCCTCCTGTGTGCTGACGGGACACACCAAGTCAGGGCCCCAGGGAGCAGCCATAGAGCAATAGAGGCCGAGGTGCCGGGCCTGCCCAGTGCACCCTGCCCCACCCAGGGCAGCAGCTCGAAAGACCCCGGGGGACGGGCAGAGCTGGCTCCAGCTGGGCCCTGCCCCCATGGCCCTTCCCAGAGGCGGGTGGAGGGGACAGAGCCAGTAAGGGCTGGCAGAGCATGACGGGATGTGGGTGCCTGCCTCCGGTCCTGGAGGTCACCCTGGGAAGAGTTCTCTTTTTCTTTCCCCGCCCTGTGTGCACCCAGCTCTGGCAGGAAAGGGACTGGGGGCAGGGGGGGCTGGGATAAGAGGGGCCTCTGAGGGCACCACGGGACCTCAGCCACGAGAGCTGCGTGGCCCCGCAGAGAAGGACCAGGGGGAGCGTCGGCTGCCTTGCTCAGCCAACCCGCCTTCCCGCTCCACCTGTGCCCTGGGTCAGCAGACATGACAAGACATGGACCCTGTCCCCTGGGCACTTGGCCTCCCATGGGACTTTATTCGGGAAGGGTCTGACCAGGACTGGGGATGGTGGTTCCAGAGATGCCTCTGTGTGGGGAGCACGCCCCTGCGTCATGGCTTTCCCACCGGGTACAGATGAGGAAACAGGCTCTGGGTGGTGAAGGGTTTCCCAAGTCACTCAGCAAGGAGGCAGCCAGGCTCCAATTCAAACCCAGCTCTGGATGACGGTGACCTCTCGGCAATTTCAGCCACTCACTAATGCTAATGATGATTATCATCATAATAAAAGTCATCATTACTAGATGTTGCCTTTTATAGACATTATGTCAGCCCATTTTATAGATGAAGAAACTGAGGCTCTGTGAGGGGAAAGGACTTGTTCAAAGTCGCACAGCCCATAAGCAAGGGGTGGGCTCTCAAACCAAGCACATCTGATTCCACAGCCCACGCCCAAGCTCTGCTCCACTCAGCCTCTGGTCTGCAGAAGCCAGAAGCCAAAATCGAGCTTCCTGGTGGCTGCTGGGGGCTGGGGGGCAGGGAGGCGGGCATAGGGAAGTTCAGTGGGGAAGTTTCACATTTGCAAGATGAAAAGTTCTGGAGATTGGTTGCACGGCAGTGTGAATATACTTAGTACAACTGACCCATACACTTAAGGCAGTTAGAATGGTAAATCTTGTGTGTACTTTACCATAACAGAGAGATTAGTAGGTAGGTAGGTAGAGAGAAAGAGAGAAAGAAAGAGGGCAAGCTTCCCTGGGCGAGGCTCAGAGTGCAGGGTGCTGCTCTAACCAGTGGGATACTAAGAGCTGGTGGGGCCCAGAGAGGCTTTGCCAGAAGCCAGGGCAACTGGGAGCCCCTGGAGGTGGGAGGTTATGAGCCACGGTCACTATATGCCCCATGCATGGTGTAAAGAAACAGCACGGAACTTTGGTCAGAAGCTCTGTGTTTGAAATGCTTCTTCTAGGGACGGGTGGGTGGCTTACTCAACTAAGCGTCCGATGTCGGCTCAGGTCATGATCTCATGGTTTGTGGGTTCGAGCCCCGTGTCGGGCTCTGTGCTGACAGCTCAGAGCCTGGAGCCTTCTTCAGATTCTGTGTCTCCCTCTCTCTCTCTGGCTTGCACCTCCGTGGCTTGCACTGTCTGTCTGTCTGTCTCTCTCAAACATAAATAAACATTTAAAAAAAATTAAATACTTCTAATCACACAGACTTGGGCAAATCATTTCATTGGAGCAGAGGGCTCAGTCTTCCCAAACGTAAAAAGGAATAAGTAATCCCTGCCCTGCTGACCAGGGCATTGTCTGGGATTACGCGAAGGGATCCCCACAAAGTCTGTCCTAAAGGCTAAAGCATGCCACACCCTGCACTTTATCTGCAAAAAGGAGCACAGGGCGTACCTGCATGTGGGGTTATTATGAGGATTACATGCGCTATGGCCCACACCCGATAAACCTTCAGCTAGCACACTTGCTGTTACTATGTGTCCGTCTCTCCCACTGGGTACTCTGGGCGTTTCGACTGAGCCCCTTGAAGGCAGGGGTCACGGCCGATTTGTCTCTAGGTTCCAAATACCTAGCACTGTCAGGGTGCAGAGGCACTGCCCAGAGAGCGCTGGGCATGTGAATGAATGAATGGAATGGAATGGAATGAATGAATGGGTTTATGCAAAAGGTCTCCTGAGAAGGCAGTAAGGCTCGGCCCCTGACTGAGCCATCAGGGCCTGGGGACCCCACGGAGCCTGGGAGTTCGAGTCCCCCCTATCCTGACCTTCTGCGTGGGCAGCCTCGGCCCAATCTGGGCACAGCCCATGTCCAGCTAAAGGCAGGTGGGTTGTGGGGAGGACAGGGCATCTGAATGGACACATGGGTGGGAAAGCTTAAAGGAACTTAGACCCCTCAACTTATGGAAGGCTGAGATGCCTTTTACTTCCTTCCCTTCTTCCTTCCTTCCTGGAAGAAATTTAACTAAGGTAGGATTTACATACCGCAAAATGAACCGTATACACTAAGTACACAGCGTGGTGAGATTTGACCAATGAAATCGCCCTTCCAACCAGCACCCCTTTTGAGATAGAGAACACTCCTGTCACCTACTTAGCCAGTGTCCTCGGAAGTTTCCTTCGGTCCCTCAGGTGGGTGTGGACAGGTGTGGGTGGCATGGTACACACCCACAGGTGTGGGCTCTTTCGTGTCTGGCTGCTTCTGCTCAGCTAATGGCTGTGAAATGCATCCGTGTTGTGTATCAATAGTTGATTCCTTCCTGTTGCCAAGTAGTTCACTGTTGTATAAAAATACCACATTTTGTTTATCCGTCTGCCTGTTGGTGGGCATTTGGCTGTTTTCAGTTGGAAAACTATTACGAGGCAGGCGCCGCCCCAAGCCTGCTGTTTGTTACCACCTGTTGTGTCTTCAGGGTCAGGAGGCCACACAAGGGCTTTACACAAGTAGGGTGAGCAGGGCCACCACCCACGATCACGGGGACTGTGCATAGCCAGCGGGCCGGTGGGGCAAGCTTCCCCTCAGTTCCATGAGGCTACAGCCTGAGGCCGCCCGTCTCCAGCTCCCCAGAGATGTCCAGCTCCCCAGAGATGTCTCACCTCGTGGGCGAGACCACAGGCCACAAAGGCACCCGCCCTGCAGCATCGCTTTGCTGGTCCTTCCTCCAGGGGCTTTACATGGGGTTGGGTCCTGGGGCGCCGGGGTGGCTCAGTCGGTTAAGCGTCTGACTCCGGCTCAGGTCATGATCTCGCAGTCCGTGGGTTTGACCCCTGCGTCGAGCTCAGTGCTGACAGCTCAGAGCCTGGAGCCTGCTTCGGATTCTGTGTCTCCCTCTCTCTCTGCCCCTCCCCCACTCATGCTCTGTCTGTATCTCTCTCTCAAAAAATAAACAAACATCAAAAAAGAAAAGGGGGTTGGGCCCTGGCCTCCTGGGAAGGCTTTCTTGTTGCACAAGAATAGAAAAGGTAATTTCTCAAGTCTTTGCCCCCAGGATTCTTAGCTCCCGCCCCCAGGGGACAGGGCAAAGTAGGGATGGGGGTGTAGGGTGTCGGGTCAGGCATGTCAGAGTTCTGTCACTGTAACACCCCTCGCTTGCCGTGGGACCCTGGACCAGTGACTTCCCCTTGCTGAGTTTCTGTGTCCATTTCCTCATCAACTGCCTTCCAGTTCATTCCAGTGGCTCCTTAAGATACTATTTGTGACATGCTGTGCGCAGAGCCTGGCGTTCAGGAAATCATAGATGGCAGTGATGAGGAACATTCTGCGGCCTCTTGGTCCAGTGCCTAAAATAACTTCCACTCCGTCAGAAAAGGTCTCCTGGAGGTTCTGGAAGGAAGCGGCCCCAGCTGCTGCTGCCTCCTGGATGGACAAGGGTTGGGAAGCAGGACGGTACAAGTAACCCCTGTCCCTTGTGTTTCCAGACCTGTCTTCCCCGGTGGAAGTTCTGCGTGAGCGACACAGAGAACAACTTGGGCTTCGCCCTGGGCCCTATGTTTGTCAAAGCAACCTTTGCGGAGGACAGCAAGAGCATAGTGAGTGCCTCCCCTCCCACACGGGCTGTGACATCGCACCTGCACTAGCCCCCCGTGAACTTGACAGCCCATACTCCCGTCTGCCCTGGGCGTTTCCTACTCTGGGCCAGGGCTCCAGCCTTAACTCAAAGTTCGTGTTTTCTGAAGCCTTGAACGTAAGCATGAAGCCTCAATAGCTACTGTAATTGAGCGGCAGGCACTTTAGCTATATCACTGCCGTTTAACCCTGCAAGGCCTTGCCGGCCGTCTCCACCTCCACCTCCGAGGGGAATGAAGGGCCCAGCGAGAAAGTGTTGGCAGAGTAGCTCTGGCCTAAAGGGTGACATTTTTCTTACCCTGCGGGTGACATGTTTTTCTGGCCAGGCAGAGGAACGTCATGGCTAGGTGTGTGAAGATGGCCAGGCCCCTGTCCAGGTCCTGGACCCGTCTCCTCTGGCTGGGTGACTTGGAGGCAGGTCAAGTCACCGTTTCTCCCTTCACCGTTAACTTGGAAGTGAGGCTGTCCCTCTCGCAGCGGGAGAGGAAATGAAATACCACACACAAAACACGGGCTCTGTAAACAGTGGCTCTTATGTTATTGTTATCGTTATGTTGTTACCATTTTTGTTACTGATTTTAAGTATCTGCAGTCAGATGTTAGCAAAGGGAGACTCCCATTCCTCAGGCAACTGGCCTGTGAGCCGCCGATACAGAATCTTCATCTAGTTCTGTCAGCTGTCAGCCCCTCCACTCTCTGCTGTGTGACTTCCTTCCTCTGCTCTAGAATCTTTGGCCTCCAGGCCTGCCTGTGACATTATCGCCCTCAGAACAGCTGGTCACCTCCAGCCTGACCACAGCATTTCTGAAACTGCTTCTCAGGACTCGGGTCTGTAGAGTTTAAAGCCCATTCCATCAATAAAGGGATCCTGTGGGCCAGTAAGTCTGAGAAAGACTGAGACTTTTACACTCTCCAAAAGAACTCCAAAAGAGCCCCTTTAGTGCATGTTACACACTAAAGGTTCTGAAAAGTCCTGCAGAGGAGAGACTCTTCCAACTTCCCCAAAGCTTGTCCTCCGCGTATCTGGCCGCGGAGCTCGGTTTATGGAGGTCCGGTCTGGTCCCGCAGGACTCGCCTGTTCTGAAGAACAAGGCTGGGGAAGGGGCTGGGGCTCCCCTTCTTCGCCCAGCACTCAGGAGCCTGAGGTTTTGAGCTGAAATCTGAGTTTAGACTCTGGCCCAAGGCCTCCCTTCTGCATGGGGTGCCCGTCCAGTGCCCGGACCTCACTGGTCTGCTTCTCTGTCCTCAGGCCAGCGAGATAATCCTAGAGATCAAGAAGGCGTTTGAGGAAAGCCTGAGCACGCTGAAGTGGATGGACGAAGACACTCGGAGATCGGCCAAGGAGAAGGTGAGGCTGGCCGGGTGCCTGAAGGGATGGCTGAGGCTTCCCTCCCCCAGGGCCGCAGCCGCGGATGGAGGAGGGTGCTTGAAGGGAGCCCGGCCCCAGTTAGTGAGCACAGTGTGGATGTCATCCTGCCTTTAGGGGGTGAACAGTCCAGCGGGATAGAGAGACAGCCTTGAACTCATGATTGCTTTAATGGTTATGTAAAAACAGACCGTGTGGAGCATGTGAGAGAAAAATGCAGGGAGAAGTGACATGTCTAACGGAAGGGACTTGATAGAGTCCAGCGGGGGACAGCCAGCAAAGGCTTCCCTCGGGACGTGACATTTAAGCCGAGGGCCAAAGGGTAAGTAGAAGTCAGGCAAGAGAGGAATCTTTCCAGAAAGCGATGTGGAAGCCCTGAGGGGGAGGACCTGTCCGTGTCCTGGGGTCCCAGAGCCCAAGTCCGGCTGCCACTGCTGGGCGCTCAGTGTCTGCTGTACCTCTCCTGTCCAGGCAGATGCAATCTACAACATGATAGGCTACCCCAACTTCATCATGGACCCCAAGGAGCTCGACAAAGTGTTCAATGACGTGAGTAGCTCCCACCTGCCCCCTTGTGTTCCCGGATGCCCCTGGAGGTCTGCGCTTGGGGATGAGCAGAGGCAGGCTGGGTCCGGGTGGTGTGCTAGAGGCACCTTGACTATCAGGACATCTCAAGATGCAGCGGTGGGAGGTTGTGCGGATGGGCTCTCTGCTCCTCCTCTCCTGGCCCCGCCTCCCCGGAGCCGCCGGCAGTTGGTGCCCAGCCCTCAGTACCAAACAGTGCCTGCCAGACATTCCATTTCACGGGCAGCTCCACTGATGAGTGGGAAATGATGGAGGTGAGCAGACCCTAGAAGGGAGAGACAGAATTGACGCCCCTAAAATATCAAGGAGCCCCTCATACCACCTCTTCCTTCCCCCCCCCCCAAGTTCTCTCCTCTACCCAGGGTTCTCCTCCCCCTTCCAGAAAAACCTGGACCTCATCTGGACCTTAAATGCTAACGGAAATGCGGAAGCATGAATCCCAAATGTACATGTATGCTTAATTGAGGCAACAAGGGTGGTTGGTATATTCCTGGGGGTCAGACCTTCTGGCAGGTCATTCTTTTAAATGGATTATATTTCTGCCTTAAAAGATAGTTTTATATCTCATTGTGATTGAAATTTGTGAATTCGGGCATTTTTGCAATTATAATAACCTCTCATCATGGCTCTATTTAAAACCTAGGAATATTAAAATCACTTCTGAGAATATGGAACTGACTCATTCTGCAGCCTTGTTTCTTCAGAATAATTTAAGATGCCCCCAGGGCGTCACAATACAAGATCTAGAGGCTCTTGCTGGTGGCCCAGGCACAGCCCACAGGGTCAGAGCCCTGTCCCCAGGGGCCCAGCATTTTACCAGAGCCCTGACGAGAAGCCAGAAAGCCCTGGAGCCAGTCTGAGGGAGAGCCTCACCCCCTGAAAGGAGCTGAAAGGCTGGGCTGAGTGCTGAGGAAAGTGTGTGGTGATGCCTGTACCCTGACACTTCAGAGACCCCTCCCAGCTTGATTCAGGGCTATCCAGAGTGGTAGCCACTAGCCACTGCTACTTAATTAATTAAAATTAAATCTAAATACACTAAAATGTAATTAAATGTAAAAGTCACACCAGCCACATTTGAAACGCTCAGGAGGCACGAGTGGCCGGTACCCACCATACTGGATGACGCAGGCATAGACCATGTCCCTCGCCACAGAAAGCCCTACGGGACAGCGCTGGAGGGGCTTCCTGCCTAAGGCCCAGGTGCTGCTGCGGGCCCATGACACTGCCGGCTGTTGAGCGGCCCTGGTGAAGCTCTTACTGCGTCCTCGAACGGGAGAGGGGAGGGTGCCAGGCCCCAGCAGGGTCAGGGCCAAGGCAAGAGCCCAAGCCTGCAGTCCCAAGCCCCCCATTCTAGCCTTTGACCTGAGGACCGATCCCTTCACCTTGTGGAGTCTCGGCTCCCTCAGTTTTAGAAGAAGGGGTTTGCCTTCAAGGAGCCGAGCGGCCTCCTGGCCTGGATACACTCTGATCTTGTGCTTTCGCTTCCCCTGGTCCAGTACACTGCGGTTCCGGACCTCTACTTTGAGAATGCCATGCGGTTTTTCAACTTCTCCTGGAGGGTCACTGCTGACCAGCTCAGGAAAGCTCCCAACAGAGACCAGTGAGTCCGAGGGCCCTGCTGGGAGGACACTGGGTGCTCCGGGCTAAGCTTGCCTCTGCTGCACTTGCACCATGTGCCACCGTGACTGTCCTAAGTGCCATCCGAGGAGTGGGCACCGTGGTTTTCTCACTCTTTAGATGCAGGGACCAGGGACCAAGGACGTGTGCCCAGCCAGGAGCTGGGACGGGCCCGGGCCTGTGTGCCGCCGGTGCCCAGCCTGTTGGCAGAGCAGCGGCCTCTCGACTTGAGCGGGCCTGGCCTCACACCCTGGTCCACGGCTCCAGCCTTTGGAGCCTTTGCCTCATTATCTGCAGATACGATGGGAGGGGCCGGTGGACACTCAAGTGTGAGAACTTCTGAGGACTGTCTGGCACAGAGGAGGCCCTCAGTTAGGGAAGATTCCAGATGGGCCCCCAACAGCTGTGGTTCTCAAACCTCACTGCACATCAGGACCCTCCGGGGAAGTTGTTTTTCAGTGTTTGTGTGTGTTTTCCTCGGGAAGGTTTTGTTTTGGTTTTTTTTAATGTTTGTTTGTGAGAGAAAGTCTGCGCATGCACACGTGGGAGGGGCAGAGAGAAGGGGACAGAGGGTTCCAGATGTACTCTGTGCTGACAGCAGAGAGCTCGAGCTCTGAACTGTGAGATCATGACATGAGCCGAAACCAAGAGTTGGACGTTCAACCCACCGAGCCACCCAGGCTCCCCTCCTCGGGAAGTTTTTTTAAACACAGCTTCCGCCTGGACCTCAAACCTTCTTAAAATAATCTGGAATGAGCCCGGGTATCTGTCATTTTCTGAGCAGTCTCCTTGGGAAAATGTTCTGTTGTCAACGCAGCTCTAGTTCTCAAAATAAGCTCCCTCCACGCCTAAAACATTTTGCAGAATAAATCTCACCAAAGGGTGGAAGCAACTTCTCTTTGTCTCTGGTGCCCCCTCATGGTCAACAGAGGTTTGAACATCTCTGTGTCTTCAAGTTTCCTGTCTCCAGAATGTGGCACAGGTTCCGAATTTATCTGAAGTCTTTAACTTAAAATTTGTCATTTAAATTCTGCCTCCTGCCCATTCATGTAGCCATGTGTTTTTTAAAAATATGATGTTTTGGGGGCACCTGGGTGGCTCAGGTTGAGCGTTCGACTTTGGCTTAGGTCATAATCTTATGGTCCATGAGTTCGAGCCCCACGTTAGTCTCTGTGCTGACAGCTCAGAGCCTGGAGCCTGCTTTGGCTTCTGTGTTTCATTCTCTCTTTCTGCTCCTCTTCCACTCATGCTTGCTCTCTCTCTCTCTCTCAAAAATAAATAAACTTAAAAAAATTGTTTAAAAAGAAACATACAATGTTTTCAATTTCCCAATATCTTTCCATGGCTTCCGTTACCCACCAATGCATCTCTGTGGCGCTTACCTGGAGGAGATGGAGTGACTGTCTAAGCTCTTGGAGAAAATGTTCTTCCTGTCTCACTCTGCTCCTTTTTTTAAAAGTTTATTTATTTTGAGAGAGAGAGAGAGAGTATGCACCTGGGGAGGGAGGGCAGGTAGAGAGAGAGAGGGAGAAGCAAATCCCTAGCAGACTCCACATTGTCAGCACAGAGCCTGATACAGGGCTCAAACTCACAAACCATGAGATCTTGACCTGAGCTGAAACCAAGAGTTGGTCACTTAACCGACTGACTCAGACACCGTAGCACTCCACTCCTTACTGACCTTCCCCTCCGTACCAGAAAAATTATCAAGTGGACAGATGTTACTACCATCAGGTTCCCTTCTACATTCTATATATATATAGAATTTTATTTAAATGTACTATTTTCTTAAAAAATATTTAGTGAGAAAAAGGTATTATTTTACTTTTTGCCTGTTTCTTTAATATCCAGCTTAATAGAAGACAGCTGGATTCTATATCTGCTTCTGTGTTCAGTCTATTGACAATATCATGTTTTAAAAAAAGAAAACCTAGCCTCACGCAGATACGAAGTTGGCAATGGGAGGGATGCTTTCATAGCCTGTTCTGATACTTGTGCACACTCTCTGTTGATACTACACCAAAACTCAGCAAGTAATAATTTGTGAAAGGTTCATCGCACTGTGGAACCTGAAACCATAGTTGTGAACTTTTCATACCCTGTTACACTAAAACCCCTCGGTCTGTCTCGCACTTTGAATGGATCTTTTACCCAGCCATAATCTGTAACATCACACATTGGTCATTTGGAAAGCAATGGCCCGCTGACTTTTACATACCTTCTAAATAGTGACGTTTTCATTATACAGTTTCCCAAAAAATGTACATTTGTTCATACCACGGTTGACCTCCTGAGAAAAGTCTTCTAAGTATTGGGAAGCTGTCAAGTTTGTTTGACTGCTACAAGTTCTTGTAATTAATTTTACTAATTAAGTAGTTAATCTTGCTTGAAACTTCAAATTTTTTTCTTAATTTTTAAAAAATTCTGCGGTGCCTGGGTGGCTCAGTCGGTTAAGCGTCCAACTTCGGCTCAGGTCATGATCTCCCAGCTCGTGAGTTCAGGCCCTTCATCGGGTTCTGCACTCACAGTGTGGAGCCTGCTTGGGATTCTCAATGTGTCCCTCCCCAACTCATGATTTCTCTCTCTCTCTCTCAAAATAAATAAATAGACTGAAAATTTTTTTAATTTTAATTTTTGTAAGTAAGCTCTATGCCCAATGAGGGTTTGAACTCATGGCCCTGGGATCAAGAGTTGCATGCTCTGGAGGCACCTGTGTGACTCAGTCTGTTTATCATCCGGCTTCAGCTCAGGTCATGATCTCACAGTTCATGGGTTTGAGCCCTGCCTCAGGCTCTGTGCTGACAGCACAAAGCCTGGAGCCTGCTTCAGATTTTGGGCTTCCCTCTCTCTCTGCCACTCCCCTGCTTTCTCTCTCTCTCTCTCTCCCTCCCTCAAAAATAAGTAAACATTGGAGCTCCTGGGTGGCTCAGTCAGTTGAGCATCTGACTTAGGCTCAGGTCATGATCTCACAGTTTGTGACTTCGTGCCCCGCGTCGGGCTCTGTACTGACAGCTCAGAACCTGGAGCCTGCTTTGGCTTCTATATTTCATTCTCTCTCCGCCCCTCCCCAACTTGTGCTCTGTTTCTCTGTCTCTCAAAAATAAATAAATGTAAAAAAAATTTTTTTAATAAGTAAGCATTAAAANCAAAATGGAGCACCTGCATGGCTCAGTTCAGTTAAGCCATCGACTCGATTTCAGTCAGGTCATGATCTCATGGTTCGTGAGTTTGAGCCCCATTGGGCTCCACACTCACAGTGTGTGATTCTCTCTCTCTCTCTCTCTCTCTCTCTCTCTCTGCCTCCTCCCACCAAAATACATAAATAAACTTAAAAAAAAAAAAAAAGAAAGAAAGAAAAAGGTTCCTAAGTGGAATGGGTCCCCCCGGTGAGGAGCACGGTGACCTGGAGCCGCTGGTGTCCCTGCCCCGACTCACACTTGGGCTCCAGAAGCTTCACCCGCTGTTGCAAATGTCAACGTGGCCGAAAAGGCAAATAAGGACTTCATATTATCATGCAAATAGTTTTGACCTCGAAGACTCCCACACAAGGGAATTGAGGACTCCTCCAAGGGTCCACAGACACACTTTGAGAACTGCTTGGCAGCAGTGGCCTTTCTTTCTTTTTTAATTTTAATGTTTATTTGTTTTGGAGACAGAGAGAGAGACAGAGACAGAGCATGAGTGGGGGAGGGGCAGAGAAAGAAGGAGACACAGAATCCAAAGCAGGTTCCAGGCTCCTGCTGTCAGCACAGAGCCGATGCGGGGCTTGAGCTTACCAGCTGTGAGATCATGACCCGAGCTGAAGTTGGACACTTAACTGAGCCGCCCAGGCGCCCCGGCTGTGGCCTGTCAATGGCTCTGTCGGAGCCTCGTGTTGCACCGTGCGGTGTGACATGGGATTTCACTGACCCCTTCTTTGCAGGCAGTTGGGGTTTTTCTGGTTTTCCCTCCAAAACAGTGCTGCTAAGGACGTCCCTGTACTTGTGTGCACTTGGGGCCGGGGTTAGGGCCCTTGATNTGATGTTGCAGGTGGAGCATGACCCCGCCCATGGTGAACGCCTACTACTCGCCCACCAAGAACGAGATTGTGTTTCCTGCCGGCATCCTGCAGGCGCCTTTCTACACCCGCTCCTCACCCAAGTAGGACTTTTGGGGTGCCCCCGCTCCCTCTCCTTCCCCCGCCCCTCAGTGGACACCCGGCCCAGGGAGCTTGGGACGTCCACGCCCTGTGCGTCCCTCCCAGGGCCTCCGGGATCCA
>NW_027532008.1:7490715-7497379 GCF_008692635.1 Crocuta crocuta
GGGCGTCCAGGGGAACCTCTCGCGGTGTTTTAGAGCCGTCACAGCTGAGGAGGTGGCGGGCCTGAGGGCCCCGTCTCACAAAGGAAGGCTGTGTGGCCCTGGGTTGGAATCCCGGGTCTGCTGCTCCTCGATGACCGAGTGGCCCTTGATCCACGTGATCAAACCGTTCCAAGTGGCTTGCTCCTTTATGGAGTCGGTCATTAGTGCTGAACCCTTTTGAGGTGACCAAAGAGGACAGCGCAGCTCTGGGGAGTGTCAAGCACAGTGCGTGGCATCCGGTGGGCACCCGCTGCCCGCTTGCCCAGCCTCTCACTGGCCCTGGGGGCCTGGCTGGAAGTTCAGGCCGCGGCCACGTCCCTGCAGAGCCCCAAAGGGCCCCGCTGTTTCTCCAGACCCAGGAAGCGATGGCCCCTTGTGACGTCACCCTCACTTTGTTTGCTCCCCTCCAGGGCCTTAAACTTTGGTGGCATTGGTGTTGTCGTGGGCCACGAGCTGACTCATGCCTTTGATGATCAAGGTATGACTCCCTGGGGTCCCCTCCTGACCCGGCACGCTGACTCCTGGCCCCACTGCTTCTTCTTCATTCTCGTCACTTCCAACGGCTGGAGGCGCATGGATCTGGGTTCAGCCCTGGCCCTGCCTCCTGCCCGCTGAGGGAACTTTAACAAGCCCTGTCATTTCTCCAGGCCTCCCCATTCTTGTCTGTAAAGTGGGCATGGCGATTCCAACCCCATGTGATTGTGGCGACTGTGTCAGACCCAGGGTTCCTGGAAGGCTCGGGAGCGGGTGTTAGTTTTCTACGAGGAGCACACATTTCTCCTCCACTCCAGAGACTTCTCTGGTCCGGCTGCCAGGGGAGGAGTTAAAGTCATTCGCCTCCTCACCAGCAAATGTCCAGAATTCTCCTTCCCTCCTGCCTTGGGGATTCCGAGGCCAAAAAGGAAGAGGCGGGACTTTAGGGGCCAGGGCCTGTCCTGTGATCCTAGTGCTGCCGATTCCGCTCACCCCTTCCCGGGCTCAGGGAACAAGGCCCTTCGCCAGCTTTGACAGTAAATTCCGCTCCGCCGAAACTGAACAGCTGACCCTTTGCGCGCGTCAGATCCCTCCATCCTCTCGCCCCCACCTGCCACCCAGCCCATCTGGCTCATTCTCCCAGCTCCTCTGGCCCCAGACCCGCACTGTCTCCCCAGTGCTGGTGGGTAGATGGGGTCCATTTCTCACTGGGAGGAGAGGCTCCGTTAATAGCCACCCGTGCCGGCTCTGCCTCTCCTTCCCCCTGACCTCAGCTTCCCTCTGACCCCCAGGACGGGAGTATGACAAGGACGGGAACCTTCGGCCCTGGTGGAAGAACTCGTCCGTGGAGGCCTTCAAGCAGCAGACCCAGTGCATGGTGGGCCAGTACAGCAACTACAGTGTGAACGGGGAGCCGGTGAACGGCCGGCACACCCTCGGGGAGAACATCGCCGATAACGGGGGTCTCAAGGCAGCCTATCGGGTAAGAGCTCACCCCCCCACATGCGCCCTGACCCAAGTCTGGGTCCTTGCGGGTTTCTCCTCAGTAAAGGGTCGTTAGAGACCAGCTCCGTGAGCTGCAGCCGCTCCGTGAGCTTCCGTTTCCTCGGCTGAGAAACCGGCGATGGCTGATGGAGAAGCTCGCAGAGTCCCCAGCACAGAGTGCGGCGTTCCGAGGGCTTTCCGGCCCTGAGTCAGGCCCAGCTAAGAGACACAGGAAAGGGCTTGGCTGGACCCACCTGACCACCTGCCTATTCTTACCTTTGCAGGGAAAGGCATCACTAATGCAGGCAGCAGTGGACCCAGGAGGGGAGGGAAGGGGAGGGACACTGGTCATGGAGCCAGTTCCAGGTTCAAGTGCTGGCTCTGGAGTAAGTCACAGCCTCCTTGAGCCCCAGCGTGCTTGGCTGTGACCACCTACTCCCTCCATCACTGGTGTGGCAGAACGTTGACACAGACAGGGCGCCTGGGTGGCTCAGTTGGTTGAGCTTCCAGTTTTGGCTCAGGTCATGATCTCACGGTTTGTGGGTTCAAGTGCTGACAGCTCAGAGCCTGGAGCCTGCTTTGGATTCTGTGTCTCCCTCTCTCTGCCCTTCCCCTGCTTGTGCTCTGTCTCTCAAAAATGAATGAACATTTTTAAAAATACAGAAAAAAGAAAGTTGGGCACAGAGTGACACTCAGAAAGGTCAGCTGAGCTGGAAGGGAGAGAGAACAGAGGCCACGAGAAGAGAAGGAGATGTCTATTAGAAAACAAGACAAAGCCTCCTCCTCTCCGTGACAGTTAGAGCAGAAATAAATAAATGAGGTGCCATTTATTGAGGCTTAATTATGTGCCGGGCTCTGCTCAGGACCCCACAACTTTCCCATTAGATATTACCACCCCCATTTTGCAGGTGAGGAAACTGAGCCCAGAAACACTGGCTAATCTGCCTGAACTCCAGGAGTCAGTGAAAATGTACCGTGAACCTTCTGCCCACCACGGACTGTCTTAGGCGCTGGAGATTTATGCCAGGACAGACTGCGATCGTGCTCTCAGAAAGCTCACAGTTTTGTGGGGCAGGGGAGGGGGAGAAAGCCAATACACAACTGAACAAATAAGGTGACTTCAGGTACTGATAAGATGAAGAATATAAGGTAGAGCAAAGTAATGAAAAATAAGGGGGCAGGGTGGTCAGGGAGGGCCTTCTGGAGGGGATGACCTTGGAATTGAGACTTAAATGATGAGGAAGAGGCAGGGGAAGCTGGAATAGAATAGTAAGTGCAGATGGACACAGCCCAGCATGGTCAACGGCAGGAAGACGGGCAGGGGTGGAGTGCAGGGAGGGGACGTTGGAGGAGTGACCAGGACCGGAGCTCACCAGGCCTGAGTCAACTGCTTAAGGAGCTTGGGTTTTGTTCTGTACAATGGGAGCTACCGCACGATTTTTAAAAAGAATGACACAATTGGGGCATCTGGGTTGCTCAGTCAGTTGAGCATCCAACTTCGGCTCAGGTCATGATCTCACGGTTCGTGGGTTCGAGCCCCGCGTTGGGCCCTGTGCTGACAGCTCAGAGCCTGGAGCCTGTTTCAGATTCTGTGTCTCCCTCTCTCTCTGCCCCTCCCCTGCTCACACTGCCTCTCTCTCTCTCAGAAATAAATAAAACATTAAAAAAAATTAAAAAAAAAAAAAAAGAATGACACAATTTAATTTATCCTTTAAGACCAGGGTTCACAAACCTACACCTTGTGGGCCAAATCCAGCTCTCAGCCAGTTTTTGGAAATAAAAAATTCAGGGGGACACAGCCAGGCCCATTCATTTCCATGTTGTCTGCGGCTGCTCTCACTCGACACGCCAGAACGGAGTAGCTACAACAAGACCCTTTGGCCTCTGAGACTGAAAATATGTACCCTCTGGCCCTTCACGGGAAAGGTTGCCAACCCTGCTTTATGAGGATGGCCTAAGGTGCTGTGTCAGGTTGGAATCAGACCAGCTCAAGCCAGGGAGTCTGGTTAGAAAGCTGTTATGAGGTTATCTGGGCAAAAGGAGGGGTAAAGCCATGCAAGGGTAAGAAGTGGGCAGATTCAGATTGTTTGGACGCTTGACAGAGAAGCTCAGGGTGCCTGGCTGAGCACTGAAGAGTGTGTGACACTTGATCTCAGAGTTGTGAGTTTGAGTCCCACATTGAATGTAGAAATTACTTAAAAATAAAATCTAGGGCACCTGGCTCAGTCAGTTAAGTGTCCGACTTTGGATCAGGTCATGATCTCTCAATTAGTGAGTCCGAGCCCTGCGTCAGGCTCTGTGCTGACAGCTCAGAGCCTGGAGCCTGTTTCGGATTCTGTGTCTCCTTTTCTCTTTCTGCTCCCATTCATGCTCTGTCTCTCTCAAGAATAAATAAACATTAAACAATTTTTTTAAATAAAATCTTTTTTATAATGTTTTATTGATTTATTTTGAGAGAGGAAAAGAGAGAGTGGGGGAGGGACAGAGAGAGAGGGAGAGAGAAAGAATCCCAAGTAGGTTCTGTGCTTTTAGCACAGAGCCCGATGTGGGGCCTGATCCTACAGACTGTGAGATCATGACTTGAGCTGAAATCAAGAATTGAATGCTCAACCAACTGAGCCACCCAGGTGCTCCCAAAATAAAATCTTCAAAATACAAAAGGAAGAAAGAAAAAAAGAGAAGCCCAAAGAACTCTGGGGTTGGGGCCCTAGTAACGAGGTGCTTGGTGGTACCATTTACTGTGGTGGGGAAGCATGTGTGCACGTACGTGTGCATGTGCAACCTCTTGTTCTTCTGTTCCATGTTGAGTCTGGGATGCATCTTGGAAATCCAGCTGAAGCAGTTGAATAAACGAGTCAGGGAAGAGGCTGGAGCTGGAAGTATGCGCTTGAGAGCTGTGGGCATGTAGGTGGTATCTGAGCCATAGCGTTGAATGTGCTCCCCTTCAAAATGAGTGCAGGTGAAGATCACTCCCCTGGGCTGAGCTGAGGCCCAGACCCCCCAGAATGAGTCCCCACCCCAGTGGGGTAGAGCTTTCCAGGATCCCCTGTACCGGCCCTCCATTGCTGCCCTGTTTGCTCCTGGGTCGTGGGAGGCCCTAAGCTTCATTTTCTCTGCTTCCAGGCCTACCAGAACTGGGTGAAGAAGAACGGAGCTGAGGAGACGTTGCCCACCCTGGGCCTCACCAATAACCAGCTCTTCTTCCTGGGCTTCGCACAGGTGAGTTCGTTATAGGACAAAATGCCAAACTCAGGCACATTCTGCCATCTTGAAGTTCTAAGAGCTCCAAGAGCCAATGGGCGAGTTCCCCTCAATTAACCTTCTAGCTCATTGGCCCATCCATAGGGCACCTAGTTTGTAAGAAGGTGAGCTTCCTGCCATTAGAGAAATCCCATGAATGCCATTAAAAGGTCTCCAGTATCAGGTAGATAAGAAGACAAGTGAGTGCTAAGGATCCTTCTGGTTCAGAGGTTCTAAATATTTCCTAAACTCAAAATATGCCAGGATATCCCTTGAGTTGGCATTAATGTATAGTCTTCTGTTGGTGCCCAGAGCCACAGACAATTTTTGTTCTGCCTAGGAAGTGGGGTCTGTGGACTCAGTTCACGGTTTTCAGACTGGATTTAGGACAGAACCCTTTGTTCAGATGAAGTCTAATGCAGAGGCCCAGGACAGACCAGGTGCCTGCAGTAGAGGATGCTGGGACAGGGAACATACCAGCCCAGTGTCTCTTCCCCACACACTCGGCAGCCCCAGCTGACTCCCAGGCTCTTAGAACCAGGCAGGGGCCCATCGCCTCCTGTTGTGGACGGGTGCAGTCTGGCGGCCTCAGGGCCCCACAGTGACTAGCTTCTCCCTTGTTGCCTCACAAAGGTCTGGTGCTCCGTCCGCACGCCCGAGAGCTCCCACGAAGGCCTCATCACCGACCCTCACAGCCCCTCCCGCTTCCGGGTCATTGGCTCCGTCTCCAACTCCAGGGAATTCTCAGAACACTTCCACTGCCCACCTGGCTCGCCCATGAACCCTCATCACAAGTGCGAAGTCTGGTGAGGGGGGGAGCACCTCGAGCCAAGACAGAGGATGAGCCCCCAGGAGGGGCCGACAAGGCCGTCTCTCCCTCCAGCGTCCAGGGCACCGCCCCGCCCCCTCCTCGGCCCCCCAGGGCCCCCCTACCCCGCGCTGGAGGGTTTTCAGCCAGAACTGAGCCTACCGTGTGGGCTCTCAACACAATCTGAGATTTGGTCCCCTGTGAAGACCCTGGCATCCCAGGCACATGTGCGTCAACTCCAGTGGGCATTGGGGTGTCGGGCTGGTTGCTCACCAGGCCTGGGCCCCACGCTGACAAGGGCGGTGGACGCAGCCCCTCCCCGCCCACATCCGGCGCCAGAAATACCACTGTGTCAAATGCTTTAAAGATATATTTTTTGGGGAAACTATTTTTTAAACATTGTGGAATACACTGGAAATGTTCAGGGAAATAATGAATTTAAAACACTTTTTTTTTTAAGGAAAGGATTGGTATATTTATTATATTCTGTTTTTCTAAATAACCTGTGGATAAGGGATGCCCCACTGACATACCCCTCTCTTCCTCACTCACTGCGAGGTCGCCCGAGGCAGCCATCCCCAGCCATTGAGCGCGCCCCCAAGTAGAGAGCTGCCCAGCCCTTGGTGTTTACAGTCTCAGCCTCCGTCACCTGGTTTTGCAGTTGCAGGGTGTAGACAGGAGAGGTGTGAGGCCAGGAAGGGGCAGAGGCCGGCTCACGGGCCCCGTCCCTCGCAGCTTGCCTGGCTCTGTCCCCACAGTCCAACACAGTGGGAACCCCAGCTAAGACGGCCTAATCCCCAAAGTCGCAGCAGGGAATTGATGGCTGCGGCAGGATGGGGCCCGGTCATGGCCCCCAAACTCAGCCCGCTGCACCCCGGCGCCCTGGGCCTGGACGGCAGAACGCCTGAGAGGCCTGGCCCTCCGTCAGATGCGTTCTGCCGTGCCGTAGATAGCCCCTCTCCGTCCCTCTTCCGGCCACTTCCAGCCCAGCCACTTCGGGGTCTGCCCTGCCGACCCTCTTCCGCAAAGTTAGGAGAATAGAGGAAACCACTCTCCTGTCCCGCAGGGCCCAGGTCCTCCCTCTGAGCTCCATCCTGCACCCCTGGCCTGGGCTCGGCT
>NW_027532008.1:7497501-7506629 GCF_008692635.1 Crocuta crocuta
TAGTGCCTTCTCTGAGGCTGCAGCCCAGGCTCTACCGCAAGGAGACAGCTCCGTACCAGGTGCCCCTTGGCCCCTTCAGTGAAGCCTTCAAGTGTCCTGACTATAATGCAAGGCCATACCCCTCCTCCCAGTGCCTGCAGAGCCGCCCCTCACCGCAGCCCGGCAGCTGTAGCCCACAGGGCAGTGGCACCAAGGTCAGGGATCTGAAGGACCCCTGAACTTGCCCTGAGCCCCATCCCACCCTCAGCCCCTTGGGTTGAATCAAGACAGTACGTGTAACTAGATGGACTCCCCATTTGGAGATGTTTTCAGCCAAGGCAGCGTGTGAGGGAAGGGTTCCCCCAATGTGGTCAGTCTAGCCTGTGGGGTCAGCGAGCCAGGAATGGTGTCCTTCCTTGAGACCCTAGTTCGGGAGCTGTGTCTGGGGGAAGCAGACACCTGCGACTGAGGCCCGGGCGGCCAGAGCCTGTCCTGGCTCTCCCGTCCCAGCAGCCCGTGGCGCGGCCATGCCCCCTCACCTCGTCCCGGAAGTGAGACTCCTCCCCACCCAAGGGGACCAGCTGGATCATGCTCCGCACTGAGGTCCCCACTGGTCCCCACAAGCAGCGGTCCTGGTCGCTCTTCAGAGGAGACGAAGGACAGGAACCAGAGAAGGACTTAGAGTTGCTTGCCGCACAGAGGTCGGCTTTCCGAGCCCTAGCGCCCTCCAGGCCCCTCCCTTCCCGCCTCCCCCTGCCTTCCCGCCTTCCCCACGGGGCTCACAGTCCTCGAGGGCATCTGTCCTCTCCTTGGGCTGGGACCTCCTGACCTGAAGCAAGTGTCCCAGGGCTGAGGGTCCAGCCTGAAGGGACGTAGCCTGCACTCATTTCTTCAGGGTGTCCTGGGAATAGGCAGGGGCCAAGGGAGAGGAGGGCTCAAGCCCAGCAGGGATGGAAGCAAAGGGAACACCCCCTGTCCCTGCCCCTCCCGAGCTTAAAACAAGGCTGGGGAGATGGGCAGCTGCCCCCTGAGAGACCCCTCCCCTGAGGCCCAGGGAGCCATCGGGCTGGCTTCTCTGCGGGTACGTGGACACGGGGTTGGGAGCTGGGAATCTATTTTTTGTATTCTTATGTTTTGTGCTACTGTAGTTTTGGTGTGGCACTATTGTAACTGAAATAAATAACTTGTACCGAGCGCCACGTGACTGAGTACGCGTCCTGCGGGGGCAGTTCTCTGAGGCTGCGGGAGGGCCCCTGGCCAGCGCAGAGCTGCCCCCACCAGCATGTGCCCCGGGGCCAGAGCAGAGGCCTTGGACGCTGACAAATTCCAGAAGGTTACTCAGTGCCCGTGCCCATCGCTCATCCACCATCATGATCATGTGAGCACTCCCTCCTAGTGAGAACGATGCATGTCACCCCCTGTGCCCAAGGGGCATCCTAGAAAAGTTAAATTTTCCATTATCTTGGAGCAAAGGGTGTCAGCAGTGGGTTTCCAGGCCTCATATGCTTGGCAGGGCAGACACTAAATAAATTCGAAGAAGTTCAAGGAAAAGTCTGACATACACTCATGCCTCCTTCTGAGTTTTGCGTATATTCTTCCTTCTCCCTAGAATGTTCTTCTCTGATTTCTCTGCATGATAAACTCCTACTCATCCTTCAATGCCCAGCTCAGCATAACCTCCTCTAGGAAGCCCTTCCTGACCTCCCGTCCTGATCAGGTAGGATCACACAGGCTTCGCTCTCCTACCAGAGTATATTAGTGCCAGGGCCTGCTGTAACAGACTACTACAAACTTGGTAGCTTACACAACAAAAATTCATTGCCTCACAGTTCTGGAGGCCAGAGTCCAAGATCGAGATGTCAACAAAGGTGATTCCTTCTGAGACATGGGAGAGGACCCTATTCCAGGCCTGTTGCCTAGCTTCTAGCAATTTGCTGGCCATCTCTGGCACTCCTTGGCTTATAGAAGCATCATCAATCTCTGTCTTCATCTTTGCATGGTGTTCCCCCTGTGTGTATGTGTCCAAATCTTACCCCCTTTTTATAAGGACACCAGTCATATTGGATCAGGGCCCACCCGGATGACCTCATTTTAACTAATTATATCTGCAGTGATCCTATAAGATCATATTCTGAGGTACTGAATATCTTCAACATATGGCTTTGAAGGGACACAATTCAACTCGTAACACAGAGGTTCCAATTCTCTAGGCTGTGAAGGTGCCTGTACCATCTCCCATAGCCCAGTGCCTGGCATAGACCAGCCATGGAGTAGGGCTCAGTGACTGTTGGATAAGTAGGTGGGTGGGTGGAAGGATGGATGGATGGATGGATGGATGGATGGATGGATGGATAGGTAAATGGGTGGGCGGGTGGACAGGTAGATAGGTGGATGGATGGATGGATGGATGGATGGATAAGTGGACGGATGGAAGGATGGCTGAACGGACAGATAGTCATGAGTAATATATCATTCAGGGAGTCATCCCACAACACACTAATGCCAGCGAGAACAAGCCCAGTGAGCTGGGGTGACCAGGGAAAACTAGCTGAAGGGCAGAGACTTCAGCTGAGCCTTGACTGAAGGGAGAGAATTGGTGTTCATACTCTGAACTGGACAGAGCGATGACCTAAGCAAGCACCTATTCAAGGAGCAAAACTCTTCAACCTGCCTTGCTTTAAGAGGAATACGTCATTTCTCTTAGACTCCATTTCTCTAGCTGTAAAATGAACATTTATCCACAAATATTTATTTACCCACAAATATTGGGGAGATATGTGGATGCTTGAGAGACAGTGATGCACTTTGAACCCTTCAACATTCACACTAGGTGTGTGCCTGCCCCAGGTGTACATGAGCTCCATAGCCCAGTATCTCTCACCCGGACAGCTCGGCCTCATCCCCTCCAACTACCAGGAGAGCGACCTGTTTAAAGATCACATCACTCCCCTTCACTGCATTTATTTGGCCTAGGACCTGGACTCTGGCCACACTGCCCCCGCCGGGGCTTCCCCTTGAACCTCCTTTCTGCACCTCAAACAGCTCATGTCCTTCCCTGCCTGTCCCTCAGATTAGAATATCCTCCATACGCCCTTGCCAATGAATAAATGAATGAACACATATTTTCTTAAAGCTTCCACACGTGTGCCTACTGAGAGTCAGGCTGTGTGCCGCGTCCTTACCCCTCCTCTCCTTGAATGCTTACAGCAATTTTCTTTTTTCTTTTTTTTTTAATGTTTTTTATTTATTAGAGAGAGAGAGACACCATGAGCAGGGGATGGTCAGAGAGAGAGGGAGACACAGAATCTGAAACAGGCTCCAGGCTCTGAGCTAGCTGTCAGCACAGAGCCCAACATGGGGCTTGAACTCACAAACCATGAGATCATGACCTGAGCTGAAGTCAGACATTTAACCGACTGAGCCACCCATGTGCCCCTTACAGCAATTTTCTAAGACAAGTGCTTTAGCACCCAGGTCAGAGGGGAATGAATGGTGGCAGAGCTGAGTTCTAAACTCAGACAGATGGCAAGGAGCTGCCTGGGAAAATATGAAAGGCTCCTAAGGAACAGTGATGGCCCGGGGACCACACACACACACACACACACACACACACACACACACACACACACACAGAGACTGAAGTGCCAAAGAGAGACGCCATTTTCCCCTACAGAGGGCTGCCTTCCTGTCACTCCCCTTTTCCCAGTGACCCGGTGAACAGGCCCCTCCTCCTGCTCCCCTGCTCTGAGCCCTGGGGCCCCCAGCTCCTCCCCTTCCTTCCTTGTGGCAGCAGGTCTTCCCCCTCAGCTCAGTGCAAGCCCCCACCTCCAAGCAGGAATTAAAACCCCTGACCCTACAGGGGTTTACCCTACGGTTGAAGAGACGAAAATACTTACCAGATGCCACTAGAAAGCAAGTCGAAACTGTATGGGACTTGTAGCAGCGAGCAATTGTGTGAGCAAAGAGGTTCGGCAGGGGCCCTCTGGGAGGGCTGAGGACACGCAGAAGGGAGGTAAGGAGAGAACATGAGGCAAGCTGAGGGCCAGGTAGAGGCTGACAGCACTTCCCCACCCGCCCCCAGAGGTGGGACATGTGTGATTTTCCTCAGACACCCCTGGCTGCCCAAGAACGGGGCGGGAAAGCAAGCAAACGGTTGACATCAGAAATCACAGCCATGCAGGCCAGGAGCCTCCTTCGGTTCACGGATAACTTAGTAAACTGCAAGGAAGAGACAATCTTATCCACAGCCTGTTCTCCAGAAACCTATAGACTCCGTTTCCTGGAGGCCGAATATCACGCTCCTCAAGATGAAAGGGGGTTTAGGTGCTTGCCACCGTGATGTGGGAAGCAAAGGCAAATGAAAAATGAGTCCTTGAAGCAGGCAGAATGGCCTCCCTCTGGGAGCTCAGCTGCCTCGATGATGGCACTTTGCTGGGGGCAAAAGGGAATCTTGGCTTAACATTGTCCTGACACCTGACCCCTCCCCCCCCCCCCCCNTCCTTAGACACAGAAAAATTCCTTTGCAAACCTCCTTTATCTTTAACCCCCAAGTATATGTTGGCAATTATACTCCAGGCATACGGCCCCTGAGGTACATCTGAAGGGTCTCATGACTGAGGTTTTACTAAACGGTAACAAATGATGTTTTCCTAACAACATCTAGCCCCTCAAGGTCCTGGAAACCTTGCTTCCAAAATACCTTAGTGACTTAACACTGTCCTTAACCCCTCCCAACCGAAGGTATGTAATCAGTCACTCTTCACACCCCCAGTGCCGCTCTTTCTGCCCACGGGTCCTGTCCCCCAGCTTCAATAAAATCACCTTTTTCCACCAAAGACATCTTCAAGGATTTCTTCTTGGCCGTCAGCTCTCATCACCCCAAAACCCCATCAGAGGAACTGGAGAAGACACTAAACTTTAAGGAATCTGGGACATTAACAAACCTAATTTCAAATGGGCCAGACCTTTACAGAGAAAACTGTAACACCTTAACGAAGAACATATGAGAAGACTTGAATAAACACAGAGGAACACCCTGGTCCTGAATGGAGACGTTCGCTGTGATACGAGGTGTTGATGTTCCCCAAGTTAATCTGTAATTTCAGTGTTTTCTCAACCAAAACCCCAAGATCATTTTTCATGGCACAGGATAAGCCGGTACACATGGAAGAGAAAATGCGCAACGGCCAAGACCATTTTGAAAAAGAACAATGAGGGAGCTGGTCTGTCAGTAGCTGTTATAAACTTATAGTAAATAATAAAGTGTGTTGCCGGTGTACAGACAGAGGAATGGAACGACTGGAATTTTTTAGAGAGCCAGAAACAATCCTCTGTATATGTGAGTATTAGCATCGGACAAAGGAAGCCCTTTAAGTCAGCTGAGAGGTGATGAACCGTGGAACAAGTGGATGTTAAGACATCCACTTGGGGAAAAAAAATGAATCTAGACCTCACCTCCCTCACACAATTCTCACACACAGTCACAGCAATAAATTCTACATGTATTAGAAACCTAAGCATATAAAAATCATAAAAGTATTAGATGAACTATAACAGAACGTGTTTATAACTTTGGGTAAGCCCAATCATCTTTTTTTTTTTAAATGTTTTTATTTCTTTCTGAGAGAGAGAGACAGATAGCATGAGCAGCGGAGGGGCAGACAGAGAGGGAGACACAGAATCTGAAACAGGCTCCAGGCTCCAAGCTAGCTGTCAGTTAGACACGGAGCTTGAACCCACGAACTGTGAGGTCATGACCTGAGCCGAAGTCAGACGCTTAACCGACTGAGCCACCCAGGCGCCCCAGCCTAATCATCTTTAAATGTTCATTTATTTTTGAGAGAGACAGCATGAGCTGGGGAGAGACAGAAAGAGGAAGACACAGAATTTGAAGCAGGCCCCAGGCTCTGAACTGTCAGCACAGAGCCCAACGCGGGGCTCGAACCTACAAACCGTGAGATCATGACCTGAGCCAAAGTTGGACGCTTAACCGACTGAGCCACCCAGGTGCCCCATAGCCATCTTTAAAAAGACACAAATAGGGGTGCCTGGGTGGCTCAGTCGGTTAAGCGTCCAATTTCACTCAGGTCATGATCTCGTGGTTTGTGGGTTCGAGCCCCACGTCAGGTTCTGTGCTGACAGCTCGGAGCTCGGAGCCTGTTTCAGATTCTAGGTCTCCCTCTCTTTCTGCCCCTCCCCCACTCGTGCTCTGTCTCAAAAATAAATAAATATTAAAAAAATTTTTTTCAAATAATAAAATTGGCTCATAAAGGGGCACCTGACTGGCTCTGTCAGTGGAGCATACAACTCTTGATTTTGGGGTCCTGAGTTCAAGCCCCATGCTGGGCGTAGAACCTACTTAAAAAAAATGACTCAATAGCAAAACTCAGTTCTATAGTTTATACAAGAGACAACCAAAAACAGTGATTCAAACAGTGAAGAATGAAGGGATGGGCACAGATTTATGAGACAAATGGAAACAAAAAAGCAGGGTCTGCAACCCTGATACCAGAATTCAACCAAAATCAAACATTTAACGAGACAAAGAGAGACGTCAGGGGCGCCTGGGGGGCTCAGTCGGTTGGGTGTCCGACTTCAGCTCAGGTCATGATCTTGCCGTCAGTGAGTTGGAGCCCTGCGTCCTGGCTCTGTGCTGACAGCTCAGAGTGTAGACCCTGCTTTGGATTCTGTCTGCCTCGCTCTCTGCCCCTCCCCCGCTCGCGCTCTGTTCTGTCTCTCAAAAAAAAGACACGTTATAATGCTAAAAGCCACATTTCACAAAGAAGATACACCGGTGATGGAGATCTATGCACCAAATGACACAGCAGTTCTCTACCTAAAACAAAATGGTGAGCATTCACATGGACACAAATAGCTTCACGTTCTTGGCCTGTTGAGGGAAGTCCATCCATAGACTTCTCCCCTAGACCTCCTTGTCACCAATTTTCCAATCATGTTCTTCTCAAATCCCTTCCCGTACAGGTAGCCATTGGGCAGATGATGAATCAATGTAGATCAGGCCTCTCTACGTCTGATCTTCTCGGCACAGTGAACAGTCAGGTGCACTGCTTAAACTTAGAAGGCTTTCCCTTCACGACTGCGCTTCAGCGATGTCCCAGAAAGGACTGTAGTGCTATAGATGTCCACTTTGTGCAGAACCATCTGTAAATCAGGCCTAAGTTTTCCCTTCCTCTGCCAACTTGTTGCAGAGAGCTCCCCAGAAGGCCATAAGGTGGGCCTGGAGAGAGAAGGTGAGGTAGTGGGGGTGAGGGTTGTGGGCATTTGGGCCACCTCCTCAGGAATTACTTGTATCTTCAGGGCTTCCTCAAGCCCAATGTCAAATATACAAGCCCAATGTGATAATGAGTGTACTGCCCACTTCTATGGCTTGGTGGGTCAGACTTTACCCAATCCATGGCGGGCAGCTCAGAACGTGTGGTAATGTGGGAGCCCATGGTTATGTGCCCAGTAGCAAGCCAGAAGTTGTTTCTCAAAAAAAGTGTAGTTATCCACTGAAGATGGAAGGGCCGAGTTCCCAAATCCTAAGGGTCTGTGCTAGAACTCACCTGTTGGCACCTACCAATGGCTCCATCTCTATCTGCCAGTGACACCCAGAGCTCGTGGGACCTGCTGGATCACACAGCCCAAGCTGCCTAGACCCGTTGCAAAGCCTTCTCTTGTTCTGGGCTCCAGTCGAAACTAACAGTCTACCAGGGTGTCTGGCTGGCTCAGTCAGTGGAGTGTATGACTCTTGACCTCTGTGTTATGAGTTCAAGCCCCATGTTGGATATAGAGATTACTTAAAAAGAGTGTCTTTAGGGGCGCCTGGGTGGCTCAATTGGTTTAGCATCCAACTTTGGCTCAGGTCATGGGTTCGAGCCCTGTGTCGGGCTCTGTGCTGACAGCTCGGGGCCTGGAGTCTGCTTCAAATTCTGTGTCTCCCTCTCTCTCTGCTCCTCTCTCGCTCATGCTCTGTCTTTCTCTGTCTTAAAAATAATAAACATTACCAAAAAATTTTTTTAATTAAAAGGGACACCTGGGTGGCTCAGTTGGTTGAACATCTGACTTCATCTCAGATCATGATCTCACAGTTTATGGGTTCGGGTTCCACATCGGGTTTACTGCTGTCCCCCTCTCTCTGCCCCTTCCCTGTTCGAGCTCTCTCAAAAATAAAAAATAAAACATCTTAGGGGTGCCTGGGTGGCTTAGTCGGTTGAGCGTCCGACTTTCGCTTGGGTTATGATCTTGCGGTTCGTGGGTTCGAGCCCCGCGTCGGGCTCTGTGCTGACTGCCAGCTCGGGGCCTGAAGCCTGTTTAAGAGTCTGTGTCTCCCTCTCTCTCTGACCCTTCCCTGTTCACGCTGTCTCTCTCGCCTAGAAATAAATTAAATAAATAAATAAATAAAACATCTTAAATTTTTTTAAAAAAATTTTAAAGCCTTTGTCTAATTGTTTCAACAATGGAATCATTTCTGAGTCTGGCTTGGTTGCTTCCTTTGTCTGTTGACAGTGGATGATATTTTCCTCATTTTTTAGTGTTTTATAATTTTTGGTGGAATGGCATTTTGTGTAGGATGGTAGACACTAAATTAAATGGTATTAATTCCTGGAAATGGGCAATGTATCTTCTTCTGCTAGACAATTAGTATAGAGGCTTAAGTCAGTTTAGTCAAGGGTTGAGCTGGTTTGGACTTTGTCGTTGCTATGGTTACCTTCACTGCTCCACTGGTTTCCAATTATTCTAGGATCACCTCAAGCTTAGGATGGGGGTTAGTCGGGGGTGCCTGGCTGGCTTAATTGGTAGAGCATGCGACTCTTGATCTTAGGTTCGCGAGTTCAAGCCCCACGTTGGGCATAGAGCTTACTTTAAAAAAAAAAAAAGATGGGGGCTAGGCTGCTGGAAGGATCTTAACACTCCTGCCCCACCCCTGAGCTTTCCATCCATCACTTGGGTGCTTGTATATTACTTGACGCTTACTAGCCTGGTGGAAGGGGATGTTCTGTGTCCTGGTGCAGCCTCAGTCTTAGGCAAACTCTGCATTCCTGGTCTTAGGGGTGAGACTTCCCTAGTGATTCTGTAACAAGGGTCCTGGTACAGGATGGTTTCCTGCCCTTTCCTCCTCCCCCCCCCCCCCCCCCCCCCCCCCGCGG
>NW_027532008.1:7506638-7509252 GCF_008692635.1 Crocuta crocuta
CCCCCCCCCCCACCTGCTGCAGTGGGCCTTCTTATGTGCCCTGGGGATAAGGATTTACTGCCTGTCCCTAGCAGCCTAAGACTTTCGTTCTTATAGAGGGAATGGGTCCTGGTGAGGCTGGGATTTCCCCCCTTCCTCGAAGCTGCAGCTACCACCCTCCCGCAGGCCTCATGGAGTGGGTGCTAACTCATGTCTGGCTGCAACCCCCAGGGGTCCTTCACTTTCGAGCTTGCCTAAACATGGCCAGTAGCAATTTCTCACAAACTTTACCTGAGGTCTTTACATGCTCGGCATGGTAGATGCACAGTGCATATATTTTGTGCATTTGAAGGACATCGCTTAACTTCTCTGTTTCTGCACCTGTGAAACGGGGCTGATAATGCCCACCTCATACAAAGCTCCCATGAGGTAGTGGTGATGGAAGAGCTCTTGTTAAGCGGAGAGCAGCCAACACACATACAGGATGATTGAGGCTGGGGTCTCTGCTTCCTCACCTGTGCAAAGGTGCAGAGGCAGAGCCGGCTGGGATAGAGGGTGGGGAGGGCAAGGATTGCAGTGCGGCGGCGGGGATGGTGGTGGGAAGAGAGGCTGCAAGCCAGAAAGGTCAGCCGCAGCTCTGACTGCCTGGGTTCAGTCTTGGCTCCCAGCACTAAATCCCTGTTACCTGGGAGAAGCTGAGTAACCACTGTGAGGCTCATTGTCTTCACCGGCAAAATGGGTTTTGAGATTTGTAAGAATTTAATTAATTATCCTGGATATCAGGAACAGAAAAACTGCAGAGAGAGAGAGAGAGAGAGAGAGAGAGGGACTGGCCCCACGGCAGCGTCCTTCCAGCCATAAAGGGGATTGGGCTTTATCCTAAGAGCAATGAGAACTATTGGAGAATATCAACAGGGGAGTTGCATGATCAATTTGGGATTTTTAAAAGTGGTTTTGCTGATTGTGCAGAGAGTGGATTGTGTGAAGGCCAGAGCAGAAGCAGGGAGACCAATCAGGAAGCAGAGAAAAAAAAGGGGGGGGAGATGGAACATCTGGGGCAGTGGAGAGCCTGGACCCGGACCCTGTGTACCATTTCCAATTCTTTCCAGCACCTGGAAGGAAAAAAACTGGTTCTATCAAGGGAGTTTGCTAGAGTTCAAGCTAGGGGTTTCTTGCTAGTTTCAACACATGACCACCAGAGGGCGCAAAACCCTAAAGAGACGCTTGGAGTCAGACCCGGGTCCGCCTCTCCCGACTGCGTCCTGGGACTCAGGCCTCTCTCTGTAGCCGGAGGAGGACCCTGCTCCTTTCTCAGTTAGATGGCTGACTCTGGCGCTGACAGGAGCCAGCCTTCAGTCCTGGGGGCGTCTTGTGAGAAAGCAGTGAGTGAATTGAATGAATCCTGGACTGGGACCCCCAAAATGTGAGTTCTAGCCCCTTCCCCACAGCTCCCTGACTGAGGTAAGTTACTTCACCTCCCCGAGCCCCCGAATCTGCAAGAATGGAGAGAATTTTTGGCCACTATTTCCCCTTCTGCTCTCCGGTCTGGCCCAGACCCTCAATTTAGAGAGAGGCTGTGTAACGTAGGGGCTCAGAACCTGGTGTTTGAGCCACCGCCATCCAGGGTTAATTCCCATTCCAGCCACAAAGCTACCTTGTCAAGTGACTTCATCTCCTGGGGCCCCAGTTTCCATCTCTGTTAAAATGGGTAGACTAGTGCATCCCTTGCACAGTTGTGAACTGTGATAAGTCTTAGTATAGCTGCTGGCACATAATAATTGCTCAACGTATGCTTATTATTCAGCTAGAAACTGGAGTCACATTCATGTAACTGCTTACTTGAATCTGCAGCACTGGGGCTGGAGTAAGTGGCTTTCAGCAAGGTTCCTTCCATTTTCTGAGCGTCAGTTTGCCCAACATAAAAAACACAAAACAAAAAAAAAACCCACAGCAGGTTGGATTAGATTGGATACTCAGCAGGAATCCTTTTAGCCCCTACGTTCCAGGCTGTTTTGATCTCCCTCCTCCCTCCCCTCCCTTCCTTCCTTCCTTCCTTCCATTTATCCATCACGTATTCGTTCACTCCCCCAATTACGTATTTATTGGCTATCTACTCTATTCCAGGTGCAGGAAACGAAACAGACCCACATCAAAACAGGTGCGGAATTCACGGAGAGCCAGCCCGTTGGAAGCATGTTTGTTCAAAGCCTTCTTTGCCTTCTCTTCCAGCAATCAGTCCTCGCAGGTTACTTCGTGTTTGGAACAGGAAAGAATTGTGCCAAGAGTTTATTTCTGTGCATCTCTGTGTGGCTGTGTACACACACATTTATATATAACGCTTGCAGCGGCGTTGTCATGGGAACCGTTGTTTGGTCCCTGGGCCCGAGGGGTGCTGCGAGTGGCGGAGCTTTCATGGAACACCCCCTGCCCGCACTTTTGTGTGGTTGTGAGGTCCTGCTGGGAGTTGCCCCGAGCTTTTGTCGGCCCTTTTGATCATTGCTGCTTATTTTTCTCATTGATCTTGTCGGATGTGAGCGAATTTGACTGAGGGAACTGAATGTCAGGCTCAGTGACTGGCAGAGCAGGGTCCCCGGGGACATTTGCCAACTAGCGGCGTGGATAGGTCAGCGTGGGC
>NW_027532008.1:7509382-7511244 GCF_008692635.1 Crocuta crocuta
TGAGGAAATGTTTAAGGCTTTGGGGAAGACTTGGATGATAGGACAAAAGCAGCCGGAGAATGTGTTTTCAGAACGACAGCTGCAGCAGCCACTTTTGGATCCGGCAGGCGATGCCAGAGCTGGGACGGACGGCGTGCCAGCTGGAGGGAGGGAAGGGACTGGCTATTCACCGGCAGCTTCTCTGGGCCCGGCCCCCATCCCGGGTGCTTTGAGTATGTTACTTCCTGGAATCCTGGAATCCACCTGGTGGGATGGACATGGTGCTTCCTCGCAGGAGGCTGGCAAGGGACAGGAAAAGTGGCCTAGCTAGGGAGTGGCAAATCTGAGATTCAAACCCAGACAGGGCCTGACCCCAGGGCTGGGCTCTGCCCCCTCCATTCTGCCANATTCACCTTGAATACAAAAACTGGCTCCTGTTTTGGGTTCCTGCAGGCTTACTGTGCACCAGGTACTCTTTCCCTTACTCATTATAAGTCCTTTGGGATAGACGCTACATCAGCACTACTTTATCACAGATAAAGGACTGAGGTACAGAGAGGTTGGATGTCTCACCCAGGGTGGTGGAGTTAATGAGGGGAGACTTGAACCCAGGCAACCCGGCCCCAGACTCAGAACTGGGTTTTGAGCCACAGCAATTGTTCTCCAAGACCAAAGCCCTATGCTGCACAGATAGAACAGCACCGACCTGGGCCGCCTTCTCCCACATTTCTCATGGTGTTTACATGTTTTTCTAAGAGCAGGAAGGCCACTCCAGAAACCCTTATATGGTGGAGGATTCCAACCTGCCCAGATAGTGCTTCCCCAAGTCTACCAGAGTAGGGGTACATTCAGTAACTCAATCAACATCCATCCCTCCACTGCTTATGGAGCACCTCCTCTGTGCCAGGCTCTGTCTGGGTCCTGAGCATACAGCAATGTATGTGGAAGTCATGGTCGCTGCTATTGGGAGCTTACTCTCTAGCAAGGAACACCCACGAGACAAGTAAGTATAAGTGTGAGAAGTAAATGGCGCTATGGGTGTGAAGAGCAGGGGGTGTTGGCCTGGGTTGATGTGGGCGTTTTACATTTATTTAAAGGAACCTTCCTGACACTTTGGCTCAGAAGACGGAGAATATAACTTGGTGCTGAAAGCTGGCTATGCTATGGCATGAAATGAAAGATGTTTCTATTTGCCTTACGGTCAAATGTGACACTTATCCCCAAGCCATTTGCATCTTCATAGAAGAGATAAATTAATGTTTAGGGGCACTTGGGTGGCTCACTGGTTGAGCATCCAACTTTGGCTCAGGTCATGATCTCATGGTTTGTGAGTTTGAACCCCACACCAGGTGCACTGCTGTCAGCATGGATCCCATTTCAGATCTCCCCACACCCCAAGTCTCTGCCCCATTGCCATTCACACATTCTCTCAAAAATACATTTAAAAAATTAATGTTTATTGACCACCTACTACATGCCAGGTACAAGGCTACATAAGACCCTTATACAGTGTGATAGAATCACAAGAAAATAATGTCCCAGCACAAAAGTAGCAGAAGCCAGGGAGCAGCTAACTCTGTTTGGGGGGAGCAGGAGGAGAATCAAGAAAGTCGTGTGCCATAAAGTGATACTTGAGCCAGGTTTTGAAGGATAAACAGGAGCCCGCTAGGCAATCCAGGAGCAGGAGATACTCCAAGTGGCAAGCACGGAGGGTGCAGATATGGTAGCAGCCAGATGCAATATGGCAGGTATCCGGGTCAGGACCCTGTTGGCTGGATTCCATCCAGTAGCCACTCAGCCTGCATAAGGGAGAGAAGCATGCATCTTCCTCAACTTCTCTACTTAAGTGGAAGAAAAGGTGTGCAATGAGGGTGGGGGGGGGG
>NW_027532008.1:7511257-7551277 GCF_008692635.1 Crocuta crocuta
GGGGGGGGGGGGGGGGGGGAAAGAAAAGCATGATTGCCGAGTTTGGGAAACTGAAAAAATGTGCATCTGCAGAATTAACTCTAAATTGCCATTTTCATTCTCACGCCTGTGGGAAAGGCAGAGCACAGCAACGCACCACAGCCTCTTTCCAGGTGTTGGTAGTGGCTAGTGGGCCGGCTCCTGTGGAGATGATCGGAGCCAGTTTGGTGTGTGGTGTGCCAGCTGTGGGCATCTGGAAATCCAGCTTCCTCTTCTAATCGTTGGATGGGGGGAAAACCAAGTCCGGGATTTTCCCAAGGCAGCAAACTTGGCAGGATGATTAAATAGCATTCGGCCTGACGAGAGCCCAGGGAAAGCTGGGCCACCCAGGGTAGAAGAATATGGTTTCCAGATTCAAGATGGGATATGCGAGTGATTGTGTGAAGTCCCTTGGTTTAGGGAGGGTTGGAGGCTCACTAGGCGGGTATTAGAGACCTTTCACTGGGCCAGGCCCAGTGACAGTGCAGGTTGATCTCAGTAGATTTGGCGTAGGGGGTTCTAATAAGGCCTGGTATCAGTGTGGTCACAGGCTGCCTTGCCCCCAAACCCAGCAGTCACCTCCCGAAGATGCTAGGCAGTTAGTCAGACAAGGGAGGAAAGAGCCCCTGTTAGGTTCACCTCCTGTGTGCAATATTAATATTATACTCAGAGCTCTATCAGAGTATTAGGAGGATGAAATAATAATGGGAAGAGCTTTGCTGAGTGCCTGGCTCATTGTGAGAGCTCAGTGAGTGTTATCAGCCAGACATGCTAATGCTTGCTAGGTTACTTAAATGCTCACAACAGCTCTAGGAAGTAGGAATGAATAGGTTTAAAAAATTGTTTTTATAGTTGAGGAAACTGTGGCACAGTGGGGTTATGTGACTTGCTCAAAGACACACAGTTAAAAGTGGAAGAGAGGAAAGAACTTCTACACCTCAACAATAAAAAAATAAACAGGGCTCAATTGGTGGAGGGCACAAGTCTTGATCTCAGAGGTGTGAGTTCAAACCCCATGTTGGGCATGGAGACTGCTTTAAAAAAAAAATCAGGGGTGCCTGGGTGGCTCAGTCAGCTGAGTGTCCAACTTCAGCTCAGGTCATGATCTCACAGTTTGTGAGTTCGAGCCCCATATCAGGCTTGCTGCTGTCAGTGCAGAGCCCACTTCAGATCTTCTATCCCTGTCTCTCTCTGTCCCTCCCCTCCTCCGGCTTGCACACTCCCTCTCAAAAATAAATAAAACATTAAAAACTTTTTTGTAAATTAAAAAATGGGGAAAACACTTGAATAGACATTTCCATAAAGTGAGTATCAAATGGTCAACAACCATGTGAAAAGATGCTCAATATCACGAGGGAAATGCAAATCAAAACCACTAGGTACCTCTTCATACCCCTTAGGATGGCTATTAGCCAGAACAAAAGAAAAGGAAGGAAGGAAGAAAAGAAGAAAGAAACGAAGGAAGGAAAGCAAGCAAGGGCTGAGGAGGATGTGGACAAGTTGGAGCCCTGGTGCATCGCCGGTGGGAACGTATAATGGTGCAGCCACTGTGGAGAGCAGGATGGAAGTTCCTCAAAAAATTAAACAGAATTACCACATGATCCAGCAATTCCACTTCCAGGGACATACCCCCAAAGAATTGGAAGCAGTCACTTGAACAGATACTTGCACATCCATTCTTAAATGTGCACTGATCCACGTATGGACAAACACAATGTGGTACATCTACGTAATGGGACATCATTCCACCTTAAAAAGGAATTGGGTTCTGATACATGCTCCAGGATGGATGAACCTTGAATTTTTTTTTAATGTTTATTTGTTTTGAGAGAGAGAGAGAGATAACATGTGCAACCAGGGGAGGGGCAGAGAGAGAGAGAAAGAGGGAGAGAATCCCAAGCAGGCTCCGTGCTGTCAGTGCAGAGCCTGACATGGGGCTCAAACCTATGAACCATGAGATCATGACCTGAGCTGAAATCGACAGTTGGGCGCTTAACCGACTGAGCCACTCAGGCGCCCCAACGATGGGTGAACCTTAAAAAATCAAGCTAAGGGAAATGCACCAGACACAAAAGGGCAAGTGCGATTCCATTTATACGAGGTCCCTAGAGGAGTCAAATTCAGAGAGATGGAAAGTAGAATGTGGTTGCCACGAAGGAGGAGAACAGGAAGTTACTGTTTAATGAGAAGAGAGTGTCTGGTGGGATGTTGCAGAAGTTCTGAAGATGGATGGTGAAGGGGATCGCACAACAATGTGAATGCCACCTCACGCCGTTTAATCATACGCTTAAAAATGGCTGAAGTGGTGAACTTTATGTTGCATCTATCTTACCATAATAAAAAAAGTTGCGGGGCGGCTGGCTGGCTCGTCAGAAGAGACTCCTGATCTCAGGGTCATGGGTTCAAGCCCCATGTTGGGTGCAGAGATTACTAAAAAAACAAGTAAACTTAAAAATAACCCAAAAACTGACCAGCAAAGAGAAAAGCAGTATCTTGGTGATGATGGACACACCCAGATGTAACAAATTCGATGTAACTCAAAACATTTGCAAGTGATAGTCAGGTTGAAGGACAGTCCTCATTTTGGCCAGGTTAGGTCAGAGAATGGAAGTGCCGATGAGATAGAACTGTGCTGTATCGTTTCTGCTCTCATCCCCCCTTCTCACAACCTGTGTGCCCATAGCATTCATCGTTCTGGGTCCGGGCAACCGACACTTACTGAATGCTTCAATTTGTGTTTTTTCAACAACACCAAGCAATTCTCAGACACCAGCTGGGTGTTCTACAATTTAACTCAATTCTGACACTACCTACCTGGGGATGGCATCAGATCCCACAGGTTGAGAGCTCAGTCCTATAGGACTGCCCTGCCCCCCTCATTTAATTTTTTTTTAAATGTTTTATTTATTTCTAGGAGAGAGTGAGAGACAGCGTGAGCAGGGGAGGGTCAGAGAGAGAGGGAGTCACAGACTGAAACAGGCTCCAGGCTCCGAGCTGGCAGTCAGCACAGAGCCGGACGCGGGGCTCGAACCCACGAACCGCGAGATCATGACCTAGGCGAAAGTCGGACGCTTAACCGACTAAGCCATCCGGGCGCCCCTGCCCCCCTCATTTCAAATGCTGGTTGCAATCCAAGTTGTCCCCTGTGCTCTGACCTACCGGCTAGAGATCAGCGGTTCCCACAATCCCTTCCTTGGGTTTAATTTGCTTGAGTGGCTCACAGAACTCTGAGAATTTTACTCACTAGGTTATCAGTTTATTATGAAAGGATATAACTCGGAAACAGCCAGGTGGAAGAGATGTACAGGTCAAGTATAGGGAAAGAGTCTGGATCAGTCATGCCCTCTCCAGGGGTTCACTCTCCCAGAATCTCCGCACACTCACCACCCTAGAATTCCTTTGGAGTTCTTACGGAGGCCCCATTACACAGGCAGGACTGGTTAAATCGTTGACTTTTGGGCACTTAACTCTAGCTCCAGCTCTCCTCCCCTTCTCAGAGGTTCCGGGGCGGGGCTGAAAGTTCCAGCTCTGATCACAGGATTTGTTCCCCTGACAACCAGCTCTCCCCTGCCCCCAATCCTTAGGTGACCTAGGGCTTTCCAAAAGCCACCTCATTAATATAACAAAAGATACCTTTATCATTCTAATTGCTTAGGGAGTTCCAGCAGAAGACCGAATATAAATTTCTTATTACAAATCACAATATCACTAGCACATAATACATGTCAGTCACTAATCTATAACCTAGAGATATAGCAGTGAACAAAACAGACAAAATCTTTCTTCTTTTAGGGATAATATTCTAATGGGAAGAGATAGACCATGAACTCATAAATATGTAAATGTCAGGAGTCAGATGGTGACAGGTGTAATGAGGGAAATGCAAGCAGGCTGGGGAGTGCTGGGCATGGGGGTGGGTTGCTAACTTACATGGGGCGTCTGGGAAGCCCTCCCAGATAAGGTGACATTTGAGCAGAAACATGAACGAAGTGAAGGGATGTGCAGCACAGTTATCCCCAAAACAGGCAATAGGAAGTGCAAAGGGCCTGAGGTGAGAGAGTGTGCTCAGTTTAAAGGAACCTCAAAAAAGCCAGGGCACAAGGAGAATAGTAGGAGAGAAGCTCAGAGAGGTAAAGGTAAGGGTTGGGAGATAGAGCTCATGTAGGGCCTTGTACGCCATTGGCTAGATTTTTGCTTTCATTCCAACTGAGCAGAGAAGACAGTAAAGTCCTCTGACCAGAGAACTGGCATGATCTCAATTTTTTAATGTAAATAATTACGGGGATTACTTAACTGGTAGGTCTAGTTACTTCTCTTTCTTCCCCATTAGATGTGGCATCGTATTCCTCTTAGGATCCCAGCATGGGGCCTGGCACATAATTGTCACTCAAAAAATGCCTGAAGATCCCCTGCTGCAGAGGCAGGCAGGAGAGGAATGGCCACAGCCTGAAGCAGGGAGAAGGCCGGGGGTGGGGGTGGGGGTGNAGCACAGACACCGTGGCCTAGCGGTGGAGAGAGGCCGGAGTTTCAGTCTCTGTTCTGCAGTTCACTTGCTGTGTGACCTTGAAAAAATCCTTTCCTATCTTTGGACTCTGTTCCTAAAACCAGAACCCGGGGGAAGGTAATCTTGAAGGTATTTTCAGTCCTGCCTAGACTCTATAATACTTTAAAAAAATCATGGTAAACTACAGATAACATACAGCTTACCATCTTAACCATTCTATGCTAATACTTTTTGCTCCTTCTTGTATCCTGGTGAGGCTGCACTCTATCTGCAGCTGGCGAGGCCTGTGATCACTTCCAGCAATGGCTGAGCAAAGGAGAGCCATCCCACTCACTGGGGGCAAAGGGGCAGGACAACTTGGTTCCAGAAGTGAGATTGGCAGCAACTCAGAGAAGCTGCACCCTGCACTGGAGGGAGCAGGGAAGGAATTAAGCTTGTGGAGGTGCTTCTGAGGCCCTAGGCCCTGGTGATGCTTGGCAGCTCCTTTAAGTCTTGCCTTAATCCTTTAGAGCAATATTTTCAAAAGTGTGCAACTAAGAAATTAAGGGCTCCTCCTGAGCCCAATCTTCAGTTCATTCAGAGAAACAGCAGTGACCCCACATGATAACAAAAAAGCAAAACTCCACGACCCAGCCATATGAGATGCATAAGCCAAATCTTCACCTGTATGCTGGCTCTTTGAACGAGGATGGAGAGGTGTATTCATTCTGGGGGACGGAAAGCAGATCTGTGGTGGAGGTGGCATGGTGGGCTCTGGGAATAGCAGAGGTCAAAGGTACAACACTCCTCTTGCAGGCTAGCAGTGCCTGCTCCAGGATAATCTTGTCCTGTTTCTCTGCTCAATGAGGCCTAGCCTGGGCTCTGGGGTACCCAGGATACCAGGGGAGCATGAAACCCTCTGATAATTCACAATTACCCCAGCCTTCAGCAACTTTCATGTCCCATTTGAGTGCTAGATATTCAGGATATTTTACATGACTAAGCAATGTATCCAACAATTATCATGAGCCAGGGACTGGGCTAAGTGATTTGTATTTGTTGTCTTATTTCTCATGATAGGAGGCAGAATCTATTTTACAGATGAGAAAACCGAACTTCGGAGAGGTTATGGGATTTCTCCACAGTCATACAGCTAATAAAAGGCAGAGCTTAGGAGCGCCTGGGTGGCTCAGTCTGTTAAGCGTCCAACGTTGGCTCAGGTCATAATCTCACAGCTCTTGGGTTCGAGCCCTGCATCAGGCTCTGTGCTGACAGCTCAGAGCCTGGTGCCTGCTTCTGATTCTGTGTCTCTGTCTCTCAAAACTAAATAAACATAAAAAAAAAAAAAAAAAGCAGGGCTGAGAATCATACTCAGGTAATTTGGTTCCCGTGGCTGTACTTATTTGCTCAACCGAGTGTCCTGAGAGCTAAGCATCCACAGCCTTGGGAACCTAGGGGACAGATGGTGCTCAGTCTGGGCAGGGAGAAAAGGCTGCCCGGAAGAGGTGAGCTCTGGGCCAACCAGGAGCCGATGGGCTTAAGAAAGAGGGTGGTTTGGGGTTATAGGTAGTAGGAGCTGTCTGCAGACAGGCCTTGGTGGGGGGTGTGAGGGGGAAGGAATATGGCTTTGTTTGCTGTAGACCACTCTAGATGTGAGTGGCAGGATGCAGGCAGAGCCCAGGTCTCGAAGGATCTCCAAATTAGACTGGATCCTGAAGACATAGGGGGAACCTTGGAGGGCTCTCAACAGGCAAGTTCACAAAAGCAGCTTTGCTTGTTGACGATGTCTCTGGCCACTGCGGGGAGGTTGCTATGTCGAAGGAAACGTGGCATACCAGACCTGGAGTCAGATGCCTTGGTTTGAATACCAGCCTTTCCACCTCAAAGTTATACAGGTTGATTTTAGCTGTCTTTGAGCCTCAGTTTCTTCATTTGTAAACAGGATAGAACACCTCGTACAGCTGTTGAGGGGAGTACAAGTCTAAATGAGATGTTTAGCAGAGTTGTATCTTGGCACATAGTAGATGTTCAATAAATACATGTCTGCTCTGTCGAGCAGAGCCATGCTTTCGGATGAAAGAACACTGTACCTTTTTGACTTTGCTCTCTGCCAGCCTCCTTTCATTGATTGCCGGGGGCCAGAATCTTATCAGAGACTTTTACATTATTTTGCCCAAGGTCTTTCCGGTTTTAAGAGAGATAATGCTCACAAAGTGAGTAATCATCTCATGCTTGTAGCTATGATTAAGTTAGAAAATGAAACAAGTTTAGAGAATAGCAATTAAGCAATTATCAGTTATCACTAGTGTAAATAAGAGGCCCAATTCTTTCCTGGGAACAGGTTTTGACTGGGGAAGGAAGTCTGAGATCTCAAAACATGGAAGGAGACTCTGGGGGAAGTGAACCACATGGGAATTTTTCCTGGATCCAGTCATGCCTGGGGAAGAGCAGAAGATTCAATTCTAAATCACCAGGAATAACAAACCCAAATGGTTTAGGATTCCAATGCATGAAGTAATTCCTGTCTTATAGTCTGGAGATGGGGGATGAGGCATTTGGAGCTAGCAGGGACTGTCAGGAATTAAGCACCCACTATGTGTAGAGCTTTATGTGAATTAGAAAAGAAAAAAAAAAGGAAGGCAGCAAGGAGCAGTATAGCAGGAGTCATAACCAAATGCGAATTTGGACTCTGTCAACTACACCTCTCCATGTAACTTTGGGAAAGTCTCTCGTAGGTTTTGAGCCTCAATTTTCTCAGCTCTTGTGTTGTGTAATGGTGTTGAGCCTTTCTGAGCCTCAGTTTCTTTATCTGTAAAATGGGTACTACCTATCTCACAAGACTGTATGAGATAATGAATATAAAGTGCTCTGTGCCTGGTAACCATTACTAACGGGATCATTCCATTGATCCCTGTGATTCCTTTCCACTCAGTCACCTGGGCCGAGGACAAGGCCCCTGCCTTGGGGTGGGGTGTGGGGTGTGGGGCTGGGTGGTCTTGGTGGGTCCAGTGGGAAGAGAGGGACAAGTGTCACCCTGGCATAGGGCACTGCGGAGCTGCTGGTGGTCGGGAGGCGCTCCAGTCATGGGCCAGGCCTTGGAAAAATCCGTCCACAGAACCCTCAGGCCAGGCTGCTGAGTAGATGAGGGTCGGATCAGATCCCCAGCAACTTGGGAGTCAGCAAGGGTCTTCCAGATGCAGGTGAAATTCAGATCCAGGCTTGCCTCTGCCCCTTCCTGGCTGGGTGACCTTGGGCCAGTCACTTTTCCTCTCGCGGCCCCAAGGTGCTCTGGAAGTGAGGCTCCTCATTCCACTTAGCCCTCAGGGTGTCCTAGGGCGAAGTGTCGACACAATGGACTCCAGCTGCATTAGGGGCCAGCGAGTGCTACTACTTATTATGCTAATAGATGCACGCAGCGGGTTCCTTTCCAGAGGTTTCACTCTGGTTAAGCGGTTCCTTCCACTGTAACCGAGGTTTCTCGCCTCGCTGCCTCCCGCCCCTGCGGTCAGAGCTCTGCGGACCGCAGGCTCCAGGGCCGTTGCCATTGTTCTTGGACGCTGGGCGGCAGGGGAGGGTTCTGGCGGACCAGACCTCGCCTTTGGTCTCTGCCTCCAACCGGCACCCCCGCGGCGGCGAGCCTGGGAAGCCCCTCTCGCCGATCTTTCCCGAGGAGGCGAGTCAGCCCCAGAATTCTCCCGAACGGCGNCCCCTGCAGCCGGCTGGGCGGGAGCTTTTGGGGTGCCCCGGCGGCAGCAGCACTGCGGGGACCCCTGGACCCTCTGCAGTACTGTGAAAACTAGCTCCGCTCGGCCTGGTCTGCAGCCCTTCTCTTTTAGAGCTGGGGGACCCTTCCCCCTCCTCGCCTTCCCCTCCTTCCCCCCCTCGCCCCCCCTTNCTTCTCCTCTTCTCCCTTCTCCACCAGCACCACGACCTCCTCCTCCTCCTCCTCCTCCTCCTCCTCCATTGCCCTTCTGCTCCCCTGCAGCGGGGCCTGGTGGGCTTCACTAGTTATTATTAGTACATAATAAACTTTATTGGTAAATTTCCTGTTTTGAAACTAAGCTCAGCTCTTTTCTGAGGTAAGTTGGATTTTAAATCTATGGTGAAAATGTACGGAAAGCACCCCCTCCGGCCAATGTTTAGTGATATTGGGGGCGGGGGGGTTGTGATGTGGTTTGTGGTGGAACGCGATCTGAGGAGGAAATGTTACACCGGACGCTTCCCTGTCTTTGACCTTTTTAAAGGAAGAGGAAGTTAACTGACATTACCCATCACCCCTAAAAGTCTCACTTCTTGGAAGGCTTGCGTTATAATGGATATTTTTAAAGACTTTAATTTCCTTTTAGGCCTGATGTCTAGAGGGGATCAGGGCTCCTGGAGGAAATTCTAGTATTGAATGTATCTAATTTCATGTTATTTGCTCGATTGTAGAATTTTGGGGCAGCTTTGATTGAAAAGACTTGATGACGAGGTTATTTTAGTCAGAAACTAGCCAGTGAAGGTAAAGCGTTGAGTTGATGAATTCCACGGAGATTTAGAAAGGTATTACCTACCCGAGAATAACATTTCATCATGCACCTCCCTCCCCCATCCGTTGTATTCGCGTAAATCAGTAAATGGCCATTGGATGTTAGATGTGTTGTGTTTGTATTTGTGTTATTTTGTGTTTGACTTCCAGAGAGAGTAGGGTGTTGGAGCATATAACTGCTGTGAAGTCCACCGATGATTTCACAGCCTGTAGTTTGACTCCTGTCTGTATCGATTGCTTTGAGAAGGGAAAGGTATCTCCCTTCTAGAGTCATTTCAGGTCATCCTTTTGGTTTGTGTCAAGTGTCGTTTTCTCTGTTCTTTAAATATTGTTATTCAATCCAGGCAGTGTGGCGCAGAGTAAAGATGAATTCCATTCCAGTGTGATGTGTGTACTGATTTCATAATGTTTTTATTCTGCATGATTCTGTTCAATTAAGAATTTTTCATGGTTGAGAATGCTAAGTGATACCTAAGTGTTGCTCATGGGTAATCTGGTTAGCTTTGATCAGTATCCCTAGTCGCTTTACACTTCAGGAAAAAAAGATTGGCTGATTTGCCTACTTCAAGGTGGAGCTCAGTGCTGGATCTCTTAAATATACCTTCATTTAGTGAGTTTGAATTCCTTTCCTTTTTTTTTGGTTTTTATTTTTCCCACTTGGTTAGGCTTATAAGCTTATGCACTATGCCACCAAAGTAAATTCTTCAGTACCTGTAAATTGGAGCTATTTTGGCAATTAAGCATTGAAAGGAAGCCCATGGTGTGTTCTTGATGTACTAAAGTGATAAGTAATGACCAGTGCTTGGTGAATTTGATGTTGTTACTTGGACACAAAGAGCTGTGCTTAGGTGTTTCAAATGTGCTTTTTCTCAAGGCATTTCACAAAGGAAGGACTTAAAAAAGCTCTGAGTTGGTTGCAACATAAAAGTGGTTACTAATACCGCAACAGTTGTTAAAGGGTTAGAGGGCATAAATTTAAGATGTAATTTCCAATGGAATAGCTGATTTTATGTGGCTTAAAATTTTTACTTTGCTTCACGTCAGAAGAAATTAAGATTCTTGATGTAGTTCACAATTCTGTTCTTTTTTTTTCTCTTTATGCACTGAAAGGTTTCAATTAGTAAAATCTAAACGCTTGTATAGTAAATGAGGTATAGGTTACAGGTTTCATTTCATTAGAACATAAAGATGAAATGTTATCCATGGTAATAGGGAATTGGTTAAAATGGATTCGAATAGAGCAGTGCTGCTTTTCTACCCTGAGGGAGTGTGGGAATTTGTATTTGACAAGAGTGGCCATTATGTGATAAGTTGACACACACACGGAAACATTGAGACTGGAGTGCAGAGCCAGAGTTGCTCTTTCTGTGGCTTGGTTAAATCTCCAGTTCCTCGGAATATATGGGTGCAGTTGTGTTTGAATTGAATTAATAAGTTCGTGTAGTATTTTATATTTATAAAAATACTGAAAGGAGATTCACCTGACAGAGTGTCCTTCGTTTGTACTTAGTGTTCAAGTGACAAATCAGAAATGAAGGGAAATGTTGGCAATAATGAATTGAATATAAACGGACCTGCTCAAGTAGGCCTTGTTCTTACGTGGCAGGCCCAGAAAACCACTGCAGGTATGGGCGTGTGACTGCAGAGAGGCAGGGAATGGGGTTGGGAAGGTATGGGAAATGGTGGAGGGTAGCAGGGATGGTGGGGGATGAAAGGATAAACCCTGCTGTGAAAAGTGCTACTGGTGAGGGAGGAATATGCTTAAAAGTTTTTATGACACAATCCAGTATGAATAGTTTATGAAATTGGCACTTCAAGATACTTGCCTTGAGTTGTGCTCAACTCAACTTCCTCATATGAGCTTCCCAGAAGCTCCATTGAGCATCTTAAAAGTGATTCTTAACCTTTTCTGGGTAATAAACAACTTTGACATTTTTGATGAAAGCATATAGACCTCTACACAGAAACTGTTGCTTACATTTTCAGGGGGTTCTTGCCCCCCCCCCCCCCCCNTAATTAAAGGTAAATGAATTTGAATTTAAATGCCTAAATAGTTCTGACTTAGAACAATTTTGAGGCTGTTATGAATACACAGTGTTCTATTTATATGGAAAGGCTTCAGGGTGTAATTTCTCCCAGAGCTGCTGACACTTCTGGGGAGTCTAGTTACTGTTTTAGAGCAGCCAGTTTGGTTAAGAAAATGAGGGCAGTGGGTTCTTTGAAGGAACTAGATTTGGTAAAGGCCTCTGGCAACTCCAAAATGACATATATTAAAAACAAATATGCCCCTTGGCTTTTTGTTTTCTGTGTTGATTTTCAATTTTATAGGTTGAAGCTGATAACATTTGTTTTTTTCTTTTTTGCTTCTTTATCAAAGCTAGATCTGAGTAATATTATTAATAGTATTCCTTTATCGAGTGCTACTCTTCCAGGCTCCATACATGCATAATTTTACTTAATTCTCACAAGAATCCTGCTCACGCTGTCTCTGTCTCTCTCTCTCAAAAAAAAAAAAAGAATCCTTATGAGGTAGATAGTGTCTCTATTTTACAGATGAGGAAACTGAAGAGCCGAAAAGTTAAATAATGTTCCCAAGGTTGTCCATCTAGTAGGTGGTGGCCCACAGTTCAGACCCTGCATAGTATGACCGGTTCCAAAGCTCACAAGTGTCCTTTTTGCTGTGCCACGTNGTCGGATGCGTAACCGACTGAGCCACCCAGGCGCCCCATGTGCCATCTTGCTTCTTACCACGTCTGCGTATGAGAGTGGGAAGTGGCTAGGGGAAGGTCTCTATATGGTAAAGAGGCTCTGAGGAGTAATCTAGACCGGCATGGTACTGTACCTTATTTTAATTAGCTCATAGCCACATACTGCTAGACAAGTAGCTTATCTTTACCTCACTGAGCCTTGCAGTACTGTAAGAATAGGCCTGCCACATTTGACTCAGTGCCTGTTTCTGCTTGTTCAGAAGTTAACAAGGCCTCCAGCAAAATACCGTTGTAACTAGCAACCAGAACCCTAAGTCATGACGTGGCCAGCAGTCTCTCTATTCCTTAGCCCCACCACCAACAGAGATGGATATGTGGTCCTAAAGGGCAGATCCTCTTCTAGGAAGAAGAGGGGGAGACTGGTGCAAGACGAAGATGCAGAAGGAAGAACATTACTTAGACGCCTGAGTCACATTGGCTGTTGCCTCCACCGCTGCTGCTCTCTGTCGTAGGCTTACAGGTCTTACAGTGAAGTATTTTCTGTCAAATGGAGACGAAACCACCTAAGAACTGATACGTTGGTTTTCCACATTGGGGTTTTTGATAAGATTTTACAAAAAGGCCTGCTGCTGAAAAGTATTTGAAAACCATGTTTTGCTATTTTTGTTTTTTACGTTTACTTAGTTTGAGAGAGAGCTTGCTTGTGTGCAAGCAGGAGTGGGGCAGAGAGCAAGAGTCGGACACTTAACTGACTGAACTACCCAGGTGCCCTGAAAACCATGCTTTAAATCATAATAGGATTGCCACGTTTTAACCATTTCTATTGGGGCTTTAACGTAAGTGGCAAGTTTTAAAATTCATTTGTTCATTTATTGAGCACCTACTGTGTGCCAGACTCAGTGCTAGATCTAGATTTGAAAGGCTTTTGCCTTTGAAGAAGTTGGTCCCAACAAGTGAATGACAGAATATCGTGAGGCAAGTGCCTTGATAGCTCTGCTGTAAGAGCTTAGTCTTATAGGAAGGAAGAATTAGGGCTTTGTAGAGGAACTGATCCAAGCGACATTAGAAGAATTGAGTAAGAATTACCTGAGGTGTCAGAGCTTTCTCTTGCCAGTTGACTTTTGCCAATTCCATTGCTGTTGCTGCTGCATAGAACTTTAGGAAATGGGTTTCGGTCATGTGTTAGGTTTTTAGCAGGAGCAGAGAAGCTGGAGGAGGTAGCCCAGAACATGGTAACTAAAACACAGTTGCCACAGATTCAAAGTATTTCCTGCACCATAATCTTAAGAGTATGAGAAGATACATTTCAGATCTGATCTCTGTGGTTGGTCCTTTCCTAGTCTCCTTCCCACTCCTCTCATAATCCTTCCCTGTCCTTTTGAAACTAGATTTTGGCCTGGAAACAGTACCAGCTAGCTTTGAGATATAAGTAAATTTAGCTTGATGTATTGAGAAGTGTACCTGATTTGGAATTTAAAAAAAAAATCTGGATGAGAGTTTGAGTTTTAAATTTTTATAGAAGTGTTATCCTGGAATAGTCCCATAACTGCTCTAGGCATCAGTTTCCTTTTCTCTAAAATGCAGGAATTAGACTAGTTTATTAAGTGACTCTCTTGAATTACGGTGGTTTATAAGTCACAAGATTGGTTTGAGGTTTGTTTTGTTCTTCCAAGTAGGCAGGAAGGATTTATAGAGACCTATTAATGGACTCTTTGTCTGATGGTCAGTAACATGTTTCTGTGGTGACATTGATATTAGAAGCATGCTAACATGGATCACAGGGATGGCAACTTGCATATATTAGAAGCCTCTGTTTTGGGGCTTATTAACGTTCGATTTAGGGGCACCTGGGTGGCTCAGTTGGTTAAGCCTCTGACTCTTGATTTTGGCTCAGGTCATGATCTCCCAGTTTGTGAGTTTGAGTCCTGCATTGGGATCTGCACTGATGGTGTGGAGCCTGCTTGGGATTCTCTCTCTCTCTTTCTCTCTCTCTCCCCCTGCCCTGCCCTTTCTCTGCCCCTCCTTTGCTACCCCCCCCAATAAATAAATGAACTTTAAAAAAAGGACTAAATTAAACAAAAATAAAGTTAGATTTAGTCAAACAGACTGAAATTCCTCTGTGACTTCCATATCTTCACATCTATGACAGCAAAGATTGTAGGATGGCTTGAGACCATAAAAGAAGGTTGCCATGGCCAGATGCTGGCTTGCTCTGGTTGATGATACAGTTAATTCATTATGAGGTATAAAGGAAAGTAAATTCTGGAATAAACTCTTGTGATGAGGCACAATCTATTTTTATTTTAGGAATAATACTTTGATCTAATATAATAGGAAGATGTTTCCAGATTAATAGCCAGGTGCCTGACTTCAAGCAGTGTATACACTGCAGCTGAGATTTACATCCATGAAGTAATTGCAAGATCCCAAGCTGCTTCTAAATTCTCAAATGGCTCCTGGTTCTTTGGCTTGCTGCCAACCGGAAGGAGTTTTTCCACTCTCTTGTACCCTCAGCTGAAATTTGAAATAGTTTAAACTATTTTAAGTACATTTGAAATTTGTCAATTTTTATGACCTTTATTAACTAGTAGTACTATTGTACTTTTCCAAGCCCATGTGTGTTCCCTATTATGAGATACTAAGTATCCCCTATCATGAGATACTAAATTTTAACAGTAGATTGTGAGGTCCATAAAGACAGAGAATTTTGTCAGCTTGTTTGCTGTTGAATTGCCAGCACTTGGAGCAGTCCTTGGCAGATAGATAATCGGTAAATATTTGTTGTTGATGAAGTTAGTTGATGAAGTTAGTCTGTTTTAAGATAAGTTTTAGAGCTAATATAGATGGAACCACAACACACTTTTGTCATTCAAGGCTGCCCTAAAATTGTCTTGTGCTGATGTGTAATTGATAATAGTTCCATAATTTTGTTTGAGATGGAATAGCATTGACCCAGTGTACAGTCATTTAATGTGGTTGAGTTGCCTTTGAAGAATAGATACTGATGATTAGGCTAAAGAGGAAAAACATTTATAGCCAAATGTTACTATTAAGTTTTTTTCTTTTATGATTATAAGAGTAACATAATCAAATCAGGAAATTAAAAAAATACAGATAAATAGAAAGTCACACATTGTCTTAGTATGTAGAGACAATCACTGTTAACATTTTGGTATATTTCTTTCTGTACTTTTTTTTCCATTTTTTAGAAAAGTTTTTAGAAGTTTTTATTTTTGAGAGAGAGCGTGAGCACGCAGGCAAGCAAGCAGGGGAGGAGCCAGAGAGAGAGGAAGAGGGAGAGTCCCAAACAGGCTGTGTGCCATCCCTGGGCTTGATCTCACCAACCTCGAGATCATGACCTGACCCAAAATCAAGAGTCAGACTCTTAACCCACTGAGCCATCCAGGCTCCCCTTCTGTACTTTTTTCTATGGACTGACTTCAAGGGGCTTAAATTCTGCTCTTTTTTTGGTAACATAACGTGAAGTCAAATTACGTATAAAGAGTTTTTTAAAAAAATACTTGACAATTTTGTTAAAAAGTGACATACATAGTTTTGTATCTTGCTTATTTTGTTATTTGATTATCCACCAGCAGCAAGGGCTTGAATGGTTTCCTTAATTTGGAATGAATTTGGAAAGGTTTTCTTGAGGATAATCTTTTACCTTTGATTTGTACTCAGAAGTTAGGACTGTACACTGGAAAGAGAAGAACTGAAACCTTTATCAATAAGTCAGATGTTTTTGAGTTACTGTGGCCATAATGTTTTACGTTATTTATAACTTTAAGCTTGATGTAACTTCACAGGTTTTTTTTTTTCCACTCCTACAAGTATGTACATTTTTTTACTATCCTTTTGAATTCATCTTCATGTATTCAAGCATATTGAATTAAAAAAAGGAAAAAAAAAAAAGACTGATGGCCAGGCAGTTTTGGAATATATACATGCTATCATGATAGCTCCTTGATTTCTTTAATTGTTTTTAAGGAAATGTTGATGTTATATGGAGTAATTGGAAGGAAGGAAGAAAGGAGAAAAAGACCATAAGGGATTCGTGTGGGGTTAGAGAAATTGGATTGAAGTATGGGAACAAACAGAATTTTGGAATGATTGGGCAGGGCGGTGGTGGAACAGGGTGGCAGTTAAGTAAGTACAGTCAATTTTGAGCCAGAATACAGTATTTTTTAAAAAAATATTTATTCACCTTTGAGAGAGAGACAGTGTAAGCAGAGGAGAGACTGAGAAAGGGAGACACAGAATCTGAAGCAGGCTTCAGAGTCTGAGCTGTCAGTGCAGAGCCTGACATGGGACTTGACCTCACAAACCGTGAGATCATGAGCTGAGCCAAAATTAGAGGCTTAACCCACTGAGCCGCCCAGGCGCCCCCAGAATACAGTATTTTACACTGAGAATGGAAAGGACTGAACTTTGAGGTGTAGAATAAAGGAATGTAAGAAATAAAGGGTAGGAGGATTCCTGGCTTTTTCTAGACTCTAGAAAATAGCATATAAGAGGCAGAATTTGAACTGAAAAATGAATTTAAAAAACATTGGAACCAAGAGCTTAAGACTGCGGTCAGGGTTTTAATGGGCAGAGGGGAATGGATTGTGGTGGGTGAGCAATTAGCATGAACAACGGTTTGGGCTTGAAATAAGCATGCTATATGCTGGGTGTGAGAATCCTTATCAGTGTGCTTGGAGTGGAGGGCTCTTGTGGTAAAATGCTTGAAATAATGGATCCACATGTTAGAGAGCTTTGAATCATAAGAGGTTAGACTTCATTTGTGTGAAAGAAACCATTATTTTTTTTGTTTTGAAAAATTTTTTTAATTTTTTTTTTTTTTTTTTTTATTTATATCTAGGAGAGAGAGAGAGAGAGAGAGAGAGAGAGAGAGAGAGAGAGAGAGACAGCNCCCCCATCCCCCTCCCCCCGCCCAGTTCTTTCTGCCTGAGGCGAGTACTAATCTGTTTTCTGCCTCTGTAGATTTGCACGTTCTGGACATTTCATATAAATGATACAATATATAGTCTTTTGTGACGGATTTCTCTCAACTTTGCGTTTGTTTGAAAACATTTTTTCAAGGCTCATCTGTATTGTATGTTTCAGTATTTTTTTATTTATTTTTTGTTAACTTTTTTTTTTTTAGTTTTTATTTATTTCTAGGAGAGAGAGAGATAGACAGCGTGAACAGGGGGGGGTCAGAGAGAGAAGGAGCCACAGACTCTGAACCAGGCTCCACGCTCTGAGCTTGCAGTCAGCACAGAGCCCAACGCGGGGCTTGAACCCATGAACCGCGAGATCATGACCTAAGCGAAAGTCGGACGCTTAACTGACTAAGCCACCCAGGCGCCCCCGTTTCAGTACTTTTTTAAATTACTGAATAATGTTTGAACTACCACATTTATTCATCAGTGGTGGACATTTAGGTTGTTCACCTTTTTGACTATTACATATCGTTATGCTATGAATGTTTTATGTGGATATATGCTTTCATTTCTTTTGGGTATACACCTTGGAGTACAGTTGCTAGGTTTTATGAGGTAACTCCATGTTTAACATTCTGAGAAAGTGCCAGACTTTTTCCACAGTTTGCACCATTTTACATTCCTACCATCAAAGTATGAGGGTTCCACTACTTGTCATTATCTGTCTTTTTTTTTTTTTTTATTATAGGCCATCCTAGTGGGTGTGAAATGGTATCTTATTATGGTTTTGATTTATGTTTCCTTGATGGCTAATGATATTGAGCATTTTTTTTCCTTGTGTTTATTGGTCATTAGTCTTTGGAGAAATGTCTGTTCAAATCCTTTGCCCAGTTTTTAATGGGTTTGTCTATTATTGAGTAGCAAGAGTTCTTTATATATTCTAGATCCAAGTCCCTTATCAGATATAACATTTTCTCTCATTCAGTGGGTTGTCATTTCCTTTTCTTGATAGTGTCCTTTGAAGCACAAAATTTTTAACTTTGATTAAATCAAAAAATTTTTTTGGTCACTTGTGCTTCCTTAGTGTGTCCAAGAAGACTTTCCCTAATCCATGGTCATGGAAGTTTACTCCTTTGTTTTCCTCTAAGAGTTTTATAATCTTAGCTCTTACACTTAGGTCTTTGATCCATTTTGAAGTAGTTTTTGCGTATGATGTGAAGTAGGGGTCCACGTTTATTCTTTTGCATGTGACTATCCAGTTGTCTCAGTACTATTTGTTGAAAAGAAATATTCTTTGAATTGTCTTGATGCTTTGTCAAAAATCAGTTGTATTTCAGTTGTATTTCTTTTGTTTTTGTTTTTTATTTATTGGGAAACTGACATGATGGAAACTGTTTTTGAAGATTTGTTGAGGTGTGCAATTTGGAAGTTTTATTTATTTAAGTAATCTCTATACCCAGTGTGGGGCTTGAACACCCAACCCTGAGATCAAGAGTTGCTTGCTCTACTGATTGAGCCAGCCAGGCATCTTGAGGTGTGCAAGTTGAAATAGGAACAAGAAAGATTAAGAGACTAGGAACGACATCACAGAAATGCATGTAAGGCTTTATCTATTAAGTGTTTGAGATCTAGTGAGGTGTGCTATTTATGAAATATGGCTTATTGAATAAATGAACTTTGATCATTTCCAACTTTTGTATAATGCCTAAAAAACAGAAGAGCTACTCAAAAGAGATTTTGCCTGTCTCTGTTATTAAGGTAGATTTCTGTTGGGGCACCTAGGTGACTCAGTCAGTTAAGCGTCTGACTTCGGCTCAGGTTATGATCTCACGGTTTGTGGGTTCGAGCCCCACGTCAGGCTTTGTGCTGACAGCTCAGAGCCTGGAGCCTGTTTCAGTTTCTGTATTTCCTCTTTCTCTGACCCTCCCCTGCTCACGTTGTCTGTCTCTCTCTCTCTCTCTGAGAAAAAAAAAAAAAAGATTCCTATTAAGCAGTGATAGCTTTGTGAAAAATAACATGGGCATTTGACTATTTAGCTGTGCTGTAAAGAGTTCAAGTTGTAAGTTACAAATTCTTGGGTTATTTGTATTATTGTGTTTTACATAGAATATTAGTTCTCCCTAGAGCATTTATATAATTTTCAAGTTACATTTGATTTTGTATTTATTAGGTTATACTGTTAGGCTATTTTAATGTGTGTATTATTATTAAGAAATAAAATTGGGAAATACTGTTCACCTCTGTCTAACAGGATCCTTTCTGCTATTCAGGAAAAGACCACATTAATGAAGAGGCTTTTTGTAACCTTTCAGGTCTAATAAAAACAGGGTTTTGGATGAAGATTTTCCATAATCATACAATCTTACACACACACATACGCACAGTCTCTTCAGTGACTTGAAATATCTCAGTGTGGGAATGGGGTTGCTGATATTTTAAGATTTTATGTACTTTTTAAGTTTTATAAATTGTGCATATCTTGCTTGCTCATTAAATATGTAAAGAAAGTGGGTCTTATTAGTTTATGTAAAATTTTAATGGCCTCAAATACCTGATTAATATTGTTGAGATTTTGAGGCTAATATACTCATTTGGTACTTTCAGTATTATATTGTTGATCTTTATTACAAGTATAAGACTTTGGAATCAGTCCAACTTCTGAGGTTGCTGCTGTTTCTAAAGCATACAACAGAGTACTGGACCCTAGCTTATTATTCTTTTATGTTGTGAATGGGTGAGTATACTTGAATGTGGTACATTTTATTTTATTTTATTTTATTTATTAAAAAATTTTTTTAATGTTTTTATTTCTGAGAGAGAGAGAGACAGTGTGAGCATGGGAGGGTCAGAAAGAGGGAGATACAGAATTGGAAGCAGGCTCCAGGCTCTGAGCTGTCAGCACAGAGCCCGATGTGGGGCTCGAACCCACGAACTGTGAGTTAATGACCTGAGCCAAAGTTGGACGCATAACCGACTGAGCCACCCAGGTGCCCCGAATGTGGTACATTTTAGGCAAGATAGTGAAAGCTGAATGCTGCTCTGGAAAGTTAGTGATTTTATTCTTGACTTTTGAAAATTGTAATTAAAAGATACAAGCTTTTAAGCATGTTGGCTAAATTTCCCTTTACATAGCCTTCTTTGGGGACCTTTCTGGTCCGCTCTCCCAGGGGCATTTGTTCCCGAGCTTGAGGGAGATGCCTCTAACTTGCCAAAGCATCAGGTTTGTACAAACGCAAAGTGATTTGAGATTTTTAGTAACAGTAACCACTTTGACTTACTAGTAGGGTAACCAGAGATTTCCTTTCTTCTGTAATGGTCCTAGTTTGGATGGTAAATTATACAGTCATCCTTTCTAGTAACCATTATGTAGAGTTTAGAAAATTAGGAGTCTTTATGCTACTTCTAGATAGGTTATTAAGATATCTTATGAAGCAGTAAAATACTCTATATCCCTTGGTCTAACAGTTTGTATTAGGTCTTTTAGTTACAAAGGCCTTTGACATTAGCATGTGAACTAAATAAGAGCAAAGTATTGTTAGCTTCTTTAAAAGAAGAAACTTTATTTGAACTTACTTAATTAACTAATTAATTAATTTAAGATTTTATTTTTAAGTAATTGCTACATTCAACATGGGGCTTGAACTTACAGCCCCAAGATCCCAAGAGTCCTGTGCTCCACTGACTGAGCCAGCCTGGTGCCCCGAACCCTGAATAATTTTAGACCTAAAGAAAACTTGCCAAGATGGTAGTAGGAGTTCTCTTATATCCCTGGTCTCCTTCCCTTAATGTTAACATCTTCCATAACCATGTTACAATGATCAAGTACAGGAAATTAACAGTGATACAATATTATCGACTAAACTGCAGACCTTACCATTTTTACTGGCTTTTCCACTGTTCCTTTTCTGTTTCAGGATCCTCCTTAATCTCTTTTAGACTGTAATTGTTCCTTTATTTAACCATTTGCTTATCAAACACAGAGTCTAGGTACAGAAAATAGTCTACCCATGCTTTTCATGAAATTGAAGGCTTTGGTCTGGTCATAAGGTGAAAATTAGTGTCAATGATAAGGGTAATTGTGAGAGCCATCCAGTGGGCAAAATGGCCTTCAGGAACATAATGCTGATCAGTCTTCCTAATTTTTCTCAGAATATTTGGAGAGAAAACTCATTTTTGTCTTCTAGAATCATATTTATGAAAGTAGCATATTTTTCAGTTGAAGGCTCAACTGAAGGGAACAGGATAACTTCGTAATGGCAAGTTTAAGATGCTCAAGGGAGAAGGAAAAAAATGAAATCTTGAGAAAAGAGAGAAGTAGGAAGGGGGAGGGAAATATTGGTCATTGTTTTGATTCCACAGATTAAACTAATAGTGCCTGATGCTTGGTACATATACAATAATTATTTATTAAATGACCAAAGGGACAAGTGTTTATTAAATAGCAGCATGTGCTAGCTGTTATTTAATAAACAAAGTAAACCTGAAATGGAGTCTCTGCCTCTTAGGTCCTCTTATTCATTTAACAGATGGAAGTAAACTGGACATTTTTGGAAATAAGGAGATGGAGGTCAGATGAGCAGGAAGGGCTAAACAAACAAATTTGTGGAAATAGAAGCATAACCGAGAGAGTGAAGAGGAAAGCAGAGGTTCTTAGTGGTCCGTGCAGTGCCCGCTGATGTGGTGAAGATGGCGAAGCTACAGAAAAGAGGAAGAAGCTGCTGAGTGGAAAGAGGAGAGAGAACCATGAAAACATGATCTTTTACAGCTTTCCAGATTTGGTTTCCACTGTGCATTATGTAGATAGGAGAAAGTGATATTTAATATGTGAAAATATGTTTAATATGTCAATAGCCTTTTGATTTAAACTCTGAACTCTGCCTGTATAATTCTTGCTACATTTAAGGAAGATTGGAGATTGAAGAGAAATTCTTTCCAGTGTTTCTTTGCAAACCTAAAGTTAGTCATCTACAGGCTTTGGTTTGGGTCGTTATATTTAAGTCTATACTTTTGCTTATTTTCTATAATAATCACAATTTATAATTTAAAACAACCTCTAAAAACCTTTAAATCGCTTACTACCTACCTTGGCTACTCATAGGCTGCTATTGGGATTCTGGGCAGCATTATGAAATCATTACTTTATATCCACATTTTTTGGGGAGGGGGGTGCCTGGGTGGCTTAGTCAACCAGTTAAGCGCCTGACTTCGGTTCAGGTCATGGTACTGCCGTTCGTGGGTTCAAGCCCTGTGGCGGGCTCTTGTGCTGATAGCTCAGAACCTGGAGCCTGCTTCGGATTCTGCTTCTCCCTCTCTCTGTCCCTTCCCCTCTTGTGCTCTGTCTGTCTCAAAAATAAATAAATGTTAAAAAATTTTTTTTAAATCCACATTTAAAAAAATTAAACTATAAGCCCAGTGTGGCACTCGAACTCATGACCTTGAGATCAAGAGTTGCATGCTCTACTGACTGAGCCAGCCAGGCGCCCCTGAATCCACATTTTTAATGAAAGATCTTTATATGCTGATCAAGAATTAAGCATAGCATAATAAACTCATTGTTACCACTCTTAACTGGTACATTTTAAGCAGAAGAAAAGGAGCTGATGTTTTAGTTAGCCAGTCTTTGCCTTATTATTGTGGATTGACTTATAATTTCTTAGGCTTTTTGGAACAATGAAAATAGCTCATGGATGATCAATTTGTGGACCTAAGGAGACTGGCTTACAAATTGGGAACTGCTTATTAGTTCAGTGTTTGTACTAACTGGGAACTGATGATTTGGCAAGCTGTTTCACATGGAGTGTAAAACAAAGCAGAATTGGGATACTTTCTCTATAGGTTTTTTTAAAGAAAAATTTGTTTTCTTGTTTACATATTCTGGTTTAGTCATTCAATAGATTTAAAAAATTTTTTTTTATTTCTAAGAGAGAGAGACCGTGTGAGCAGGGGAGGGTCAAAGAGGGAGGGAGATACAGAATCCGAAGCAGGCTCCAGGCTCTGAGCTAGCTATCAGCACGGAGCCCAACATGGAGCTCAAATCCACAAACCTTGAGATCATGACCTGAGCCAAAGTCGGACGCTTAACTGACTGTGCCACCCAGGTGCCCCTCAATAGATGCTTGTTGAGCACTCAGGAATTAAAAATAAGTCTTTGCCTTTGAGAAGTTTACAGTCCTACTGCAGGAGACCGATACATAAGAAGGTAAGTAGACAGGAGTCATTAAGCACAGGGCCTTTGGGAGCTTCAAGGAGGGTCATTTATCTTGGGGTGGAAAAGAATTGGGAGGAATGAGGGAAGAGGCTTCCTGAAGAAGAGGATACCTCTAAATTGAATCTGGAAGGATGAATGTGCCATATGAAAGAAAGTGGTTGGAAGAAGAGTGTTCTAGCCAGGAATCGGCACATACAGAAACTCAGGACAGTGAGAAATGACTTGTTCAGCAATGCTAGAATAAGAGTTTGGAGTGAAGAAGTAGACAGATAGAGGCCATAGAAAGGGCATTATAAGCCAGACTAAGGAGCTTGGAGTTTACCTAGATGACAGTGAGAAGCGTCACAGCTGTAGGCTAGGGGAATGATAACCATCATTTTGAGTTTTAGAAAGACCATTCTGGAAGGCTGTTAGGAGACAGGATGGGTTATGTGTATGTAGTAAAGAATTCAAATCCAATACTGATGTGTGAGTTATAATTTTTAGTTGGAACTTTTAAAAGTAGGTTGTATATACTTTTTTACTAAGGGTGACTTTGAGTTTGTTTACTTTCTTATCTGCAATTTTCCAGATTTATGAAACATTCATAGATATTTTTGTTCAAGAAAACTTGGAGCTATGTAAATTTCCACGGTTCTCCAACATGCATTTAAAGATTACTTGAATTTTATATATTTTATTTATTTAAAATGTTTATTTTTTTTGAGAGAGAGGGAGATAGAGAGCAAGCAGGGGAGGGGCAGAGAGAGGGAGATGGAGAATCCCAAACATGCTCCACACTGTCAGTGCAGAGCCCCATGTGGGACTTGAACTCAAACTGTGAGATCATGACCTGAGCTGAAACCAAGAGTTGGACGCTTAACCTGCTGAGCCACCCAGAACTTTATATATATTAAAAAACAGATACAGTTCCTTTCTTTCAATGTTTCTTTATTTTGAGAGTGTGCACTTGTTGGGGACAGGCAGAGAGAGAGAGAGAGAGAGAGAGAGAGAGAGAGGAAATCCTAAGCAGGCTCCTAGCTGTCAGCTCAGAGCCCAGTGTTGGGCTTGATCTCATGAAGTATGAGATTGTGAACTGAGATGAAATCGAGAGTTGGTTACCTGACTGAGCCACCCAGGTGCCCCAGAATATACAGTTCTGATTTATATTAGTGTTTGGTTGGTTACTAGCAGATTCATAGTAGATAGCTTATGAATTTATAGGTTTATAGTTTATAAGCCTATGGTCTTGATACTCAAATAATGGTGAATAGTTGCTGCTCAGTGCAAGTTATATGTTTATATAGATACAGATATGAAGATACTCATATATAATCTATGTGTATGTAATATATATGTGCCTATATATATCTATGTCTATATAATATATATATTTATATGTGTATATATAGGTAGGTAGATAGACATATCTATATCTTAGATATCTCTAATATAGACAGGTCTATAATCAGTTCAGCTAGGAATTTGGAATACTGGGTTAATTTGCCTTTGAAATGAAAGGGAAATTATTTTAGGTTTAATGCCTAGATGAGGCATTGTATATGAAACTAGAAAGCAATTGGGAGTTCAGTCCTTCATTGGAAATCAAAACTTTGAAAAGAAAAGTGTATTTGGAAGGGATTCTTCTTAGGATAGCAAGATTCTTAAAGATGAAACACTTTAGGTTCTGAGAAGTGAAACGGAGTTAAATACTCAAAACCACAAGAGAAAGTAATTCTATGGAGTTTTACATTGCCTGGTCTGCTAGCACTCAAGGGTAGCAATTCATATATTTTGCCTGCTTATTCTCAGTTCCTTTAAAGGAGTTCTGAACTGTGCTTTTAAATAGTTCATAACATTGTGTGGGTGTGTGTATGTTTCATTTAAATACCCTTGTTTTTCTTACTGGAAACATTTTTTGTGTCTGAGCATGTATAACTTGAGTAGTCTTGGAAGAGACTTGGATTTTTGTAAATGGAGGCACATTCCCAGTTGCAAGAATGGTTTTTGAATGTTCTTTTAGGCACTTATATTAGTTGTTGCTTTGAGAAAAGAGATTGTTCACTGTGCTTTAGGAGCTGGTAGCTAAGTCTGGTGCTTCTTTACCCTTAACTAAGAAAAATGGGGCTTGCTGACAATAGGTGGTTTTACAGGCCTGTGAAGCCGACAGCATGTTCAGCAATGTAAACAATGGCAGCTGTCTTTTGCTGGCTTCTCTGTTGTTGGAAGTGTAATGAAACTGCTTCTCACAAATGGCTTCACCTGCTGACTCATCATTCAGTCCCTAAACAACCATAGTGTCCAGCATAATTTAATGCTGGGATTGAGAATAAAAGGAATCAGAGTCTTAGAATATGAGGGTTGGAGTGGATCATGGAAATCCTTTAGCTTAGCCCCTTCTCGGAGGGCCTCAACTATCAAAAAGAAATGTCACCAAAAAAAATGTCACTGTGTCAGATGCTATAGTTGATAGTTACAAGAATTAGTGATACTGCTATTCAGAATGCCATTACTGTCTTCTGAATGATCAAGCAGTTTTATCTAGAAATCTTTGAGATGTACTTTTTAATTTTTCCCTCAGTAATAACACATTGTTCCTATAGTGGCTCTGAGTGACTGGTACAGGGGCAACATTCATTTAATGCCTCCTATGGACTACAGGAGGACTGTGGGGAAAAGTAAAAAGAAAGTGGCATTGTCCCTGATAATTTTCTAATCTAGGAAATATGACATAAGAGAGAGGAATGGAGAACATTTAGGAGTTCATTTATATGAGCTCTTACAGCAGTGATTTAGATTTTTTTTGTGATACTATTTTTAAGTAATCTCTACACCCAGTGTGGGGCTCGAACTCACTACCCTGAAATCACGAGTCACATGCTCTACTGACTGAGCCAGCCAGGCACCCCAGTGATTTAGACTTTTGATGCAAAAAAATCACTTGCAGAAATGAAAACTTGCCATAGATTTTAATTCTGTAGATTGGAAATGATACTTCAGGAAACTGATGCAGATTTTCCACATACAACACAGTGAAACTATTGACTTAAAAGAGCAGTTCTCAGATGTAATTTTTGATCTCAAGGCTCCTTTACACTATTAAAAATTATTGAGGATCTGGGGCACCTGGGTGGCTCAGTCAGCTGACTTCTGCTCTGGTCATGATCTCGCAGTTCATGGGTTCGAGCCCTGCATTGGGCTCTCTGCTAACAGTGCAGAGCCTGCTTCAGATCCTCTGCCCACGACCCTCCTACCCCCCCTTCCCCACTTGGAACTCTTTCTCAAAATAGATAAAAATTAAAAAAAATATTATTGAGGATCTCAGAGCTTTTCGTTATGTGGGCTATATTTGCTGGTATTTACATTATTAGATATTAAAACAAAAAAATTTAAGGGGCTCCTGGGTGGCTCAGTTGGTTGAGTATCTGACTTCGGCTCAGGTCATGATCTCATAGATAGTGGGTTTGAGCCCCACTTTGGGCTCTGTGCTGACAGCTCAGAGCCTGGAGTCTGCCTTGGATTCTGTGTCTCCTCTCTCTGCCCTTCCCACACTTGCACTCTGTCTCTCAAAAATAAATAAATGTAAAAACCAAAAAGTTAAATAAAAAAACAAAACATATTCACTCAAATAGTAATAACAAATCCATTATGTTAGTATAGTTTGAAAAATGAAAAATAACTTTTTTTTTTTTTAATGTTTTTTATTTATTTCTAGGAGAGAGAGAGAGAGACAGCGTGAGCAGGGGAGGGTCAGAGAGAGAGGGAGTCACAGACTGAAACAGGCTCCAGGCTCCGAGCTGGCTGTCAGCACAGAGCCCGATGCGGGGCTCGAACCCACGAACCGTGAGATCATGACCCAAGCGAAAGTCGGACGCTCAACCGACTAAGCCACCCAGGCGTCCCGAAAAATAACTTTTTAAAAACAATTCGAGTAGTAGCATTATTTTATATTTTTGCTAATATCTTTAATGTCTCGCTTACAAGATAACTGGATTCTCATCTGCTTATGCATTCTGCTGTACATTCTGTTTGAAGGAGATCTTGTTTAACTCAGATACGTAGTTGGGAAGGAGAGGAATATTTTAATGTTATTCTCAGATACTTGTGGGTATTCTTTATTACTACAACAAAACTAGGATGTAGTTTCTTAAAGGTTAGTTTCAATTTGGAACTGAAATCATGTCTGTGAACTTTTCATGCACTTGAATCTATTTCTCTGGTTGTACTTTGAATGGATCTTTTCACTTGTGTTTGATTTTATAACATCATGCATCTGTCGTTTGGAAAATTATGCTTCCCTAAATTATGCAGATTTTTCAAATGTTGATTTATTTCATTATACAGTATTGAAAAATCATATCACTTAATATCACTACTGATCTCTTAAGAAAAGGCTTTGAGGAAGTTCTTGAACTCCTCAAGGTAGATACCATCACCACTTGTGAAGGCTGGAAGGGTAATTGAAATTGAATTAGGAACCAGTTTCTGGGTTGGAAGGAAATGAACTTCATTTTCATAAAGAAGCTCCATGTTGAACAGTCTGAACAGGGGACATTTTATTGTCTTTGTTTCCTTTTCCTAGGCAAACCTAGTTAGCGGGTTTGACTAATTACATCTAAGGGAAACAGAACCAGAAATAGTTGGGTTTTCAAATAAATTTGTTAACCCAAAGGAATTTCTTTGACAGAATGTATAGGTGTACTTTCTTTTTTTTTTTAAATATTTTTATTTATTTCTAGGAGAGAGAGAGAGAGCGTGAACAGGGGAGGGTCAGAGAGAGAGGGAGACACAGACTCTGAAATAGGCTCCAGGCTCTGAGCCGGCAGTCAGCACAGAGCCCGACGCGGGGCCCGAACCCACGAACCGCGAGATCATGACCTAAGCGAAAGTCGGACGCTTAACCGACTAAGCCACCCAGGCGCCCCATGTATAGGTGTACTTTCAAGCATGGCTGCTCTAAGTGCTTGGTTCCCTGTCAGTAATGGATCTCGGAGACATTAGAACCTCTTCTGAGCCCTGCATCTCCCCATCTTCCTATCTGAAGATGGACCTCTGAGATGCCCTATTGGAGTCCTAGATCCGTTTTACCCCATGGAGTTGCTTTCAATTCTTACTCAGGCTCTGCTGCTGTCTTGTCTTTTGAACTTAGTCTGTTTTACTAAACCAGTATCTAGGGTGAGACAGAGACTAAAATGAATCTCTTTTCCCAAGTGGGGTGGAGGCGACAGCTTGGCCTAAGATTTTGTTTCATGTGCCCTTGGCGGATGTAACTTGCTGCTATTATATTAAATTTTATTAATGTTCTAAGGGAGTATTTCTGCACATAGCTAAGGATTACTTTGAAACCAGCCTTTTTCTTTTTAAAGTATCATCTACTTTATAGAATTGTACTGTTAAATTTGGTATTCAAATAAAATTCTGATTTTTGTCATGCCATCATTTATAATAGTGAACCCTTTGAAACATACTAAAAGCCTAGTAATAGGGTTTTGGGGACATTATGGGCTGTATGTGCATTGAAATATTATATAACCCTTAAAATTGTTGCAAAACATTTAAAGCTGTTTTTAATGTTTTATTTATTTTTCAGAGAGAGATAGAGACAGCGTGAACAGGGGAGGGTCAGAGAGAGAGGGAGACACAGAATCTGAAACAGGCTCCAGGCTCTGAGCTAGCTGTCAGCACAGAGCCCGATGTGGGACTTGAACCCACAAACCGTGAGATCATGACCTGAGATGAAGTTGGACACTTAACTGACTGAGCCACCCAGGCGCCCCAAAACATTTATTAACATTAAAAAAAAAGTCCAGGGGCATTTGACCTGCTCAGTGAGTAGAACATGCAACTCTTGATCTCAGGGTCATGAGTTCTAGCCCCAAGTTAGGTGTGGAGCCTATATTTAAAAACTAAAAAGCGTACATGTATTTTGTGGAAACAGTTAAAATAGCAGGTCTGATCAATTTTATCTTAAGAATATTTTAAAAGTGCTTGATTAAACAACAGTGTTCATAGGGTTATCTCTACTTGCCAGTGAGATTGGGTGATTTTTATTTTCTTTAACCATGTATCAACTTTTTGGGGCATCTGGCTGGCTACGTGTAGAACATGTAACTCTTAATCAAGGTCATGAGTTCAAGCCCCACTTTGGGCATGGAGCCTAAAAGAAAAAAAAAAAACATAAAAAAGACACATGCATCACTTATTTTATAATCAGAAAAATAAAACGATTTCTATTTTTAGAAATGAAACTAAGCTAAAATGTGACTCCTTATAAGTTCTGCATTCAGCAGGAGCATTAAATTGTATTCATTAAAATTTTTTTATGTTTACTTTTTTAAAAAATTTTTTATGTCTTTATTTTGAGAGAGAGACAGAGAGTTAGCAGGGGAGAGTCAGAGAGAAAGGGAGACACAGAATCTGAAACAGGCTCCAGGCTCCTAGCTCTCAGCACAGAGCCCGACACGGGGCTCGAACCCACAGACTGTGAGATCATGACCTGAGCCGAAGTCAGTTGCTTAACCTACTGAACCATCCAGGCGCCCCATATGTTTACTTATTTTTGAGAGAGAAAGAGAGCGAGAGAGCTGGGAAGGAGCAGAGAGACAGGGAGACACAGAATCTAAAGCAGGCTCCAGGTTCTGAGCTGTCAGCACAGAGCCTGATTGCAGGGTTTGAACCCTTTGAACCATGAGATGACCTGAACTAAAGTCAGACAATCAACTGAGCCACCTAGGCGCCCCTCATTATTATTATATTTTTAATAGTTTACTGTCAAGTTGGTTTCCATATAACATCCAGTGCTCATCCCCACAAGTGCCCTCCTCCATGCCCATCACCCCCCTTCCTTTCTTCTTCACCCCCCCCCCATCAACCCTCATTTTGTTCTCAGCATTCAAGAGTCTTTCATGGTTTGCCATCCTCTCATTATTTTAAGGCAGTAAAGAGGATTTTTGCAAAAAGTATTTATTTTTGAGAGAGAGAGAGCACAAGCAGGGGAGGGGCAGAGAGAGAGAGAGGGAGACACAGAACCGGAAGCATGTTCCAGGCTCCCAGCTGTCTGCACAGAGCCTGATGTGGAGCTCAAACCCACAAACTGAGATCACCACCCAGGCCGATGTTGGACGCTTAATCTACTGGGCCACCCAGGCACCCCAAGACAGTAAAGAGGATTTAAAAAACATTTTTAGATTTTCAACAGGGAGTCAAGGAGAGAGAGAGAGAGAGGGAGGGAGGGAGGGAGAGGGCATATTTTGATTAAGTAAAAGTAAAAATGAATTATACATTGTGTGCTCTAAGCATTCTGATTAAATTATTCTTTTTTTTTAACCATAATATCAGTACTAGTGCTGATCTTCCCAAATTTGTTTTCTTGACACCAACAAGTACCATTTAAACTACTATAAAAGAGGTGTTATAAAAAAAATTTTTTTTAACAATGTGGCAGATTAGTGCAACATTTTCTCCTGATGCCTGTGATTTGTTACAGAGTTTGCTTTCTAAAGTCCTTTGCTGTTCTGTTCTTGCTGTCCTGGCTTTCATCTTGGGCTGCAGTGGGGTTGAGCCAAAAATGGCTGCTGCTGCAGCATGGGCATGCACAGCGTAGGACTCACTGCTGGGGTTCCTGTGACGATGCAGGAGCAGCAGCCTGGGCAACGTGATCTGGGTCTGGATTCTCTTAAAGGTTGTTGTTATGAGAATTGGGCTTTTCTTGTGGAAGAGATACTATATCCCAGATTCTGCTGTTGGGAGGGATTTATAATGTATAGCCTTAGCAGAGAACCACCCATTCCCTGTAGGAATAAGAAATTTTAGCATATACTGTCATTCGCTGAGCAAAATTGTCTATTTTTGGAAAGCAGCAAGCCTTACCTGTCTGTATCAGTTGATGACAGAGAAGTGTCCAGAATGACAGTGCTTTCTGACTTCGGTGAATTTATTGAATGGAAAGCATTTCCCCACAGACACAGAGTGAGTGATGCATAGTAGAGGATTAAAAAGGTCTCCCCCTGTGCGCCACCCGCTTGTGCTTGCGGAGTGCTGTGCCACACCCAGAGTAAACCTAAAATGTTGAGAAGAGAGATGGGGAGTGGTTTGAATACAAAATTGAAGTTGCTGCATGTCCTGTTTAAGCCCCTCCATACAGTGAATGCACTGCCATTTGCATGGGGTATGTTTATGCTTGAGTTTCTGTCCTTTCTGCTTGTGACTAGAGATTGTATGATGGAGGACCACTGATACATGCTGCCTAGCAACCAGTGAGATGTGGTGTATCCGGATGGACAGTGACACAGTAATTCATTCATTGCTGTCTTAATATGGTGAAGAGAAAGGGTTTTTCTGCTGTAGGAAAAAATAAAAAATAAAAAGCTCCCTTCTGAAAAGCCATGTGATCATGTGAAAAAAAAAAAAAACCACTGGAAAAAATCACCCATTGATAACTACTGTTAACATTTTGATATATTTCCTTGAAGAAGTTTTTGTGTATGCACATGTTTATATATATATATGCGTGTGTTGCTGTATATGTATTTATATACATAATGCTTATTTGCATAGCTGCAAATCATTCTGTAAATTGTTTTATTATTTTTACGTTGATCTATTCCTATTTCAGAAAACATTTTGAGCACGTTAATGGCTTCATAATATTTCTGTATTTCTGCATATGGATGTGCTGCAGTATACTTAAAACAGAACCCATATCACTGGATTATTAAGTTAACAGTTTTGCTACCAAAAGAAGTGCTAAGCCTAACATCTTGTGTATAATGTTTTTCAATATTTCAGATATTTCCTTAATAAATTAATAATTATTGGGTCAGCAGGTGTGAACATTAGGATAACTGATGCATATTGTTGTATTTTTACCAGCATTAGATATTTTAGTTTTTCAATTTTTGTTAATTTGATAGGTGAAATGATACACAATTTTAATTTGCATTTCTTTTATTACTTGTAAGATTTAGTTTTTTCTCCCATGTTAGCTTTTATTTCCTGATTTGAAAATTACCTGCTCATATCCTAGGCTCAGTTATTTCTTGATATCTTAGATGGGGTTCAAAGTTAGCAAAAACAGTGCATGTATGTTATAAAGAATACAAATCATATCCATTTATCTATACACATATATTGCATATTTGAAAATATGAAAACTCTCACTTCCACTCTCATTAGAGGCTTTCACAATTGGCAGTTTGGTGTGTCTCTTCTTGTAGATCTGTATGTATGCATTTACAAATAGAAGGGAAAGGGTTGAGGAGAAGGAGAGGGGTGGAGGTTTTTAGAGGATGCACTCTGGAGCTGGATTTTGAGGTCTGTGACCTAACTGCTAGAAATGTGAAAAGTGATCTTGGGGAATTTAGAATCCTGCAGATCATAGTCTTAGCTCCCATAGTTTAGTTAGTGACTGTGTATTTTTTTTTTTTAATGTTTTTTTTATTTCTGAGAGAGAGAGAGAGAGAGACAGCGTGAGCCCAGGAAAGTCAGAGAGAGAAGGAGATACAGAATCCAGAAACAGTCTCCAGGCTCTGAGCTAGCTGTCAGCACAGAGCCCGACGCGGGGCTCAAACCCACAAACTGTGAGATCATGACCTGAGCAAAAGTCAGACGCTTAACCACTGAGCCATCTAGGTGCCCCAGTGACTGTGTATCTTTAAAAAAAAATTTTTTTTTTACATTTATTTATTTTTGAGAGACAGAGAGAGACAGAGCACAAGTGGAGAAAGGGCAGAGAGAGAATGAGACACAGAATCCGAAGCAGGCTCCAGGCTCTGAGCTGTCCTCACAGAACCTGATGGAGGGCTCGAACTCACAAACCCTGAGACCATGACCTGAGCTGATAACAAAAGTCAGACGCTTAACTGACTGAGCAACCCAGGCGCCCCTAGTGACTGTGTATCTTGGGAAAGTGGTTTGTGGTTTATGTTGCCCAATATCCTCACATGTAAAAAAGGGTAATTATAGACTTTAGTGCCTCAGGTGGTTGTAAGGACTAAATGAGTTCATGCATATAAAGTGCTTAAAACTGTACCTGGCACAGTTTATATTGAGTAATAGAATAATATAGTAATGGCTATTATTGTTCTTACGTGGCACATTTTGTTTTAAAACATAAAGTAGGATTATGCTGCACATGCTAGTGACTTTTTCATGTATCCTGTGAACCTTTCCATGTTGATACATATTGATTATTGTATAGTGTAGTTGTACCAACATTCACTTATTAACTCTTTTGCTATTGATGGGTATTAGTTTAGTTTTTATGTTTTTTTCAGTGGGGGTACCTTTCCTTGGACATACGTATATTTTAATTTTTTTCTTTTTTTTTCTGAGAGATAGCAAGAGAGAGAGAGAGAGAGAGCGCGAGAGCCAGCATGTGTGCATGCACAAGCAGGGGAGGGGCAGAGGGAGAAAGACTCTTAAGCACTTTCTAAGCCCAGCATGGAGCCAGAAATGGGGCTCAATCTCACGATCCTGTGACCATGACCTGAATCGAAATTGAGTTAGATGCTTAACTGACTAAGCTACCCAGGTGCCCCTTTTAATTTTTTTTTTTTTTTTGAGGGAGATAATGTGTCCTTTGGTAGGATGGAGTTCTGTAAATGGAGTGGAATTGCTGAATTGAACAGTATGTAAATAAAAAATAATAAAAATTTGGCAGTTGCTTTTTATTTTATTTATTTATTTATTTATTTTTAAATATTTTATTTATTTCTAGNTGAGCCACCCAGGCGCCTCTTGGCAGTTGCTTTTTAATACCCAAGTGCTATTGTTTTCTCCTCCTGCTTTTTGTGGTAGCAGCTGTATCCTGTTTTATGAATAAAATATTACCTTGAATACTTAACCTAGGTACTACTTAGAGATTTAAAAAATCTTTCCTGCACCATTTCTCTCCTCCAGAGTTTTGTTTTTTCTTCCTCATTTTTTACATTCTATTTTAAAGTTTATTTATTTTTAGGGAATCTCTACCCCTAGTGTGGGGCTGAAACTCATGACTCCAAGATCAAGAGTTACATGCTCTGGTGGCTGAGCCAGCTAGTGCCCTGATTCTTTACTTTCTGCATATCTGGTGTTTGGTAGTTTCCATTCATATTTATGAATGAAGAATGAGGTGGACCAGTAGAGTTAGTCGGGTGGATGATGGATTTCTTGCAGTTGGGTAATAGGCCTCTCTCCCTAATTGAGTGTTGTCTTCATGTTTTGTGGGTGGGTCCTGACACCAGGGACAGTGTACTGTGTTTGTGCCTTTGTTTTCTCCTAGAGTAAGTTTTAAAAAGAATGTATTGCTGATGAGAGTGAAAATCATTTCTCTTAAGAAAACTCGTTTGCAATATAGTCAGCTTTTTATATGTTTGCATACTATATGTTATGTGGAATTTCTCACGTACAGTATTTTCCACATATATTTTAATTGTGATTTTAGACCCTTATCTTCTCCTCACAAATAGATTTTGAAGTGGAAATCCTCATATTTATAAAATAACATTTCTCTGGGGAATTTATTAGCTTTTGAGGAATTGAGGTTTATTTTGGATTTCTATTGCATTGTACTTTTAGGCTTTCTAGTTGAAATGAAAATCTTGTGACTGTTTTTTTTTTCTCATAGTCACAACACTTTTTTAAGGTTTATTTTTGAGAGAGAGAGAAAGAGACAATGCAAGTGGGAGAGGAGCAGAGAGAGAGGGAGACACAGAATCCAAAGCAGGCTCCAGGCTCTGAGCTGTCAGCACAGAGCCCAATGCGGGGCTTGAACCCATAAGCCGCGAGATCATGACCTGAGCCAAAGTCAGATACTTAACTAACTGAGCCACTCAGGCGCCTCTCTCATAGTCACATCATTGGATGACAGCTGATGTCTAATAGGTTATTTTAATATTTTATTTTATTTTATTTTGAGAGAGAGAGAGTGAGCAGGGTAGGGGTAGAGAGAGAGGAAGAGAGAATCTCAACTAGGCTCTACTCAGTGCAGAGCTCGATGCAGGGCTCAAACTTACGAGACATGGGATCATGACCTGAGCTGAAATCAAGTCAGATGCTTAACCAACTGAGCCACCCAGGTGCCCCTTAACATATTATTTTGAAGATAAAATCACCTTTCTGATTTATATGCCTGTTAAAACCGTACATTTGTCTTTTATTTATTTATTAAAAATTTTTTTTATGTCTTTATTTTGAGAGACAGAGAGCGAGCGGGGGAGGGGCAGAGAGAGAGGGAGACACAGAATCTGAAGCAGACTCCAGGCTCTGAGCTGTCAGCACAGAGCCCAACGTGGGGCTCGAACCCACAGACTGTGGAGATCATGACCTGAGTCGAAGTCAGACGCTTAAGTGACTGAGCCACCCAGGCGCCCCTGTTTGTCTTTTATATATGTAATTTTTAACTCTTCAGAATTTTTTGAAATTGGTTAGAATTTGATATGGAGACCTGTTATGTAACCAAATTTTACCTATAGTATATTATAACTAGATAATTGAATAGTTTTAGTGTGACTTTCCATAAAAACTTGAATATATTTCCCTCAGGTGGCATCACAATGTATATTTATAATTTTTCTTCAAATGCATTACTTTGATAAAATATGAGGTATAAAGTACTCTTGGTACTTTAAGAGATGTTGGCCAGGAACGCTTAGAAAAAGAACAAAACAGTAAAGTTGAGCAAACTTAAATTCTGGTTCTCTCATTTCTAATCATGTGATTTTTGGCAATTCTCTTTATGTTTATTATTTTTTTAATGTTTATTAATGTTGAGAGAGAGAGAAAAAGAGAGTATGATCCAGCGCATAAGCAGGGGAGGGACAGAGAGAGGGAGAGAGAGAATCCCAAGCAGGCTTGGGAGATCATGACCTGAGCCAAAATGAAGAGCCACACGCTTGGGGCACCTGGGTGGCTCTGTGGTTAGGTGCCCACCTTCGGCTCAGGTCATGATCTTGCGGTTCATGGATTCGAGCCCCGCATCAGGCTCTGTGCTGACAGCTGGCTCAAAGCCTGAAGCCTGCTTTGGATTCTGTGTCTCCCTCTCTCTCTGACCCTCCCCTGCTCACGCTGTCTCTCTCTCTCTCAGAAATCAATAAAAAACATTAAAAAATTAAAAAAAAAAAAAAACAACGCTTAACCGACTGAGTCACCCAGGTGCCCCAATTCTCTTAATGTTTTTGAACTTCAATTTACTTGTCTATAAGAGGGGCTGATGATACCTTTCAAGTTCTGTGGATTAAATGAGATCCTCTACAAAATACCAGGTATACTGTTTGCCGTATAGTTGGTACTCAAAAAAATAAAAATTAAAAAAAGGTGCTATTAGTTAGTGTTGCCATAGAAAACAAACCATTTTCTGAAGGCTTAAAAGTAAAGATGCTGTAAAGTTTATCAGTATGTATTTAAAGCTCTTCTTGTGTTCTGCTGTGTGTGGGATTTGCAGTTTGAGAACCCTTTATTTCAAGCCTCAGGAGATAAAAAGCTGGTGAAAAATAAGGCCAGCTGATACAGATGCCTCTTGCTGGACATTTTGTAAAGCTAGGACCCATTCTTTGTCTTCTAATGGTTTATTTATTATAACCTTTTTCATTTCATCAAAATTCAGTGGTCTGAGATAAAGAGATTTTGCTTTATACTAATTAGGCTCAAGTGAATCTCGTTTTTAAGTTTAAAAAATTTTTATTTTTAAAAAAAAATGTCTGTTTTTGAGAGAGAGAGAGCAAGAGCAGGGGTGGGTAGAGAGAGAGGGGGACAGAGGATCCAAAGCAGCTCTGTGTTGACCACAGAGAGAGCCTGATGCAAGGCTCAAACTCACCTTGATATCATGATCTGAGCTGAAGTCCGACACTTAATTGACTGAGCCACACAGGCGTCCCTTGTTGTTTTTAAACTTGTCATCTATCCCAGTATACCAAGGTGCTTTTATTCTTGGAATGTCCTGTTGATATTTCATCTATAAGAATGATTGAAGCAGGTACTGTTATTGTTGAGGGAAGGGATGTTATCTCTAAAAGATTACTTGTAGACATTTGGGACTCTATTTGGAATTTCAAAATCATCCCTCAAAACAAAGTATTTACTTCACTTTGTGGTTTAGTTACTGTCTTAAAAATATTTTGTATGTTTAGGAAATTTTTGGTACAGTGGTACTTATTTTATATGAGAAGGGCAATAGGGACAGGTATTAGGCGAATGTTTTATAAATTCCTATTTCTCATTTTCAGTCATACCTAATGATTTCAGCAAGCTAATGTCCTGTTTTCTTAGGTACGCATCAGACCTGGCACACATTAAAAATTCTATAAAGTCCTGGATAGTTTTCTTTTTTTCTTTTTTATCTTTTTAAATTTTTAAAAAATGTTCTTACTCATTTTTGAGAGAGAGAGACAGCACGAGCAGGGGCGCCAAGTTTTCATTTAATTAATCAATAGAGAAACACTTATTTTCCTGTTGTAAGTATGAAACTTTTTTGATTGTTAATGAAAGAATCTACCAACCATCAAAAAAAAAAAAAAAGAAAACCCCAACAGATGTATCTTTACATTATAGAAATACATTACAAAGTAAAATACCCTTGTAGTTTCATTCCTCCTCACTTAACCGTCTGATGTCTTTCTGTACATTATTTTCTGTGCCTATTTTAACACTTTTAATTTTACCTAAATCTTGGATGCCTGGGTGGCTCAGTCAGTTGGGCTTCTGACTTTGGCTCAGGTAATGATCTCACGGTTCGTGGGTTTGAGCCCCACGTTGGGCTCTGTACTGTCTTCAGATTCTGTGTCTCCCTCTTTCTCTGACCCTCCCCTGTTCACATTGTCTCTGTCTCTCAGAAATAAATAAAAACACTAAATAATTTTACCTAAATTTGGATCACATTGTATATGCTGTTTTATAGTTAACTTTTATTTTCTTTAATGTTTTTTATTTATTTCTGAGAGAGAGAGACAACATGAGCAGGGNGGCTCAGTCAGTTGGGCGTCCGACCTTGGCTCAGGCCATGATCTCGTGGTTTGTGAGTTTGAGCCCCACGTAGGGCTCTGTGCTGACAGCTAGCTCAGAGCCTGGAGTCTGTCTTTGGATTCTGTGACTCCCTCTCTCTGACCCTCTCTTGCTCGCTCTGTATCTCTCTCTCAAAAAAAAAATTTTTTTTTAAATTAAAAAATACAAGAAATAAATAAAACATTAAAAAAATTTTTATAGTTCATATATAGATAATTTATATTAACATACATTTAAGTGTGAAATGTACAGTAAAACTTTGGATTGCAAGTATCTTGTTCTGTGAGTGTTCTGCAAGACAAGCGTACATTTCTAATAAATTTTTTTTGGCTTTTTTTTTAATAGTTTATTGTCAAGTTGGTTTCCATATAACACCACACCAGTGCTCATCCCCACAAGTACCCTCTTCCATGCCCATCATCCCTCTCCCCCCCCCATTTCTAATAAATTTTAACTTGACAAAAGAGTGGTATCTTGCAGTACGAGTAGTACGTGACGCCAAATGGCACATGATTACAAGTGAACCTGTGGTTCTTCTCTTTCTCTCACTTTGGGATTGTGAATGANTGCGCTAGCCGTCAGCACAGAGCCCGACGTGGGGCTTAAACCCACAAACCGTGAGATCATGACCTGAGCTGAAGTCAGACGCTTAACCGATTGAGCCACCTAGGCGCCCCTCAAATACTTTTTATACTTGAATAAGTATTTCTGAGGATAAGTTAGTTATAGAAGTAGATCAAAAGATATGAAGTGAAATATGTTAAGAATGAAATAGACCAAAGGATACGAACATTAATTACTGGCTTTTGTGAGTTATAATGGTTTGGTTCCTAGCTCTATTTAGATCTTTATTGTTTTTCTTCTTATTTTTTATTTGTATTATATTGCCTTATTAAATGTGTTCTAATTAGCTACTTTAATTTCTTTCTTCATTTTTTAATTTTTTTTTTAACGTTTTTCTGAGACAGAGAGAGAGCGCAAGCGAGAGCAGGGGAGGGTCAGAGAGAGAGGGAGACACAGGTTCTGAAACACGCTCTAGGCTCTGAGCTAGCTGTCAGCACAGAGCCCAATGCAGGGCTCGAACCCACAACATGTGAGATCATGACCTGAGCTGAAGTCAGCCACCCAACCGACTAAGCCACCCAGGCGCCCCTTAAATCCTTTCTTTTAAAAAAGTGTTTTTTAATGTTTATTTTTGAAGGGGAGAGAGACAGAGTGTGAGCAGAGAGGGGCAGAAGAGAGGGGGAGACAGAATCCAAAGCAGGCTCTATGCTCCATGTTGTCAGCACAGAGCCCACTGTGGGGCTCGAACCCACAAGCTGTGAGATCATGATCTGAGCTTAAGTCAGATGCTTAACTGACTGAGCCACCCAGGTGCCCCTTTAAATCCTTTTTATAACAAAATGGAAAAATAGAATGACATTTGTTATAAAAGGGATCCAGGACTTTTTAAAAAACTATAATTTTCTTATTTTTCAAGGAAATTAATACATTTAAATCCTTAATTAGTAACTTAGGTTTTTCTTTTCTTGTTTTTTTTCATGTTTTCTATTTTTAGCAAACATCAATGTAAATTTAATTCCAGGAGGTAACCTCTAAAAAATAACGTAGCAGCATATACTGATAAGAAAAGCTTGAATAGATTTTAGATGGTAGCTAATGAATTCCCGTATTCACCACTAAATTGAATAGAATTTGGTCCATTGGAATAGAGTATGCAAATTTTGTGCTTGTTAAAGTATGAGCTTATTTGAAAGAATCTAAATGGCTAATGTTGTGCTGTGACTGCATTGATTGTTTTAGTTCTTGGTACATGTTTAAAAATTTTTTTAAATGTTTATTTTAGTGAGAGAGAGAGAGAGACAGTGTGAGCGACGGAGGGGCAAAGAGACACAGGGAGACACAGAATCTGAAGCAGTCTTTAGGCTCTGAGCTATCAGTGCAGAGCCCAATGTGGGGCTTGAACCCATAAGCTGTGAGATCATGACCTGAGCTGAAGCTAGACACCTAACTGACTGAGTCACGCAGACAGCCCTTAGTTCCTAGTACATATTTGATGGATAAATACAGGTGGAATTAAAGGATCTTGAAATGGGGCGCCTGGGTGGCTTAGTCGGTTAAGCGTCCGACTTTCGCTTAGGTCATGATCCCGCAGTTCGTGGGTTCGAGCCCCGCATCGGGCTCTGTGCTGACTG
>NW_027532008.1:7552376-7557624 GCF_008692635.1 Crocuta crocuta
CGCTGTCTCTCTCTCTCCTAGAAACAAATAAAAAATATTTAAAAAAAAAAAAAATAAAGGATCTTGAATTATTAGGGGACTACCTGCCTTCAGTCATGCATTTCCCTGATCTTCTATTAATGACTGGAGGTAACTTGATGACAAAAACTGTCTTTATCTGAGATGATAATTGCAAATCACTGATGGATTTTAAAAAATGATAATTTTCTTAAAAATGTTTTCTGTATTTTTGATATTTGTTTTTGTGGTAGACTGATAGTGAATATTAAAAATATTCTTTTTTAGGGGCGCCTGGGTGGCTTAGTCGGTTAAGAGTCCGACTTTCANTCCCCTCTTTCTCCCCTACCCTGCTCATACTCTCCCTCCTCTCTCTCTCTCAAATAAATAAACATTTTTTAAAAAAAGCACCTTATATTTTTTAAGTGTTTTTTTTAATGGATTATTTTAAAGTGTTGTTTGGTTTTTATTTTAGTAATGCAACACTCTTTTTCTCTTGGTTCCTTAGCTAAAGAGCTTAATTGAAAACTGTATAGTTTTCGTAAAACAGGGAAGTAATTAACCATCTTTCATTCTTAACCCTGAATATGTCTGCTTTTTTTAGATCCCATTTTTTGCAGTTTGTAGATTAGTTTCATTTTCAAATGGGTACTCTTAACGTTATCCATTGGTAAAGACTGGTTTCTGCTTATTTTATTTACAATCTGCATAAATCTTTCTCCTGCTCAAGCTATTGGGGCTTTAAGTTTTAGTGAAAGGAAAAACAGTTTTCCTGCTCTGCTGTTATTTAAGTTTCTTGCTGTCTTTGTGATTGGAAAATGAATTTGATAACTGTTTTGTCACTGTGTTGATTATTGACAGATGTCTAGAGAACATTGTATTATTCTGACAAAGACACATTGTGATGTTCTCTTGATGAGAGAAGCCAGTGTAAAATAAATTGGGGGAGAATGTTTAAGAATGTAAAAAATACTGGGGTGCCTGGATGGCTCACTGGACTCTTGATTTCAGCTCAGGTCATCATCTTGTGGTTTGTGAGATCAAGCCCTGCTTCGGGCTCTGTACTGACAGTATGGAGCCTGCTTGGGATTCTCTTTCTCCCTCTCTGTCTTCATCTCCATTGCTTGTTTACATAGGCATGCTCTTTCTCTATCTCAAAAAAATAAACAAACATAAAAAAAAGAAAAAGGAATGTGGGGAGCCTCGGTGGCTCATTCGGTTAACGTCTGATTTTGGCTCAGGTCATGATCTCACAGTTCCTGAGTTTGAGCCCTGCATCTGTCTCCATGCTGATGGCTTGGTTGAGATTCTCATTCTCCCTCTTTCTCTGTCCTTTCCTGCTCGTGCGTTCTCTCTTGCTCTCAAAAAAAAAGAGGGGGGGGAATGTAAGAAATACTAATTTTTTGTCACTGAACCAAATTAATATTTGCATTAGACTTTAGTGACCCACATAAATTAGCTTTTTGTTTTTTAAATTCAAGAAAATATCAGCGTAATTAGCATAGTTTTAGAGACATAGGAAGGCTAGGATATATAGCACTTAATCTTGGCTGCTTGTTGGAATCAGTTTTGCAGTGTAAGGAAATATATAGAGATTGTCTGTTTCAGATTTTGGATTTTGGGTTTTAGATATACAACTAAAGTTAAGACTCCTGGGCTAGAAAACAGGAATGGTCCAATGTGAGTTAATTAGGTCTTGCATAACATTCAAGGGACATGAAATTAGCACTTGCTTAATTATTTGCACAGTTCCTTTTCTTAGAGCTTTGAATGTCACTAGTGTGATGCTTGCTGTTGGGTTTGGTGCCTCTTCCTTGTTAAGAGTCTTGATTTGTAATGATCAAGTAATGAATGCTTCCTTCTCAGTGGACATGTCCTTTAAGTTTCTTTTTTGGATTAATACTGAAATGGAGTTTGCCAGATGACCTGAGAGGATTTTTTTTTCCCCACTTTGAAATAGCTTAGTTCTGGGACATAGGAAAGTGAGAGCACAAACCAGACGTTTTGCACCCCACATCCACTTAGAACTTGAAATATTTTATTACCAGTATCTCATTAGTCAAATTGACAAACTGATGGGCACTGATGGCTTTTATTTGTTTTCTTTCCTGCTTTGAAGGGAACTTTCTTAATTCAGCAAAGTGTATTGTGTGCAGGGCTTTGTGCTGGCCCTGTGAAAATGAGTAAGGCATAGTCCTGCCCCTATTATTATTACTGAGGATTATTAAGATTACTGCAAACTTGCCTAATATTAAAAAAAAAATTGTGTGCTACAGAAGTGAACGAGTCAACATACACTTCAGTGTGTAATGGAGAGACTCTACTTAAATCCGAATTATTCTAGTAACTAGCATATTACCAGGTCCTGAGCCATGGTGGCTCTCAGATGTGTTAGGGATCTAGTTTTCTTTTTATTTTTTTCCTTTTATTAAAAAAATTTTTTTAATGTTTATTTTTAAGAGAGAGAGAGCGTGAGTATGAGAGGGACAGAGGGTGAGAGAGACACAGAATCTGAAGCAGGCTTCAGGCTCTGAGCTGTTAGCACAGAGCCCGACATGGGGCTTGAACCCATGAACCGTGAGATTGTGACCTGAGCTGAAGTTGGAGGCTTAACCAACTGGGTCACCCAGGCGCCCCTAAGTTTCTGTCTTTTAAAAAAACTAATTTTTTTAATTTTTATTTTGAGAGAGAGACTGAGAGAGAGTGGGGTAGAGAGAATCCCAAGCAGCCTCTGCACTGTTAGTGCAGAGCCCAGCACAGGCTCAGTTGCCTGAGCTTTGAGATCACAACCTGAGCCAAAACCAAGAGTCAGATGCTTAACTGACTGAGTGAGCCAAGTACCCCTGTTTCTGTCTTTAAAAAAGAAAAACAATTTTTAATGTTTATTTTTAGGAGAGAGAGAGACAGAGCACGAGTCGGGGAGGAGCAGAGAGACAGGAAGACACAGAATCTGAAGCAGGCTCCAGGCTCCAAATTGTTAGCACAGCCTGGGACGCGCACGAACTGCGAGGTTATGGCCTGAGCTGAAGTTGGGTGCTTAACTGACTGAGCCACCTAGGTGCCCCTTAAGTTTCTGTTTTTTGAGCATGCCTTGTGTTGGTCAGGTGAACCTTGTGGTCCAGGACTATTCCAGCTTTGTCCTATAAGTTTGCATGCCAGTTAGCAGGAAGGAGAAGGGAGAGGACCAAGAAATGCTTCTTTTCTTAAAGGGCACTTAACCAGAAGATTCATACATCACTTTTTTACTGAGGAAAGAGAGGAAAACAAAACTTGTGGGGCAACCAGCAGCTTCTAGGACATATGTTTGTTTTAAAAGATTTTATGTAAAATTTTTTGTAATGTTTATTTACTTTGGAGAGAGAGAGAGCGCACGCGCGCACGAGCGCGCGCGCACGTGGGGGAGGGGCAGAGAGAGAGAGGAAGACACAAAAAAGGGAAGCAGGCTCCAGGCTCTGAGCTGTCAGCACAGAGCCCGACGCAGAGCTCAAACTCACAAACCCTGAGATCATAACCTGAGCTGAAGTCATATGCTTAACTGACTGAGCCACCCAGGCACCCCAAGATTTTTTTATTTTTAAGTAATCTCACCTGAAATGGGGCTTGAACCCACAACCTAAGACCTAGAGTTGGACGCCAACCTGCTGAGCCAGCCAGGCACCCCTTAGCACATGTGGTTTTTGTGAGGATATTCACAGCAGAATGATGGGTTTATAGTGGGTCCTTAGTCAATGGTAGTTTATAATGTTTTAAAATTCTGTTCTTTCAGTACTTAATCGTTTAGTTCTTTGCTTCACTGTATATATCTTGGAGCTTTAAGGAAGAGAGTGACACCTATAACTTTTAAGAAACAGCATCTTTCTGAATTAGCTTTAATCTTTTTGAGCACACAGATACACACATGAAACAGTTGAACAGCAGTTCATTAAAACTAATCAGGTCTGTCATTTAGTTTAGCAAAACTAAACATTTGCTAGTGGTTAAAAGAAGATAGTGAATGAAGTAGCGCTTTCTTAAGATGTAGTTTGGGCTAACTGGCTCTTATACCAGCCTATAACCATCCATATGTAAAAGATTTTAAACAGTATAATTGAATCATAACCCAGATAACAGAATTATATTTTATTAGTGTGTTCACTTTATGGTACTCAGTGATTCACCAGTAAAATCTTTGTTTGCTATGTCATAGGGTGAAATCCCAAGTAATGAACTAAAAAAATAGTGACAGTGAATGTAGGATGAATCTTCACAGGAAATTTTTAGCTATTTGCTCTCCCTACCTCCAAGTTCATTACTGTAAAATTAGTTACTTTTTGCATTTTAATGAAGTTAATAGTTTTGAAATATAGTTTTCCAGTATTTAACATATCTGAGTAGATATGAATATTGTAATGAGGTATAGAAATAAACATGATGGAGGATGGAAAATAAAATTTTTATGTTGCTGCCCATTTGTTTTTAAATTAAAAAAAATTTTTTTAACTTTATTTATTTTGAGAGAGCATGTGCAGGGTAGAAGCAGAGAGAGTGGGAAGAGAATCTCTGTGCTGCCAGCATAGATCCTGATGCGGGGTTTGAACCCATGAACTATGAAGTAACAAACTGAATGTAAATCAAGAGTTCAACACTCAACTGACTGAGCCACCCAGGAGCTCCTCCCTTTTTGTATTATTATAAAGTTCTCCTATTTTGATACATTTCATTGAGAGAAGATTCAGCTCTAGATTTGGTATTTTCTGTTTTCGTAGTGGAACAGACTTAAAAGCTTTTCTTGGATCTTAAGACAAGAAATTAGATACATAAAATCCCTACAAAGGAGGGATTTGTGTCCTTTGAAACACAGAATTTAATATTTACCTGAGAATTTGAGGCTGAGGACGTGGCAGGCTACATAATGTATAAGTTAATGTCAAAACAGTATAATTTTCTTTGTTTTAATAGCACTTGAGGGTCACCTGGGTGGTTTCTTGGTTAAGTGTCGGACTTTGACTCAGGTCATGATACCACAGTTCCTGAGTTCGAGTCCCGTGTCGGGCTCTGCGTTGACAGCTCAGAGCTTGGAGCCTGCTTCTGATTCTGTGTCTCCTCCCTCTCTGTCCTTCCCTGGCTTTCACTCGGTTTCTCTCTCAAAAATAAACAAACATAAAAATTTAAAAAAAAATAGCACTTAAGGATTTATTATACTGAATTTGCTTTTGCTCAGGGTAAACTGATAATAAGAGAATTTAAAGTTAATCCTTTTTATTTATGATTC
>NW_027532008.1:7565425-7566909 GCF_008692635.1 Crocuta crocuta
ACAAAAAAGGGAAGCAGGCTCCAGGCTCTGAGCTGTCAGCACAGAGCCCGACGCAGAGCTCAAACTCACAAACCCTGAGATCATAACCTGAGCTGAAGTCATATGCTTAACTGACTGAGCCACCCAGGCACCCCAAGATTTTTTTATTTTTAAGTAATCTCACCTGAAATGGGGCTTGAACCCACAACCTAAGACCTAGAGTTGGACGCCAACCTGCTGAGCCAGCCAGGCACCCCTTAGCACATGTGGTTTTTGTGAGGATATTCACAGCAGAATGATGGGTTTATAGTGGGTCCTTAGTCAATGGTAGTTTATAATGTTTTAAAATTCTGTTCTTTCAGTACTTAATCGTTTAGTTCTTTGCTTCACTGTATATATCTTGGAGCTTTAAGGAAGAGAGTGACACCTATAACTTTTAAGAAACAGCATCTTTCTGAATTAGCTTTAATCTTTTTGAGCACACAGATACACACATGAAACAGTTGAACAGCAGTTCATTAAAACTAATCAGGTCTGTCATTTAGTTTAGCAAAACTAAACATTTGCTAGTGGTTAAAAGAAGATAGTGAATGAAGTAGCGCTTTCTTAAGATGTAGTTTGGGCTAACTGGCTCTTATACCAGCCTATAACCATCCATATGTAAAAGATTTTAAACAGTATAATTGAATCATAACCCAGATAACAGAATTATATTTTATTAGTGTGTTCACTTTATGGTACTCAGTGATTCACCAGTAAAATCTTTGTTTGCTATGTCATAGGGTGAAATCCCAAGTAATGAACTAAAAAAATAGTGACAGTGAATGTAGGATGAATCTTCACAGGAAATTTTTAGCTATTTGCTCTCCCTACCTCCAAGTTCATTACTGTAAAATTAGTTACTTTTTGCATTTTAATGAAGTTAATAGTTTTGAAATATAGTTTTCCAGTATTTAACATATCTGAGTAGATATGAATATTGTAATGAGGTATAGAAATAAACATGATGGAGGATGGAAAATAAAATTTTTATGTTGCTGCCCATTTGTTTTTAAATTAAAAAAAATTTTTTTAACTTTATTTATTTTGAGAGAGCATGTGCAGGGTAGAAGCAGAGAGAGTGGGAAGAGAATCTCTGTGCTGCCAGCATAGATCCTGATGCGGGGTTTGAACCCATGAACTATGAAGTAACAAACTGAATGTAAATCAAGAGTTCAACACTCAACTGACTGAGCCACCCAGGAGCTCCTCCCTTTTTGTATTATTATAAAGTTCTCCTATTTTGATACATTTCATTGAGAGAAGATTCAGCTCTAGATTTGGTATTTTCTGTTTTCGTAGTGGAACAGACTTAAAAGCTTTTCTTGGATCTTAAGACAAGAAATTAGATACATAAAATCCCTACAAATGAGGGATTTGTGTCCTTTGAAACACAGAATTTAATATTTACCTGAGAATTTGAGGCTGAGGACGTGGCAGGCTACATAATGTATAAGTTAATGTCA
>NW_027532008.1:7566975-7568846 GCF_008692635.1 Crocuta crocuta
GGTGGTTTCTGGTTAAGTGTCGGACTTTGACTCAGGTCATGATACCACAGTTCCTGAGTTCGAGTCCCGTGTCGGGCTCTGCGTTGACAGCTCAGAGCTTGGAGCCTGCTTCTGATTCTGTGTCTCCTCCCTCTCTGTCCTTCCCTGGCTTTCACTCGGTTTCTCTCTCAAAAATAAACAAACATAAAAATTTAAAAAAAAATAGCACTTAAGGATTTATTATACTGAATTTGCTTTTGCTCAGGGTAAACTGATAATAAGAGAATTTAAAGTTAATCCTTTTTATTTATGATTCGTGATAATGAAAATCTCTTAAGTATAAATAACACTCCTACTTTGGTTTTTATTCAAGTACCATTTTCAGGATGACAGAAGTGATTTCATTTTTACTAGAGAAGCAAATTATTCCCCTTAGTTTCACTTTTAGTGTTTATGTTCCAACCTTGTTACTGGAATTGTTTCCATTGAAACTAATTAGTAAATATTTCTAGTTTCAGTTTAAGTTTCTCTTTTTGTGGCTTCATTGACATCTATTATGACTAGTGGGAATAAATAAATTCTTTTTTTGGGGGGAATAAATAAATTCTATGTGATTATATTATAGAAACATGACTTACGTGATTATATTATAGAAAGAAAAATGTAAACTGCTAGTGAAGCATTTAAGTACTGTATTAGAGTTTGTAAGGATGAACTTAGAGTTAGGATTCCTTGACCTTTTACTAGTGCTTATCATTCCCTTTTAAAAGTAGACTCTTGAAGTTTTGGATAATATGCTGTAATTTTGTGAAAAACAAAACCTTTCTGGCTTTCTGTGCACTCTGAATTTTCTTATCTCTTACCTAACTGTAATTTTACTTCTCTGTGTTGAGTCTCTTCCTCTGCAAAATTGATTATCTAGACTAAATTAACTATTTTTTGACCTGCTTCATTTTTTTAGCCTATGTTTAGGACAGAAATTGTCCCATGTCCTTTCTTTCATCTTCTTAGAAATATGCAACAGCCCTTTTTGTTACTAAGGAGTTTCTTTTTTAAAAGTCTATTTATTTTGAGAGAGAGAGGGCCAGGATATAGGCAGAGAAAAGGGAGATAGAATCCCAAGTGCAGGGCTTGTTCCCATGAACTGCGACATCATGACCTGATCTGAAATTAAGAGTCGGCTCAACCCACTGGGCCACCCAGGCACCCTGTTAAAGGCTTTCTCTTAGGCCGAGCAGTGAAATATGTGGGGGAAGGGGGTCGATAACCAAATAAATTTTAGCAATAAAGAATTACCAGAAAAGTTTGAAATATAATTGATAGTCTTGCAGCACTCCTTTCCTGTTATTGCCTTGCTAATTGGGATTGGTGCATATTTTAAACATTTTTCTTCCCACCTTTTCTCCTTCAGAATAATAGTCTCATAAGGAGAAAGTATGCAGGGGCGCCTGGGTGGCTCAGTTGGTTAAGCATCCGAAGCTTGGTTTGATCTCAGGTCATGAATTCATATTCATGAGTTGGAGCCCTGAGTCATGTGGAGCCTGCTTGGGATTCTCTGTCTCTCTTTCTCTCTCTCTCCGTTCCTCCCCTGCTCACACACACTTTCTCTCAAAATATATATTTAAATATATATATATATTAACAAAGTTTTTACCAAAAGGAGAAAGTATGAATTAGTAGGCTATTCAGGTACCTCCAGAAACCAGGGACACTCCAACTCCAGACCAGCAGTGTCTAATAGAACTTTCTGTGATGATGAAAACATACCGGTGTGGCCACCAGTAGCCGTATGTCGCAACAAGCACTTGAAATGTGAGGAGTGTAGCTGAGGGACTACATTTTAAAATTTTATTTAACTTTAATTAAATTTATATTTAAATAACTACAAGTAA
>NW_027532008.1:7570047-7732553 GCF_008692635.1 Crocuta crocuta
ACAAGTAACTGGGTGCTGCCTTGTTGGACAGCATAGCTCCAGAATATCCATTCAACCAGCAGATTTTTTTTTGCGCACTCAGTAATATGCTGAGCGTTATGTTAGGTGCCAGAGTTACGATCAGGCAGTATAGTGAGGGAGACAGACAAGTGAAGAGGTAAATGTAATACAGTCTAATAGTTGCTGTATTAAAGAAAGGCACAGGGTTATATAGGAGCATAGATACCAACTTTTACCTAACCCAGGCTGCAGGTCGGTCACATTGGGGATGGTCTTATGTCAAAAGAAGTCTGGTGTCAGGGTGCCTGAGTGATGCTGTTGGTTAAGTGTCTGACTCTTAATCTCCGCTCAGGTCTTGATCTAAGGTCGTGATTTAAGCCCTGGGCTCCACTCTGACCGTATGGAGCCTTCTTGGGATTCTCTGTCTCCCTCTTTCTGCCCCTTCCCTGCTCACTGGCTATCAAAATAAATAAAATGAATGAATTTAGCTCACTCGCTATCAAAATAAATAAATAATCATTTAAAAAAAAAGAAGGCTGGTGTCAGATATCCCCTTGTATTCTGCACAAGTACTGAGCTCAAGTCAATCCTTGTTCTATTACACTTACCATCAAAGTCTATGGAACCACTTGGCCATTATTATTTTTAAGTGTTTGGTGTCAGCCCTAGTATTTTTGTGCTTTAGCCCTGGACCTTGTATAGAATTAATAGGTATTCATTTGTGATGACATTAACTCTATTTCTCTTGTGGAAATCTGTACTTCAGAACTGTAAGTTGTTAAAGGCTGCAGTTTGGCTGAAGTAATTTTTAAGCGTATGCAAGTTGGGGCAGTTCGTAAGGCTATGCCTTATTGTCAGATAATATTTTGTTTGTGTTATGAAGTTCTGGTAAGGAGACTGCCTTGGGTCTTTTATTCTTGGCCATATATATTGCAGAGGTCCTTGAGGTCAAATTTCCAGGGCATTAGGGCTTTAACATAAGATTATGAATGCTGAATAGAAGATTAACAACTCTTAGAGCTTCTTTAGGACTGAGCTTTATCTAAGTTCTTACAGAGATGAGGGAATGCCTAGTCACTTCATAGGACTCCTGGATGTCAAGATCAATTTATAGTCCTTTTGGTTTGATCTATTCAGAACCTTCTCAGCCAAATAAATCTTCTTGGCTTGTGGAAAGAGAGCTTTAAGGATTCTCTCAGTTTGCTCTTACTCGGGTCCTCATTTTTTTTCACCTCTCTCTGGAGGAACTCCGGTCACTGTGAGTCATGTACCTAATGAATTAATTGTCATGGCTTCTCTCTAGATATTGAAGAGGAAGAGCTTTGACTTTTAGCCTCAGGGGACAGAGTCTATAACTATGCACTTATAGGTAATTTAAATAGGTTGTATTCAGGGGGCGCCTGGCTGGCTCTGTCCGTGCAGCATGTTGACTCTTGATCTTTGGGTTGTGAGTTCAAGCCCCTCATTGAGGCTTACTTATAAAAAAATAAATAAAAATAAATGGGTTGCATTCATCAGTAAACTACCTTGTTTTTAGGATCTTTTGAAGTTTATTTCTTTGTCGTTTTATAAAAAGAGCTTGGATTTTCATGTTGTGATATGGCTTTGATGAACTATGGTACACTGGCACACTGGGCTGTTTCTAGTGTGATTCATTGTAATAGGAGGAGGAACAATTTTACTGCATATTAATCTAGAAACATGGAGCTTGTGATTTAAATTTGTTGGGTTAATGAATTTCATTTTCAATAGTAAACACATATTCCGGGTAGTTAGAATTCTGACAGCATAAATCTTTTCTTTAGATTCAGATTCAACTAATACTTAACCCAATACTTCTCCAGTGTGTATTATGTATTGTTTTGATTAAAAAAAAATTTTTTTTTAATTTTTAAATTTATTTTTGAGAGACTGAGCACAAGTGAGGGAGGGGCAGAGAGAGAATGAGACACAGAATCCAAAGCAGGCTCCAGGCTCTGAGCTGCTAGCACAGAGCCTAACGCGGGCTTGAACTCACAAACTGTGAGGTCATGACCTGAGTCGAAGTCGGACGCTTAACCAGCTGAGTTAACCAGGTGCCCCTTGATTTTTTTTTTTTTAATAGATCATTTGTTCAGTAGAAATATGTGAGCTGCCAATGTAGTTTCAGATTTCCTGGTAGCCATGTTAAAATAAAAAGTTAAAAGAAACAGGTGAAATCTATTTTAATAACTTACTTAACCCAGTATATACAAAATACTATCATTTTAAGATGTGGTCATTATAAAAATTATTAGTGAGATATACTGTATTTCATATCTCACTATTTTTTCATAGTGAGATATTTTTTCACTGATTTTCATATTAGTGAAATTAATATTCACTAATTTTTCATTCTTTATAGTAAGTTTTTCCACTCCAGTGTATATTTTACACTGTACTTACAGCACATTTTACCCTGCAATGGCTGTATTTCAAATGCTCAGTAGCTTCATATGGCTTAGTGAACAGTGCAGTTCTGTAGAGTGTCTGTAGAATAAATCCTACTTTACTGTCTGCTTTTAGAGAAGAGCAGGATTAGCAAGGTTGAGGGCAAGGAAAGGGATGAAGAAGAGGAGCTGGGTGGCAGGAATACCAATCAATAGGGTGATGCTTTATACCTTTTCCCATCTGGGTTAGTTTCCCTGCTAACAATTATTGATAGATTATTTTTTTATCTATATCTTCCACTAAATCATCTGCTTAAGGCAGGAACTATGTTTTTTGTTTCTGTTTCCCTAGGGTTTGTCAGTGCTAAGTATAAAGTAGATACCAATAAATAAATGTTTATTAGAAGTCTATAGTAAGAATAGTGAGCTTTAGGGGCGCCTGGGTGGCTTAGTCGTTTAAGCGTCCGACTTTCGCTTAGGTCATGATCTCGCGGTTCGTGGGTTCGAGCCCCGCGTCGGGCTCTGTGCTGACTGCCAGCTCAGAGCCTGGAGCCTGTTTCAGTCTGTGACTCCCTCTTTCTCTGACCCTCCCCTGCTCACGCTATCTCTCTCTCTCTCCTAGAAAGAAATAAAAAACATTAAAAAAAAATTAAAAAAAAAAAAAGAATAGGGAGCTTTGAATCCTGCCTGTGAAGAGTTTTAGCATGATTTATTGTATTTCTGGGAGTTGGATATGTTATGTCCTCATTTCTATTCCGCAAATTGGGAGTGGAAGAAAATGTATACACCATCAGGAGTAAGTCTACATGTACAGATTCTACAGTTAGTAAATACTGACATATAGTGTCATATTTTCTGCCTTTAAATTTTTTCTGCCATTAATAACTAACATTTGATGAACATATTTCGGGTGGCCTATACCTTTTTTGTCCCATTTAATTTTCATAATACTGCTATTGATATATGGTAGGTAGTATTGACCTCATTGTATAAGTGATGAAAATGGGTTATATATACAAAAGACATTTACTTGACATGAATGGACTTGGTACATATGTTTACTGTGTGTGGTTGGATATATTTTTCCTTCTAGAATCCATAGTAATTGATGATTGATGATCTTTTATATAAAATATATGTTTGTGCTTATGGAGATGCAGAGGAGTACATCTGGTTTGAAAACTTAAGAAAAAGCTATTTTCAAATACTGCAGATAAATAAAAAATAAACTATAATGCAGCAAAACCATGTATCCATCAGCCAGCTTCACACACAGAATGTTATCAATATAATTAAAGCCCTTAGCATATACCCACCTTGATTACTTGCTCCTGTCTTTCATCAGAGATAATTGTTATCTTGAATTTGGGATTTATTAGTCCAAGGTATTTCTTTATATACTTACTATATATTTCATTTTCCATATTTTTTTAGTTTTACTTACAGTCCAAAAAAAAAAAGAATTGTTAAATCACAATTGTTGTGAGTGTATGTTTTGAGCCTTTGAAGTATTTTCTGAACTTCCAACTTTGTATCTTCGGATAGAGTTCTTAAGTCTCATTTTAAGAAATAGGAACATTTCATTTTAAAGAGCTTATCTAAGTACTGTTAGCCAGGGGCTCCTGGGTGGCTCAGTCAGTTAAGCATCTGACTTCAGCTCAGGTCATGATNGTCTCTCTCAGAAATTAAAAAAAAAAAAAAAAGTACTGTTAGCCAATATTTTGAACTCTTAAGATTTTTATCTCCTAAAGAGTAAGGACAAGACCATTTTCTTTTATTTAAAAAATTTTTTAAGTTTATTTACTTCTTTTGAGGGAAAGAACAAGCAGGGTAGGGGCAGAAGAGACAGAGGGAGAGACAGAGGAGAGAGATCCCAAGCAGTTTCCATACTGTCAGCACAAAGACTGCGGCAGGGCTCAAACCATGAAATGTGATATCACCACGAGCTGAAGTCAAGAGTGGGATGCTTTATTTTATTTATTTATTTATTTTTAAATTTTTTTAAATGTTTTTTTATTTCTAGGAGAGAGAGAGAGACAGCGTGAGCAGGGGAGGGTCAGAGAGAGAGGGAGACACAGACTCTGAAACAGGCTCCAGGTTCTGAGCTGGCAGTCAGCACAGAGCCCGACGCGGGGCTCGAACCCACGAACCGCGAGATCATGACCCAAGCGAAAGTCGGACGCTTAACCGACTAAGCCACCCAGGCGCCCCAAGAGTGGGATGCTTTATTGACTAAGCCACCTAGGCACTCCAAGGGGAAGACCATTTTAAATTATTTTGCTCAGGGAGGTAAGATTCTTACATGAGGTTTTATTAAATATGATCTCTTCACTATTGATAGGCATAAAGAGAGAAGAATCGAGTGACATATACAGTGGAAATCAAGGAATACATTTCAAGGACTAGGGATAATGCATATAATGACAATAATCTTTAAGGATCTAAATACTAATATTTATTGTTAAAATTTATTTATTTATTTTGAGAGAGAGAGAGCATGCATGGGAGGCACAGAGAGGGAAAGAGAGAGAATCCCAAGCAGACTCCGCATTGTCAGTTCAGAGCTTGATGCGGGGCCTGAACCCGTGAAATGCGAGATCACGACCTGAGCCGAAATCAAGAGTCGGAAGCTTAACTGGTTGAGCCACCCAGGCACCCCTAAATTCTGATATTTCTACTTCCTTATCCATAATGGGAATAGAAGTGCTTTTGTTATTAGAATAATGGTGAGGACTAGAGTATATAAAGTATCTTGAACCATTCTCAGTGCTTTATATTCAGCATATCAGATATTTTACAAAACTTGGGATTTATAGTTTTCAGGTTTAAAAATAAGCTGTCTGAAAGCTCAGTCTGTTCTGAGCCTCTTTTTTGATTGTCAGAGAAGATGGTTATGATCGTGGAGTATGTAAGCTAGATGATGTTACCCTTCTGATTTTTTTTTTTAAGTAAACAATGTGCCCAACATGGGGCTCAAACTCACAAAACCGAGATCAAGAGTGGCATGTGCTATATAGACTGAGCCAGCCAGTTGCCTCTCTTTGAGTTTTTATTTTTTAATTAAAAAATTTTTAAATCTTTATTTTATTTTTAAGAGAGACAGAGACAGAGCATGAGCAAAGGAGAGGCAGAGAAACAGGGAGACACAATCTGAAGCAGGCTCCAGGGTCCGAGCTGTCAGCACAGAGCCTGATGCAGGGCTTAAACTCATGAACTGTGAAATCATAACCTGAGCCGAAGTCGGACACTTAACCTGAGCCATCCAGGAGCTCCTTGTTTTATTTATATAAATAAATAAAGTTTATTTATTTTGAGAGGGAGAGAGCGAGCGAGCACACAAGCAAGGAAGGGGTAGAGAGAGGGAGAGAGAAAATCCCAAGCAGTTTCTTTGTTGTCAATGCAGAGCCTGATGTGGGGCTCAGTCCCACAAACCATGAGGTCATGACTTGAGCCAAAACCAAGAGTAGAACACCCAACCAACTGAGCCACCCAAGCGCCTCATAAAGAATAGTTTTTTGGATTCAGCATACTTCCCAGAGTTTATTTCATTCTCTTTTAATTGCTCCAGTTCCTCCATAGTATTCCAAGCCATAGATTGGATGAGAGGTATGAAGAGTTGGCAGGAAGAGATTTTAGTAGGATGTTGAGCAGATGATAAACTTTCATTTGAATGGTAAGAAAAATGTTTGAATGTTATGAAAAATAACTTGTTTTTCAACCTTAGTTTGAGGGCAAAGGTACTTTTTACCATGTTTGTTGGATTTCAAGTAAAAAATATCCAGCAGTATTTATCTTTAGTTTGGCATGGAGAATACTGTTTATATTGATAGTGATTTTAAGGTTGCCTTCATTCTGAAAAATCCTTTTCCTACATATATAATTCTGTGTTTACTTTTTTTCTTCTAATACTTTGAAATAGTGAAAAAAGTCATTCTTTTGGCTTGCATAATTTCAGACAAAATCTGATGTAATTTTTATTTTTGTTCTCTAGTATATATGTAATACCTNTTTGTATTTATTCTACTTGGGATTTCTCTAAGCTTCTTGAATATGTGTTTTGATATCTTTAATTATTTCTGGAAAGTTCTTGACCATTATCTCTAAGTATTTCTTCTGCCCTAGTCTTTCTCCTTTCTCCTTATGGACTTCATTTTATATGTATTTTAGACCATTTGATAGTGTCTCTCAACATTGGATGCTTTTTTTTTTCTCTCTTTTTTAGTTTGGATAATTTTTATTGACGTGTCTTCATGTATCTTCAAGTTAATTGATTCTTTCATTAGCTGAGTCCAGTCTACTCTTGAGCCTGTTGAAAGAACTCTTTATTTCTGACATTATATTTTTTATTTCTCGTATTTCCATTTGAGTTTTAGAAATAATCTCCCATCTCATTCTTGAAATTATCTCTCTGTTCATATATGTTGTCCACTGTTTGCACTAAGTCTTGCAACACTGTAATGATCATAATTTAAAAAGAACCAAGGGTGCCTAGGTGGCTCAGTTGGTTAAGTGACTTTGGCTCAGGTCATGATCTCACAGTTTTTGAGTTCGAGCCCTTGTGTCAGCTGTGCTGACAGCTCAGAGCCTGGAATCTGCTTTGGATTTTGTCTCCTCTCTCTCTCTGCTTTGGATTTTGTCTCCTCTCTCTCTCTCTCCCCCTCTTCTGCTTGCACTCAGTCTCTGTCTCTGTCTCTCAAAACTAAGTAAATATTTAAAGATAACTAAATAAAAAGAACCCCATCTGATAGTTCGAGTATATGAGTGATCCCTGCGTCTACTTGTATTGATTGTTTCTTCTCTTCACTGTGGGTGATTCTTTGTGTCTCATAATTTTTATTTAAGTGTTGGGCATTGTGTGTAATATAGTAGAGATACATATGTATTCTTGGAAATGGGTATATGTCCCCTTCTATTGGGCCATTGATGGGGTGTGGAGTCAAACTTAACATGAGTTGAGCCAGTCTGTGGTTTTATTGTTGTTATCCTCATCTTCAGTGCAGCACAGGCCTCAAAATCTTGTAGTGTTGGCTAATGTTACCTTGTGGTAGAATGCTGTTGCTTGATATTTGGTGTCAGGATTGTGGTGGAGGTAGTTAACCTGGTCCAGCCTCAGTCTTTTTTTTTTTTTTTTTTTTTAATTAAAAAGATTTTTTTAAAGTTTATTTTTGAGAGAGAGTGTGTGAGCATGTGAGTAGGGGAGGGTCAGGAGAGAGGGAGACAGAATCCCAAGCAGTCTCTGCACCATCAACGCAGACCTGATGTGGGACTCAAACTCATGAACTATGAGATCATCATGTGAACTGAAATCAGGAGTCGGATGCTTAACCGACTGAGCCACCCAGGTGCCCCCCGCCTCAGCCTTATGAAGATCCTGTCTACTTTGGCCTCAGAGATGGGGCTTTATCATTGTTACCTTACCTTTTTCCTGTGGTAGTCCATGTTTGCCTTGTATTTGTGATTGTTCTTGGATGGGGTTTTCTGCTCCTCACTGAGCATTAGAAAACTTATGCTTGTGTATCAGTTTTGGATCCTAGGCCCAAAATGATTTCTTACTCTTCCCCACAAGAGTAGAGGGATTTGGTTGTCTTCTTATCCTGGCAACAGTAGATATTTGCCAGTGTCCTGGCAGTGGGAATGTTTGTTGCTTCTTCTACAGTGGCCTAAGTTTTTTTGCTTCATAGGAGAAAGGGATCTTGGGAAGCATTTGGGGCTCTGTGTCTGTTCTCATTGTTGGCTGGTCATCTCCTGGAGTGTGCCATTGAGCTGGACTCTGTTTTTTTGCCATGAACCTAGGCTTTCTCATGATCATCTAGTGGAGGCCTGTAGAAAAGAGCTTGCAAGAGAGTGTAGACTCGCTATGTATCTAGGGCACCCAGTTGGGGAAGTGTATGCTCATCTGCACTTAACTTTTAGGAGTTTATTTCAGGTATTTTAATTACCTTTTTTTTTTTTTTTCCTTAAAATCTTGTTCTGCCCTGTGTTCTCTTCTTTATTGGAGGGCCTCGTCTCTCTTTGGAATTAATTTTATTTGGTTGCCTTGACACTTTTAGCAGTCTTTGAAAGGCTCAAGTAAAATTGTGGAGTTTTAGATTATCTGGCCTTTTCTTTTAAAGTGGGTGCTACATTCTTTGCTGCTTTCTATATTTTAAGCAGAAATAGGAATCTCCTGGTAATCTTTAGAGTTTTATCAATCTGTGCTAAACTTTATTCCAAGAAGGATTCAAAGTGGTTTACAAAGAAGATTGAGATAACACTAGGTGAAAAAAAACTAGATAAGGAAATCAAAGCAAAGGGAAGACAGGATGGGGATAAACAGACATGCAGACAGATAGATAGAGCATGAAAACTATATTGAAATAAAAGCCAAAGACTCTGGGTGGTTGTTGGATGTGGGTTGCAGATTTGGATCTGAGCTTCGTCATGACCAAAGCAAAGTTACAAGATTGACCGTGTTCAAACTTTTAGTATATTTTCATAGGCGCCTTTTTAGTGTAGGAAGAAAAGTTTTTTATTGGCAGATCTAGTGGAGTGTACGTAATGTGTAAAACCTCTCTTTTTATTAATATATGTCTTTAATAGGTCTTTCTTCACCTGTACTTATTACTTTTTTTAGTGTGTTGTATGGATAATTTCATCAACTGGTGTTTCATAGTACAATGTAAGAAGCCAGTTATCTGGCACATGGTTCATGAGATAGTTGCTATTTGAATCTCAGAGTCCTCAAAACAAGCCATTATCCTATTATTGCTAGGAAACAAGGCTGGCCTTAGGCGTAGGATGGGGTTAAGGAATTCGTGTATTTGTTGATTTAGTCAACAGACAAGCTATGTGTCAGGCATTGTATTAGGAGCCCAGGATGAAGCAGTGAGTAAAAACAAGCCCTTTTCTCACAAAACCTGTATTGTGACGGGTAGGAAGATAGTACCAAATATGTAAAGTTCTATGGCAATAAGTGTTATGTGGAAAAATAATGCAGGTTACAAAGAAGTTGGAGAGAACTGTTACTTAGGGTGATAAAGGAAGTCTTCAAGGGGGAATTTGAACCGAGATGAAGGAGGCGGAGCTTGTGGGGTCAGCATATCTGGGTAGAGTGTCTTAGAGGGAACAGTAGGTGCAAGATCTCTGAAGTTTGTACTATCGGCACACGTTTGAGGCACCTAAAGACGGCCAGTATAATTCGAGATGAGGAAGTCGGGGGGCCAGTTCATGTAGGCCCTCATAGGAAATAGTAAGGATTTTGGATTTTATTCTGAGATAAGCCATTTGGAGGGTTTAGAGCACAGAAATGATACTTAAATCACTTTTGTTTTGAACGAATTAGTCCAATTTTACATATACTTGCCCACTTAGATTTTGTAGTTAACATCTTATCTTTTAAAAAAATTTTTCAATGTTTTATATTTGAGAGAGAGCCAGTGAGAGAGTGAGCAGGGGAGGGGCAGAGAGATGGAGACAGAATCTGAAGCAGGCTCCAGGCTCCCATCTCTGAGCTGTCAGCACAGAACTGGATGGGGGCTTGAACTCTAGAGCAGTGAGATCATGACCTCAGCTGAAGTCGAACCCTTAACCAACTGAGCCACCCAGGAGCCCTTGTAATTAACATCTTATACTGCTCTCCCAATCATTCCATTTGACTAAAATACCAGGAAGACCTTGTTTTCTACTAAAGTACTTGTTCGGTTTCCTAAAGAGTATATTGAAATTTACTTTTTATTTTTATTTTTTTTTAAATGTATCATTCATTTTTGAGAGAGAGAGAGAGGCAGTGTAAGCAGGAAAGGGTCTGAGAGAGAGGGAGACACAGAATCGGAAGCAGGTTCCAGACTGTGAGCTAATTGTCAGCACAGAGCCTGATGCAGGGCTCGAATCCACGAACCGTGAGATCATGACCTGAGCCAAAGTCGGACGCTTAGCCAACTGAGTCACCCAGGCACCCCTAAATTTTACTTTTTAGAATGCTTTTCTTTGAGCTTAAGGAATCTATTTCTGTGATAATATAATAATTCCAGAAGTCTAAACTCTTTTTCTTCACTGATTTAGTAAGGTATATTGTGATTGAGATTCATCAGTCTTTACTGTTCTCCGTGATGCTGAAGACATTTGATGCCTGTTAAGGAAGGAGGGGGAATGCACTAAGTGAGGCAAAGTAGGTTAGAATACAGAAGTAAGAGTTTCATGGACAAGCTCACCTACTTTATCAGTTGACCTAGAGTCTTTTCTGTTAATGTATTAACTTTGATACATGATGCCTTTGTTTCTCTTATGTTGAATAATGTTTGCTGAAGTCTCTTCATCTTCAGAATCAGTACTTTATTTAAATGTATCATGGGATTGTGGCTAAGAGTATGGACTCTAGAGCAGAAAATTTAGGTTTGAATTACAACCTCATAGAGTTTTTGTTTTGTTTGTTTCCTTTTCTCTGCTTCAGTTGTTATCCCTGAAATGGGGCAGAATAATGGAACTTTCCTTGTAGGTTTGTTGTAAATGAATTAATGTGCATAGAACAAGACCTGGCATAGTAAGTGCTTAGTAATGTTAGCTATTATTTTTATATGGAATGTATAACCATAAGACTTTGTTTTTAAGGGCCGTTTGTCATTAACAAAGTGAGATAAGTGTTTCAGTAGTGCTTAAACACTATTTCTAGGAGTTCCCTGTTTGTTTCTGTTTCACAGAACTTTTATCAACAGTTGAATGATTTTGATGGAATGTGCTGTCTCCCAGATCATCAGGATATGCTTGATTCAGTTTTCTATTTTGAAATAAACTACGACTACAATTTTAAGTGTTAATATGTCCCTGAAATTGGTCTGATACTGGTTATACAGAAATAACTTGTGCTTGAATAATTAAGCCAGTCATTTGTAGGCTAATGCATCATCTTTCTTTAAACTCTTTTTTTATTTTTTATTTTTATTTATTTCTAGGAGAGAGAGCGAGCGAGCGTGAGCAGGGGAGGGTCAGAGAGAGAGGGAGACACAGACTCTGAAATAGGCTCCAGGCTCTGAGCTGGCAGTCAGCACAGAGCCCGACGCGGGGCCCGAACCCACAAACCGCGAGATCATGACCTAAGCGAAAGTTGGACGCTTAACCGACTAAGCCACCCAGGTGCCCCCCAATGCATCATCTTAATGAAAACTCCTGCCTTAGTTTTATCATATTAATCTGACTTTTGGAAATGGCTTAGATGTGTTAATGTGTTATATATTATTATATATTAACGTTAGAGCTTTGATACCATTTAAAAAACTTGGTTGGTTATATCTGTAATCATCAGAAGTCTACTTTCCAAGAGCTTAGTTCTTCAAGCATGAAGAACTGTCATGCTGTCTTGTGTTTTGCTAAGGTGACCACAGTATTAAACTGTCTAATTGTGTCTCCTTTTTTAAAAATTTATTTTGTAGTATTGTGTAGTTTAACTTTTATTTAAATTCCAGTTAACATAACAGTGTAATACTAGTTTCAGGTGTACAATTTAGTGATTCAGCACTTCGATACAACAGCCAGAGCTCGTTAAAAGTGCACTCCTCCCCATCATCTATTTCACCCAATCCCCCGCCTGCCTCCACTCTGGTAACCCTGATTTGTTCTCTGTAGTTTGTTCTGTGTAGTTAAGTTTTGTTTGTTCACTGTAGTTAAGAGTGTTTCTTGGTTTGCATCCTCCTCTTTTTATTGTGTCTTCTCTTTTAAAAGCTGTTCTTTGTATCTCATAAGTTCTATATGCATAAGTCAGATTCCACCTTTTATATATTAGCATCTTAATGAGTACACAGTTATTGAGAATTCAGTGGCTTTAAGTGGACATATAATTAAAATAAATTGCCTTTCATTCAGATTTATAGTAGCTGATATTGCTTGGGTACACTTTTTGGTAATATGTTTAACTTTGGATATGGACTTGTGGAACTTGTTTTTTAACCTGAAGGAGTTGAAACAGTTCATTGATGTGGAGGTAATTTTAGAGCTGCTTGGTATTAAGGACAAAACCAGAAAACACTATAGTAACAAAAAGTCATGACTGAAGTATTATTCTCTCTGTCTCTTTTTAAAGTTTATTTATGTGAGTGAGTAAGTAAGTAAGTAAGTAAGTAATCTCTACACCCAAGGTAGAGCTTGAACTCAGGACCCTGAGATCAGAGTCACATACTCTTCCAACTGAGCCAGCCAGGCATGCACACCCCACCCCACCCCACTTTTTTTTTGGTTTGCAATTGAGAAATGTATTTTCACAAAAATGAAGGTCTTTAGTTTAATGGAACCAGTTTTATCTATCTATCTATCTATCTATCTATCTATCTATCTATCTATCTATCTATCTAATGTTTTACTTCTGAGAGAGAGAGGGAGATACAGAATCTGAAGCGGGCTCCAGGCTCTGAGCTAGCTGTTCGCACAGAGCCCGAAGGTGGGACTTGAACTCACAATTCATGAGATTATGACCTGAGTGGAAGTCACTTAGCTGATTGAGCCACTCAGGCACCCCAATTTTTTTCTTTTTTGATTGATCCCTTTTTTCCTCTCAACTGTCCTGTCTTATTTAATTTTATCATTATTTGTTTAACTACTGGCTCAGAGTCCATATGGAGGAGGCAGATAAAAAGAATGCAAATCCTTTGAGACTTGATAGATGTCTTACAGTCTTCAAATACTTTGATAATTCACCATTAAGAGAGAATGAGGAGGGTCATGAAGACACTTTAGCAGAAAAGCCTGGCTATCAAATGGAACAGCAGTTTCGAGAGGATTTTATTTTTAATTGGGATTAAATTATATGACTCTTAAATTCATATTGCCAGCTCTGCAGTTTTGCCTTCATATGTAATTTTGGCTTGTAAATCTCTTGCCTCCAAATTCATCATGATTTCAGTCTTGCCTCAGTCTGAAACTCAGCATTGCTACTAGTTTAAGTGCAATTGCACATTATTCACATGTGTAATCCAAACTGGCAGACTAAGCCCCCAGCTGATGTGTTAAATGCAATGGAAAGAAGTTTTTCACACATTTAATTTGTGTTATTTTCTTACATAAAAGTGCTCAATACTGTTGGCCTGGACTATAGTAATTGAATTACATTTGAACTTGAATTAGCCCAAACTCAAAAAAATCTATTGTTTGACTTGGCAGGAAATTTGTTCTGTATCTGTGTGCTAACTGCCAAAAGTATTAAAACATCAGGTATGTAAAAGCATCTTAAATAATGAGATGTTTATTTGAAAAGCAGAAATTTTACATTTGTAACTAAATTCCAACTAATTTATGACATTCACCAAAATGTCGTTTTCCTTCTCTTACAATGTACTTCATAACTGATGATAAATCAACAGAAAGGTACATGGTTTGAATTAGTCATTTAGTTTTTTTCCTTTCCACTATATAGGATGATAGTCTTCCTTATTTTGATGTCTCAAAAATGTCTCAAAAACAGGATTTTGTTTTTATTTAGTAATTATAATTTATTCTTTGGCATAAGGCAGTTTTCGTATAATATAGTGGAAGAGGTACTATTATTGAGAGCTAACGTAAACTCCTTTATCTTTTCAAATTGAAATAGAGCTTCCTTTCAGCTTCTCTCCAGTCCTTAAATCCATTGTTTAAAAATATGTGAATTCCTTACAGGGCACACAGAAGAGGTGACCACAGGCTTCTTTGGAACTGGAGCTCAGGTGACCGGTGTTGAGTCTCTGCTTTGACTCCCTGTGGGAAAGCCACCAGATGTCTCTGTCCCTTAGCTGCCTAACCTGTAAAATGGGTTTAATAATAGCAATTACTGGGGCATCTGGGTGGCTCAGGTGATTAAGCATCTGACTCTTGATTTAGGCTCAGGTCATGGTCTCATGGTTCTGTGAGATCGATTCCCGTGTCTGACTCTGTGCTGACAGCATGGAGCCTGCTTGGGATTCTTCTCTCTCTCCACCCCTCCCCGTGTCTCAAAATAAATGAACAACAACTTAAAAAAAAAAAATAGCAATTACTTGACAAGGTGTTTTGAACCTTAAATGACAGCTGCACGTACATGCTTATTAGCATGGAGCCCAGCTTGCAGGGAGCGTCAGTAGCATCTTGCTGTCACTGTTGTGTTTAGTTCTGTCATTCTTCCCCCAGTGCTCTGCCATTGCTGAGAGCCTCTTTTCTCCAAAGTGACACCTGTCTCCTTACCTTCAGCATCCTCCTTCATCCCAGGAGCAGATTGAGGTGCAGCAGTTAGCCTTTGGTTTTTTATAGCATAGGTGCATGTTCTTCTTGAGCTTCAAATTTTGGAATGTGAAACTTTACTCCCATCCCCACTTTTATGCTGCTCACCTGACTCTTAACCTGGGGCATTAAAGTAAGGCTTGAAAGTGATGGAACAGTTTTCAGCTCTTAACCTAAGTATTGGGAATGTTTAGAAGATCCTGTGGGGTATCCAGCTGGAACACTCCTGTTGTTACTCATCTGTGTGACAGATGGATGGACCTAATAGTTTGTAAATTCTACTTAGGTTATTGTGTCTTCTCTCTTATGTACTGGGGAGCATGTGGAGGAAGTGAAATATGGTTTTTTAAAGATAAATAAATATATACATTAATAATGAATTGTGTTGTTATTTATCTGTTGTGTGTATTTAGTCAATAAACACATTTGATCGTAGAAGAGGGAAACTTGAGGGCACCTGGCTGGCTCAGTTGGTGGAGCGTGCAACTCTTGATATCAGGGTTGTGGGTTTGAGTCCCACATTGGGTGGAGAGAGTACTTAAAAAAATAAAATCTTAATTTTTTCAGTGATAGTTTAAAAAAAATTTTTTTAAATATATTTTTATTTATTTCTAGGGGAGAGAGAGAGAGAGACAGCGTGAGCAGGGGAGGGTCAGAGCCCGATGCGGGGCTCGAACCTACGAACCGCGAGATCATGACCTAAGTGAAAGTCGGACGCTTAACCGACTTAGCCACCCAGGCGCCCCTTTTTTTAAAATTTTTAATGTTTTTTAAAATTTATTTCTGAGAGAGAGAAGGAGAGAGAGAGTGGGACAGAGAGAGAGAGAGAGGAGAGCGTGAGCAGGGGAGGGTCAGAAAGAGAGATACAGAATCTGAAACCAGCTCCAGGCTCTGAGCTAGCTGTCAGCACAGAGCCTGACGCGGGGCCCGAACTCACCAACCATGAGATCATGATCTGAAGTCAGACGCTTAACTGACTGAGCCACCCAGGTGCCCCCCAAAAATAAAATTTTAAAAAAAAAACAACAACAAAAGAAAAGGGAAACTTGAAGGTAAGAGTAGTTATAAAATACTTTGTTAGAGAGGAAGGATTTAAACTTGGTTTTGAGGACTACTTAGGAAGAGGAGCTAGGTAATGAAAGTGAGGCAAAGGTGTAGGAGGGGAAATGAATATGGCATATTTAGAGAGCACTGAAGGAATAACAAAAAACCCAAAACTAACATTTATTGATCACTTAGTATACCAGCTACTGTGTAAGGGATTAACTCATTTAATCATAACAGTAACTCTATTTTACATACGGGATTTAGGCACTTGGCCATTCTGGGCCATAATGCTGCCTCCTAAGTTTGTTATAATGGAAAAATTGTTTTTGTGCACAGATGAGGTTTATTAGTTGCTATGTAACAAACTCTCCCCAAAGAGTCATTCGTGAACATCACGGGAATTTTCACATGCTGAAAACATGGGTGGGGAATAGCAAGAAATGGAATATTAACAACCACAGATGACCCCCCAGGTTCCCTTCCAGTTAGTATCTGCTCGCACTGACCTACTTCTGATAACATAGCTTATTTTTGTCAGGTTTTGGACTTTGTATGAATCTAATCACATAATTTTCTTTTTTGTGTCTAGTTTCTTTTACTCCGTATTGTTTGTGAGAGTCATACTAGTTATTACATAGCTGTAGTTCATTCATTCTCATTCCTATAATTTTTTTTTTAAATGTTATTTTTGAGAGAGAGGGAGGGAGAAAGAGAGAGCGCCAGAGTGAGCACAGGCGGTGGGGCTGGGCAGAGAGAGAGAAAGGGGAACAGAGGATCTGAGTGGCTTCTGTGCTCACAGCAGAGAGCCCACTGTGGGGCTCAAACTCACAAACAGTGAGATCATGACCTGAGCCACCCAGGTGCCCCTGCTGTAATTTTTTTTAAGTTTGTTTAAATGAACCCTTTAAAAAGGAGTTGATGCCTTTGGGAATATTTGCTAAAAACAAAATGAGAAATGAGAATAACCACAGATGGAGGTGTACAACCCTTATTATTAATTATTATGATTTTGAAATGTGAATGGCTGAGAAATCGATAGTAGAGGAAACAGCAAAGGAAAGGAAGCTTTGCTGTATCTCCTCCTGTTTTCCGTGTTAAGACATTTTACATATACTTCAGATTTTTAGTTTCCTCTCTGTAGTTCTTTCTGTATTTTTTACCAGTAGAGATAATTTCATATTCTCTTAGCTGAGAAGAACAAAGCAGTGAGAATGTGAGATGAGGAAATAAGTGTCCTCATTCTGCTTCGTAGCTCTTTTTTTTTTCTTTCTCCTGATCATAGGGTGCTGCAAACTTCAGCTCTAGGGCAGTACTTCTTAGTTCTTTATGAAAATATTTCTATGTTAGTATTTTCACCAACTTCCTTTGGAAGTTTCTTTGCTTTTGCAGATACCCCTGTCATTTTCTTTTTGTCCTGTTTCCATTCTCTCACGTCTCTGGATTCCTGCCCCATCGCTTATGTAGCCTTTCTTCTCTTTCACATGTACATTTTTGACTTTCTTGCTGTATCTTTCCCTTGTGCACGTAGCCTATTCAGAACTTTTCTATATTAAAGGTACTTTTCTTGAGCTGCTGGTAATTTTGGCAAAGTTTCTTTGAGCATTTCAGTGTTTCTTTTGGTTTTGTTTTGCTTTTTTAACTGCAGAATTGCTGGAAGATTGCTCTCTCTCTCTTTTTTTTCTTTAATGTTTGTTTATTTTGAGAGAGAGAGAGAAAGAGACTTGCATTAGTGAGGAAGGGGCGGCGCGGGGTGGGGGGGAAGGAGAGAATCCCAAGCAGGCCCCATGCTGTCAGCATAGAGCCCAACCTGGGGCTCAATCTCATGACCATGAGATCATGACCTGAGCTAAAATCAAGAGTTGGACACTTTACTGACTGAGTCACTCAGGTGCCCCTCCAAAACTTTTTTTTTAATGTTTATTTGTTTTTGAGAGAAAGAAACAGAACACAAGTGGGAGAGGGGCAGAGAGAGAGGGAGACACAGAGTCTAAAGCAGGCTTCAGGCCCTGAGCTATCAGCGCAGAACTCAACACGGGGCTGGAGCTCGCAAAGTGTGTGATCATGACCTGAGCCCAAGTCTGACAGTTAACCGACTGAGCCACCCAGGCACCCCTGACATTTTTATTTCTCTCTGACATTTCATTTACTCTTACTTAGAACTTTGAAGGGGTGGGAATATGATCATATTGGTTTCCTCAAATCCCAAAGCATACTGCTGCTTCTTCACTTTTAACTTCTTTGGGGTTAGCATAGTCAGTCACCAGCAAAACTTGGGACACTTAGGGTCCAAGACAGAGCTTGTCTTGCAGGGCTTACTGCTTAGAGGACAGGAAACAAAAATGGCCTGTACATGCACAGTGATACCACTTGAGGTCCACTAATATAAAAAAAATGGTAGCAGTGTCTGTTCTGTGGGCTAAGACAGAAATGTGGGGCAGAAGAGCGCATGATCCCCTGTACAGTTTTTCAGATTTGGTCTTTGTCTCTTGTTTCCTTCCATACAGTTCTCCAAGATTTCATCTGCTTCTGTAACTTTAAACCTTGTAAATCTGTACTGTTTCTTTACCTGGACCTTTCCCTGAAATACCTGCTGTGTGTTTTCTCTTGGAACATTTTGCAATTACTTCATACTCAGTAGGGAGATAGTGTTCAGTCATAAGCGTCAGCAAACAGATTGTAATCATTGAAATCTTAACTTTGCCATGGACTTACTTTGTGGTTTTACTTGGTGACTTTCCTGAGTTTCACTTTCTTTTGTCTGTGGAAGAATGTAGGTAGAATTGGAGTCCTTTGTAGTTCCGACATCCTATGATGTTCTGATCTTAGGTAGACCTATTTACTTGCACTGCTCGTGCCGGTCATAATATATAACCATCGAATATTCCAGGTACATTCTTGTCTCTGTTTGTGTTTTCTTTACTTAGAAAATCTCTTAGTCTTTTACTTCTTGGACTTAACCTTTCTCTACAGTCCATTTCAGTCCTTTCTTCTTTGTGAGTGGTTCCTGATGATTGTAGTCCACAAATATTTTTTTGTTTTCTGAAGTCCTGCAGAATCACTGACATTGCTGATCTGGCATTCATCAAGAAAATTTACTGCATAGTTATTTGTTATACACATTTATTATGTAACCAGGTTGTAAGCTCTTTGAGCATAGTACTGTGGTTTTGTACGATAATGCCCAGCACAGATGGACATTTAACAATTTCCTTTTTACCTTTTGTATCCTAGTTGCTCATACATGCTTTTTCTCTAATAGCCATTAACTATTAAGGCCTTACAGATTACTTTGTGGTCACCTTCGCTGACAGGACACTTTTGCTATCTATCACATTTCTACATGAGGTTGAGATTTGATAGCCTCTAAAAGGAAAATCCTGTGTTTTTCCCCCCAAAATGTCATTAGCGTGAATATTCATGCAGATTACTTTGTGACTGTTCACATCATTTAACAAAAAGGTCCACACTGATCTTTCTTTTACAATTTTTGCTTTGTAATTTGTTTTTAAAATTTATTTCTGAGAGAGAGACAGCATGAGCAGGGGAGGGTCAGAAAGAGAGGAAGACACAGAATCTGAAACCAGCTCCAGGCTCTGAGCTAGCTGTCAGCACAGAGCCCACCCAACGCGGGGCTCGAACCCATGCACCGTGAGATTGTGATCTGAGCTGAAGTCTGACACTTAACCGACTGAGCCACCCAGGCGCCCTGCTTTGTAATTTTTTAAAATGTTTATTATATTTTTGAGAGACAGGAAGAGAGCAAGGGGTAAGGAGAGGGAGACAGAGGATCCAAAGTGAGCTCTGCACTGACAGAAAGTCCGGTGTGGGGTTTGAACTCAAGAACCATGAGATCATGGCCTTAGCCACAGTTGGACGCTTAACTGGCTTGAGCCACTCAGATGCCCCTTATTTTGTGATTTTTAATGTGTTTAGTTTTTGAATATATTAAGATTAAAGCAGTAGGATGAAATTGTGAATACCAAGATGTTGACACAGTATTAACTGACTTCATATAAACTCTAAGAGGGTGGGGACTTTGTTGTTGATCACTCCCTCCCCTGTTGCTAAAAATGTGTGCCATGAAGTAGATTCTTAATAAATATTCGTTGAACAAATGAATTTGTGAATTAATGACTAAATCTTGCAGAAATGCAAGTATGTTCTCTGTAGTTCTGCATTGTATTTTGGCTTTATATAAGCCGAGGACTGTCTTATTGTTTCTGTTTCTTCTTTGGTGTGGGAAGACCAGATGAGTAGTGGGCTTTGAACCATAGAACCCCACACTCCGGTTGTGTCTGTTTTTCAGATGGTGTGATGGACAGGACTGAAGCTCGGATAGCATAGGCTGGGCTGGTGATTCCAGTGAGGTTGTCAGCTCGAGGTCTGCAGACAGATGGATCAATGTTACAGAGCCCAAATAGTGGTGGGAGGGATGTCCTAGAACTAGGAATGTTGAGAACATGGAGTTAAGTAGGCAGATGGCAGGTGCTCTGAAGGAGCTTTGGGGATGAGGTGAGGAATTTTCTCCTGGGCTCCATAGCAGACTCGGACAATCAGGCCAGGATCCATCAAAGGGGTAACATTTTTCTATTTACTTTAGTGACATAATTAGAGTATACATTGATAAGAAGGAAACGCTAATAAAAAGGAATACATCTCCTGTTGTTTTGGTGCTAAGTTTTCAAACTTTAAGATTTAACTTTTGGGTCGTGGGTGGCTTAGTCAGTTAAGCATCTGATTCTTGGTTTTGGCTCAGGTCATCGGTTCATGGGTTTGAGCTCTGTGTTGGGATTCTCTCTTTCTCTCTGCTGCTCACAGATTTTTCTCTTTGTCAGAATTCTCATATACCATGATAACTTTTTAATGGTTATTTTTGAGAGAGAGAGAGAGAGGGAATGGGGGAGGGCAGAGAGAGGGAGACACGGAATCCAAAGCAGGCTCTAGGCTCTCAGCTGTCAGCATAGAGCCCGATGCAGGGGTTGGACTAACTACTGGGAGAACATAACCTGAGCTGAAGTCAGATGCCCATCCCACTGAGCCACCCAGGCATCCCAGCTAGGAATATTTGTAATAGTGACAGCTAACAGTTTAGAAGACAACGGACACGTATGTACATTATACTTAAATTCAGCATAAAAGAAGCTAATGGTTTCTCCTCCCAACTCACTGGATTGATGTGAAAGTTGTTTCCCAAGTGAAAGTGTACTGAGGTGATATTTTTGAGAATTTATGTCAAATATTGGGTCCAAAGCTAAATTCTCGCATTTCTTGAAAGTGGCATTTGTGTGCATTCAGAAACTGAGGAAATGGAATGTATATTTATGTGTATGTATACATTTTCCTTTTGTTTTTTAGTTTATTTATTAGAGAGAGACACACACACCACCAGTGGGGGAGGGGTAGAAGAGAGTGAGAGAGAGAATCCCAAGCAGCTGTGTGCTGTCCATGCAGAGCCTGATGCAGGGCTTGAACTTATTAGCCATGAGAGCATGACGTGTGCCATTTTCAAGAGTCAGACGGAGCCACCCAGGCGCCCCTTGTACATTTTTCAATTATGCCAGAAACACAGTAATTTTGTGTTTGAAATATTAGTATATAGGATATATTTATATTTATTACAATGTATGAAAACTTTCGTCGAAAATACTACTGATACTACTAATAATTGCTGTCATTACTTGAATGTCTACCAGGTGCCAAGCTCATAAGAATACTGTTTTGCAGGTTAGAAAACTAAGCGTGGTAGGAAACATGGATTCTAGCTCTAGTCTGATTTTAGTGTTTATGCTGTTATTCTTTTTTTTTTTTAATGTTTATTTTCGAGAGAGAGAGAGAGTGAGCAGAAGGACAGAGAGAGAGAGAGAGACAGAGAATCCAAAGCAGGCTCTGTGCTGTCAGCGCAAAGCCCTTGTGGGACTTGAACCCACAAACCTTGAGATCATGACCTGAGCTGAAATTAGGACACTCAGCCAACAGAGCCCCCATCTAGCGTGTATATTTTAATTGGCTCCATTGTGTGAATTTTTTTGCTGAAAATTGCTGAAAATAGTTTTTACAGATGAACTATTAGATCAAATGGTGCTGTTAGTTAATACTTGGTACATTTATTGTCTCTAAAATAACTTTTCTCTCATGTAATAATCATCATGTTTTCTAATTATGTTTTATAATTGTAAATGGCTCATATTTAGGAATTTCATTCTCCTTTCCTAAACCTCTAGTGATCTGACATTTTAGATAAGTATAGAAACAGTTTTTAAGAGTGATTAAATATGATAGCATATGTTTATGTGTAAAAAATTTGTGGAGAGGTGCATTAGTAACTTGACTGTGATTAGCTGTAGGAGAAAAAAATTGGGTGATGGAAAGTATTTTCTACCTTAGATCCTTCTGTATTGACTGGTACTTTCTACTTAATATTCCTCTATACCATTTGCATTTTTTTTAAAACCGTGATCAAGTGGTCTAATCAAAATTAGTTATAGTTAATAGTCCAGGACATCTGCAGATCTACAGGCTATGGTTATGTCTGCAGTTTTCTTTGTCCTATTTTCAAGATACATAATGTCTATTTTTCCTTTTTATTTACCACATAAATTTAGGTGGTGTTCTTTGTTTTTATTATACATTTTTATTTCTCACTGAAATACCATTTCATTTCAGAAGTCTGTGTGGCTTCCAGAAAATTGTTTAGATGCCCTTTGGGATTAGTAGAAGATTTATTCATTTGCAAATTATGACCCAATGAGGTTGCAAACTGTATGTGAATTTGGCTTTTTTATTATTCTCACTGTCATTGTAAAGGACATTTAGCTGTGTGACCTTCAGCATGTTATTAGTTTCTGAGCCTTTTCCCCCCCTTTGTTTAGTTAGACTTTCATTTTTGTAAGGTTACATCCCAGGATTTCCCCAAATCTCTGATACTGCAATTTCATACTCATTTCAGTTCAAAAGACAGAATCCAATGATTCTTTAAGTAGTGTCACAAACAAAATTTCTAGTTAACAAAAATCTACGTAACCTTCAGAATAAATGTTAATTATTAAAATACATTTGCAGTCTGATTTATCTCTTTGGAATGCATAAAGTCATCCATATGCATGTATAAAATCTTAGTCATGGAGTAAAGTTCGAAATGAAAATGTCCAGCAAGGAAGACATAAAGATTTTAATTTTTAATTATAAAGTAAAATCTTTTTATATAAATAAATAAATTATTTTATTAAAATAAAATAAATATTTTAATTATAAAATAAAAATAAAGATTTTATTTAATTTTTAAATGTTTACTTTAGAGAGAGAGAATGAGCGTGTGCGCATATACTCATGAACTGGGGGAGGAGCAGAGTGAGCGAGACAGAGTGAGCGAGACAGAGGATTCAAAGCTGGGTCTGTGGTGACAGCAGAGAGCCCTGTGTGGGGCTCTAACTCACTGAACGATGAGATTATGACCTGAGCTGAAGACAGACTCTTAACTGAGCTATCCAGACGCTTCCTAAAGATTTTATTTTTAAGGAATCTCTACATCCATCATAGGGCTTGGACTCACAGCCCCAAGATCAAGAGTTGCATGGTCCACTGACTGAGCCAGCCAGGTGCCCCAACATTTTTTTTTTTAACGTTTTATTCATTTTTTTTTTTAATGCTTTATTTCTAGGAGAGAGAGAGAGAGGGCAAGCAGGGGAGGGTCAGAGAGAGAGGGAGTCACAGACTGAAACAGGCTCCAGGCTCCGATCTGGCAGTCAGCACAGAGCCCGACGCGGGGCTCGAACCCACGAACCGCGAGATCATGACCCAAGTGAAAGTCGGATGCTTAACCGACTAAGCCACCCAGGTGTCCCACGTTTTATTCATTTTTAAGACAGCATGCAAGCGGGAAAGGGGCAGACAGAGAATGGGACAGAGGATCCAGAGTGGGCTCCGTACTGACAGCAACGAGCCCGAAATGGGGCTTGAACCCATAAACCATGAGATCATGACCTGAATCAAAGTTGGACACTCAACTAAGCCACCCAGGCACCCGCAAGATTTTCATTTTTAATCTTAATGCTAGAAATGAGCCTTTCCTTTGTTCATAGCCTGAAAAGAAGTGGTGTCTTATGCCAGTTGTAGCTTCATAGATCATTATACAGAGGGTTATCAGTCAAATCTTATTAAACTGTGACAGATTCTTTCACTAACTTTCCTTCAGTTCATTAAGTCATGGCAGTGAGGAAAATGGTTCTCCTCCACACCCTGAGGGTTCACTGTTTTCAAAGTATATTAATCATAGTGTACTGAAATTTGATTGTGAGGTCAGTGTTGTGATTGTGAGCTTGTGTTACACATTGAACTGTTGCCTTCATTAGAGACCTTCTTTGGTTATTTAGCTTTTTGGAAAACATTTGCGCAAAAAAAAAAAAAAAAATGAAATGTCTTTCTTAATTTAAACTTCTCTGATACCTCTTCAAGCAAAAGGGAGGAGATCTTTATTGCTGGAGTCCAAATTGGAAGCCAAAAGACTTTATTTCCTCTGTAGTTTTCTGAATGAACTAGATTTAAAACATCAGTATCAGATAGAAATGCAGTTCCTAGAATTTTATTTAGTAGTAAAGTAAGATGTGGTGTAGGCAGGGCACATAGGGCCTTTTTGCTGGTCTGTGTGAATAGACAAAGGCTGGGTAACTGCATGCGTGGAGGCTTCTCTGTGCCTTTGCAGCCTTCCTCCTTATTGTGCCCAGGCGGCTGAGGAGACGTCCCCTAAAGAGGCAGAACTCCCCTCCTCCCTCTTCTCTTGCCCCTCACCCCCTTTTTAAAAACTATATACTGGGACATTCAATGGTCTTGCATTGACCAGAAAGACAAAGAGTGCTTTCATACTCTGGGGAGCTGAGCTCTAGCCGGTGTGCTAGCCCTTTGTTAGGGCTTGCTCTAGGCCTTTCTCTTTCACCACCCCCAGTCTCATTGTTCCTACTTTGCAGCAGCAACAGGATCAGTTTTAGAATTTTATCTCCTTACTTAAATAGTTAACAAAAGAAAAACCCAGTATCTTGTACTAAAAAATGCAAAGAAAAGCAAAGTTTCATTTCTTCTGGTGATTTTTGATAAAGAAAATGCCATTACAGCCTAAGTGCCATTGTGCAAGACTTGATCGTGTTGAAATTATTCTGTCATTTCAAAAGTCAAAATGAACTTTCTTTTTTGTATGGCTGTATCCCATCTAACTCATTGTTGATGCTTGATACTCATTCTTAAAATATAGACCAGAGTTTTTTCACTAATGTCAAATGGCTTTTAAATTACCCAGTGTTTTTATATTTTATTAGATTCTTGATGAAGTCAAGAATTTAGACAGTTACATGGATTATTCAAAGAATGGCTCTTGTCCCAGTTAACAGGAAAAAGTTGATAGTGTTGCCTTTGTCCTACATTGTTATATAGAGATAAACTATCAATGTGAAATAAGCAGAGTGATTTTTAAAACATTGCTGTTGGATGTGGAAACTTTATCAGATACAGCTGGAGTCTATTTTACTATTTATTTGTTTGTTTATTTAATGTTTATTTATTTAGTGAGAGAGAGAGAGAGAGAGAGAGAGCGCTCATGCCAGGAGGGGGTTGGAGAGAGAGAGAGAGACAGAGACACAGAATCCCAAGCAGGCTCCCTACTGCTAGCACAGAGCCAGATGAGAGGCTCGAACCTGTGAACCGTGGGGTCATGACCTGAGCCAAAATCCAAGAGTCAGATGTTTAACAATCTGATCCACCCGAGCTCCCTACGATTTTATTTTTATTTTTTAATTTATTTTATTTTTTTTATGTTTTATTTATTTCTAGGAGAGAGAAACAGCGTGAATAGGGGAGGGTCAGAGAGAGAGGGAGGCACAGAATCTGAANATTTTTAATCCAGTTTTGTTTTTAATTTACCCAAGAGTTCTCTCACTTGTCATTTTTGTTTTACACAGGTGGTTCTTTCAGTAAGATATTTTATACATACAGAAAGTTCTATGCAGAATAGTATAACAATACTGCACATACCATCCATCTTTGTTGTATTTGCACTCTTAAAAATGTTTATTTATTTAAAATTTTCTTTTAAGTTTATTTATTTATTTTGAGAGAGACAGAGCAGGTGGGAGAGGGGCAGAGAGAGAGAGAGAGAGAAAATCCCAAGCAGGCTGTCTGCACCACCAGCGCAAGACCGATATGGGGCTTGAATCCATTAAGCTGTGAGATTATGACCTGAGCCGAAACCAAGAATCAAAACCAAGAGTTGTTTATTTGTTTATTTTTGAGAGAGAGAGCGCGCGCGTGCGCACATACGCGTGAATGGGGGAGGGGCAGAGAGAGGAGGGGCGGAGGATCTAAACCAGGCTCTGTACTGACAGCAGGCAGCCCAGTGTGGGGCTTGAACTCATGAACTGTGAGATCATGACCTGAGCCAAAAGTCGGATGCTCAACCAACTGAGCCACCCAGGTGTCCATGTTATGTTTGTATTCTTGAGAGATTTTAGAGGATTTTATTGAACCCTAAATGTCTTTTAATTGGTATTCTATGAAAGTTTATGATTGTTTATTCCTTACCTGTCACAAATTTTCCTCTTAGACAAGTCATTTGTTAAGGTAAACTTAGTGTCACAATTCATTACACTTGATACTGTACGGTGTCTGGTAGAAAATATTTGTGAGCATTTTAAGTTCTGTTTAATAACCTCAGTATTAACTATATGTACTGAATATTTAGGTAGTAAGGCTGGTTAGTCACATACCCTGCAAAGGGAATGTAATATACAACATGGTGAAGATTTCTTCACAGTTAATGTTACTTCAGCTCTTATATAAATAATGTGGTTGAACTCTGAGGGAAAATCTCTGTCATTTTGTTCTTGGTTCAGCTGCTATTCTGATTTTTATACTAGAACGAAGAATTGCTCTTGGAGGTCTTATTATTAGCAGTGGTTTATTCTATGTCTAACATATACCAGGCACTGGGTTAAATGCCTTAAGTAAACCTTTAAACTGTTTAGCGTCCCTACCAAGTAGGTACTATTATTGTTCTCATTTTCTAGGTGAAGACTTGTATTAAAGATGTTAAATATCGGGCACCTGGATATCTCCTTTGTTTGTGTGTCTAACTTCTGCTCAGGTCGTGATCTTGCAGTTCGAGTTTGAGCCCTGCATCGAGCTTGCTGCTCTCAGCACATTACCCGCTTCAGATATTCTGTCCCCCACTCCCTTTTGTCCCTCCCCAACTCGTGCTCTCTCTCTCTCTCTCTCAAAAAGAAATAAAACGTTAAAAAACAAGATGTTAAATATAATTCCCCCAGAAATCACACAGGTAATAAATAAAAGAACTAGAATGTTAAAATGAAATGTGTACTCGTGACTATGATGTGAATAAACTGCCTTTTGAGTTCAGTGTTTTTTTTAAGTATTTATTTTTGAGAAGAGTGGGGGAGGACAGAGGGTCTGAAGCAGATTCTGTGCTGACAGCAGCAAGCCCTATATGGGGCTTGAACTCATGAATTGCGAGATCATGACCTGAGCCAAAGTCGGATGCTCAACTGACTGAGCCACCCGGGTGCCCTTTGGGTTAAATGTTTTTAGAACTGTTGTTATAAACCTCTTTGACATATTCTGAATTGATCTATTTCAGTTAAATTCTGGGTTTCAAATTGAAGTCTCTATTCAGGTTCTTTGGAACCTAGTGTTGGCTGAATTGTTGGTTCTAGTTGATAGATTAAAGGGCTTTGTGTGGATGGCGTGTGAGTCAACTCTGAGCTCTTGGACTGAATTGGAGCCTCTTCCTTGGTCTGTCCCAGTTGCTGTACCCATTCTAGACAGTCCTCTCTTGATGGGTAAGTGTTTAGCTACATAAACCTGAAGCTAGAGAAAAAGAAAAGAGGTTCAGGAGAAGGGAAGAATAAAGAGTCTTTTGTTTTTCTAGTGTTTTGAACTGTGCTGATGAGTTAGATCCTATTGGAAGGTCCTAGAATGTCAGATCCTAAGGATGAGGTGAAGAAGGAGAATTTCGTGACCATGGGCTGAGACCAAGATGGAATGGGTACACTGACTGGGGAAACAGTAGAAAAGGCTGCCATTGCTGCATTTATTTTAGCATTTTACTAAACTTGGGCTAACGGAATGCATTCCAGCATAAATAGCAGTTTCTTCTTTTTTTTCCAGAAAGAACATTAATGAGTAATCATATTTCATTTCTCAAATGCACAGTAGTTCTCTGTTAGTATGAATGAAAAGCCCTTTGGATTTTTTTTTCATGACCCCATTTGATGACCATTTTTGCATGAAGTTAGCATAACTACAACTTAATGGGTTTCTCTGGTGCCCTTACATACTTGAGGCAGTGTGCTTCTGGCCTGCTTACCTGGATTTACAATGCTTTTGGACTTCTCTTCTGGATGTTAGTAGTGTTGAAATTCTGCTCTTGGCATCAGGGGCCCTTTACGAAAGAGTGGTTTTCTTAGGGTATGCTATATAGGAGAGGAGAGGTCGGAACTATTTTAGTAATTGTTTTAAGATACTCTTTTGCCTTTTTCACTTAAGGACATTTTCACTGATGGTGCAGAGCCATTGGTGGGTCAAACTGCTGGTGCCTTAGCATGAATTAAGGTAGTGGTACCAAACTTTACTGGTAATGATTGTGTTCTTCACCAATGCACATTCTGGAAAAAAAAGAAAAGGCGCCAGTTTCACTTAATATCTTTTTTGTTTGTTTCTTTTACTTATTATCTTTCATGAAACAGTAAAACTCAATTCAGTTTATTAAATCTTGACCCTTCAGTATACATCTTAATATTCTGCTTGATGGAATGGGAGGCATGCATAAAGCACTTCTGTTACATAGTTGTTCAGTGATGGTTTCATCATTAAAAGTTAGAGTTGAAGGCAGAACTAACCACTTTTTTTATTAAGTCTTTTATTTTAATTCCAGTATAGCTAACGTATAAAGTGTTTTATCAGTTTCGCTAACCACCTTTATATGTAACACCGTTTTTAATTGAAAGAATGATCAACTGTATTCAGATTTGGATATTTACCAGACATATTTTCAGAAATCAGTTGCGTGTGCTTGTACCGTTAAGGCAAACTGTTGCCAATAATAAAGTTACAGGTTTGAAGTGAAGATTAGAATATTGGAATCCTTGTATCTGCCACCATGAGTTTGACAGTTTCCCAGTCCTTAATAAACTTTCCTGGTGAAATCAGGTTTGGTTTTTAATACTATACCAGTTGGAAAATCTGCCTAACTTAATGCACCGATATTTCCCAGGTGATCAATGCAGATGTTACAAACTTATGCATAAGTGAAAGATCCACTTAAAATGCAATATAGGGCCACCTGAGTGGCTTAGTTGATTAAGCGTCTGATTCTTGACTTCAGTTCAGGTCATGATCTCACAGTGAATAGGATCCATCCCCGCTTTGAGCTCTGCTCTGATAGAGGTAGCCTGCTTGGGATTTTTCTCTTTCACTCTGTCTCCGCTCCTTCCCTGCTCATGCTTTTGCTTTCTCTCTCTCTCAAAATAAGCAAAAAAACAAAAACAAAAACAAAAACAAAAAAAGCAAGACAGATTCTTTTCTTATAAAAGAAAATGCAATATAGAACAATTACTTTTAATGTAAACATAAAGTTAGTTAATATGATTTCATATTTGGAGTCCCTGGGTGGCTCAGTCGGTTAAGCAGTTGACTCTTTGATTTCAGCTCAGGTCATGATCTCGTGATTCATGAGATCTAGCTGCTTGTTGGCTCTATCCTGCTTGGGATTCACTCTCTCCCTCTCTCTCTGCCCTTTCCCATGCTCTCTTTCTCTCTCTCTTTCTCTCCCTGTCTCTCTCAAATAAACTTAAAGAAAATAGGGTTTTAGATTGTATATTGCATCTAATATTTAAAAACTGGCACTTATCAAGTTTTGGTTTAATACCAAAAAAGAATATGTACAGTTATCAAGAAAAGCTGTTAACATACTACTCCCTTTTCCAAAACATGTATTAGTATGAGATTAGATTTTCTTCATAGACTTCAAAACAACATATTGCAACTGACTAAATGCAGCAGCTCACATTAAGATTTCTGATGGTCTTCTATTAAATTAGACATTAAAGAGGGTTGTAGAAATTTAAAACAATGCTACTCTGTCTTCTAAATTAAAGTAAAAATGTTACTTATATTAACATGTAGCTGTTTTGTTACCTCAAAATAACTTAATATTCAAACATTTTCTTAGTTTTAATTTCTCTTGTTATATAACCCATTTAAGCAAAAGCTCTTTCCATTCCCTAATTTTTAAGTATAAAGGTGTTGAGACTGTAAAGTTTAGAAGCACTGAATTAGATCATCTCAACAATTAAAGCTATCATTTCTTAGTTCTTGTTATTTTAAAGAAGTAATTCTTTTACAGGAGAAAAAAACCTTTCCTATTGTAATTTATTAATTTAGGTGCTATACTTAAATTATTTGTCAGGGATTATATCCCACACCTTATATGTATTATTTAATTTACATTGGTACCCGATACACAATAATAAAATCATGTCACAATAAGTTTAAGTAACTTGCTCCAGATTATACAACTAGTCAGGATTTGACTCTAGCATCTCGACATGAGAATTCATATTCTTAATCACATAAAACATTTGTCTGCATGGCCTGCTTTTCTCTTAGGTTTAATGTTAGTTAATATTAACAGTTATATGTAAGATGATATTTACTTAATATAAAATATCCTCTTGGGGCATCTGGGTGGCTCAGTCGGTTAAGTGTCCAGCTTCAGCTCAAGTCATGATCTCATGGATTGTGAGTTTGAGCCCAGTGTCGGGCTCTGTGCTGACGGCTCAGAGCCTGGAGCCTGCTTCAGATTCTGTATCTCCCTCTCTCTCTGCCCCTCCCCTGCTGGTAGTCTGTCTGTCTAAAACGAATAAATGTTAAAACTTAAAAAATGTATATGAAATATCCTTTCATATTTTATTTTATATCTTCTTTTTTCATAAAGTTTTTCTTCTACTGTACTTTAAGTATAGCGTGGAAGTCAAAGACTTAGGGGACAGAAACAATGTCAGTTGAATGTCTGCCATATTCTAGGAAGTGTATATTCTATTTAATTTTCTAATATGTCTGTGATAGCTGTTATCATTTATGAGGAAGTAGAGGGATCAAGATTCAAAGTCAGGTCTTACCCTTCCTTAAGTTGGTTACTTAGCGTTCTGTTTGCTTCCTCCCATGCAAAATGAGTGGTAGGGGAAAATGGCGGGGGATCAGCACTTATTTTTCTGCCCAGTTATTTTTTTTCCCTTTCTCTATTCCTTTTTCTCTGTATACCTACTAGAATGCCCCTCTCCTGAACATGGGTCATCTGGTTTGGTGGTGGCCTCTCTTCCTTCTATTCTGTGCTGTCTGCAGCTGGATAGGTTGCCTGGAAGACATGTAAGGTATCTAGGATTTAGGTACTTTGATGTTTGAAGTAGTATCTGTACTCTTGGGAAAGCCTTTGGCTCATGGAATGCCATGTCCTTTTTCCCTCTTCACCTGAAGAAGTGATACTTTTGGTCATTTGGACTAAGACTTATTTTGGCAGAGTAATTCCTACCCTAAAGGAATACCTTACCTTTTATTTATCAAGACAAAAAGAGAAGCAAGCAGCAGATTCTACTAGCTTTGGAACAAATTTTCTTGGTGAATTCTTCAACCAGGGATTTTATTAAAAAGTCTTTTGTTGGAGAAAGGATGTTAACATAAGGAAAACGAAAAAGTGAATAGTGTTCTCTCATATAAGATACCATTTATCGAACACCTAATATGTACTAAGTTTTTTATAAAGATTATTTATTGTATTTAATCCTTAAAACAGTTCTTTGAGGTATTTCCTGTCTCCTTTTCCAAATAATAGGATAAATGAAGCTAAATGAGAGGAAGCAACAGGAGATCTCTTACAACAAAGTAGGGAAGCCAGAGATTTAATCCAGGTATTAGTAAGGAGTTGAAAAGATTCAGATCAGCATAGGGAAGAAGAGGAGGCATTCCAGGCATTGGGAGTTGTAAGATCAGTCAGGAAAGAGCCTGACTATTATTTAGGAGAGGTTTCATTTTAGGGAGTGGAAAATAAAAATTAAGTAGGGAAACTCCCAGGTAGCAGTGGTAATCAAATTACAGGATTTGGATTTGGAAGTGAAACAACAATTTAGGAGTCCTAGGTTCATTGATGACCACAGTGTTGCTCAGAAGATTGATATGATGATAATGTATTGTTATGGGTTGAAGAGAAAGAGACTCTGGTTAGGAAATCAGGCGGTGTTGCATATAGAGAATAAAGATCTGAATTGAGGTAGTGGGCTTGGCCTTGGGAAAGCGAGATGAAAACAGTTTCTAGAAAAGTTACGAGAATGGAATAAAGAGGAAATGAATGAATTATAGGCTGAAATTATATACTGGCAGTTAGCTTGCACCTTAGTTAATAATTGGACTATTGCTGTGTTGAAGTAGAGATAGTATAGATTGACCCATTGTAGCCAGTAAGGTTTTTTTAATACAAAACATTTTAATGCAGTAGAGTTAGATATTTAACAAACTGACTTTTGGATAGAATAATTGTATCTATTTCTGCAGAAGAGACTATAACTGGTGTGGTACTGTAACATTTGGAAATTGAATAGTAGGAGAGAGTGGTTGAGATGTTTTGTACACAGAAATATACAAGTAGTGGTGAGATGGTTAATTCTGAAGCTGTAGAGTCAAAATTAACTTACAGAAGTCTCTTTTTGGGGTGCCTGGGTGGCTCATTTAGTTAAGCATCTGACTCTTGATTTCGGCTCAGGTCATGATCTTAACATTTGTGGGATCAAGCCCTGTGGTTGGGCTCCACGCTGACAGTCTGGAGCCTGCTTGGGATTCCCTTTCCTTCCCCTCTCCTCAACTCATTGTCTCTCTTTCTCTCTCAAAATAAATAAACTTTAAAAAAGTCTCTTTTTTAAAAATAAATTTAGAAAAAATGTTTTGAAAGAGAGAGTGTCTGTGCACATGGGGGAGGGGCAGAGAGAGAAGGAGGATCTGCAGTAGGCTCTGCACTGACAGCAAAGCTGTACTGAACTGTACTACATTAAGTTTCTCTAGTCCCTACATATTAAATGATGGTATCGCTCCCCTGTCAGTAAGGACAAGCAAACAACAATCCTACACATGTACAAAGAACCCTTCTCCCCAAGGAGGTAGAGCAAATATCACACATAGCAGCCAACTTGTTTACTACCTACTAGTGTGTGGGGCTCGAACCCACGAACCTCGAGATCATGTCCTGAGCTGAAGTCTGATGCTTAACCGACCAAGCCACCCAGCGCCATACAGAAGTCTGTTTTCAAAAAGATGTGATGTCAGATATCACCATATTGTGTTTCAGTAAGTCCAGCACAGTTACTTTTCCTTCCAGGTTGTGTATTTATTCCCTGTTTGAGCACCAGATAGTTCAACATGATTTAGAAGCCAGGTTATATAACAAACAGGTACTTCAACATTAGAGTCATACTTTGAGAACCAAAGATATTAGTCAGTTTAGATCTCAGATCTCCTGCTGACTCTGGAGCATATGTTCCTTGAGTGGAAAGGCAAGAGTCAGCACTATGCACATTTTCCTATATTTCTGTTCCCCTCAGCCCTCCCTGTGACTTGGCTGAATTTGTGTAAGTTAAATGTGGGAATGACAGGACTCTGTATCTATATAAATATATACTTGCATCCATACACATTGTATTTTATTTATGTATGCTAAGAAACTTGGTAACTCTGCTAATCTCCATGGCCTCAATTCTAAAGGGAATGTTTTTTCATCTGTTATTTAAACAGAAGTTACTTAAATATGAATTAAAAAGTAATTTGTCACTTTTACATAGTCGATCTTGAGCTCACTTCTTCCTCCTTTCAGTTAAGTTGTACAGTAACTATTATGATGAAATGATATATTTGGGGCAAAGCGTATTCTAGATATCAGCATAGGTGCTTTATACTTACTTATACAAGTGAAAAGTATCACGTTTCTGTTAACTTTATGTTCACCAAGCCTGTGATAAGCATCTTTTAGTTTATTTTGCAATACTGTGAGACCTTATAGACTGCTACTCTTTGGCATATTTGCTCATTTACTTTCTCTTAAGTATTCTATATGTGTTTTTTTTTGTTGTAAGCCCACTTTAATCCATGGTGAATTAAAGCAAGGAATAAAACAAACTACTATGGCTAGAGTTGAAAAAAATGAGAAAATAAAAGCCTTTTGCAGTTTTTATTATTTTATTTTAAGTTTATTTATTTATTATGAGAGTGTGAGCGGGGGAGGGGCAGAGAAGGAGATGGAGAGAATCCCAGGCAGGCTCCAGGACTGTCAGTGCAGAGCCCAACATGGGGCTGGAACTCATAAACCATGAGATCATGACCTGAGTAGAAGTCAAGAGTCCAACTGACTGAGCCACCTAGGTGCCCCTTGCAGTTCTTAAAAGAAAGGTGATTCAAATTTGTACATTTGTGCTTGTATTTCCTCCATTATGTCCATAAATTAATTAAAAAAATGAAATTCATTCACCTTATTAAACTTAATAGTGCTCAATACTGGAAGGCTATAATGGAGTAGTAAAATTGACAGCCAGTTATATCAACGTTTTCTTCCCTGCTACGCTCTCCAATAATCTTACGAATGACCAGTGAAATAGACAAAGGTACAAAAAGTTATATCTGTTTATATATGTGTTAAACTGGGGGTGTCTGGATGGCTCAGTTGGTAGAGCAGGTGACTATTCATCTTGGGGTTGTGAGTTTGAGCCCAATGTTGATGTAAAGATTACTTAAAATAAGGGGCACCTGAGTGGCTCATTCGGTTAAGCATTTGACTTCAGCTCAGGTCATGATCTCACAGTTCGTGAGTTCAAGCCCTGCATCGGGCTCTGTGCTGACAAGTCTGCTTCTGATTTTGAGTCTCTGTCTCTCTCTGCCCCTCCCCCACTCATGCTTTGTCTCTGTCTCTCAAAAATGAATAAACACTAAAAAAAAAAATTAAAAAGATAAAAAGCTTAAAAAAACCCAATATGTTGTAGGCCAGATAATATATTTTTTCTTTTCGTTTTCTTTTTTCTTTTTATTTTTTTTAGCCAGATAATATACATAAGTAAATTACATAATTACTTCCTGAATAAGAGAGTAGATTGTACATGTATTCTATAGAACCAGGATTATTTTAGACCTCAGACGTGGCTGTTACTGACAGGTGGTTTCTTGGGGTGTCTGGGTGATTCAGTTAAGCATCCAGTTCTTAATTTCGGCTCAGGTCATGATCTCATGGTCATGAGGTTGAGCTCCTGTTGGGCTCTGTGCTGAGTATGGAGCCTGCTTTCTCTCTAAAAGCAAACAAACAAAAAAAGAGAGTGTGTGTGTGTTTGTTTAGGTGATGGATTGGGTGGGGGGTGGCGGCGGTGGTAGGGAGAATGAGTCTTTTTTTTTTTTTTTAACATATACTCATTTTTGAGAGATGGGGAGAGACAGCATGAGTGGGGGAGGAGCCGAGAGGGAGGGAGACAGAATCTGAAGCAGGCTCCAGGTTCTGAGCTGTCAGCACAGGGCCTGATATGGGGCTTGAACCCATGGGCTGCAAGATCATTACCTGAGCTGAAGTCAGACACTTAACCTACTGAGCCACCCAGTCACTCCAGAGAATGAATCTTAAGTAGACTCCATTTGCAGCATAGAGCCTACACAGTCATAACCGTGAGATCATGACCTGAGCCAAAATCAAGTCAGGCTCTTAAACCATTGATCCATGCAGGTGCCCCCCTTTTTTTATCTACCTTTAAAGTCCATTTTAACTTTTCTCTACCAAACTATCTAGGAACCTACTTTAGGGGTCAGAGTGAACCTTGTCAGAAAAGCTTAAATAACTTGCTATAACTGTATATATAGCTGAATAAAACTGAGTATAACTTTGCTTTTATCTAGTCTCCTTTCCTTAGCAGTTGTAAAATATTGATCACTCCCCTCCTCCTTTAAAAAAATTAAATAAAAAAAATTTTTTAATGTTTTTTNTGGCTATAGTAATGCTTAACACTAATGGTATCACTTGTTTCAGTAATAAAATTTCAGTAATAAAATTGTACATTTGACAAACGCATTGAGAGTATAGCTGTTTTGTGGAATGCCCTGCAGCCTCAGAACTCAGATTCCCTTTTACCAATGAGACATGTGACTATAAACATATACACATGTGTTTTTTATTTTTTAGAGAGGAAGCAGGGGAGAGGGGCAGAGAGATAATTTAATTTATTTATTTAAATTATTTTTAAATGTTTATTCATTTTTGAGAAAGACACAGTGGATGAGTTTGGGAGGGGCAGAGAGACAGGGAGACACAGAATCCGAAGCAGGCTCCAGGCTCTGAGCTGCCAGCACAGGACCTGACATGGGGCTTGCATCCTGGACTGTGAGATCATGACCTGAGGTTAAGTCAGATGGTTAACCTACTGGGCCACCCAGGTGCCGCTAGAGACAGAGAAAGAGAGATTTTTAAATAGACTCCCTGCTCACCACAGAGCTGGACTTGGAGCTCAATCTCGCAACTCTGGGATCATGATCTGAGTAGAAATCAAGAGTTGGACGCTCAGCTCACTGAACCACCCAGGTGCCCCTCAAAATTAGTTTTTTTTAAGTAACCACCATGATAGCTAACATTTATTGAGTTCTACTGTAGACCAGAATAGTTTCCATTTATTCATATATATTTTTTTAAGTTTATTTATTTGAGAGAGAGAGCATGTGTGCACATGCTCTGTCAGTTCAGAGCCCAACCTGGGGTTCCATCCCTTGTCCCTGGGATCATGACCTGAGCCATCCAGGTGCCCTTCCCCCTTTATTATGCTGAGGTGGTTTTTATCATAACATGGTCTAAGTATAACAGCCTCTGTGGTTTGAAACTTGATTCTCAGTGCTGTCTGGAGGGCCGGCGAGGTGGTGATCTTTGTCCAGGTATGTCAGCATTAAGAATGTAAAGGGAGTGTTTTGGGCTCAGTGTTCATTCCCCTAAGTAGTAGTATGGCCCCTGGCTCCCACAGTACCACTGTCTCTGTTGGTTTTCTTCCCACCAGTGGATAAAGGCATGGTCCTTTGTTGGTTTCTCCTTTGTTTAACCCTCAGGTCTGAGGTCCTTTGCCTCCTTTCTTTCTCTTGGGTTTAAAGATTATTTTCATGTTAATGAACTTTGAAACTTTTGCATCTTTATGTTGGAGTTTTAGCCCTAATTGCATATTCATATATTCACTTTTTGTATTTATATCTCCTGGTATTTCCAGTAGGCATTTCAGTACTCTTGATTTCCTTCTCACCCCTACTGCAACCTGTTCTTTCTCGGTTTTGGTAAATAGTACCACTGTCTATGTCACTGCTCAAGATAAAGTATGTATAAGTCATTTTTTGTTTACTTTCCTTCACCCCTCTACCCATTCATTCATTCATTCATTTATGTTAGAGAGTGAGTGTGTGAACAGGGCAGAGGGGCAGGGGAGAGAATCTTAAACCGGTGCTGCACTGTCAGCGTGCAACCTAATGCAGGGTTCAATCCCAACACTGTGGGATCATGACCCGACCTGAAATCAAGAGTGGGGCATTCAGGGGTGCCTGGGTGGCTCAGTTGGTTAAGCGTCCAACCTTGGGTCAGGTCATGATCTCACAGGTGTGGGCTTGAGCCTCACGTCAGGCTCTGTGTTGACAGCTCGGAGCCGGGGCCCTGCTTTAGATTCTGTGTCTCCTTCTCTCTACCCCTCTCCTGCTCATGCTCTCTGTTTTTCAAAAATAAACATTAAAAAAAAAATGAGTGGGACATTCAACTGACTGAGCCACCTAGGCATCCCTGCCATGGTTCTTTTCAAATCTGAGTTCTACTAGTAGAATTTCAGAACTTTGCAATTATGATCTCATCTTCATGTAACATTTTAAAAATGCTCTACCAGTTCAGGTAAATGTCAGGTTCTTGAAAATTTTAGAGTTCTACCTATTAACAGCTTGTGGCCAGCATTGGAATAGTGAAGGCTGACTTTTGTCATATGTGAATGGCTAGCTCGTTCAGTTGTTTTTTGGAGGATGACTTAAAAATCTGTCAGATGTGTGTTCCTTACTTGTTATTATCTGGATCCATATCCAGAGGAATCTGGCTTATCACCGTATTTTATTTGGTTATTATCAAAGGCCATTTGAGTGACTCAGATGTAGGATACAAATGGAATTGCTAATTGCGTTTCATCTTTTTTTTTTTTTTTTTGGAGAGAGAGAGAGAGAGAGAGGGGGAGAAAGAAAGAGCATGAGTAGGGGAGGGACAGAAAGAAAGGGAGAAAGAAAGAATCCCAAGCAGGCTCTGCGCTGCCAGCACAGAGTCCTGTGCTAGGCTCAGGCCCACAAAGCTGGGAGATCACGACCTGAGCCGAAACCAAGAGTCAGACACTTAACCAGCTGAGCCACCGTGGCACCCTACCCTTCCTCATTCTTAATGAAATTTCTTTAAGGTGGACATTTTTGAAGGAAGAGGTCTACTTTGTTGCCTTCTGCCCTTTCTTTGTCACATGGATTGTTTTAATCTGAATTGTGTGTTAGTATAACACTTAAATATTTGTTTTAGCCTTAAAAACTTGAGGACTAAAAGCTAGGTTTGAAATTTGTTGGGTATATTTTTCATATGTATTTCCTTTTGTCTCATAGAAAGTTTGTATTTTTGTCTTGAGTAGAAGGATTACATCATGGTCAGCAGCCATATTCTTTCACAGTATTGATCCTCTTCCCCTCACCCCTCATCCCCCCCATCCATCTAAGCAGCTGATGTTTTTGGTTAAACTTAAATGTGACTGTCAGGAAATCAGTTTCTGAGTTAGTAGAAAACCAGAGTCAGAGCATGGGCTTTTCTGGCCTAGCACTTTGAAATTAATGCTTTCAGATTTGTAAAAAAAGTACAGTTTAATAGTTCGTAATTGTTAACATTCATATAGTGATTTCTAGAAACAGATTGGCGCAGAAACACAATGGAAAAGAAGGTATAGGCTTTTTGCACTTTGCAATTCCAAAATCAAAAGCATCTGGAAGACTCATTTTTTCTCATAAATTAGCAAAAACTCTGGCTAGAAAGCCAGAAGTTTTAATATTTATGTATTTTACAGTAGAGATAAATGTGTTTCATTAAGGGGTGTTGCCCAGAGACAACTGGATATCTTATATAACAACTGTATTAACTTTCTATCTTTGGAAAAACTCTGAATTCCAATAAGGGATTTTGGACCTAAGTTAACAGTCCAACATTAGATGAATTGAAAGAAAGGATAAAATGGCTAGTTTTATTTTTCTGCGTTTTCAGTGGTAAATGATAGAGCAGTGAAGAAAAGTTTGGTTTTCTTAGAATACAGTTCCTGTTTTGCTTTTGTCCATAGACAGTTAGTAACCTTTTGACTCCTGAGATTTCTATATTTGCTGAGTAGAGTCATTCAGGATATCATTCTTTGTGGGACATTTTACATGCTTGATGTCTACGCGTGACAGCTTTAAATTAATTCAGTCCTGTCTATTTCATCTTTTTTTTAATAACATGCATTAATCTAATCACAGTTTTGTTTGTTTTTGTCTTCATTTATTAATTTTGAGAGAGCGAGAGAGAGCAAGTGCATGCACAAGATTGGTAGGAGCAGAGAGAGAGAGAGAAAATCCCAAGCAGACTGAGCAGTGGAGTGCAGAGCCCTTCTTGGGACTTGAACACATGAACCATGAGATCAAAACCTGAGCGGAGACCAAGAATCGGTTATGTAACTGACTGAGTCACTCAAGCGTCACTCTTCAGTTTTATGCTTGGGTTTGAGATGAGCTCTCTTTTTGGTATCACCTACATAAGTAGCTATTAACTGAGGGTACTTTACTGTTACCCTTTTAGGGTTCCATTCTGGAATCTGCTTCACTTACTGATACAGTTTTCTAGAGTAGTATATAGCTCTAGTCCTTATCTTTTTCTTTTTTATTTATTTCTTTGTTTTTAATGTTTATTTACCTTTGAAGGAGAGAGAGAGTGAGCAAGAGAGAGAGAGAGAGCATGAGCAGGGTAGGGGCAGAGAGAGGGAGAGAGACACAGAGCCTCTTGTGGGCTCCAGGCTCTGTCTGAGCTGTCAGCACAGAGCCTAATGTAGGGTTTGAACTCACAAACTGTGAGATCATGACCTGAGCTGGAGTTGGATGCCCAATTGACTGAGTCACCCAGGCACCCCTCGTCCTTGTCTTTTATGAAGCTTTTCCCAGCGTAGGAAAGGGTTATTTTAAATAAAACATTATTGTGATAAAATATGCATATCGTAAAATTGGCTCATTTAAAGTGCACAGTGCAGTGGTTTTTACTGCATTCATAGATATGTGCAACCATTACAACAGTCAGTTTTAGAACACTTTCGTCTCCTTAGAAAGAAACCTCACTCTCCCTGCCGATCAGCTCCTTACCTCTTCATTTTCTCTACTCCTGAGCTACTACTAGTTTTTTCTGTCTTTATAACCTATTCTGAACATTTCATAAAAATTGAATCATATAATATATGGTCTTCTGTGACTGAGTCCTTTCACTTAGCATGTTTTCAAGATTCATCCATGTTGTGGCATGTATTAGTACTTCATTTCTTTTTTTTTTTTAATTTTTTAATGTTTTATTTATTTCTGAGAGAGAGACAGACAGACAGACAGACAGCATGAACAAGGGAGGGTCAGAGAGAGAGCGAGATACAGAATCTGAAGCAGGCTTCAGGCTCTGAGCTAGCTGTCAGCACAGAGCCTGATGCGGGGCTCGGACCTACAATCCGAGAGATCATGACCTGAGCCAGAGTCGGACGTTTAACCGACTGAGCCACCCAGGTGCCCCAGTACTTCATTTCTTTTTNGAGAGAGAGACAGACAGACAGACAGACAGCATGAACAAGGGAGGGTCAGAGAGAGAGCGAGATACAGAATCTGAAGCAGGCTTCAGGCTCTGAGCTAGCTGTCAGCACAGAGCCTGATGCGGGGCTCGGACCTACAATCCGAGAGATCATGACCTGAGCCAGAGTCGGACGTTTAACCGACTGAGCCACCCAGGTGCCCCAGTACTTCATTTCTTTTTATTGCCAAATAAAATTTTTTTATGCTTTCCATTCATCAGTTGATCAACAGTTGAGGTCTTTCTACTTTCATTATTATGAATAATAGTGCACGTGTATAAAAACTAGTGTGCAAGTTTTTGCAAAGACATGTGGTTTGATTTCTCGTGGGTATATACCCAAGAGTGAAATTGCTGGGTCATATGGTAACTCAGTGTTTAAACTTTTGGGGAACTGTCACAGACCGTTTTTCAGAGTGGCTTCACCATTTCACATTCCCACCAGCAGTATATTAGGGTTCTCTTTATCCTCACTGACTCTGGCTTTTTGATGTAGCCATCCTGGTAGGTGTGAAGTAGTATCTCATTGTGGCTTTGATTTGCATTTCCCTGGTGACTAATTATATTGAGCATCCTTTCATGTGCCTTTTGCCCATTTGTATATCTTTTTTGGAGAAATGTCTTTTCAGATCCTTTCTCCATTTTTTTTTTTAATTTTTAATGTTTTTTATTTATTTTTGAGAGAGATAGAGACAGCATGAGCAGGGGAGGGTCAGAGAGAGAGGGAGACACAGAATCTGAAGACAGGCTCCAAGCTCTGAGCTAGCTGTCATCACAGAGCCCGACGCGGGGCTCGAACCTATGAACCTTAAGATCGTGACCTGAGCCGAAGTCAGACGCTTAACCGACTGAGCCACCCAGGCACCCCTCCTTTCTCCATTTGAAATAATGGGTTATTTGTGTTTTATTTTTGAGTTGTAGGAGTTCTTTATATGTCCTAGATAGATATATCAGGATAGATCTCTTATTAGACATATGAGTTGCAAATATTTTTTCCCTGTTCTTTGTGTTGTCTTTTCATTTTCTTGGTAGTATCTTTTGATGCACAGAACTTTTTAATTTTGTTGAAGTATGATTTATCTATTCTTTTGTTGTTGATTTTGGTGCTGCTATATCTGACAATCCATTGCCAACTATGAGGCCATGCAGATTTATTCCATGTTTACTTCTGAAAATGTCTAATTATAGCCTTTACAGTTAAGTCTTTGATCCACTTTGAGTTAATTTTTGTGAAGGAAGCAATCTCATCATTCTTTTGCATGTCTATCCAGTTGTCCCAGAAAGAGGGTGTTGTTTTTTATATTAGCTTTCTATAGTTAATCAGTTATTCAGTTACTATATGCAGCACATCTTAAACATTTTAAATATAGTTTTGGACTCTTAAAATATTTTTTGAAACATTCTGAATTAATCTGGATAATTTGCTGTACGTGGGATTGTTTTTTATAATTACATTTATGTAGACAGTGTGTTTATTCAGTTTTGACTAGTGCACCTCCTTTATAAATGTAGGTTAAGTTTTGCCTTTTAGGAGTTACTTTCATTATTTATCATTAGGGTTTACTAGATTAATTAAATTGCATTTAAAAAAATTTTAAAGCGCATATCCCTTCCTTAATGGGTCAGAATTAATATTAAATGGAATATAGCTATTTCCAAAGCGATTGTATGTGAAACAGGGTGTAGTATAGAAATTTTGCCCTTCTACTTATATGGTATACATGTTCTCTTCCTCTTTTGTTATCAAAACTATATTGAAAGAAGGAGGGATGCTCAGTCAATAGAACATACGACTCTTGATCTCGTGATTGTAGGTTTGAGACCCACATTGGATGTAGAGATTATTTCAAAATAAAATCTAAAACAAACAAACAAACCAACAACAACAACAACAAAACATGAAAGAAAGAGAAAGTGGAGAAAGGTGTAAATTGACTGATAATATCATATTGCCATAAAGCTTAAATAAGAAATAATGTAGAAAAAGATCTTGTTCATATGTTTGCTTTCATTTTCTGAAATTGGTTGCCTGTGTCTTCTCTAAAGTAATTTGTGCAATGGGATTTGTATCCTTGTTTTCAATTTCAGTGAGGAAGTAATAACTTGAGGGTGTCACTATAAATATTGCTTATGCTGAGATTGATTTGGGATAGTAACTTTTCTTATAATGGATTGGGGCAAAGTTTAGGAACATTCAGCTGTGAGTTGTAAATGGAACATTAGTGTTTTAGCATACTGGAGGAAGATTTCTGTTGACTTTCATTACTTGTTTTCTAATTTCTCAAAATTACTACCTTTTGAGGAGGTAGTGACTACAGGTCAAATGTAGAGTCAGATACTATTGTCATTGATCAAGAAGCTTCATCCTAATGAGAGTTCATTATTCATGAAATTTCAGTACACATCTGTAAATTAACAAGTTACTGGTCCCTTCTTTCCTGACATAAGCAGGAAACATTCAGATCATTACAATCTCATTGATCTTTGGATTTCTTTGATAAAATTTTGTGTTTCAAACTTGTGTATCTGCCTAATTGACATTTAATATGGGGAACATGTAGTGAGTACTTTAATAATCAATTTAGAGTCTCTTGTGCTTTAATACTCTTTAGTCTTCAAATTTTATTTATTTCTGACATTTTTTATTAGAAAACAAAATTGCAGAATTAAATATTTTGCATTTGTGTTTCTATTTAAGGTCTTAATTCAATTATTATATACCATCCTTCTGGTCTTGCTAACGATTTTCCTTGTATTTCCTAATGATCTAATTCATAGCAGTTTGAACCATAGAAGTGTCAAGTGAGAACGCCTGCTGTGTTTCAGTGTTGAGATTAAAAATAATAAAAACAACATGTTCTGGAGCACTGCACATGCATATTATCACTGCTCATTAATTGAATTTGAATTTTAAGTGGTACTTTGAGAAGCCAAATTTTTTGGGTACCTTGAGCTCAAAAGCAAATAAGTAAATCTCCAGTGATATATGCCCAAGATACAGCGCTTGGTGAAAGCTGGTAATAAGCTTAATGACATGCAGAATTAGGAGATATGTTGTTGTGAAAGAGCTTCACATGCATGTCATTTCTTCAAATTCACTTATTTATGGAGAAAATGCCTAGTAGTGCCTTTTCATACTGATATTTTAGAAGCTTTTATTTTTTAAAAAAATTAAAAAAATTTTTTTTTATTTCTGAAAGAGAGAGAGAGGCAGTGTGAGCAGGGGAGGGTCAGAGAGAAGGAGACACAGAATCAGAAGCAGGCTCCAAGCTGTGAGCTAGCTGTCAGCACAAAGCCCAACGCGGGCCTCGACCCCATGAACCATGAGATCATGACCTGAGCCAAAGTTGGACGCTTAGCTGACAGAGCCACCCAGGCACCCCTAATTCATACTGATTTATTGAGGATGTTTTTAGTGGAAAGAGGGGGTAAATAACTTATATGCAAGTAATCAAAAATATAGAAAGTTAAATTAAAATTTTTTTTCAATGTTTATTTTTGAGAGTGAGAGAGACAGAGCATGAGCAGGGGAGGGGCAGAGAGAGAGGGAGGCACAGGATCTGAAGCAGGCTCCAGGCTCTAAGCTGTCAGCACAGAGCCGGATGCAGGGCTTTAATGCAAGAACTATGAGATCATGACCTATGCCGAAGTTGGACACTTAACCAGCTGAGCCACCCAGGTGTGCCCTGCAAGTTAAATTTTTTATTGAGATACAACACACACACACACCATAAAATTTACACTTTTTAAGTGTACAATTTAGTGGTTTTTTGCATATCTATGAAGATATGCAAAAGGAAAAAAATGCACTGTAAAATAAGCTCACTTAGTTTGATACAGTACTTGCCAAGTCTGTACTAATAAGTGTACATTTGACATTGGGCAGATAGATGATTCAGTTTGGGCCAAGAATTTGGGGCTTTCTAGAAGTTTTGGAGTGACTCCAATGACTCTTTTAGGAGATGAACTGTTCATTTAGTTTTGTCATGTAGATAGGGGCAACCATATTTTGAGCAGGTTGTGATACTGTTGTTTACTATGCCATAAAATATTCCGTCCATGACATACTGATATAATAGGAAGAGAGTGGCTTTTAGAATTCAGGAAGACTTGACTTGGTCTGAGTACTTAGCCTTGTTAACTTGGACGGGTTACTTCTTGCTGAGTGTCAGTTTATAGGAGATACTGTAAAATGGTTCAGAGAAGACCGCATAGTTGGTTAGGCTTGCAGCCCATTTTAGATTCAGATTTCCTGACTTCTGTTTTCAGCTTTCTTTTTTAGAGAATTAAGTTTTTGTTTTAAAATAAAGAATTTTGGGGGCGCTTGGGTGGCTCAGTCACTTGAGTGTCCGACTTCAGCTCAGGTCATGATCTCACGGTACATGGGTTCGAGCCCCGCATAGGTCTCTGTGCTGACAGCTCAGGGCCTGGAGCTTGCATTGGATTCTGTTTCCCTCTCTCTGCCCCTCCCCCACTCATACTCTGTCTCTCTCTGTCTCAAAAATAAATAAACTATAAAAAAAATTTTTTTTAAAAAAAGAATTTTTACCTAAAAGCTCTTTTAAGAAACAATGTATTATCAACCATAGTATTCTTTTTTTTTAATTTTTAATAGTTTATTTATTTTTGAGACTGAGAGAGACAGAACATGAGTGGGGGAAGGGCAGAGAGAGAGGGAGACACAGAATCCGAAACAGGCTTCAGGCTTTGAGCTGGCCGTCAGCACAGAGCCCGACGTGGGGTTCGAACCCATGAACTGCGAGATCATCACCTGAGCCAAGGTCGGATGGTTTACTGACTGAGCCACCCAGGCGCTCCTCAAAATAGTATTCTGTTGGTGGTTTACAGAGAGTGAAATAAACAAAGCCAACATATTTATTTGTGGCCCAGGAGAAAGGTTTGTTGGTGGGATTCCTGGCCAAATATATGATTGCCTCTTTACACATCTCATGATTATGCTGTTAGGCATTAAGATAAACTAATAGAAATCAGGAACTCTAACCTTCCTTTGTAAGGTTTAACTGGTGTGGCTCCGCCTTGGGGACATAGTACTGATAACTCTCATTTGAGAACTTAGGCCCATGTGGTGAGCATTAGCCCTCGCTAGAAGAAGCACTGGCAGTTGGCTTTGCAGAAGAAGTAATGGCCTCATATTTTCCACCATCATGTGAACACTGTGCAGAGCTATAGTTTAAAGAAACTTTTATTTCATCCAAGGACAATCTTCTTTCTGACAAGCTCATAATGAAGACTGGTGTCCAGGAACTTGTTGTTAGTCTTATGTTTTCTACATTGCAGACATATATAAAGTTTTAATGAAGCAGTTCCTGTATGAAATGTTTTAGCTTTCTTATTTTTTGCAGCATTTTAAATCAGTTTCTTGTGTGTAGGGGGTGTTTTCATTACAACACATAAACTGGTCTGAGTTTGTTAGTTTAAAGAATTGTCTAGAGACTGGTACAGTGCTATTAATTTTGAGTGAGTAAAACATGGGTGGTTTTGTTTTATTTTCTCTCTCTCACCTCAGCAAACTATTGCTGCTTTTACATATAAAGAATGTAACTTCCAATGATTGAGGTTTCTGTAACTTGTGGTCATTCATATAAAATTATTAATTGCAGCTGTCTCTGTTTTCCAGAATGTTTCATTGAATTAGAAAGGAATATGATGTGAGAAATAGGAAGTATTTGCTAGGCTTAAGGAGGCATTCTGTTTTATTCTGGGTTTACTGTATATTTAAATGATACAGAAAACTTACTGTAGAAACATTCAGTACACTTTTGTAATCCCACTGTGTGGAAACAGTTGCTATTAATCTTTTGGTTGCTATTCTTTGTTGTTGTGGTCAGTCTAAAGAGGTAAAATGTCACCCCTCATCACCAGGTAGATGGAGCTCACATATCATTTACTTTTGAAGCTGAGTAAAATGATAGTCTTGTCTTTTAACAATATCCTGGCCACATGCTGGAATATTTTAATTGTTATGCTGGAGAGCCGTTGTGTTTGTTGTTTTTTAATGAGTCAGTTGGGAGATAAGGGTGAAAGAAGCAGCCAAAATAGAAAAACCTGGAAACAATTATATTCGCCATTCCTGTGCAGTTAGCTGAAGAGACTGTGTCCTTTTCAGTAATTGCCATGTATCTTCCTGGATCTCTTGCTCATACATACTTCCTTAGTCTTTTTCTCTAGAAAGGAAAGGTGGTAGATTCTCATCATGGACCTAACATGTGGAGGCTTGTTTGTTTTGAGTTGCCATGGAATGTTTATCATGGGAATCACTTGGAGAGATTGATTACATGAAGAAATGTGAAATAGTTGTTTTCCAGTTTTGTGGAGAAGTAAATGAGTAACCTTAGTAATTACATGACAGAACTTGGGTCATTGACAGAATCTTGTGATGATAATTTTTTTTGTTAATGCTAAAGCAAGGCACTTTTGAGTTCTCTTATCCTTAACTCACTCTTCTAGAATTCCTAGAGGACCTGCGCAGCAGCCTCTCGAGGATCGACTCTTCACTCCCGCTGTCCCGGCAGTGTACGGCACGGTGAGTACTGCGTCGTTGCTGGTCGGATTGTGAAGCTTCTCGCACATGAGCCTTTGATGTCACAGCCGTGTTGTTTTCATTGGCATGTGAAAGGTTTTTGGCAAAAATGAAATTAAAATTCTGAACTGAAATAGGTGTATGTAATAGAAGACAGTGACTAGACCTTTTTCCTGATCATCTTAATTTCACAAGTGAATGTGAAACAAGCACTGTCTTAAGATTGGCTCATACACCTGTCATCTTCTGTTTTCCTATTTTTTCATCTTTCCATAAGTCCACCTCTGTCCTTGGTCTTGTGATTGCTTTAGGACATTGAGTTTTAATTTTCTTTTTGGATAGTTTTAAAAAATTGTTTCAACTTTACTTTTTAAAATTTCAACAGTTTCTTTTTTTTTTCCCTTTGATTACATAACAAAAGTCTGAGTTTGGAAATGAGAACATTGGTTTTACTCTAGGAAATTTAATTTTTTATATTTAATTTTGTGAGGGGAGAGGGTCAGAGAGCAGGAGACAGAAGATTCAAAGTGGACTCTGCACTGACAGCAGAGAGCCAGATGCAGGGCTCGAACTCATGAACCTTGAGACCATGACCTGAGCTGAAGTCAATGCTTGTTTAGTGGACTGAGCTGCCCAGTCATCCCCAGGAAATTAAATTTTTTATGTTAAATGGTTGATTCAAAGTCATAAATGGAGGGAAATTTAAAAGTTAGAGGATGAAGGTAATAAAATTAGAAGCAGATTTCAGGTGTCTTACAGTGAGCCTGAGGGAGAACTGAGCAGTCAGTAAAAGGCGAAAGATTTATACAATCTGAAGAGAAACCAGAGTATTAGAATTGAGCAATCAGACATGTCTTTTAAATATTTCAGTTCATCATACCATCTACTCCTTAACCCTACAGTTAAGATGCTTTAAAGAAATTCACAGAGTGGGGCACCTGGGTGGTTCTGTCGGTTAGGTACCTTACTTCAGCTCAGGTTATGATATCATGGTTTTTTTTTAATTTAAATTAAAATTTTTATTTTTTGGTTTTGTTTTTTTATGATATCATGGTTTGTGAGTTCAAGCCCCACATCAGGCTCTGCACTGACAGTGTGGAGCCTGCTTGGGACACTCTTTCTCCTTCTCTCTTCCCTTCCCCCAATTGTACATGTGTGCGTGCACATGCACACTCTCTCTCTCTCTCTCCTCTCAAAATAATAAACTTAGAAATATCTCACAGAGTAGTGAAAAAGATGAGGAAATAAACAATTATAATCCAAAGCGGTATGATAAAGCAATGATTCTTATCCTTTTGGGTTATGAATTACTTTTAGAATCTGAATGTAGTCACAGTACTTTCTTTTCAAAGAAGAACATATACCAAGTGTCTACATATAATTTCAAAATTTCAAAAATTTTATTAGGCCATTCATTGGCCCAAGATTAAGACCCCCCCCCTTTTTTTTTTTTTAAATGTTTATTTATTTTTGAGAGAGAGCATGAGCAGACCAGGGGCAGAGAGAGAGGGAGACACAGAATCCAAATCAGGCTCCAGGCTCTGAACTGTCAGCACAGAGCCAAGTGCGGGGCTCAAACCTACAAACTGTGAGATCATGACCTGAGCCAGTTGGGACACTCAAACCAACTGAGCCACCCAACTGCCCCCAAAAATCTTTGATCAGAGATAAAAACATACTATATATGGAAAAGGAAGAATTCGCTTCATTGAGGAGGTGGCACTAAGTTGGAAGGTATAGGACTTCTCTAGGCAGAGTAGGGGAGCAAAAGGCCTTCTAGGAAGTTAAAATTCAGAGGCATTCTTAATGGAATGGCCAGTAGTCAGCTTAGTGTGGCACATGTGTTATGTTTTGTAGCAGAAGTAGAAATGAGATTAATGGGTTTGGGAGGTTTTAAGATTGTCCTAAAGACTTAGAACTTTATTGTGCATGAAAGGGTAGGACGGTTTCCCCTAAGTAAGTCTCAATCTACACCTAGTGTAGATCAATTAACACTTGTAAATTACATTTTGAACCCCTTGACTAAAATGGACTCAGTTAGTAAAACAAATTGCATGATCTTCCTAGTAATTGAGAAACTTCAGTTTACATTGAAAAGTAACCTTTAGAGGGGCATCTGGGTGGTTCATTTGGTTAAGCATCTGACTTGATTTCTGCTCAGGTCAAGATCTTTTGGTTCAATGAGATTGAGCTCCAAGTCAGAATTGTCTCCTCTCTCTTTCTCTGCCACTCTCCTGCTTATGCTTGTTTTCCTGCTTTCTCTCTCTCTCTCAAAATAAATAAATAAATAAAAGAAAGAAAAATAACTTTCAGGTTTTTTCTGGCATAAACTTTCTGTACGCCAGAGGGTTTTGTTTGTTTTGTTTTGTTAGGGTAAGGGCAGCTTTGCCATTCAGTTATTCTTCAAGGTTAAGATAGGTAAAAGAAGAAAATGAAAGTTTTTAGTTACCTTGGATGATTTCTAGAGGCAACTAGTATAAACTTTTTTTTTTTGGTGTAGTTTCCTTTTTCTTTTTTTCTGTGTTGTATGCTCTGTATAAGATACTTTATTATATTTTGTCAGTTTATATTATAATGTTAGCTTTCCTTTGCTGTTTGAAACATGTCTTAAATAATAAATGGTTTTCTGGGGTTTTTTTCCCCCACAAGATTTTAGTATTCATTCAACATTTGACAAATATTTCTTAAGCTTTGTAATGTGTGTCAGGCACTGTCTAGGTGTTGAGAAAGTAGTAGTGAGTAAGCCAAACCCTCCGTACTCTATAGAGTTTATATCTTTCCTTCCATGGGCTAGAAGGAAAGTAAATATATGCACAACATATTATTGGGTACTAATAAGAGCCTTGATGAAAATGAGGCATGATAAAAGGATTGAGAATTTGGACTCCTCCTTTTCCTAGGGCTCTCAGGGCAGTTCTATCTGAATAAGGCATATAAATAGATAAGAAGTGAGGGAGTGAACCTTGCAGATTTCTAGGGAAAGCACATTTCTAGTAGACAGAACTGCAATTCAGAGGCCCAGAGAGGGGGGCCTGGGTGGTTCATCTAGTTGAGTGTCTCTTGATTTCTGCTCAGGTCACGATCCCAGGGTCATTGGATTGAGCCCAGAATCTGGATGGAGCCTACTTAAGATTCATCCTCTCTCTCTCTTCCCTCCCCTTCCCCTCTCTCCCTCTCGTCCTGTCTTTTCCTCTCCTCCTCTCCCTTCTTCTCCCCTGCTAACTTTCTCTAAAATAACAAAAATAAATGATAAAAAGAATAAAAATCAGAGGCCCGGAGATAGCAAGGTGCTTAGTGTGATCTTAGAATTGTAAGGAAACTAGTATGGAGTAGAGAGTGGGTGGCAACAGAGTTCAGAGAAATATGTGGAGTATCCGATTATATGGGGCATTAGTTAGCCTGGTAAGCATTTGGATTATTATAATCTAAACGTAATTGAAAGCCATTAGAAACTTAAGAGCAGCAGATCCGAATTTTCTTTTAAAAGGCCACTGTAGTTATTATATAGACAGCAGACTGACAAGCGCAGGTGGCGGTGTTGGTCAAGTGGAAACAAGATGACTTAAGAGGTTGTTAAAGTATAACAGGCAGAAGATGATGGTGGCTTGCTCTAAGATGGTAGCAGAAAAAGAGATTAGTAGTGGGATTTGGTATATAGACGTAATATGATATCGTGGTAGCTTCGATGTGAGATGTGAGGAAGAAGAGTAAAGAGTGATGGCAGGGATTTAGGCTTTGAGTAACTGAATGAATGTGGTACTTTTTATACAAATGAACACTAGGGGAGGAACAGGGTTTTTGTTAAAAAAAACTAATAAATATAAACATTATTTTGGTGAGAAGTTAAACATTAGGTTGTTTCTAATATTTCCTATTAGAAATAACTTATTTGAATGTAAAGCATTTTCTGAATTTTGGATTATTTTTATAGAATAACTTTCTAGAAATGAAATTACTGAGTTAAAAAGTATAGACATGTTTTTGAAATTTCTCACAAATGAAGACATGTGACTTTCTAAACTTAATACTTTGGAGAGAAGATTATCCTGTGAATGACAGCACAGTGCCTGCCACAGATTTTACATGTCATGTTTTGGAACAAAGGTTTTGAATTTATTTTTTACTTAGATCAAAGTTGACTTTTACTATTTGAAGCTACTGTCATATATGTAGTCCTTCAATCAGTTAAAATAATGGGTACATCAGTTATACGTACTGCCTATTCTGGAAGGACGAGGGCTTGTTTTTATGGAATAAAAAGCTAGCTTAAAATATGGCAGCCTTCACTTCTTTGATCAGTTGTTTCCATTCATAGCGATTTAAATTTCTGCCTTACTTTTACAGTGTTGTGCACATTAACTGAATGAGTAGGAGAGCGGCTGACCAGCTGCTCTGACATTCTTAATCCCCCTTTTTCTCAGTCCCGGAGATTACGTATTGGTCACTGTTTCTCTAGTGTCTGGGTCCATTAGCATCATTTCTGTGTCATAAAATAAAGGCTAACCCTCATTTCACCTCCTCCTGCCTCACCACATGGTGCCCATATGTCACTTTAATTGAGTTGGTTGAATTCCTTGAAAGACAAAAAATGAATCCTGGCCAGTTTTAAAGAATTATACAATCAGAGATTTTACCTTTTTTATGCCTGATATGCAGGCATTATGCTCTTATGTCAGCCATTTTAGGTATGTTTTCTGCTGATAATCAAAGAAGTATCAAAAGGAGGACTCGGTTACATGTTTTAGGTAGATTATCATGTATTATTTATTTAAGCCTGATTTATAGAAGTTTCTTCCTAGAATATTTATTAGGGATGGTAGGGATACTTTTGTCACTATACCTTATAAACCATTATTATATTAGAGTGATTGTTTATGTGAACAAAAAGAATAGAGCCAGTATTTTTAAAACTCTAGTAAGAGAGGTATATATTACATGGTAGAGAAGAAATGGCAAAACTGAAGGGATGAGCTAATAATTTGAAATATATTTATTAATAATTCAGTTGGCATACTTCAGAAAAATAAACTGAAATTTTACCATGTTGTGTGTTTTTGGCTTAATATTTTCTTTTGAGAAACTAGATTTTATGATGAGTAAGCTAGTATTTTTAAAATGGCAGAAATAAACTGGAATTTTCTGGAATAATGACTACTACAAGAAGCAGCAGTCTGTATTTTGGTAGATTATAAGACTTGTTTTATTAACTGCTTTTGCAAAATTCCTATAAATAATTTAATCTGTCTAAATTATTCCTTAATGCCATAACATTTCATGATCCTTTTCAGCCAGCTTATTCTTTTAAAGTCTTGTTTCTGTCATCCTATAGTTCTGTGTCATCTCACTAGAAAATCATACTTTTATGTTATTTTTTGAGTCACTGATAAATCGTGAGTTGGCCAACATATCAGTAGAGATAGCTGCACAGTGACAAAATTTAGAATGGGTTGATCAACATTCCTTAAATAGTTGTATTCAGTGAGATGTAAATCTACTTAATTGTCCTATAATCCAGCACAGAATAACAATGCATTTTTTTTTCCTGGTAAATATACCACTTGAGCTGATGATTTATTTATGTAGACTTTATTTTTAATAACCGGTTTTTTGAGGTATATTTGATGTACAGTATATATAGTGCCTGTGATTTAAATATATCTAAAGTGCACTCTTATTTAAAATGTATAATTTGGTTAGGTTTAACATACCCATGAAAACCTTTGCCACAATCAATAAAATTAACATATGTGTCATTCTTAAGTTTCCTTTCCTCCCTTCTTTATAATCTTTCTTTTCCATCTTCCCCCACCATTGGTATGCTTTGTGTAATGATGAACTCATTCTCCAGAGTCTTACTTAAAAGTATAATAGGAAAAGGAATAATGTAGTAAGTAGGTACTGGCTGGCTTTGTTTTTTGTTTTTCCTTTTGTCACTCAGATTGTTTCAAGGTATTTCCATGCTGTGTTTATCAGTAGCTTGTTCCTGGCAGAACAAGTAATTTTTATACTTACTTTTTTTTTTGTTTTTAAAGAAAAAGTAAACTTTAGGTTTAAAATTTAGGGCTGCCATAATTACATGTTCTGTATATTTCTCCCTAAGGGTACATTTTTTTTAAAGTTTATTTACTTATTTTGAGAGAGAGAGAAAGAGTGTGTGTGTTAGAGGGACACAGAGAGAGGTAGAGAGAATCCCAAGCAGGCTCCCTACCCAGCCCTGGAGCTCCATGTGGGCTCCATTTCCAAAACATGGGATCATGACCTGATCTGAAACCAAGGCTAAGGCGCTTAACTGACATCTGGATTACTGTCATCGTAGGGCCCCTGGAGTTTGATTTTTATTAAACATAATATAAATCATATGATTATACAATTTGGTTGTTTTCTTTTTTTTTTTTCTTTTTTTTTAATGTTTATTTTTGATAGTACGAGAGGGGAGGGTCAGAGAAAGAGCAGGGACAGAAGATCCAAAGCATGCTCTGCACTGATAGCAGTGAGCCTGATGTAGGGCTCAAACCCATGATCCATGAGATCATGACCTGAGCTGAAGTCCGATCGATGCTCAACTGATTGAGCCCTGGTTCAAACAGCCCTGGTTGTTGTTTTTTTTTATACAACATATATTATAAACAATTTCCCATGTTAATATATAACACTTAACAGACTTTATAAACATAAATTTAAGTAGCATGTCAATGAGGTGGACCATAATTTGCATAATCTGTCAGTTTAAAACTATTGTTGGGTGTAAACACTTTCTTTTCTATTATAAATAATTTTGTGATACATACGCACATGTATATGTGTGTATATTTTTGTCTTTGTTTAAATAGCATTACTTCCTATTTAAGATTTTCAAAAGTAGCCTTACATAAACACAGTGTAAAGATACTTAATATTTTTGACATATTACATAGTTAAGGCAGGTTATGTTGCTGCAAAGTATAGGGGTATATCCATTTCATTGTATCTGGAATTTCAGGTGTTCTCATTTTCATGCTAACTTGATAGATCAAAAGTGCAGTTTCACAATTCACAAAAGATAAAAAATTGGCAGATTAAGTGACTGTGGAAGAATGTTTAATATTGGTGAAATAATGATGTCATATTTTGTTTATAAAATTAACAGTGGTTTAATTTCGTACCCATTTCTCAGTTGTAGGAATGTAATAATTAGAAAAGTTTTATAAGTTTCTTTTTAAAAGTCTTTTATTGGGGCGCCTGGATGGCTCAGTTGGTTAAGCATCCGACTTCGGCTCAGGTCATGATCTCGTGGTTTGTGGGTTCGGGCCCCGCGTCAGGCTCTGTGCTGACAGCTCAGAGCCTGGAGCCTGTTTCGAATTCTGTGTCTCCCTCTTTCTCTGACCCTCCTCTGCTCACGCTGTGTCTCTCTCTCAGAAATAAATAAAAAACATTTAAAAAAAATAAAAGTCTTTTATTCTTTTTTCCTGTTTAATATTTTTACATTATGGAGTATAGAAAAGGAATGAAATTTTCCTGATTGTTGTGACAGAAAGGATTTGGTTGTAAGAAGATGGTAGTTTTACAAGTATTATTGTTGTCACCTTTCTGTAGTAGCACTGCTGATATGTGACCATAGTTAGGAATCCAGATTTTTGTGTTTGAAATTTAAATAAAAGATGGAAATCACATTTAAATAGTACGGTTTTTTCAAAATAAAATTGTGGTAAAATATACATAACTTAAAATTTAGCATCTTAATAATTTTATATTTTATTTATTCTTAATTTTCTAAGTTTATTTTTGAGAGAGAGAGAGAGAGAGAGAGAGAGAGACAGGGCAGAAGCCAGGGAAGGGCAGAGGGGGGTATGTGGAGACAGAATCTGAAACCGGTTCCAGGCTCTGAACTGTCAACACAGAGCCCAACGTGGGGCTCAAACCCAAAAGCCCTGATAATCATGACCTGAGCCAAAGTCAGACGCTCCACTGATTGAGCCACCCAGGTACCCCTATCATTTTATATTTTTAAAAGTTTGTTTGTTTACCCACTTATTTAATTAACCTGTATACCCATCATGGGGCTCGAACTCATGACCCCAAGTTCAAGAGCTGCATGTTCTTTGTTTTTAAATGTTTATTTCTTTTGAGAGAGAGAGGGTGAGCAGGGGAGGGGCAGAGAGAGGGAGAGAATCCCAAGCAGGCTCCACACTGTCAGTACACAGCCTGATGTGGGGCTTGAACCCACAAACCGTGAGACCATGACCTGAACTGAAACCAAGAGTTAAATGCTTAATCAACTGAGCCACCCAGGTGCCCCAAGCCTCATGGTCTTCTGATCAAGCCAACCAGGCCCCTCTCCATCTTAGTCATTGGATTTTTTTTAGAGTTTATTTTATCTTTATTTTGACAGAGAGATAGAGAATGAGCACAGCAGGGGCAGAGAAAGAGGGAGACAGAATCCCAACTGTTGATGTGGGACTTGAACTCACAAACCATGACCTGGTGATTATGACCTGAGCCAAAATCGAGAGTCAGACACATCACCTCCTGAGCCACCCAGGTGCCCCTCTATCTTAATCATTTCATTTGTTATTTTATTTTAATTTTTTAAAGTTTATTTATTTTGAGAGAGAGAGAGAGAAGTGCATGCACAAGCATGAGGAGGGGCAGAGAGAAAGGAGGGTGAGAATCCAAGAAGGCTCCACATACTGTCAGCCCAGAGCCCCATGTGGGCCTCAGTCCTACAAACCTTAAGATCATGATCCGAGCTGAAACCGAGTCAGATACCTAACCCACTAAGCCACCTAGGCACCCCTCATCTTAATCATTTTAAAATATAGAGGTAAATGTTACTAAATATTTCCACATTCTTAGGTAGCCACCATCACCATCCATCCTCAGAACTCTTATCATCTTCTAAAACTGAGTCTCTGCCATTACAACAACTGCCATTACTCTATAACAACTTCTCATTTTCCCCTCCTCTGAGTTCCTGGAAACCACCACTCTACTTTCTGTGTCTGTGACTTGGACTACTATAAGTATCTTGCGTAAGTGGAATTCTACAGTAGTTATCTTTTTGTGACTGGTTTATTTCACTTAGCCTGTTGTCCTCAGTATTCGTATATATCGTAGTGTGTATCAGAATTTCCTTCTTTTTCAAGGCATGTAGTTACTCAGTTTTCCCAGCACCCTTTGTGAAAATCATGTAAGCATATGTGCGAATATTTATTTTTGGGCACTCTTTTCTTCTGGTCTATATATCTATCTTTATGCCCAAACCACACTGTTTTGTTTACTATAGCTTTGTAGTAAGTTTTGAAATCAGAAAATGTGAGTCGTTGAGGGCGCCTGGGTGGCTCAGTCAATTAAGTGTCTGACTTTGGCCCAGGTCATGATCCCATGCTTTGTGGGTTCGAGTCCCTCGTCGAGCTATGTGCTGACCGCTCAGACCCTGGAGCCTGCTTTAGATTCTGTGTCCCCTCTCTCTCTCTGCCCCTCCCCTGCTTGCACTCTTGTCTCTCTATCTCCCAAAAATAGACAAACATTTACAAAAATTGAAAAACGAAAGTGTGAGTTCTTCAGTTTTGTTCTTTTTCAAGATTGTTTTGTCTGCTTGGGCTTTCTTGAAATTCCATATAAATTTTAAGATGGATTTTTCTATTTCTGTAAAAATGTTGGGATTTTGGTAGGAATTGCATTGGATCTGTAGATCACTTTCAGCAGTATTGGATCTTTTTCTCTATGAACAGAAGATGTATTTTCATTCACTTATGTCTTTAACTTCTTCCAGTTGTGTTTTGTAGTTTTTATTGTAGAATTCTTTCACTTCTTTGGTTAATTCTTATGTATGTTATTTTTCTGATGCTCTTGTAAATGGAATCGTTTTCTTCATTTCCTTTTCAGATAGTTCATTGTTCATGTATAGAAATTCAACTGATTTTTGTGTGTTGACTTCATATTTTGCTGCTTTGATGAATTCATTTATTGTTCTGCAAGTTTTTTGGTGGTATCCCTAGGTTGTCTACATTTAAGGTCATATCATTTTTTTTAATGTTTTATTTATTTCTGAGAGAGAGAGACAGCGTGAGCAGGGGAGGGTCAGAGAGAGAGGGAGATACACAATCTGAAACAGGCTCCCGGCTCCGAGCTAGCTGTCAGCACAGAGCCTGACACGGGGCTCGAACCCATGAACCGTGAGATCATGACCTGAGTTGAAGCCAGACACTTAACTGACTGAGCCACCCAGGCGCCCCAGATCATATCCTCTTAAACAGATAATTTTATTTCTTTTTCAGTTCATCTTTTATTTCTTTCTCTTGCCAATTGCTCTGGCTAGGATTTCAATTACTGTGTTGAAAAGAAGTGGTGAATGCAAGCATCCTTGCTTTGTTTCAGATTTCCATTATTGTGTTGAAAAGAAGTAGTGAATGCAAGCATCCTTGCTTTGTTTCTGATTTTAGAGGAAAAGCTTCAGTCTTTTATCATTGAGTACAGTATTTGCTGTGGTTTTTTTAATATATAGCTTTTATTATGCTGAGGTAGTTTCCTTCTATTTTTAGTTTGTTTAGTCTTTTTTTTTATCATAAAAAGGTGAAGTTTGTCATGCTTTTTCTCCATTAGTTGAAATGATTAGGTGGGTGTTTTCCTTCATGTTGTTGATTTGGTGTATTTTACTAATTAATTTTTTTCAAGTTTATTTTGAGAGAGAGAGGGAGGGAGGGAGGGCGAGCTAGCACGTGTTGAGGAGGGTCAGAGAGAATCCCAAGTCGACTCCACACTGTCAGCACAGAGCCTGATTCAGGGCTTGAAGCATGTACTGTGAGATCATGATCAGAGCCAAAGTTGCACACTTAGTAACTGAGACACCCAAGTGCCCTGAAGAGAGACAGAATCGTAACCAGGCTCCATGCCCATTGCAGAGCCCAGCAAGAGGCTTCATCTCCCCACCATGAGATCATGACTTGAGCTGAAATCAAGAGTTGGATGGATAAACCAACTGAGCCACCCAGATGCCCCACTAGTATTTTGTGTGTGTGTGTGAGTGGGGATTTTTGCATTGTTATTTTAGGAGATATTGGTTTGTAGTTTTCTTGTAGTATCTTTATCTGATTTTGGTATCAGTATCATGCTACTCATAAAATGAGGAAGTTAGGAAGTATTCCCCCCTCTTCAGTTTTTTGGAAAAGTTTTAGAAGAATTGGTATTAGTTCTTCTTTCCATGTGTGGTAGCATTTTCCAGTGAAGTCATCAAGTCTAGGGCTTTTGTTTTTTTGGAATTGTTTTGAGTACAGGTTCAATTTCCTTACTAATTATTGGTGTATTCAGATTTTTTGTTTCTTCGTGATTTTGTCTTGGTAGATTTTGTGTTTCTAAGAATTTGGCCATTCACCTAGGTTATCCAGTTTGTTGATGTTTAGTTATATTTTAAATTTTGGCCTTTGGTTTAATGTTCAACTCAGAATTCTCTAATCACTTGGAAATATTCAGGTCAGGGGTTTTCAACTGGTGATGCTTTTCCCTCCAGGGGACATTTGGCAATATCTGGAGACATTTGGTTGTCACAATTTGGTGGGGTGGGGAGGGAAGAAGGTAGAAATGCTTGTGACATTTGAAGGTTAGAGACCAAGGATGCAGTTAAACATCCGAAAGTGCACAAGACAGGTTCACAACAAAAATTACCCAGCCCAAAATGTTAATAATGCCATAGCTGAGCAACTCTGATTTCAATTTTCCTTATACATTAGCAACATTATTAAAATTATTAACAACCCGGCTGTTATTTCTTGAATACCTGTTTACCAAATTACTTCTAGGAGAAAAACACTGATATGAAAGTAAAAATTAATAAACATTGTAGTAAGTGCTTTGAAGGAGATATGGAGATATACATGATATAAAATGATAGAGTAATTCGTAGTTAGGTACGAGTCCTGATAAGATGGCATTTTAGAATATCTGAACCATGAGGAGAATTCATTTCTCCACGGATAGGGAGGAAGTGTGTGGATCTTCCATATAGGTTTACATGGTAAGGTTTGTAGATGAGCCTCTGCTCTCCTGGGGGTGGGAAGCTCCGTGCTCTGGAGACCGCACAGGATGGCAGGCTTGGAACTGGTCTCTGTCCGTTAACAGCATGCACATTCAGGGGTACCCGGATGGCTCGGTTGGTTAAGCCATATTGTTAGACATTTTGGCCCAGGTTATGATCTGGAGGTTTGTGAGATCAAGCCCCTTGTCAGGCTCTGTGCTGACAGTGAGGAGCCTGTTTGGGATTCTCTCTCTGTCCCTTCTCTACTGGTGCGCACACTTACGTGTGCTTGCTCTTTGTCTCTCTCTCAAAAATAAATTAACAAACTTAAAAAAAGAAAAAAGCCTGTTCAGCACTTGAGATGTGACTAATGTGACTGAAGAGCTGAATTTTCAATTTTATTTAATTTTTGTTAATTGAAATTTAAATAACTGCTTGTGGTTATCATTGGAAACCAGCTTTGGAGGATGACAAAGTCTAGATCCTGCCAATTTTGTAAAGTTCTGAAACAGCATTTGGATTTTATTTGGCATGCCAGAGCCTTTCATGTATGGATATGACATGATAAGATTTAAATTATAAAAATACTCTGATACTTATTGTGTTAGTGGATGAATTGGAATTTACAGTTTACACAGGGGACAGAATGTGGTTCTGTTAAAAGTGGCTAAATGGTTCCAGCATCATACCAGATGAATTCATATCCTGGTGCTGTCACATACACATAGCAGCTGTATCTCATTGAGCAAGTTAACTTGTTTGTACCTTAGTTTCCTTCCTCATTAGTAAAACGAAGATAATTATTATATTTATCTCAAAAAGTCATTATGAAAGTTGAATGAGACAGATACTTTGTAGCAACCACGGCCACCATTACCACCCTGCTTTTACCACAATCACCACAGGAACCAGCGAACTCCTGACGACTCTTACCAGGCTTTTGAAATGAAATCTAAACAAGCTTAATGTTGGGTTAGATGAAATGTTCATGTTTTCCATTTTAATAATGTGACTTTTAAGACTTTAGTATTTACCACATAAGATAATTTTTGGAATGTCTAACTTTATTAAAATAGAAAAGTAAGCTGTTTCCTTTAGTAAACTATAAATGTACATTATAGAAAACTAACAAAATCAGGGGATAAAAAGACTTAGTGTCATTACCCATGTGTTAAATAGTGTTAACTTTTTAAATATTTCCTCTTTTTAGTCAGTCACTACCATGTTGTTAGATATATTGCTTTATTTTTAGTTAATTCCATATAAAAGTTTTGGTCATGTTTTAGCTATTGTTTCTCATTGCCATGTAGTATTCCATGGTATAGATAAAGATAAGTGGATCAAGAAGATGTGGTTTATCTATACCATGGAATACTACATGGCAATGAGAAACAATGAAATCTGGCCTTGTGTAGCAACATGGATGGACCTTGAGGGTGTTATGCTNTGTTGTCCAGGAGTTATTGTAATGATAGATTATTATCATCCTATTTTTATAAATTGGTAGTAAAACAGGTGAACAAAATTGGTACTATAGAAAGGTAGTCAGATGAGCTAAGGTTTGTGTTACTTTTATTTCCATGTAGAAGTTTATTTTTTATTGAAATGTAATTGACTTATAATATTATAAATTTAAGGCATACAACCTTTTGATTTGATTATACTTCCATATTGCAATATGATTACCATGATTACCTTAGCTAACACCTCCATCATGTCACATAATTACCATTTATTTTTTATGATGAAAACATTTAAATATTGTTTTTTAACAGCGGTCCAGTATATAATACAATATTGTTAAGTATAGTCACAATCTGTGCATTCGATCTCCAGAAGGTTTTCATCTTTTAACTGCAAATTTGTACCGTTTGATCAACATTTCCCCAATTCCTCAACCCCCAACCCCTGGTAACCACCATTCTTTCCTTTGTTTCTATGAGTTTTGACTGTGTTATGCTCCACATATAAGCACTATCATACAGTGTTTTTCTTTGTCTAACTTATCTCACCTAGCATAATACCCTCATTGTCCATTCATATTGTTGCAGTTGGCAGATTTACTTCCTTTTTTATGGCTGAATATTAATTTGTGTGTTTGTGTTTATGTACATCACATCTTTATCCATTCATCTGTTGACTGGTTTTGAAGTTGTTTCTATGATCTTGCCTATTGTGAATACTGCTGTAGTAAACTTGGAGGGCAGTTATCTTCTGATACCTTATTTTCATTTCTTTTGAATGTATACCCAGAAGTGGGATTGCTGGATCATAGAGTCAGCTGAGTGTAAGTCTTGTATTCTTCTTATTTTTTAAGTACTCCCTACACCCAGTGTGGGGCTTGAACTCAAAATTAAGAGACATATGCTCCAGTGACTGAGCCAGCCAGGCGCCCTGAGCCTTATTATTATTTTGAGAGATCACCTTGGATTGAATACTATAAAAATGGATAAGCTATCCAAGACTAAATATATTTCATCATTTCCATATTCCTCTTGGGTTCACCTTTTACTAACATCTTCAGAAAGTTTTACTTTTATAAAAAACCTCATTCATACCTGTCACTTAACATCACCCTCCTTTCTTTAGATAAATCTCATAATCAGTATCATCAAATACTGTACTTAGGAAAGGCTGATGCTCCTGCTGTTATATTTTGTTATTGTTGTTAAAAATTATGCCTGTTGGGGCACTTGGGTAGCTCAGTTGTTTATGCGACACACTTTGGCTCAGGTCATGATCTTGTGGTTCTTGAGTTCAAGCCCTGCATCTGGCTCTGTGCTGACAGCTTAGAGCCTGGAGCCTGCTTCACATTCTGTGTCTCCCTCTCTCTCTGCCCCTTCCCCTCTCATGCTCTGTCTCTGTCTCACAAAAACAAAGAAACATTAAAAATTTTTTCAAAATAATAAATAAACACTAAAAAAAAATATGCCTGTTGGGGTGCCTGGGTAGCTCAGTTGGTTAAGTGCTGGACTTCAGCTCACGATCCGTGGGTTTAAGCCCTGTGTTGGGCTCTGTATTGACAGCTCAGACCCTGGAGCCTGCTTCAGGTGGTGTGTCTTCTTCTCTTTCTGCCCCTCCCTGCTCACTGTCTCTCTCTTTCTCAAAAATAAACATTAAAAAAATGTGCCTGTCAATTAGATTGAGTCTTTTCTGAATGTCCTTTCTTTCTAAATGAAGAATAGTTTTACTTATTTGCTGTAATATNAAAAGCAATACTATACTGGGGCGCCTGGGTGGCTCAGTCGGTTAGGCATCTGACTTTGGCTTAGGTCATGATCTCACAGTTTGTGGGTTTGAGCCCCCCCCCCGTCGGGCTCTGTGCTGATAGCTAGCTCAGAGCCTGGAGCCTGTCTTTGGATTCTGTGTCTCCCTCTCTTTCCGTCCTTCTGCTCATGCTGTCTCTCTCTCTCTCTCTCAAAAATAAATAAAACATTAAAAGATTAAAAAAAAAAAGCAATACTGTACTCAGCCTTTTTAGGATCAGAGCTCTTGACCATATGATGGAAGCATTGGATCTCCTTTGCAGAGCAGTGAATTTAGAATCTGTACATGTTTTTATTGCAGTTTTATGAGAATGCAAGGACCCTCACTCATAAGATTCCTTGCTAGACTAGGTTTCTCTTGCAAGGGTGCTCTGTTGTTCTCTGGTCCTAAGTATAGGGAAGTAGCCTAGTTGTTATTTTATACCATTGTATATTAAATGGACACACCTTATTCAGATTTTACATACCCTTCCATCTTGAAGTACCTGATTAGCTTTTATGTATATGGATCTTATTTGTATCCTGGTTTTTCAAAATTCTAGTCTGTTTTTCTGCTTTTTGTGGTGTCTGCTGAGTAAATACATTTATAAAAATTTGGATTCCTTGTTAATATTTAATGAGCAATTCCACATAAAATATTAAATCACATGCCTAATTAAATATTGTTTAATATTTATTTACTTGATTTTTCTACTTTAAAAGGAGGATTAACCTTAAAGATATAAAAAAGTTCTGTTGTTAAATGTCACCTATAAATTGCTTTTGAATTTTTTAGATAAGAAAATAGTAGAGATAATAAAGCCTTTCATGTTAGAGCTTCAGAAATGTGTTTCATTAAACTCCTGGATTTTGCCTTCAGGGCCATTTACAAAGCATCATCTGTACTGTTAAAAAAATAAAAGTACTGATAGGGACCAATTTAAAATAAAAGGAGTCATAGGAAATTGGATGTCATAAGTACTTCTGTGGTAAGTGGAGTTGTAATTATTTCAAGAAAGTATTATTTCAAAATGGATTTATTACCACTGTGAAGTTGGTGGCATGAATAGCAAGGTCATTTTTTACTGTAAGGTTTGATAGACATGGACAGTGTTTACTTTCCACTTAATTCAGTTCCCTTTTTATCTTACTTTAAAAAATTTTCTATATTTTAATGTGATTTCTTTGTTTTTGAGGGAGAGAGTTAGTAGGAGAAAGGCAGAGAGAGCGAGAGAGAGAGAATTCCAGGCAGGCTTCATGCTTCCAGCCCAGAACCTGATGTGGGGCTCAAACTCAGAACCAATTGTGAGATCTTGACCTGAGTCAAAACCACATCAGACGCTTAACCGACTGAACCACCTGGATGGCCACTTTTTGAAAAAAACATTTTTTTAATGTTTGTTTATTTTTGAGATAAAGAACATGTGTGCATGTGGGATGTAAGGGCAGAGAGAGGGACAGAAGATCTGTAGCTGGCTCTGTGCTGACAGCAGATAGCCTGATATGGGGCTCAGCGGGGCTTGATCCCACAAACCATGAGATCATGACCCGAGCTGAATTCAAATGCTTCATCAGCTGAACCACTCAGACGCCCCATTTATTTTTTATTTTTTTAAAATGTTTGTTTATTCTGAGAGAGAGAATGAGTGAAGGAGGGGCAGAGAAAGAGAGGAGAGAGAACTTTAAACAGGCTCCGTGCTGTCAGTGCAGATGTAGTGCTCAGTCTCATTACCTGAGCCAAAGTCAGGAGTTGGATACTCAACTGAATAAGCCACTCAGGTTCCTTTTAATATATTTTTTTAATGTTTATTTATTTTTGAAGAAGAGAGAGACAGCGTGAGTGGAGCAGGGGCAGAGGCAGAGAGAGAGACACACANGACCTGTGAGATGATGACTTGAGCTGAAGTTGTATACTTAACCAACTGAGCCACCCAGGCGTCCCATAAGAGTACTAATTTTTATTTTTTAATTTTTTTAAACATTTGTGTCTTTTTTATTTATTAAAATTTTTTAAAAATAGCTTTTATTTATTTTTGAGACAGAGAGAGACAGCAAGAGTGAGGGAGGGGCAGAGAGAGAGGGAGATACAGAATCTGAAACAGGCTCCAGGCTCTGAGGTGGCTGTCAGCACAGAACCCGACATGGGGCTTTAACCCATGAACCGTGAGATCATGACCTGAGCTGAAATTGGACACTTAACCGACTGAGCCACCAGGCGCCCCTAAATGTTTATTTATTTTTGACAGAAAGAGAGTGTGAGCGGGAAAGGGGCAGAGAGAGAGAGGGAGACACAGAATCAGATAGAGGTTCTAGGCTCTGAGCTGTCAGCACAGAATCTGACGCTGGGCTTGAACTCATGAATGGTGAGATAATGACTTGAGCTGAAGAAAGATGCCTAACTGACTGAACCACCAAGGTGCCCCAAGTGTTATTAGTTTTTATATGTGAAGGTAGTTTTACCAAATGGTTGGATTATCTTTTAGTAGAATGGATATCCTTACCACTTCTAATTTTTCCCAAGCCAACCTAGTTGATTAAGGTTTTGCTACTAAGTTGGGAAAGGACCTTGGGATTTTTTTTTTCTTTTAATTCCAGTACAGTTAATTTACATTGTTATATTAGTTTCAGGTGTACATTATAGTGATTCAGCAATTCTCTACTCTGATACAACCTTCCCATCCAAAAGCAGGACTTTGAAATCTGAAGGCTGTTGTCTAGGCTATGATTAGCAATGAAAGAAATTAAAATCTATTTGTTATCTTCACCTGATTCCTTTGTATTGTAAGGCATCCCTGGCCACCTGAGTTTTTCCTGGCATTTATGAGTTGATACTCTAAATCAGGTTTACTGTCAAAGAGCCAAATTATAAATAGTGTGAGATTTGGTGGAATTAATAATATAGAATTTATACTCAGTAGTCTGAGCGGCCACTTGTTTGCAAGCATTGTCATAAGTGCTTGTTACATTCTATCCCTTTCCATATGTACTCCAAGGAGGCAAACGGGCCATTAGAATCACAGTGATGACTGATTGCTCTGAGCAGCAACAGGGGCAGAGAGGATAACGGGAACCTTGTCTTCCTCAGCTATATCATTGGCTTAAGTAGGATTTTATAGGTCAATCTAGTAACCTAATTATCAAGTTTTAAATAGCCCATTTATCCACTGTAAAATTAATGTGTGCCTGCTAGAAATAAGTGAAACTCAGAGAAAAGTATAAGAGGGAAAAAAATGACCAATGGTCTTGATATGAAAGGGTCTTGTACTCATTTTGACATGTATCTTGTAGTTGTTTTGTTGTGTACTTTAAAAAACTAATACTTTAGGGGGCACCTGGGTGACTCAGTCAGTTGAGCATCTGGCTTCAGCTCAGGTCATGATCTTGGAGTTTGTGGGTTTGAGCTGATAGCTCAGAGGCTGGAGACTGCTTTACATCTGTGTCTCCCTCCCTGTCTGCCCCTCCCCTGCTCACACTCTGTCTCTCTGTCAAAAATAAACAAACATTAAAAAAAAAAATTTTAAGAAAAGAATACTTTTGAGATTAGTGTACCAGTTTCCTATCCCTCTTTCTTTACTTAAAATTATAAGCCGCTTCTCATTTTTAAAAAAGTCTAAATATATATTTTAAGAATATATTTAACCCATTTCCAAGGGAACAACACACAATTTTTTACTGTTATAATGTTTAAATAATATTTGAACAGCTGACTCATAACTTTAATTTTTTTCTGACCAAATAATTTCAATTAAGAAAGAGATCAGAAAATAAAAGTGAATAGAATGAAAGTCAACCATGATCTTATTTCCCAGAGAAATACCTGTATATAGAGCAAATTGATACTTTATGTTTTTATATACATACATAAAACAGATACATAAAACTTTACAACTAATACACATATAACTTTTGTTCACACTTAGTATGTACTGCTTGTAAATTGCATTTTTAATCTTCTATCACGCATATCTTCTCATGTCAGTATAGAATATACATCATAGCTCCTATGGTATTTTCAGTACCTCAGCTTCTTAATGACCTGTGTCACTAGAGAACTATGTCATAATATTTTTGGCTACATTGGGAAGAAAGCACTTTTAGGGGTGAAGAAGTTTATAAACAACAGTGTTCCTTTGTACTGTAATTTATATAACTAGTCATCTATTGGTGGACATTTCAGGATTTTTAAGTTCTTTTATAAATAATACTGAGATGAACATCATTGTCTTGTCTGTTGATCTTTGTTGGTAATTTTTATTTCCAAAAAAATTTTTAATACTTATTTATTTTTGAGAGGCAGAGACAGAGCGTGAGCAGGGGAGGAGCAGAGAGAGAGGGAGACACAGAATCTGAAGTAGGCTCCAGGCTTTGAGCTCTCAGCATAGAGCCTGATGCAGGGCTTGAACCCACAAGCTGTGAGATCATGACCTGGGCCCAAGTTGGACGCTTAACCGACTGAGCCACTCAGGTGCCCATTTCTTGGTAATTTCTTAATAGCTAACTAATGTCCATCTATTTAAAGAAAACAGAATACATATGATTTCAGAAAGTCAAATAATATAGAATGCTTTATAATGAAAGGGAACAACCCCTTGCTTATTCCTCACTCTCTAGTCTTGCCCTTCAGGGGCAGTCCTGCTTGTAGCTGTTCTGTTTTTTGCTTCTAGTTTCTCTGGCCTTACCTATCTGGTATCTGTAAATAACGCTGTTTCTATCAGTGTTTGATTTGTCATTGCCCATTTATTCTTTGCTTTGTCGTATGGTGTTTTAGTTCTCTAACAGTCTTCTTTTGTCCCTTGTACTGTTTGAAACTGACATTAAAAAGTACTGAAAATTTGGTTCTAAAGAACATGGGCCTACCTTTTGGAACCAATGATCATCTTTCTCAGAGGATATAGGAATTTATTTCATTATACAATCAGTGAATTAGTCCATTTTCACTAACCAGAGATTCAGTGATTTTTCTCTTATTTTGGCCACTCCTTTTTTGCTGGTTTGTTTCTGTGGCCACATCAACAAAGCAGGTATTATGAGTTAAAGAGCATTGTGACTTCGTGCTATCCCCTAGCAGATACAATTCCTTTGTTGTTATAGCTAACCTAAACCGATCTAAAACTCATGTATTCCTTCTTCTTTTTTTTTTTTTAATATTTTTATTTATTTCTAGGAGAGAGAGAGAGAGAGAGAGAGAGAGACAGCGTGAGCAGGGGAGGGTCAGAGAGAGAGGGAGTCACAGACTGAAACAGGCGCCAGGCTCTGAGCTGGCAGTCAGCACAGAGCCCGATGCGGGGCTCGAACCCACGAACCGCGAGATCATGACCTAAGTGAAAGTCGGACGCTCAGCCAACTAAGCCACCCAGGCGCCCCTCATGTATTTCTTCTTAATTGAATATTTTTATATTCTTTTTTTTTTAATATTTTTTATTTATTTCTAGGAGAGAGAGAGACAGCGTGAGCAGGGGAGGGTCAGAGAGAGAGGGAGACACAGACTGAAACAGGCTCCAGGCTCTGAGCTGGCAGTCAGCACAGAGCCCGACGCGGGGCTCGAACCCACGAACCGTGAGATCATGACCTAAGCGAAAGTCGGACCCTTAACCGACTAAGCCACCCAGGTGCCCCGAATATTTTTATATTCTAAAAGTAGTCCTTGATCTTGCACATATGTAATATAAACTCATGTACTTCATGCTTACAAATGCACTATATACCGAGATAAATTATCTCCTTAAAAAATAATTTGTATTTCTTATAATGATTTTGTGAACCTAATGTTTAATTTGTGGAGAGAAATATTTTAAAAAATTTTAATGTCTTTATTTTATTTTGAGAGACAGAGACAGAGAGCAAGCGGGGCAGGGACAGAGAGAGAGGGAGACACAGAATCCGAAGCAGGCTCCAGGCTCTGAGCTGTCAGCACAGAGCCTGATGCAGGGCTTGAACCCACTTACTGTGAGATCATGCCCTGAGCCGAAGTTGGACGCTTAACCAACTGAGTCACCCAGACACCCCTATGAGGAAATTTTCGTAGCTTCCAATTTTTGTGTCAGACACTATATTAGGGACTCTCCAAGATTTCTCTAAACTTCAATATATCCCTCTAAGATTTCCTTATTTTACAAGAAGGGAAAATGAAACTTCGAGTTTTTTGCCCATAGTAACACACCTGTTCAATGATAAAACAGAAATTGGTATGATCATGTTTTCTCCTATGGTATTTTCAATACCTCAGCTTTTAACATATGAAAGAATAAGAGAAAGCCAACATGAATAATAATAATTATGATAGAAATATTACTAAGCTTGCTGTTGCATCAGTAAAGCCCATGATCTGAAGTTAAGGTAGGTGAGTAGGATCAAATACTTCAAAGTTGGCCATGTCTTTTCTTGCAGTCAGATGTGATTCTGCATAGTTTTCCTGTTGATGCCTTTAGTTGCTGTGAGGTACTGCAGGTGGAAACTGTCTCTACACTTGATCTTAGCCAAAAGGCTGAGAAGCGATTGTCAGTCATCTCAGAAGCTGTTAATTAAAGTAATTATTACTTCTGAAATTGTTTCCTTTTTTTTTACATTGAATCCCATGTGAAGATCATTTCCTTTCCCATTACCCAGCTTGCTTCCTCAGCTCTAGCTTCCACCTCTGTCTCTCTTTCTCTCAAGTTTATTGAGATAAAAGTCAAATATCATGTAACTTCACCCATTTAAAATGTGCAATTCAGTGGATTTTAGCATGTTCATAGTTGTTCAGCCGTTACCACGGCTGGCATTAGGACATTCTCGTGCACCCAAAACGAAACCCTGCGTCCCTCCTTAGCACATCACCCCCAGTCCTAGGCAACCACTAATGTCCTTTCTGTCTCCTGCAGATTTGCCTTCTCTGGAGATTTAATGTAAATGGACTCATGTAGTATCTGGTTCTTTGTGATGATTTGTATCTCTTAGCATAATGTTTTTATTGCTGAATAGTATCTGTCATAGGGGTATACCATATTTTATTTACCTTTTGATAGATAACTTCAGATGGTTGTATTTTTCCCACTGTTCAGCTACTATGGATAATGCTGCTATGAACATTTATATACAGTTTTTTTTTAATGGACATTCTAGCCTCTCTCTTACCACAAAAAATAAAAGAGGTACAGTTTTAAAATTTCAGTAGCTCCTCTTTGTCAAAAACAAGAAATTAAAATATCTTAGCGGGGTGCCTGGGTGGCTTAGTCGGTTAAGTATTCAGCTTTGGCTCAGGTCTTGATCTCACAGTTTATGAGTTTGAGCCCCTCATTGGGCTCTGTGCTGACAGCTCAGAGCCTGGAGCCTGCTTTGGATTCTGTGTCTCCCTCTTTCTCTGCCCCTCCCCTGCTTGTGCGCTCTCTCTCTTGCTCTCTCTCTCTCTGTGTCTCTCTCTTTCTCTCAAAAATAAATAAACATTAAAAAATTTTATTTTTTAAACATTAAAAAATTTTGAAAAATAAAATCTTAGAAAGGAATATGTAGTTTTTCACAGTCTGGCTCTAAAATCAGGCTACAGTTGTACCAGCCCCATTTCTTTCTGTTTAGCTCTCTCTCCTTCACAAACCCTTTCCAAAGAGATCCTTAGCCTGTTTGCAGAACATGTTTGCCTTCTTAGCTCTGTACCCATTAATTTTCTTTTCAATATACTGTAGTTAATTCTTGGTCTCACCTGAAGCTTTTTACTTGACAAAGTGCCACTCAAATGTCACCAAACCTTTCCAGAGTTTCAGACCTGGTTACTTCTGGTTTTCAGTAATACTTTAAATATACCTCAGATACCACTTATCACATGATTTGTTTATTGTGACTTCCTTTCTGTTTGAGCTACTTTAGGACAAGGGTTATTTTCTATTTCTTGGTAGCTTAATACAGTGGCTGATACAGCTTTGAAGCTTAGTGTTGACTGTATTACAAAGGAGGTAAAATTAGTAATCGTATCAGATTGTTTTGTATTATGATTACTGTGTGGTATGTCTCCTGCCCTTTATTTTCTGTTCTTACATTAGCAGTCTGAATATTTTGGGGCGGGGGGGGGATNCCGACCTTAAAAAAATTCTGTTTTGTCTTCATGTTCCTGAGATACTAGATCCTTATTGATCCTAGAACAGATGAAATTGTGTCAGTCACTTATTTTGCCTTTGAGATTGTGAGATTCTGATTTTTTTAAATTTTAGTTTATTACTGACTTATTCTATGAGAATCTTGTTTTTTCTTTTAATATTATAAGCAGATAAATAAACCATATTGATTCCATGGGGAAAGCGACCACTTATTGAGTATGTACTAATTAATACTGACAAAGCTGGTCCAAAAGTAAAGTTTTGTTTTGGTTTTTGCCTCCCCAGTTTATAAATTTCAGACTTTTTCACCTTTTCATTTGCTGGTTTTGTATTTAGTTTAGAGACTGCCTGAATGTTTGATGATGAACCTACCTCTAAATTTGTCCTCCTTAGCCCTGACTCCTCTCTCGAGCTTAGATTCGTATACTCAACTGAATATGAATTGCTTACAATGGGATATCTAATAGGCATCTGAAACTTACTTTTTCTGCACTGTTCTCCCGCTAATCCTTTTTTTGCCATAGTAATGCCTCTACCCACCTACTGTTTTAAGACTTAGGTAAAACTGCCTATGACAGCATCTGTCTGCTTCAGTATTTAAGTATTACTTAAATCATACAAAATTGACTTCTTTTAAAATGTCAGAAACACTTGTATATTTGGAATTTCTTATGGTTCAACCATAAGTGTCAATAAGAGTAGAGCAAAGAGGAAAGTCATTTACTCTTGCCTGCCTGCCTGCCTGCCTTCCTTCCTTCCTTCCTTCTTTTTAAAGTTTATTTATATTTGTTTTGAGAGAGACAGCACAAGTGGGGGAGGGACAANTTGTAAGTGTCAATAAGAGTAGAGCAAACAGGAAAGTCATTTACTCTTGCCTGCCTGCCTGCCTGCCTTCCTTCCTTCCTTCCTTCTTTTTAAAGTTTATTTATATTTGTTTTGAGAGAGACAGCACAAGTGGGGGAGGGACAAACCAGCCCAGAGCCCCACGTGGGGCTCAAACCCATAAAGCTGCAACATCTTGACCTGAGCCGAAACCAAGAGTTAGATCCTCAACTGTCTGATCCACCCAGGTCACCCAGGTGCCTGCCTGCCTGCCTGCCTGCCTGCCTGCCTGCCTTCCTTCCTTCCTTCCTTCCTTCCTTCCTTCTTTCCATCTTCTTTCTGTCCTTCCTGCTTTTTTCTTTTTTTTCCTTTTTTCTTTTCTTTTCTCTTCTTTTTTAATTTTTAAAATGTTTAGTCATTTTTTTGGGGGGGGGGAGAGCGAGCGAGTTGGGGTGGAGCAGAGAGGGAGACACAGAATCCAAAGCAGGCTGCAGCCTCCACACTCTTGAGCTGTCAGCACAGAGGTTGACCTGGGACTCGAACACATGAATCGTATGATCATGACCTGAGCCGAAGTTGAATGCTTAACCGACTGGAGCCACCCAGGCATCCCTGCTTGCTTTCTTTCATAATGATGGGTGAGCATTGGTGGTGATAAGAGAGATGTTGAAAAGTGTCATAATATTAAATAAAGTTTTCTAGTGTCTACTGTAGTGCTTCTTTTCAGTTGAGTAGGCCAGCTTTTATTTCCCAGTATCCATAATAAATAAATATCTGGAGATAGTGGGAAATAAATGATTTGAGGGAAATACCAGGATGATATAAAAAACTAAGTACTTAACCCATCCAGCTGCTAGAAGATCATAGTATTGAAAGTAGCCAATTAAGGAAAGCTTTGGAATCTTTCCAATCTACCCCAGATTGAACCTGGTCATTTCCATGCGAGTGTTGCAGCTGTTGGAATTGTTTTTAGATGACCTCAATAAATAAACTTTATCTTAGTATAAAAAAGTGAGGATTGCTTCTCAGACATAAACCGTGTGCTGTTTTTATCTTTAGATGAATTATTGTTGAAAGTATTATTATTACTTGATAGGATTCTTGGAGTTTTCCTTTCAGTAAAGATTTAATTACTATGTATTTTTTAAGCAGTGTGTTTTATTGCATATATTGTATATTAGGCATTTATATATATGCAGTAATAGAAACATAGTGTCATACATACATATGTATGATATTTAACAATATATCTGCATTCAGTCAGTGGCTGTCTAGAATCCAGTCACAAGTCTCTCTTTATGTGAGTGCTTCCTTAAAATAGAAAGTTTATATTTGGTGATGATCATGAGGGTACCCCTAGAGCCAGTTGCACACTGTGTGCCTTTGTACTTAATGTGTAGATGTGTTTTATTTGGCTTGTATAATGTTTGGAAATCAGGAAAATTTCATGTTTTTAAGAATCCTTATCTTTGGTTTCACTTGAAAACTTGGAAGATATAACATTACTTATCTGGCATTCCTGAATGGCTGCATTTGGCTACAGCTGAATGTCTGTGTATCTGTTACCTTTTGAAAGGTGGGCTTTCTCTCTAGTTCTCCATAGTCTCTATTTTTTATTGCTTGCTTTCACCTTGCCCTATCCACCTCTCACCCCCATATATTTCCTGCATGGTATTTCCACTGCTCTGGGGTCATAAAAGAATTGGGAAACATTACTGTTTTCTATATTCTAAAAAAAAATTTTTTTAATGTTAATCTTTGAGAGAGCTGTCAGCACAGAGTCCAATGCGGGGCTCAAACTTCTGAACTGTGAGATCATGACTTGACCTGAAGTCAGATGCTTAACTGACTGAGCTGCCTAGACACCCCTAATTTTTTCTATATTTTAATTATTATTTGAAAATTGTAGTTTCTTTGTGATAGCTTTTAATTGGCTAGATTATTTTATCAAGTCAGGTGATTTAGCCTTAAATAAACTTTATAAACTTACTGACTAATCTTGGTTGTATGTTGTTTGTTGTTTACCTTTAAATTTTCAAAAGATCCTTTGATTCATATTGTTCAGCAAACACGAAATACCAGTTTTTATAGTTTTTTAAGGTAGAAATCTTGAATGGAAATTCACTAGCGAGCTGAAGGTTTCATTAGGTCATAGTTTTGGAGATTTCTTGTCTTGTGCCAATATTAGTTTTTTCCATATACTTTCTACTCTGTAACAACAGCATAAGTAATGCGAACTTAACTAATATTTTACTCCAATCTTTGGGTAGTTTGCTTGTTTTTTGTCTCTAATCTTTTTTTTTTTTAAGGGAATGGTAAAGGATTAAAATTTACATGTGTAAAAGTACAGAAAATTAAAAACTAAAATCATTTTATGCAGAAATTGTTTCACCTTCCAAGTAAAAGAAATAGAATAGTATGTAGCCTTTCCTATTCATAACTCCCTGTCTTCCCAAAGTAATGTATCTGTCTTAAAAACCTCCCTGCTTTTATTGACAGTTTTGCATTCATTTATGCATTTCTGAATGAATTTAGTCACATGTTTTCTGTTTTGGAACTCTGGAAATAATTTTGTGAATGTTTTTCTGTGTCAATGAGAATCATCCAGATTGTAGTGTGTTGCTTTGGTTTTTCATGGAGTTCTATATAGGGAAAGTCTACATTATTGATCCATTCTCCTGTTAATCTGCAGGTGTATTCTTGCCCGGCTTTGGTTACTAAGAGCACTACAACCATGAACAGTTCTGTAAATGTCCTTTGGCACACATATTCCTGTTTCTCACAGAGGTGTAGGTAGGAATGAATGAGCTGAGGCACAGGGTGTGCCTATTTTCATGGTTACTGTAACCTGTCCCAAGGTGGTTGTACAAATTTATATTTCCACTAGCAAATGGGTGAAAATCGAGAACTTCCACATTATTGCCAATGCAAAAAATACTATATTGGTAAAAAATACAAAAGCTTATTGAGCTCATTATTACCTTTTATTTTTTTTATTTTTTATTTTTTTACAAATAGTTTATTGTCAAGTTGGTTTCCATAGAACACCCAGTGCTTATCCCCATCATTATTACCTTTTGAACTTAAATACCACACACACACTGCACTTGAAGAAATTATTGATTAAATTTGCGTAGGATTAATATTATATGAAAGACAATCATGCTTTTAGCTTTGGAATTGGCTAAGTATTTGTCCTAATCAGCTATTTTATACCTCTCTTCCCTGCATCCATAATTGAGATGGTAGTAATATGTTTGAAATAATGAGGAAACATGGTTGTTGGTTTTTTCCCGTTCTATAAAACTTCTTCCCTTTACCTTTGAAAAACGTGGAGTTTAACAATAAGATCTGAAATGGTATAATTTAACCAGAGAGAAGAAACTTTTGCCAGAGATCAGAAGATTGAATAATCATTAATTTAGGAATATTTTGAAAGAAGTATTCAAAGTTTTATGTAACTTTCGTTTTTATCCCCAACAACCTCATTAGTCTTGTGCCATTTCCTTGGGATGGGGTTGTGCCATTTCCTTGGGATGGGGTTGTTACCTACTTATATCTTGAGTAATTTTGTAAAATTGTTTATTTATTTTGAGAGAGAGAACACACATGCATGCATGGGCAGGGGAGGGGCAACGAGAGGGAGAGAATGAGAATCCCAAGCAGGCTCTGGCTGTCAGCACAGAGCCCAAAGCGGGGCTAGATCTCACAAACCATACGATCATGGCCTGAGCCAAAATTAAATGTTAGACACTAAACTGACTGAGTCATGCAGGTATCCCATCTTATATAATTTTTTTTTTAAATTTTTTTAAATGTTTTATTTATTTCTAGGAGAGAGAGAGAGAGAGAAAGCGTGAGCAGGGGAGGGTCAGAGAGAGAGGGAGTCACAGACTGAAACAGGCCCCAGGCTCTGAGCTGGCAGTCAGCACAGAGCCCGACGCGGGGCTCGAACCCACAAACCGCGAGATCATGACCTAAGCAAAAGTCGGACGCTTAACCGACTAAGCCACCCAGGCGCCCCTATCTTATATAATTTTTAATTGAAGCTGGTATACCTTTTCCCTGCAAAGATACTAAGCTCTATAATACACTAAAAGCAAAATTAGTGTGTAATGCAGTATGACACTTGTAATAACAATCTTTTTCCATTAAGAGGAGTGTAATTGCAGGTCAGAGATTTATTGCATGTAGCAGCTTGTTTCTTGGAAAAATTGTTTAGAATGATACGAATTTTATGTGTTCCTGTTACTGCTTCTTGCTGTCTGTCTTCATCGTCGTTGTCATCGTCTTCTCCCTCTTTTTCGTTGTCTTCTTCCTCGTCTTCTTCGTCTTCTTCGTCGTTGCCGTCGTCTTCTTCTTCATTGTCGTCATCGTCTTCATCATCGTTGTCTTCTTCGTCGTTGTCATCATCGTCTTCGTTGTCGTCGTCGTCTTCTTCTTCTTCTTCTTCCTCTTTCTCTTCTTCCTCCTCCTCCTCCTCTTGAAGGTTTCTCCTAGAAGCAAATCATTGAAGGAGTCCACAGCATTGGTTTAAATTTTTTCTGGTGGGGAGTGGGACAACAGTCAGTTGTCCTTTTTACTTCTTTGTAGATAATGCTTGCCTATGTGAACATTTTTATTTCCTTTAGAGGTTCCTCAGAGGGCGCCTTTCTGCAGGCCACAGGCCCTGGAGGGTTTCAGGCTGGGGCTGGAGATGGCTCCTGTGCTCTCTGCCCACTCTGGCAGCCTGGTCACCCTCCACTGCTTGTTCCAGTCTTCTCCCCACTCCCCACCCCCCCAGGGCCCCAGGACCTCCTCTCTGAACCTTCACTCCCACCCAGGGGCCAAGAGATGCCAGCACTGTGAACCAGCCACATCCCCTCTCCTATTACTTTTATACGGATTTATTTTCTTTGGCTTGCTTTATTAGTAGAAACCTCCAGTTTTGGGAGGGAGTGCCCTACTAGAATTTACAGTACCAAAGGACTCTTGCAGTTTGGCATAGCTCTTTAAGAATGGCAACGGGTGCACACCTTAGGGGTATTTGCCTGTGAAGGTTGTTTTTCATTGGTGCTTGCTTTATAAGGAAAAATTTAAAAAAATTTTTTTTTTGTTTTACTTATTTTTGAGACAGAGACAGAGCATGAGTGGGGGAGGGGCAGAGAGAGAGAGAGACACACACAGAATCTGAAACAGGCTCCAGGCTCTGAGCTGTCAACACAGAACCTGATGCGGGGCTCGAACCCACAAACTCTGTGATCATGACCTGAGCCGAAGTCGGATGCTTAACTGACTGAGCCACCCAGGTGCCCCACGGAAAATTTTAATGTAGTAATAGCATAATACTTAATGGCTTTGGCAAAATGCATTTTCTTCTCTCAAACGTGTATTTTATTGGTTGGTACAGTACTCTTAAAAAAGTACACTCAAGCAGTTTTCAGGGAAAAATGATTTATGTGAACACTAACCTTTATCTGAAATCATTGATATATTTTTCCCCATCTTTGTCAGTATATAGAGGAATTTCTTGGGGCGCCTGGGTGGCTCAGCTGGTTAAGCGTCCGACTTTGGCTCAGGTCATGATCTCACGGTTCATGGGTTCAGGCCCCGTGTCGAGCTCTGTGCTGACAGCTAGCTCAGAGCCTGGAGCCGGCTTAGGATTCTGTGTCTCCCTCTCTCTCTGACCCTTCCCTGTTCATGCTGTCTCTCTTTCTCTCTCTCAGAAATAAATAAAAAACATTAAAAAAAATTTGGAAGAATTTCTTTACAGTTCTCAATAGTGTATGTTTTTCTTTTTTTTTTCCTGATTATTTTACATATTAATTGTCACTGATAACAGTCTACCTCTGTGTATTTTTCATGTCTTTTATTTAGTTATGTTACTTTATTTCCCCATTGTTTGCTGTTTCTGCCTTTCTTGCTATTTGTAGTGCTGTTGGATATATCTTTTTTAAAAAACTTTTTTAATGTTTATTTTTGAGAGAGAAAGTGAGCATGAGCAGGGGAGGGGCAGAGAGAGGGAGAGAGAGAATCCCAAGCAGGCCCTGCACTGACAATACAGAGCCTGATGCAGAGTTTGAACCCACATACCAGGAGATCATGACCTAAGCCAAAATCAAGAGTTGGATGTTTAACCTACTGAGCTACCCGAGTTCCTCTGGATATATCTTATGTTCCTAATTTTTGAAGTGAGATTATTTCTTTAGGGTATGTGTCCCAATCTCGAATCATTATTTGGGTGTGGTTTTAAGGCAGTTGTGACTCCATATTCTGTAGTTTTGGAGACAAGGTAAACTCTTTCACAGTACCTATGACCCATTGCCTTCGATACCTGCCAGTAATGGGGTAAAGTTTTTTTGTTGTTGTTTGTTTTTGTAAATTTTACTTTTTTTTAACCTTTTTTTTTTTAATGTTCATTTATTTTTGAGAAACAGTGACAGAACACGAGTGGGGGTGAAGCAGTGAGAGGGAAGCAGATTGTAGGCTTTAAGCTGTTAGCACAGTGCTCTACGTGGGGCTCGAACCCATGAACTGTGAGATCATGACCTGAACCGAAGTCGGACGCTTAATCAGCTGAGCCGTGTAGGTGCCCCTGTAAATTTTACTTTTGTTACGATACACATGAAGTAATATTTTAAAATATTTACTAATTTTTATTTATTTACTTTAAAATAACCACCCAGGGTGATTCTTTTCCTTGTTTATTTATGTATTTTTTTCAGAGAGAGAGTGCGCACGCACATGTGCTAGGGTGAGCAGGGAGGGGCAGCAAGAGAGAGACAGAATCCCAGTCTCTGAGCTGTCACCTTAGATCCTGATGTGCTTGAACCCACAAACCACGAGATCATGACTTGAGCCAAAATCAAGACTAGGATGCTTAACGACTCAGCCACCCAGGCACCCCTATATTTCTTTATTCTTAATCAACTCCAATTTGTTTTTACATTATCCTATATTATTAATGGTTTATTATCCTCAGTAAACTTAATATTTGATTGTTCTATCAGGATGAATTGGAGAATTTACCTATCATAGATTTTATATAGCTAACTTCTTTGCTATCACTTTGTTACACTGTGTGAATTTCTTTTTTTTTTAAAGTTTTTCATTTAAATTCAAGTTAGTTAACATACAGTCTAATACTAGTTTTATATGTACAATATAGGGATTCAATACTTTCATATAACACCCACTGCTCATCAAAGAGCTACTTATTTTAAACTTTATAATCTGATGCTTTAGAGGTTAATATGCAGCAGGGTCTTCTAAATGTATGTACACTAGTGGCTTTTTCAGATGTTTTGGCAAAGTAGACAAATATGCAGGTAACTGTTTTTTAGCAGACCAATCATAAGTGTGTTATAGATTTTTGTGGAAGATTATCCAGATTAATTTGAGAAATAAAATTCCTCAGTGATAGGTATGAATGATCCCCTAATGCTAGTATAGAAGGTTCAAGGATTTGATTGTGCATTTGCAAAATAACATAGAGTAAGGAAACTCTAGACTTTACTGATGTTTTACATTTATTTTTCCATTCTTTATTCTTATTAAGTCATTAGAAGTCCAAATATTAGAAAGAATGCACAATATAACGACTAAATCTCAACTTATTTATCGTACAAAAATATAAATATTTTAATTCAGTTCTGTATTATGGTCATTGTCTTCCTTTGAAAATATTGCTGATAGTTTTATCTAACTGTAGCTGAAAAAGCAATTTAGGAATCTTTTTTGGATCAAACATCCCAAAGATATTTGCTATTCTCATTGTGTAAATTTCTGATGTTAAAAATATAGGGGCACCTGGGTGGCTCAGTCAGTTAAGTGTCCAACTTTGGATCAGGTTATGATTTCGCGGTTCATGAGTTTGAGACCCTCATTGGGCTCTGTGCTGACAGCTCAGAGCCTGGAGCCTGCTTCAGATTCTGTGACTCCCTCTCTCTGTGTGTCCCTCCCACACTTGTGCTGTTTCTCTCTCTTTCTCTCTTTTTCTCTCTCTCTCACAAATAAATAAATTTTTAAAAAAATTAAAAATTCAAAAATAAACATTAAAATTTTAAAAATCCATTTTGATATTTTACTTTAGCTGGATATTAAAATAATTTATTCTAAAACATGTGAAATAAGAATATACATTTACAAACATTTGTCAGGGAGAAATTTGCTTGCAGGAACTCTTCATTTCTAGTTACTGGTTTTCTACAGTAGATGTTTAAATAGTAATCCTGGTTTTATCCTTTGAATAATTTTCCTGAGATTTATAATTGCTGTTGCATTTCATGGTAAACTTCATGCCCTTATAAATGTAATTTTCAGTCAAAAGTGGAAAGAACCATTTTCAAGAAAATCATAAAGCCATAACAAAATTAAATACAGTTATTTTACGTCTTAAACTTTAGTCACATTTTAGCATCACTTAAATCTCTTTTATTTAGCCTGTAAGCTTTTTGCCTCTAGTTAGCTCTCCGTGAATCCATTTTATTTCAGCATTGGGGTCAGTCAGGTCTTAAAGCTGTTTTACATAGACGTAAAGAAATCTAAAGTTGGGTTACCATTATCAGGGACTAGACTTTATTCAGAGCTTCTGACTGAGGGCATTCCAGGAAAAACTAATATCATTTGGAAACTACTTTCCTTCCTATCTGAGGAGAATATTTAAATGTGAGAAAAATCAGGAAATCTGAGACTTGGGAGGAGAAAATACCTAATTGAATGTTGTCATTTCTTTGAATTAGATGTAGGCAAATAGTTTTTATTTTTTAATATATTATAAAGAACGTAATATCACAAAATTATATTTAACAGCTATATTTGAATATAATTGGTTTTATCATAATCCTATATATTTTATGCATTTAAAAAATATGATTCTAGGGCTCCTAGGTGGCTCAGTTGGTTAAGTGTCTGACTCTTGATTTTGGGTCAGGTTATGATCTCACTGTTTCATGAGTTTGAGCCCTGCATCGGACTCTGTGCACTGACAGTGGAGAACTTGCTTGTGATTCTCTGTCTCCCTCTCTCTCTGCCCCTCCCCCACTCACAGTCTCTCTGTCTCTCTCAAAGTAAATACATTTTTTAAAAATTAAAAAAAAATATGATTCTGTGGGCACTTGGTTGGCTCAGGCAGTTAAATGTCTGTCTCTTGATTTCAGTTCACATCATGAACTCATGGTTTATTAGATTGAGCCCTGTGATGGGCTCTGCATTGACAGCATGAAACCTGTTTGCAGTTCTCTCTCTCCCTCTCCCTCTGTCCCTTCCCTCACATGCATGCACTCCCTGTCTCTCTCAAAATAATGAATAAATATTTTTAAAAAATATGATTCTAGGAGAGGTCTGTAGTTTCTAATAGATTGTAAAAGCTTTCATTTCCCCCCCACCCCTTTTGAGGTCCTCACCTTAAGGAGAATGGATTCTTTCATATTCTATGATTATAAAATTGCCCCCCATTCATGGAGGTTTGCCAGAATTTCAGTCAGTGCTAGTCTGGGTTAGATTGTGGTAGAGAGGAGCTGGCTAGGATTCATTAGTGGACATTGGAAATGGGCCTGGGTAATGTGATTTTTATATCCATCATAATAGGCTGATGGCAGTTTATTGCCAGCAAAAAGTGGAAGAATGTAACTTTTGTTTACATAAAAGCATATGCTAATTATTTTTGCGTACAAGTTCATGATTATTGATTTATTAGATTTATTAGAAAATAAAAATGAGAAAAAAAATACTTGTAATGCTTTCTGTTCAGATCTTTGTGTAACTCATTACACATATTTTTAATAGGACATATATACCTGCGAGTATGTGTATATGCATATATATACTTTATATACACACATATGTAGACGTAGATTGTAGGCTTAGGTATACATATAGAAATATACAAACATGTGACTTTACACAAACATGTGACTTTACATTTATAGTTAGGTGTACTGTTTTAAAAACAAAAATGAGCTGGGTCGCCCGAGTGGCTCAGTTGGTTAACTCTCTGACTCTTGGTTTTGGCTCAGGTCATGATCTCATTGTTTCATGAGTTCAAGCCCCACATTGGGCTCTGTGCTGACATTATGGAGCCTGCTTAGTATTCTCTGTCTCCCTCTCTCTCTGCCCCTCCATGCACACTTTCTGTGAATCTATCAAAATTAAACGAATAAACTTTAAATCCAAAGCCAAAATCCAAAAATTTTTAAAAATGAGATTATACTCTGTAAACAAGTTTTCCCATTTTTGGTTCAGATTTATTGATATATACAATAAATTATTGATATATAATTTAAATAATGTAAATTTCATCTTTTTTATTGTGCGGTTTTGTGAATTTCGACGAACATAGAAAGACATGTAATCCCCACTACAGGCAAGATACGGAACAGCTATTTCACTCCAAAAATCCCCTGTGTCCCTTCTGTAGTCATCCTTTCCCTGGCAATCGTCTTTCTTGGGTTTTTTTTTTGTTTTGTTTTGTTTTGTTTTTTACAAAATGTCATATAAGTGGCATTATATTAAAACCAAACAGTATTTTAGTTTCAAATGTAACTTCTCGCATTTAGCATAATTTTTCCTTTAAGCTTTTGGTTTTAGATTATGCTTCAAGAATCTTGTCAAACGGATGATAATAGTCATGCCTTTTTTTTCTTTTCCTAATAAGCATTTTATTTTTTCATTTTGAAATTTTAAGCCTTTAGTCAGTCTGGTACTTATTTTAGTATAAATTATGAGGCAGAGAATTCAGTTTTAAAAATTAACTAGTTCGTCTGTATTTATTAAGATTGAGTTAATAATATAAAACTCTTACTAAATATTGATTTCCTCACAGGTAACACAAGTAGCAAGACAACCGGGACCCCCGACCCCTTCCCCTTATTCAGCACATGAAATAAACAAGGGGCATCCAAATCTTGCGGCAACGCCCCCGGGACATGCATCGTCCCCTGGACTCTCTCAAGTAAGAAAAACTGTATTTTTAGAGAAATTTCCATATAAAAGCAGTATTTCTGTTTTTCTAAGGCCAACATCTGAGCAGTAACATACAATATGTCTTGAAGAGTAATTTTTTTTTTGTATTTTTAGATATACCTCTCATAATTGTGGCTACTGACAATTTTAATACAGTTTCATTTATGGAGTCATTCAAAAGGAACCATCAGTGATATTTAGTTTTCCTTTGTGTTGTTCAAGAAATTAGAGTATGATTCTAAAGTCCATTAAAAACCACACAAAACACTTATTTTGTTTTCAGTGTGTAATCTACTAGACTTCCTTCTTTTCTGTTTTTGATGGAGTGGTGATGGTTATTTTCTACTTAAAAAAAGATGTTGGGTGTTTTTAATTGTGGTGGACTGCTTTGTTGGTTTTTGATTTTGTAAATAGGTCATTGGATTGTTTTAGGCTTAAAATTAGATTGAACTATTAAATAGTGAACTCCATAGTATATTTCCAATTAGCAGGTGCAGGGGACATTGAAACATTGCTGTAAGAAGTCATTGTGGATCCCCTGCATTTTAAGCCATTTTTCAAGATACTGATTAGCTTGTACCAGTCCACCATTACATTCTTGTTTTGGCTCCTTGTGGGGAAGAGTATGCTAGAACTATGACGTCTATCAGTGGAAATAGTGGAATTGGTCAAGCTATTGGACCCATGCCATTTCAGACTGTCAGTGTTGATACATAACTGCCCCTTTTAATAATGAAAACTTACAACATTATTTTCAATTGTGGCTTCCGTATTTTAGGCCTTTAAAAAATATTTTTTTAAGTTTATCTATTTTGAGAGAGACTGAGCAGGAGTGAGCATGAATGGGGGAGAGGCAGAGAGAGAGAGAGGGAGAGATACAGAATCTGAAGCACCTCTGCACTGACAATGTGGAACTCCTACTCACAAACTGTGAGGTCATGACCTGAGCTGAAACTGAGAGTCAGACGCTTAACTGACCGAGCCACCCAGGCGCCCCTACATTAGGCCTTTTAGAACTTAAATAATAAGAGAGATAAGGTATTACTTATTAAAAATAATGCTAAGGGTTATTTTTATTTTTTTATTTTTAATAAATAAATATTTTTATTTATTAAAAGTTGACTTTTAATGTTCATTTAAAAACTATAGGACAGAAATGCCTGGGTGGCTCAGTCAGTTAAGCATCTGACTTCGGCTCAGGACATGATCTCCCTGTTTGTGAGTTCGAGCCCTGCGTCAGGCTCTGTGTTGACAGCTCAGAGCCTGGAGTCTGCTTTGGATTCTGTGTCTCCCTCTCTCTTTGCCCCTCCCCCATTCAAACTTTGTCTCTCTCTCTTAAAAATAAATAAACATAAAAAAATTTTTTTAAAGACTGCAGAACATTTGGAGAAGGAATGTATAACTTGCCAAACCATGAGGTTTTAAGAAATCTATACATTAATTTGGATTTAGTACTATGCTTAAACCAAGTCTACATTATTTCTATTTAATTTTTAGTTTTAAAGCTAAAATATGTCAAAATGAACTCTTAATTGTTTAAAATTAGGTTCTTGTGTTGGTTTTCATGGTACTGAGCAGAACACTCATGGTATTTTAGTTGAAGTCTAATCAGGAGGGAAAAATCGTGTAGTAATTTGAATTAGGCAGAGTTTAATAAAAGGTTATTCACGGCGTACCTTTTTGGCTCAGTAAGTAGAACGTGTGATTCTTGGTTGATCTTGGGGTTGTGGGTTTAAGACCCATGTTGGGTGTAGAGATTACTTAAGAAAAAGAGTATTCAGTATAATGGGGTTTGGAATGGTGAGCGATTGGTTTATTAAAGAAAGAGAACCCTAAGAATATATAAATAGCAAATAAAAGAACTGGATGCTTCTCCTGAGTCTGAGACAGAATGCATATGGAAGAGCAGCCTTCTCCAGGGCTGATACTGGAGAGTGCACGGCTGTAGCTCAGCTAATGGTAGAGAAATCAGTATAGTATTGTACAAATGGAGTATGCTAGAAATCCTACCTGTGGAACTTGCTGGAAATTTACCCCATGGACTGTTGGGGAAAGGTGGATCCTCTAGTGCCAATGTCCTATAGCAAAGAACTGCTACAGGCTAGAGGCTCCTAGTTATAGCATCTCTGTTTATCATAGATACTTCAGATAACCATGAATATGCTGGATCATAGGTTCTGTGTGGTAGAGTAGCTTGCATCACAACCTAAACTTGCTGCAGTCTTCTTTTGTTTGATTCTTCACTCAAAATTGGAAATCCCCCAGGTGATTTTTTAGGTAGGTCAAAGTGTAGCATGTTCATATGTAGTGTATGTTGTTTTTAAAATTCATAAAAGACCAACCAAGTCTTGTGTCTGTTTTTGTTTTTTTCTCATGGTAGTGTTAGGTAAGAGACTTCTCCCCCATCTTGGGTTGAGATCTAGACCTTGTTGAATAGGGTATGATGTGGCTCACTGAACGGTAGAGAAGTTGCTGTGGTGTCATGTCAGTGGAATTTCTAGAAATATACCCTCTGCAACTTGCCAGAATTCTGCCTTCTAGAGTACTCAGGGAAAGCTTTTCACAGGTAGGTTTCTTAGAGGAGATATTTTGCTACACAGTTGCCCAAGAAAATACGAGGGGCACCTGTTGACCATTGGGTACTGTGGCCGCTGCACGTTGCTGTAGAAGATGCTGTATGCTCTCGGGCAGCTGATCACTGAAGAGCCAAATTCTGGAGTTTGATGTGCAAGCCAGATAGGGACCAGGAATCAAACTCTTTCTTCCTGAAGTATTTCTATAGGTTCCTCTGTTGACAAATCTTAACACTGTATCAGCTGGAATGGGAAAATATTTAAAAATTTTACAAATATTTAAATATTAAGGAGCCCAGATCCATTTTGACTATATAGGCAAACAAGGTAAATTTTGAGCTTAAAAGGCAAGTAACTGATCACTGAAACATAAGGGGGAAAACTTAATTTTCAGTTTCTAATTCTTATTGTTATAAATTATGATTTGACCTAGGCAGTTGGCTGAAAGCACTTAAGTTTTCTGAAAGACCTTGCTGCTTGAAAATTCAAAGTTTGCATTTAAAAAGAATGATCTTGCTGTCGTCTCAGCTCTTGAGCCCACAAATGCCTTTATGTATGCTATTCATTGCCTTTAGAAAGTCACAGTACCTGAATCCCAGGAGAAGGGTCACCAAGTATTCTCTTGCTTTTCTTTGTGGTCTGTTTTCCTACCATATTTCCTAATTTGATAAAGGAACCCACTAAATTGCACCAGGTTCACAGTCCCCTTTTTCTCTTTCTTTTCAGAGGTGGACTCATTTGTTCCCTAACAGTGTCTTAACATCTGTTGATAAAGTGAGGACGTTTTTCTGAATTGGCATGGTTGGAAAATTGAGGAGTTTTTTGGGTCTCTTTAGGTTTAACATGTTCGTGGGTCATAATAGAAATCATAGCCTTTAAAACAGAAGAAAAATGTATTACTGGCTGGGGCTCAAAACAGATCTGGCTTCTGGGGCTTGGTCTTTTCCTTTCTGGTTACATGGTGTCGTTATATAGGTGAGAATTAGAGTTCTACCACTCTTTAAGAGGGTTGTTAGGAAGATTATGTAAAATCCTGCCTTAGAATGGGCGATGCTAATTACTTTCCATAAGTGGCTTTTATTATTTTCATGCCTGTTAGACTTGGTTCTCCTCAGGATTTATATGTGTGTACAAGTGTATGTGTATGTGTATATATATGTGTCTAACTGCTCTAATTTAGCTATGTGGTTGGTATTAGTGTGAAATTCAGTAGCTCTCCCCAAGAGTTTGAGATATTTCCAAAGTCTTTGCTTATCTCCTGCCTTTGCTTATCAATTCCAGGATAATGGAAGAGGCCAACCTTGGTCATTTTCTGTTAGCAATAGTGTGGTTTATTCTTGCACACAAATCAACTCAAGATAAGAATAAAGAAGCTTTTTTAGGCACATGCCTAATGTGCCTTGATGAGACAGTCTCCCCTTCCTCTGTGAATCGAATCTTTTTGTTTCAAGTGGCCACGTGTGACTCAATGTTTAACACTAAATGAACCTATTAGGGTCGAAATGAAAGTAGCTGAGTTGAAGAAAAGTGATTTTTATAGCTTTGAAACATAAAAGAGAGGAGTTGTAGAAAATTGCTCCCAGGATATTTCTTAAATCATCAGTAGCAGGGTCTTTACCTATTTCTTTGCCTTTGAGATAAGATTTTACATATGTACGTGCATGTACATACATGTATGATGCACATGCCAAATTTAAAGCTTTATTTGCATTTTCCCTTGTTACATGACTTCTAAATCTTTCCAGTCCTAAACTTTGAACTATTAGAGTATAAGAGACTAATAGTTAAAAAAAATAGTTTTCTTTCCTTTGTTCTTTTTTTAAAGAGAGAGACCGAGGGGCGCCTGGGTAGCTCAGTCGGTTGGGTGTCCAACTTCGGTTCAGGTTATGATCTCACAGTTTGTGAGTTCGAGCCCCACGTCGGGCTCTGTGCTTACAGCTCAGAGCCTGAAGCCTGCTTAGGATTCTGTCTCCTTCTGCCCCTCCCCTGCTCACACTCTGTCTCTCTGTCTCAAAAATAAATAAACATTAAAAAAAAATTTAAAAACAGAGCGAGAGTGAGTGTGTGAACAGGGGAGGGACAGTGGGGAGGGAAACATTAAAAGAGACAACATTCTTTTTTTTTTTAATGGTTTTTTTTCCCCCCTGAGAGAGAGAGACAGTGTGAGCAGGGGAGGGTCTGAGAGAGAGGGAGACACAGAATCTGAAACAGAAGCCAGCCTCTGAGCTAGCTGTCAGCACAGAGCTCGATACAGGGCTTGAACCCATGAACTGTGAGATCATGACCTGAGCTGAAGTCGGACGCTTAACCGACTGAGCCATCCAGGTGCCCCAGGAATTTGGAATTTAAAAGTATATTTCGGGGCAGATTTCAGTGAGTAGAAAAATGTACTCTCCTGGCAGTCCGGAGACCCAAGTTAAGAGTTTCAACCCTCCCCTATTATTTCAAAGTTTGACCCACTGGAAGTTCTTATTAATGATCAGTTTTTCTCTTTGGGAACAAGAGCCTCATACTAAGGAGATCTACATTCCCTTTAAGACCTTCATAGGTTTTAGGGGCGCCCGGGTGGCTCAGTTAGTTAAGTGTCCAACTTTGACTCTGGTCATGATACCATGGTTTGTGAGTTTGGGCTCTGCATCAGGCTCTGTACAGACAGCTCATAGCCTGGAATCTACTTTGGATTCTGTGTCTCCCTCTCTCTCTGCCCTCCCCTGCTCACGTTCTGTCTCTGTGTGTCTCTCTCTTTTTCTCAAAAATAAACGTTAAAAAAAGTGAAGAAAAAAAAAGAACCAGCTATTTAAAAGAAAAAAACGTCTTCATAGGTTATAGAAAGTAATTCAGAGTAGCCAGTTCTTACTATGAAAATCTTTTGAATTCTATATTTTTAAATTTAACGTTAGGCAGACTTTTACATTGTTTTATTCTTTATCTTTTAAAAAAAATCAGATATCAGGAGTTTGTTATATTTGCATTATCTTAAATTACTTAAGTAACACAAAACAAAAATATTTCCTACTTATTGCTTAATTATAGTTTCACATTTGTTTTAACTCAGTTAATTTTCACAGAATTGAGCTAAATTACAAAACAAGGAGACCAGGCTGGCACTGATTATCAGGTTCAACATCTAGGCCTTTTCGTTTTTTCTCTTGATGTCACTGTGTGACTGTGTGACTCCTAAGCTATGTTCACAGTAATTAGTGAGAAGGCGTGGTCAGAACATTGCCCAAGAAGCGGAGTGATAAATATTTTCTGCCTGCTTTTCCTGGAAATTTCTTTTGGCTCCTCATTCTTCTGAGAGATCGACTCAGTCATGTTTTGTAGTGGACTGAGAATGGTGAAAGTATATGATCCACTGGTTCAAGTCTTCATTTTCTCTTGAAATACTAAGCAAAGGACTTCTTCACTGAGGTATGGTGATTGGTCATGATACTACTTTTTTGTTTTTCATTTTATTAAGTTTTAAATTTTAATTTCAGTATGGTTAACACAGTGTTTTATTAGTTTCAGGTGTACATTATAGTGATTCAACAATTCTGTACATTGTTCAATGCTCATCATGGTAAGTGTACCATGATATTTCCTTTAAACACTAGTTTTCCATGAATAGTAAAAAGTGAGTTTCAAATAGCTCTTCACTTTATCCAACTTCCAGACTTCAGTTTCCTTTCAGAGATCTTGTTTTACTACAGAAAAATTCTCATGTTGGTTTGTAGTTCTTGACTAATCATTTCCGACTTTGCAAACTGCTTTTTCTTTATTTTTAAGATAGTGATTTTATTTACTGCATGCAAGCTTTTATGCTTTTTTGTGTTTTGTTTTGTTTTTTTTCTGTCATGAAGAAAATAAATTCTGATTTGATAACTAGGACAGTATTGCTGATAACCAGGATAAAATAGAGAAAGCTGTGGATTTTTTTTTTTTTTACATTTGATTATTGAAATAGAGGAGTATTGAATTAACATAAAAAGGAAAGCAAAGCAAAATTTGTTGTTTTTTACTCCCTTTCTCCCTTGGAACACATTGTGACTGTCTAACTAAGGAAGTATCTTTTGAAATGAGTGGTATTTAGAAGCTGCGTTCCTGGCACATAAGGATTTGATGTGGGTTCAGAAATCTGCAGTACTGACTATATTGAGGTGGCCCTCCTGGTGCCAAATCAGCTTTCCCTCCCCACCCTCCTCCTATTGTTAATATATGTACTTGAAAATTTATACCTTGTTGAAAACTTCATCATATACTGTCCTTAAATACTTTATCAGTTAACATGCCTTGCCTTTACAAATCCCATTAGTGTAAAAGTTACAAGGACCTATAAAATATCCACATCATTTATGTTTGTGGTTTCATGTGGTATATGCTAAATAATTGTGGTAAGCTTTTTTCTTCTAATTGTTGAGATTTATTTTAATGTTGTCATACTTGATTAGAGAATTTCAACTGTTTTGTCATTTTTTTGTTTTTATCAGTAAAACAGTTACAACCATATATATAAGGCAGGAGTTCACCAAATGTTTTCCTGTTAGGTGAATTTAATTTTTTATGCAGTCTTGTAACTTACAATGAAACATGCCTAAAGTCATTTTTATATGTTTCATTATACTTTTCATTGCAAGTGTCTAGAGAAAAATCCCAATGATTTTCTTTCAAAATGTCTTTGGTTACTTATTTTTAAGTGTTGCAGCAAGGATGATAGGTAAGTTGTAATGAATATTCAGGCTTTCCTCACCCTAAACTCCCATGTTTTAGATTTTGTTTGGCAGATCTATAAGATGAGAGCTTATATTTTGAAATATTAAAGTATAAAGAGTGAAAATTTTAAAATCCTGCATTAACATTGTTTTAGAAAGCCAAGGTATTTTGTGATTTCATACACATTTCTTCTGTTGTCTTTGGGGGCAGGCTCTGGTTCTATTGATGATGTTCATTTTTATCTAAACTTTGTCAGGGAAGAAAAGGTTTAGAATTCTTTCTTTTACATTTAGATTTGCTTCTCTGGATACATCTGTTGAGCNTCTTTGAGGATAGTGGACACACCATGTTACATTAGTTTCAGGTGTACAACATAGTGATTCAGCAACCCTGTACCTTATCCTGTGCTCACAAGTGTAACTACCATCTGTCACCATACAAGGCTATTACAGTACCACTCACTGCATTCTCTGTGGTATACCACTTATTCCTGTGACTTAGATTATTCCATAACTGGAATGCCTACCTATATCTCTCTCCAACTCCTCTTCACCCATTTCATCTGTTTGTCTACTCCCTCCTCCTTTTGCAACCATCAGTTTGTTCTTTGTATTTATAAGTCTGTTTCTTCCTTTTCTTGATTTCTATGGCTACCACTCATCTGTTTTAATAGGCAATAAATTCTCTCTGCATTTTCCTTGCAAGTTCACCTCTGTGGAATTTGACATTTCATTTATTTCTCATGCTTTTAGAAGAGAAATTCACTTCATTGCCACCAATCTATTTTTTCCCAGCTATGACATTTAGATTTTTTGGATTTTTATGGTTATGAAATTGCAACTTCAACTCAGCCACAGAAAATTAGCATGAGCCAAAATTTTGGGGATGGGAGATTGAACAGGTAAATTGTAAAGAAAGTAAGGAAATGGAGCAACCTGACAGTTCAATCCAAAGTGCTTATGATATTTCCCACAGAAATTTCATATTCCATCTGTCTTAGTCTGCTTGGGCTGGTACAACAAAATACTAGAAACTGGGTACCTTAAACAGTAGACATTCATTTCTCATATTTTTGGATGCTGGGAAGTCTAAGATAAAGGTACTGTCTGCTTTGGACTCCTTCTTGGGTTGCAGAAGTCTACCTTCTTGTTACGTTCTTTTGTGGCAGAGAGGGAGAGACATGTACGCTCTCTGGTGTCTCTTGTAAAGGCACTACTCCAGTCGTGAGGTTCCCCATCCCCATGACCTTATCTAAACCTTACTTTCTCTCAAAGTCTCTATTTCCAAATATTATCACATTGGGATATTGGGTTTCAATATATGAATTTTAGGGTATGAGTGAGGGAGACACACAACTCCATCCATGACACTATTTATGTGATTCAGAGAGCTGTGGGGATGTGGGCAGATAGGACTGTGTGAGAAAGGTAAGCAGAAGGGGTAAGTACCATACAGATGTAGAATATTGTCCTGAGTTTAATCATACAGATGAGTACATGTGTTAATACCCCAGATTAATGGGCGGGGATTCAATTTGCAAGGTATGAAAGAAGTGAGAGAAACTTAGTATAAGAGTACAGTTGACCCTTAAATGACACAGGTTTGAACTGTGTGGGTCCACTTACATGTAGACTTTTTTTTAAATATAAATACAGCATAGTACTGTCTATTTTCCAAACGATTTTCTTTTCTCTTACTTTTTTAATTTAGAGTAAGAATGCAGGCAGAGGAGAGAGGGGCATAGGGGGAGAGAGAATCTTAAGCAGCCTCTGCACTGAAACATATTCTTTCAACCAAATGAGCCACCCAGCGGCCCCTCTATCTTACTTTATTCTAAGAATACAGTATATAGGGGCGCCTGGGTGGCTTAGTCGGTTGAGCGTCCGACTTATACATACAACATACAAAACATACAGTATATAATAAGTATAACGTACTTAATCTAAGAATACAGTATATGAAACATAAAACATACAGTATATAATACATATAACATGTTGATGTCATTGGTGAGGCTTCTGGTCAACAGGCTGCTAGTAAAGTTTTCAAAAGTTATATGTAGATTTTCAACTGTGAGGCAGAGTCAGTGCCCCTAATACTTGAGTTGTTCAAGGGTCAACTGTACTTGTTTTGTCAAGGATCAGAATAAATTAATCTGAAGTGTTTTGCTAACTACAAAGTATAGTATATAGAAGCTAGCATCTTTATAGGACTAAATATTGTGAATTTAAATGATTCCATATCAACAAAAAGCAGACAACACATGTCATGTAGTAATTTGCAGTAATTTTAAACTGTCAGTGAAGAGCACCTGGGTGGCTCAGTCACTTGAGTGTCTGAATCTTGATTTTGGCTGACGTCATGATCCCAGGGTCGTGGGATTGAACCCTGCACTGGGCTCCATGCTAAACATGGAGCATACTTGGGATTCTGTCTCCCTCTGCCTGTCTTCTCTGCTTGCGTGCATACTCCCTCTCACTAAACTAAACTAAACTTAAATAAAAAAAATACAGTCAACAAACAGTGAAGGAAAGGTTAAGTTACAATTAAAGCAAGTAGAATCAACTAACTATGAACAATGAATATTATTATATGTTAATATATATGAAATGACTCCTAAAAATAAAAGGTTATAATTTACTTATCGAACTAACACATTTTTTTCTTCAGTGCATAAACGTACTTAATATTTCTTTTTCTCACATGTCCACTAACACTGAAAGCTGAGAGGAAGAGATAAATCTGATTTTAAACTTTTTTTAAAAAAAGTTTTCAGGAAAACTTTAGAGTTTGTTTATGTATATATGAATGTACGTATGTATATATGTGAGTAACCTCTACATCCAATGTGGGGCTGAAACTCATGACCCTGAGATCAAGAGTCGCATGCTCCTCCTTCTGAGCCAACCAGCATCCCTGATTTTAAACTTTTTATCAGTTGATGAACGCTTATTATTTTTTTTGTCTGTTAGGAATCATAAACTCTCAAGCTATCTGAATTCTCCCTTTCTTATAGGGTATGTTTTCTCTTTGCCCAGTATTTTGTTTCATAGGCACCTAAGTAGGTGATAATATAGAAAAAAAAAATATGTTGGCAATATTTTGTTATGCTTCACAGACAAAATAAATCTCTTCCATTCCCTGCCAGTGATACTCTACTTTGACATTCTGCACTGTATTATTCAGGACTCTGTTTCTTATTATCTTTTTAAGGTTTATTTATTTTGAGAGAGAGAGAGGGCAAGCACGGCTGAGGGAGGGACAGAGAGCGAGAATCCCAAGCAGGCTCTGTACTGGCAGCACGGAACCAGATGTGGGGCTCGAACCTATAAACTGTGAGATCATGACCTGAACCAAAATTCAAGAGTCGGATGGTTAACTGAGGCACCCAGGGGCCCTTCAATTCTTATTCTTGATCACCATTAAAATCCCTACCTTCTTTTACAGTTTATTTCCTAAATTTAGACCTGCCTGTTTAGTGCAGTCAACAACACGACAGCCTGAATAGTTTAACAGTACAGTTGTTAATGTTTTGTCAGGGGAAAGAAAACAATCCTACTAAGTATTTCAAATAGAGGGAGTTTATAATAAATTTTGAATACCAGCTAATTGATTGTCAAGAGGATGCTGAGGCTATCCAGAGATTAATAACCACAGGAAACAACAAACATCCCTAATGCTGAAGAAATCAAAGAGAAGTGGTGGGGTTGTCAGACCTAGGAGCTTGGCGGAAGGGTCTTTTGGGACTGTCGCTGACACTTCTGAGAAGGGATAACAGATACTCTGTAGGTATGAGAACCAGGTGAGGCTGGTACTTTGAATATCAAATGTCCATACCTGCAGCCCATGTTCTAATGGCTTTGAGAGGCTGGGATCTGAATGGAGCTGGTGTCTGGAGCTATTCTGAATGGAAAAGCACCTTCCTACTTATAGGATAGGTTAGTGGTGAAAGACAATAAGTAAGTTTCATACACTGGTAAAAAGTTATAGGATAACTTATATATATACTTATAGGATATATATACTTATATATATATACTTAATAGGATAGGTTAGTGGTGAAAGACAATAAGTAAGTTTCATGCACTGGTATGTACCAGGCACATACACTGGTAAAAGGAATATATAATTTCCTTACTAATAAAGAATAAGGTGGGACCAATAAACCCCAGTGATTTTTTTTTTTTTTTTTTTTGAGAGACTTGGGGGAGAGGGACAGAGAGAGAGAGAGAGAGAGGGGGAGAGAGAGAGAGAATACCGAGCAGGCTCCACACTTGTCAGTACAGAGTCCAGCACAGGGTTCAAATCCACAAACCAGACTGTGAGATCATGACCTGGGCTGAAGCTGTCAAGAGTTGGACGCTCAACCAACTGAGCTACTCAGGTGCCCTTGGACCCCAATGAATTTAATAAATGTAGGAAAGAGGATAATGCAAAGTAAATGTAATAACATAGTAGGACTGTGAAACGTGTTAGTCACTATATAATAATAATGAAATCAAATTCCTCTATAAACAATGATTCAGATTGGTCAGAAACCAAAATTTAGGTATTTGCATTTAAACATGATGCAGAAAGATTGAAAACAAATGTATGGAGCCATTAATAGGAAAATGCTAATGAAAGGAAAGCAGGCTTAAGCAACCTTTAGAAGTCAACATAGAATTTAGGGTGAAAAACTCTCAGAGAGAAGTACTTCCTATAGTGAAAGATTTAATTTCTAGAAGATGTAACATTATAAACTCATTTTCTTAATTTGTTGAAAATATAAGGCAAGTGTAAAATGGAATGATCCATAATTAATTAGTATGGGAGAGTGACATCTCAGACGAGTGGACAGATCAGGAAGTATATAATCATGTAGATCAGGTGTTGGTAAACTATGGACTAAGGGCCAAACCTGGCCCCCTCTCCTGATTTTGGTAAGTAAAGTTGTACTAGAACACAACCATACTGATTTATTTATGAGTTTTGTTTTCGTGCTACAGCTGCAGAGTTGAATAGTTGCTAGAGATTGTATGGCCTGCAAAGCCTAAAATATTTACCAGCTGGGACTTTATAGAAAAAAATTTGCCAACCTCTCAAAGACATGAGCACACTTAAGCTCTAAAGACCAGCTGGCTGAAAATTTGGGTTTTGCGGGTCATATAGTCTTTTGCATATTATTCTGCTCCCACTGCTTTCCCTTCCCCCCTCCCTTTCTGCTCCTTCAGTCCCCTCATCACCCCTTTTCTTGCCTCTCCTCCTCTGCCTTCTCCTTTTCCCTTTAAATATGTAGAGATCTTGTTCAGCTGTCCTTTCAAAAATACATGCCAAGGGCCATAGTTTGTCAATTTCTGATATAGTTAAATCACACAAATAGTAAATTTGTTTTATTTAAATAGTTATAGGTAACATACATATAAGTTATATATTATAAGTATATATATATATATCAGCAGAAGAATATATGAATGAGAAATTTTGGACATATTTAATCATGAAAAAAATGAAGGTATCAGTGACTTGCACGTTATAAATATCAAACTTTAATAATATGTAGGTAACTTTTTACTGATTCAACTAAGATCAAAGATTTAAAAACCAACTGATAATTTAAATGAAATAATAATTATTAAGTTTTTAAAAACACCTTTTGTTCAGCTAAGATAACGCTTTCTATTTTTATTTTCTCAGGTACTTAAGGGGCATTTACAGAATTTGATCATGTTATGCTAAGAGAAAAATGTTAAATTCCAATCATATTTACATCCTTTTCTGAATATGTGACAAAATTAGAGCTTAACAACAAAAGAATAACAAAATCTAAGTTATGTTTACGCTAAAACTCTTAAGAACATAGTTGTTTAAAAAACATTTTTTAGTGTTTGTTTATTTTTGAGAGAGAGACACACACAGTGTGAGTGGGGGAGGAGCAGAGAGAGAGAGAGAGAGAGAGAGAGAGAGGGAGACACAGAATCCAAAGCAGGCTCCAAACTCTGATCTGTCAGCACAGAGCCTGACACAGAGCTTGAAACTGAGCCATCCAGGCGCCCCCATAATTATTGTTTTTTACAAAAAGCATTATCAGGTGGCGTCTGGGTGACTCAGTCTGTTGAGCGTCCTACTTCAGCTCAGCTCACGGTCTCATGGTTTGTGAGTTCAAGCCCTGCATCAGGCTTGCTGCCTAAGTCCAGAGTCTGTTTTGGATCCTCTGTCCCTCCTCCCGCTCACATACTCTCTCTCAAAAATAAACATTAAAAAAAAAAAAAACTTATCAGAATTAGCTATAGTTGAACATTATTTTTACATTTTTCATAATCTTAACATACTGTAAGAGTAAATAACAAAATCTATTTATTTGGAAAATTTAAAATCTCTTGAATTAGGGGCGCCTGGGTGGCTTAGTTGGTTAAGCGTCCGACTTTNACCAAAATGGGATGCTGTCTTTCGAAATGAATGACAAATACCACTTTCTATAAGATTTTGTGAATCTTAACTCATGAGCATGATGTGATATTCAGAGGAAAATGTATAGCCGTAAAGGCATATAGAAGATAGAAAAATTGAAAATAAATGGGGGTGCCTGGGTGGCTTAGTTAAGTGTCATACTCTTGATTTCAGACCAGGTCATGAACTTAGGGTTCCTGAGTTCAAGCCCTGTGTCTGGCTCTGTGGCTCTGTGTTGATGGTGTGGAGCCTGCTCTTGGAATTCTAGCTCTTTCGTCTTCTGCCCTTTCCTCATTTGTGTTCTCTCTCTCTCTCTCTCTCAATAAATAAATTAAAAAAAATTGAAAATAAATGAACAAATGATCTGAATGGAAGATTGCAGTATTGTACTTTGGGGGATTGTAGGTTTTCCTTAATGCATACCCATTCTTTGTGTACTTCTTGTTATGATGGTGTTGATTGTAAACACAGCTATAAATTGCCACAGTGCATTATCTGTTTTAATACCAGGAGTCCAGAACTTTTGTGTAGTCACTAGTTTTCCTTATAATGTTTCCACCTTTGAATTGGTCAGCTTATGTCTAGTGTTATTCAGAATATGCTCCTTTTGATAATAGCATATTATTATGATAGGTTCAGAAAATTTATGTGTATGTGTGAGAGAGAGAGAGGAGGAGAAAACACTTTTACATGTCACTAATGGTTAGTGATGTTGAACATCTTTTCGTGTGCTTATTGGCCATTTGTATATATTCTCCAGAGAAATGTCTATTCAAGTCCTTTGCTCATTTTTTTAATTGGATTTTTTTGTTGCTGTTGAGTTGTAGTTATTTATATGTTCTAGATCTCAGTTCCTCATCAGATATATGCTGTCCTCAATTGCCTTTTTATACTGTTGATAGTGTCCTTTGCACAAAAAGTTGGAATTTTGATTAAGCCTAATTTATCCGTTGCTTACTTGTTGCTTGTGTCTTTGGTGCCATAACCAAGAAGCCATTGGCAAACCAGGTATTTCATTAAACTAAATGTAAACTAACTATTGAATTTCTTATTAATTAAAAAATTTTTACGTATATAGAGATTTTGTCCTTTGGGAAAACAGTAGCAGGTTTGGAGAAAAATTCTTGGGTTACCAAGAGGAAAGGAATGTTTAGAAGGAATGATATATATACTTACTAGTGTTATGAGTAATAGGTGCTGGTAACAACCTTAATGGAGTGAAAACAGTCACTAAAGTTTCAGCTGCTATGTTCAAAAAGACACAAAAATTCCAAGGGCTGTTAATAGAGTTCATAGAGTATATTAAGGTTCATGCTGGGAGTTAGGGAAGTTGGATACAGAAGTGATGACTCAGAGGCCAGCTGGCTTATTTACATAAGCATTTGGCAACTTTTAAGAAGGGAGGGAAGTAGCAGAAAAACTGGCAGCTAGCCAGTAGGCAAAGAAAATAAGTATCAAGGACCTAGATTATCTCTGCTTTTGAGAGTGATTATCTTTTAGCTTTTATAACAGTGAATTGAGGAAGATAGAAAACCAAATGAGGAAAAAAAAAAACCCACTGTTGAAATGCATACTAGAAAAGGGGAATATAAAACTTTGTACAATTTGCAGAAAAGATGAAAGTTTTTAAAAGCCAGTTGTATATAAAAGGCACCCTTCACTGAATCTTATTTTGACTTACTCCAAAAGCCTTAAGAAATACAGATTTCTTGAAGAATGGCCATTCCTAGAGAGGGCCTNCTAAGCCACCCAGGTGCCCCGAAAAAGACTGTATAATAGTAGAAGCTGTTTCAACAAGCTTTAAAAGTAGATGTAATGCTGTAGGAATCAGAATAACAAATTCTCAAAAACTTCAGTTTTTTTTTATTGTTTACTTTTGAGGGAGAGCACACTAGCGAGAGAGAGAGAGAGACAGCATGCCTGTAAATGTGATTGGGGAAGGCATAGGAACAGAGAGAATTGGGGGTGTGGTGAGAGAGATAGGATCTGAAGCAGGCTCCTCACTGACAGCAGAGAGAGCCTGATGCACAGGGCTCGAACTCTTGAACCACAAGATCATGATCTGAATTGAAATCAAGAGATGCTTAACTGACTGAGCCACCCAGGTGCCTCCATTTACCTCTAAATGGACATTTGGGTTGTTTCTACTTTCTGGCTATTATGCATAAAGCTTCTCTGAACATTCATATACCAGGCTTTTTGTGGATATATGTTGTCTTAGATCAGGCTGCTATAACNGAGGAAAGCCTGACTGTGGAAGCATTTAGAAATAATTTTCACTAAAAGCTGTCCTTCCTAATATAACTTGAATTATAACCGTATGAATTCGTATTTATTGTGTACTCCTCTTATCAGATTATTGGAGGATAATATCTTGGTGATAGATTACTTTGTAGGCTAGAGTTTTCAGAGCTTTTCTTAATTACTTCACTGTATTTATTTTTATCATTATGAGAACACTGTAAGACAGATATGATGGCTCCTGTTTTATATACTGGAAATGTCGAGTGGGGAAAAATGAAATGATTTGCTTCCGGTACCTTAGGTAGGATTAATAAGGGACCAGGTCAGTGTCCTCAGGTCCCAACTCTTGGCCTTCCTTGCTTGCTCCTAATTCACCTTGGTATTTTGTTTCAGGTTTAGTTTAAACAAGCTGAGCTTTCATAAATACTTTGGGATTACAACCACCACTTACAACTTTATTTTTATAAAATAGTAAGAACAGTCACCAAAACAACTTAAATTTGCTTCAAACTTGGGTCTTTAAAAAATTCAGCCACACAGTATTTAAACTTCTGGTTCTTAAATTTAGAGCTATGCATCTAAATCTGGAATTCAGGAAGTTAGTGGAGGAGGAGGTAGTCTTTTTTTTTTTTTTTTAGTGTTTTTTTTTTAATGTTTTATTTATTTCTAGGAGAGAGAGAGAGAGAGAGACAGCATGAGCAGGGGAGGGTCAGAGAGAGAGGGAGTCACAGATTGAAACAGGCTCCAGGCTCCGAGCCGGCAGTCAGCACAGAGCCCGACGCGGGGCTCGAACCCACGAACCGCGAGATCATGACCTAAGCGAAAGTCGGACACCCAACCGACTAAGCCACCCAGGCGCCCCGAGGAGGAGGTAGTCTTAACAGAGAAGCAGCAGGACCTAGAGTGAAGATTCTGTCCAGTGTGACGAATGAAGAGAATCAGGACTCTGGCTAGGATGTTTTAGATGAAAAGTAGAAGATTCAGAAACTGAATAAAGATGGGAGGAATGAAGGGAGAAAAGTAATAAAGATATAGAAAGTACAGGAGGCATGATGAATAGCTGACAGGACATTGGAAGCACAGGGACAGCAGTACACAGATTCTAGAATACCTTTGCTGCCTAGGAACTCAATGAACCAGGCACTCAATTCTCCTTGATAGACAGACCAGTGCTTTTAGCCCAGTAACCTGGGGGAGTGGTACTGGGATGTCCTGCTGTATAGGGAAAAGCTAAACTGGGAACAATACAACGACTGTGGTGGGAAAGCAAGTAGCCTGCCAGATCCAGGTATATTGTGAAAGCTATTCTATCATTGTCTAGTGGAGGGTGACAAACCATAGCATTTAAATGTTGATCTAAGTGTAAAGAATACAGAAATAGTGTTCAATTCAGACAGTGTTTTCCTGTTCCACATAACGTCACACTGCTCAGAAATGAGAAAAGTGTCAGTGGTTCTCATTCTGGCTGCCATTAGAACCTTCTGATGCCTGGGTCCCATTCTTCAGAGATTTGCATTTAATTGCTTGGGATGGGGTCCAGGTGATTGCAGTATGAGACCAAAGCTGTGGAACAGGAAATACCCACTGCCTAAATGAGACTTCTTAGGTTTTCTTTGCTGGGAGTAGCTTTCAGTGAAAGGAACACTTTTAGGTGACATAAACATAATGAATTGGGGCTATTTCCTAATTTAGGGATGGTGGCTTTGAGAAACCATTTCTATCTAGCGTCTACAGGAAACTGTAAATAACTTCTTACTTGTAATATACTTTGCATCACAGTCTGTATTCAAATAGTTTTTACTGTATTGATAATATATTCTGATTTATTTAGATGAAAGGACAAAATTCTGTTCTGAATTGACTCTTCTAATACAGGCAGAGTAAGAGTACATTGGTTCAGGTGCTTTTCGTTTCAGTACAGTCAAATCTTCCTGGATTTAAAGTTGTAGTACAGTTGTTTTCAAATTTTAAAATGACAAGACTTTCATTTTCTCATATAACTAGTACAGTAGTCTTAAGCGTAAGTAAGTCCTTAAATCTTTGGGGGATGACAATAGCCCTAAATGAAATTTTCCAGAGGTGTCACTGGAGCTATTTGCATGGTGCTTTAGCTGGCTAACAAGCTCTTCCCCCAACTGGTACCATTATCTTTTTTGTAGAATTCAGTAAAAGTTTATTTTACAGGTACAAAATTAAGTAAAAAAGAGTCAGATATTCTGTTGTTGTATCTTTTGAGAGCTTGCTCTGAGGAAGGTTTATTTTGAGGAAGTGTTTTGGGAATTTTTTCTTAATATACCAGCTGTACTGTTGTTGTAAATTAAATAATTAAGATTGGATTCCTAAACTGGAAAAGTCCTTGATCAGGATACCATGACAGGGGTTTAGGTTTTAAAAAATCTGTTCAGTAACATATTGACTATAGGATTCATTTCCTTTTCTGAGCAAGTGATTTCGTTTTCTGCTCTGAATATTAAACATAATTCACAAATAAGCTTTTATAGAGAGTCGTGGTGGTTAGGTACAAAGATACACTGTCTCTGAGTAACCGATTTTATATAGTAAGGTAGTTAAAGAAATGTAATATGAGAAGTTGAGGTTCATTATTTTTTGCACTAATTATTGAAGTTTACAGAATATGACGTGAAATCAGTTTATTTGTCAAAATTGTCTCACGCTAGAGTTCTTTTTATTATGGTAAATATTTCTAGTATTTGGTTAATAGAATATTGGCAGGAAAGTACAGCAGTTAGACGGATGTTGAATGATACAGAGTACACTTCAGTGTGTTTAAGGTAGTGCTCATTAAAGATCTATTTTTGAGGTAAGAAAGAGGAAGAATAGTTGGATTGTCTGAATGCAGAATGGAATACATATTATGACTTAATGAATAGTTGAATTGCTTGAAACATTCATTTAAAAATGTCCAAAAGGCACAATTAAGGAAGAGCATTGTTTGTGATAGATAACATTTAAAGTAGATTCCTTTAAATTTTCTAACATCATGTTTCTGGTGTTGAAAAGAGATTCCATTCAGAAATGATCACTCTCTGCTGCAGTACTTTTGAAGAGGCCTCGAGTACAGCCCAACAGTTGAACAGTGATAGAGTCCTAGCAAGATTTTCTCTATCAGTGTAACTTTTAAAAAAAGAGATTGATCCTGTTCTCTTCCCATATTTTTTCCCAAGGCAAAGTGCTCTACCTCCACATCCACAGTATAAACCACAGGAGTGAATTTTCAGTTTGCTGAGCCACCTGAGCTGAGCTTGGCACTCAAGTGAAGCTTCCTTTTTTTTTTTTTTTTTTTAAGTTTTTAATGTTTTATTTCTGAGAGAGAGAGAGACAGTGTGAGCAGGGGACGGTCAGAGAGAGAGGGAAACACAGAATCCGAAGCAGGCTCCAGGCTCAGAGCTAGCTGTCAGCACAGAGCTCGACGCGGGGCCTAAACCCACGAACCGTGAGATCATGACCTGAGCCGAAGTCGGACGCTCAACCGACTGAGCCACCCAGGCACCCCGTGAAGTTTCTTTTTAAAAACACAGACCTGGTTATGAATCCCAATTTTACCTCTAATTAATTATGATAACTTGTGGGGTGCTCAGGTGGTTCAGTTAAGTGTTTGACTCTTGGTTTCAGGTCAGGTCATGGTCTCATGGTTTGGGGGATCGAGCCCCACATCGTCAGGGATTCTCTCTTGGGATTCTCTCTCCCTCTCTCTCTACCTCTGCATAGCTCCCCTGCCCCCAAATAAATAAATAAACTTTAAAAAAGTTATAAGAACTTAGATAAGTTAAACCTCCCTCCAAATGGAAGTTTTTGGTTTTCCCATGCGTATACAAGTTATGTTTACACTATACGTATCCTGTTAAGTGTGCCACACACAGCATTGTCTAAAACAAACAATGTATATAACCTAAATTTAAAAAGACTTTAAGGGGCGGGGCGCCTGAGTGGCTCAGTCGGTTAAGTGACCACCTTGGCTCAGGTCACCTTATGATTCATGAGTTTGAGCCCTCATCAGGCTCTTTACAGACAGCTCAGAGCCTGGAGCCTGTTTCGGATTCTTTGTCTCCCTCTTTCCCTGCCTTCACCCACTCACTTTCTGTCTGTCTTTCTCCCAAAATAAATAAACATTTAAAAAAAATTTTAAGACTTTAGGGGCACCTGGGTGGCTCAGTAGGTTGAGAGTTCAACTCTTGGTTTCCGCTCAGGTCATGATCTCATGGTTTGTGGGTTCAAGCCCCATGCTGGGCTCAGGGCTGGCCCTGTGGAACCTACTTGGGATTCTCTCTCTCACCCTCTCTCTCTTTCTCTGTCCCTCCCCTGCTTGTGTTCTCTCTCAAAGTAAATAAAAATTTAAAAAGTAATTTAAAAAAAAGACTACTGCTACGAAGAATTGCTAACCATCTTCTGAGCTTTCAGTGAGTCATAATTACTCATTACAGATCACTATAACAAATATAAAAATGAAAATGTTTGAAATACTGTAGTATCAAAAAGTGACACAGAGACACAAAGTGAACATCTGCTGTTGGAAAATATGGCACTGATAGACTTGTTTGACATAGCACTGACATCGACCTTCCATTTACACCCCCCCCCCAAAAAAAAAGCAGTATCTGCAAAGTGCAATAAAGTAAAGGGCAGTAAAACAGAGTGTGCTTGTCCCACATCACAGGCTGGTGTGAGAGTTCAGCCGAATGTAGAGGTCCTGAAATCTCCGTAAGTGTACATTGCATCCCCTATGCTACAATAGTTTGGGAGTATTTAACATTGTTTTTTAAGTTTGTTTTTATTTGTCCACTGTTGTGGGTTTTTTTTTTTTTAAGTTTTTAATTTAAATTCCAGTTAGTTAACATGTAGTGTTATACTCATTTCAGGTGTACTGTGTAGGGATTCGACAACTTGCATACATCACCTGGCACACAGCACATCATGTGCCATCCTTCATCTCCGTCACCTCTTTGTCCCATCCCATACCTCCTCCCCTTGCCTCTGGGAACCATCTGGGACTTTTTCTAAACCTTTTAATACCGTCTCATAACTGTTCCTCAGTGCTGAAAACAAGACTTTGCTACATAGGCACTTATATCATTAAATATCGTTGTCTTATATTGTTAAAGACCTTATTAGTTTGACTGTTTTTTATTTGGCTGCATTTATTATTTATTTCCCCTGTAGAATTGTTTAAAAAAACAAACAACTTACACCTCAGGCAAAGCAGCTATTTAAAGTGGTTTAGAAATCCGAGGGTAACTACTCAGAAAGCCATGGTAATGACCTTGATGTTGCCTACAAACATAGTGTGGTTCATCTCTGAACTTTTCCAGAAATCATTAAGCAGTGTTAACTTCAGGCAAACATTACAGTACAAGAAAAGGAAAAATTCTGTCCTAGTAGGCACATCTGTTATTTGCTTTGAGAAGCAGTCCTCCTTGCATTATGATGTATTTGGGAAAAAGTCCCAAGTGCACAGTTCTGGTTTATGCGTGCTCTGTTTTATTTTGTGAAGTGTATTATGGCCTCTCATTGGTTCTTTACTGTCTTCTCTTTTTACCGTCTTCTCTTTTTGCTCTTTGTTCAGTCCTTGGCAAAAGAAGTAAAGGTGGCATCTGATCCATTGTTGTTCAGTCTTTTATTAGAATTAACCCTTTTAATAGGATTCAAGATGAAAAAATTTGAAAATCATTCCTGAAATGATGATATGGCATTTCTGTAAAGTTTATTTGTTTTCTCCCTTATTGTAAATCAGTATCATAAAACATTTATTATAACAGATGAAATCTGTTTTCCTAACTACATCAGAAACAAGACAAGAATTGTTTTGCTTCAAGACGGGAATGGGAGAAATGAGGTGGGAGTGCCTGGGTGACTCAGTCAGTTACACGTCCCACTCTTAATTTTCCCTCAGGTCATGAGCTTACAGTTCATGGATTTGAGCCCCCATTGGGTCCCGCGCTAACTGTGGAGCCTGCTTGGGATTTTCTCTTTCCCTCTCTCTCTGCCCCTCCTCTGCTCATGTGCGCTCTCTCTCTCTCTCTCTCTCTGTCTCTCTCTCTCTCTGTCTCTCTCTCTCTCAAAATAAACCTACAAAGAAGTGGTGTAGAGGAGAGATGATTCACTATTTATTAGCATTTGGGTAGATTAGTTGTTTTAGCCGAAGGTTCATTTCACATTTATCCCAAGTTATCTATTACAGCCATCCTTTGGATTTAGACAGACTTTGACTTATAATATACATATTTTTTTAATGTTTGTTTATTTTTGAGAGACAGAATGTGAGCAGGGGTGGGCAGAAAGAGAGGGAGACACAGAATCCGAAGCAGGCTCCAGGCTCTGAGCTAGCTGTCAGCACAGAGCCCAGTGTGGGGCTCGAACCCACGAACCGTGAGGTCATGACCTGAGCCCAAGTCACACGGTCAACCTACTGAGCTACCCAGGCACCCCCTAAACCTTTTTAAAAGCTGTTTTATTGACTATATGCCCTTCTGCTTACCAGAGTTTACTATTAAGATGATCTGGATGAATAAATAGCACAATTTTCTTAGAAGGCCATTTTCCCCGCAAATATATGGATGCCAGATATTTGTACAATTCATCGTGTATGCGAAGCACAAATGGTTGTTTTTGGAAAAGGCCATCTCACAAAGTTAAACTTCCAACTCTGTATTTAAGCCAGTTATGTCTGAGATGATTAAATATTCCAAAGTTTATGTGACTATTAAATATTCTAAAGTTTTTATGACTAGCTTTTAAGGTCCAGAATAGTCCTAGAATTAGGAAACTTGCTGTCTGTTAATATTTGTTTGCTTATAATTTTATTCCATAGCAGTTAGAGTGCTTGTAGAATCTTTGCTACTGAACCTTCTGGGAGGGTCCCGTTGTCAGGTTTCTTCCTTAGCACCTTTCCTTGAACTCTCACCCTCCCTCTGTCTCCTTATTCTCTGAAATTTAGATAACTTACTTCCCTAGAAATCCTTCAAGTAGATCTTACTAGTTTTCTTACATTCTTTGTATTTTGGGAGACAGGCTTAATTAGCATTGTTCTGACCCATCCTATTCTCTCTAGGTCCTTATCCCTGACCCATGTGCAGTAAATGCATATACTGCCCTCTTATTGATATCATCCCTAATTTTGCTAGGCAGATTTCCCCGTTCTTTGAGGATTTTAGCATTTGGCTCATAATTTACTTGTCCACTTTGCTTTCTGCCATCTACCTTGGACACTTCTGGAATTCATTTTTGGCCTTTACAACCATTGCTGTGGACTCTTGGATTCAGCCTCCTTTTTTCACTTCCTCAGAACAACCATATGTGGATACATATAGAACAACCCATGTGGACACAGTCTAGTCCTGCATTGTCTAATATGATAGCCAGCAGATCCAGCTGGGGCTTTTGAGCACAGGAAACAGCTAGTGCAAATTGAGATGTGCTAGAAAGTGTAAAATAAGCCAAATGTCTCAGTTTTTATAATGCATACACATTGAAATTATGGGTATATTGGGTTAAATAATATATTACTAAAATTAATTTTACCTGTTTATTTGTACTTTTTCTAATGTGGCTACCAGAAATTTTTAAATTACTCATATGGGTTAGTATTCTGTTGAAGAGGACCAGTCTAGATCTGGTCTGTACATAGAATTTTTCTGGTTCTGAGTTTTTGGAAATCTAAAATTTCTCTGAGCATAGCCTTCTTATTCTGCCTTTCCCTGTTCAGTTGTAATTGCTACCTACAACCCTTAAATTCTGTAATCCCTTTTGATTCTCAGTGTGACAGGCCCCTTCCAGCTTGCCCATTCCTCTTGTTTAGTCTTGATCCTGTCATTAATCATTAAACCCTAGGTCCCTTTCTCTTCTCAGTTTCTCTTTTTTGCCAATCCCCATTCCAGAATCAATCTAACTCATCAGTGTTTTCCTTTATTCTGGTTCCCAGGATGCAGGTTTCTGCTGTAGAAATGCAAATGCCTATGTTGATGGAATTTATAAAAAGTATATATTAGTATAGCTGGACTAACCTAGACTAAGCTATCATTTAGCCAAACAGTAATCCATTAGTCATCCACACAACTGACTTGCCATTATATCCCACACTGTGCTTTCATCTATACCACTTGGGCCGCCAGCATCCGGATAGGATGTATATGTGCCCTATAGCTCCTGACGTGGTGCATTGTGTAAGCCTAGCCTCTCCATTCATTCATTCATTCATTCATTTATTTATTTATAGTTTATTTTTGAGACAGAGAGAGACAGAGCAACGCTGGGGGAGGAGCAGTGAGAGAGGGAGACACAGAATCTGAAACGGGCTTCAGGCTCTGAGCTGTCAGCACAGAACCCGACATGGGGCTCAAACCGGGAACTGTGAGACCATGACCTGAGCTGAAGTTGGATGCTTAACCGACTGAGCCACCCAGGTGCCCCCCAGCCTCATCATTTCTAATCCTTCTGCTTACTTTTGTTTGAAGCCTCTACTATTTGAAAAATTATTATGAAATACATAATCTTATAAGAGAGTGAATATAACATGTTCAGTTTGAAAGTACAATAATAAAATAACTGACCACCACTCACCTGAAGAAGTCAATTTTATCAGTACCCTTGAGGCCCTCATGTGCTTTTCCTTTATCCCTACAGGTAACCATTATTCTGAATTTTATGTTAATTGATATTTTGTTTTGCCACTTGTGTTTGTTTCCTTATACTTCCATGGGTGTCAGCAGAATGAAGGTCACATTTTGATTTAGCCGTTTATATGTGTGACCTTGGTCAAGTTACTTTATTTCATCTGGGCCTGTTTTCTTTTTCTTCTTCCTCCTCCTCCTCCTCCTCTTTAATGTTTTTTTCATTTTTGAGAGATGGAAAGAGATAGAGCATGAGTAGGGGAGGGGCAGAGAACAAGGAAGACACAGAAACTGAAGCAGGCTCCAGGCACAGAGCTGTCAGCACAGAGCCCAATGTGGGGCTTGAACTCTCAAAATGGGAGATTGTGACCTGAGTCCAAGTCTGAAACTTAACCAGCTGAGACACCCAGGTGCCTCTTCTATTCTTCTTTCTTCTTCTACTTTCTCCTTCTCCTCCTTTTTCTTCTTCTTCTTCTTCTTTCTTTTTTTTTTTTTTTTTGTCACCTCTTCCCACAGTGTGGAGCTGGAACTCACAAACCCACTATAGTCACCTATAGAGCCATCCAGGTGCCCGTTTTCTTATTTTTTAATTTTTTAAATTTTTTAATGTTATATTTATTTCTTAGGGGGAGACACACACACACACACACACACACACACACCATGAGCAGGGGAGGGTCAGAGAGAGAGGAAGACACAGAATCTGGGAAACAGGCTCCAGACACACACACACACACACACACACACACANCCATCCCCGCCCCCACTTGTGCGCTCGTGCTCTCTCTCTCTCAAAAATAAACAACAACAAAAAATTTTTTTTAATGATTGATTCCATAGAGGTGGTGTATAATTAGGTATGTGCCTGGTAGTAAATAGACTCTCAGTAAAGGGAGCATAGGTCCCACATTTCAGAAGCTCCATCTGATTTTAGTTCCTCTTTCAAGTATGTTAATTTCAGGTTGTTTTCTGTTATTTGGTCTTGTATTATCTTAGGGGATCTCATCCACTCTTGCTTGCAAGGAGTGTTTGTTAGTTTTATGCTGCTGATTTCTAGATCCTTCTCTGTAGATGACTCTGCTCTGTACATGTCTAATTGTTCTCTATGCATTTGTACCTGAGAGTTTTTTCAACAGTTAAAACTCAACATAATACAATTGAATTCATCACTTTTTCATCCAAAGCAGAGGAAACAGCTAATGAAAAGAAAGACATTAACTGAAAATAACCTTGGTATGTTTGAGGGAATAAATATGGACAGTGTGCCTCGAGAGTAATGGGATATGAGGTGACGTCTAAGGGATGGTCTGAGATCCAATCATATTTGGCTTTATAAGCATCCTTAGTGCCCCATCCTCAAATCTTAGAATCTCATCTTCCTTATCTCATATCTAGTTGCTAGAAAGTTGTGCTATTTCAGTATTCTAATTATCTCTCAAATCTGCCTCCTTTGTCTTGATTCCTTGTGCTAGACCAAATTCTTAATCATCATGTACATAACTATTGCAGTAGTTTTTTTTATTTCTGACGCAGATCTCTTCTCCAGCACTCATTAATGTTGTAATAGTTCTTTTTATTTGACAAATCCAATGATATTGCTGTCCTGTTTAATGTCTCCTGGGGTTCCTTTCAAGGTAAAATCCTTACTTATCTTGACATACCTTTTCAGTATGACCGAATATAATTCTGTGGCTTCCTGCTTTACCTGCCAGTAGCTCTGGCATTACTGACCTGTTTTAGGGTGTAGCAGATAAGCCCTTCTTTTCCAAGACTTCATGCTTGTGTTCTACTCATTGTTTTGCTGACACATGGTACCTCTTTTCCTCCTGTGGCTAATTTCCCTTACCCGTCCATCCATTGTGGAACTGTTACCTGTGATGGCTCTCTGGAAATCTTCTCCAAGGAAGGAATTAATCTGTTTTTCTTTGCTTCTTGATATCGTATGGTTCTTCACACTCCTTATAACATTTTCTATATTCTCTTACAGTTGAGATAGGTAAATTATAAATTCCTTGAGTATAGGAACCATGTCTTCATCAACTTTATTTCTAGAATTCCAGTTGATGCTGAATAAAAAATTGTTGAGTTGCTACATTTTAAATATGGTTTTAGGGTTTATTTCATTCCACTTTGAGTGAAATACTTTTGTGTGTTTAATAGTTTCCATTGATGATACTACTAATTACGATTCTCAGAGTAAAGGAAATCTGACGTGGTTTTGCTCTTGAGGCCTTGTCATTTTTAGTAAGAGTCAAGATCATAGACTGCTTCAGTTAAGGATGCTTCCAAAATAAATCCTAGGGTATGTATTGACAAGTTGAAAATAAGCACAAGCTGTTTGGACAGTGGAGTGTTAGCTACCTTCTCTCCCAGGTCTCCTAGAGAGACATGTTTTTCTCCGAAATAGACCTGACCTAATTGATTTGAAGCTTGTAGCCTAATTAGCCTCCTGGTTTTGCTTGTCTTTGTTTTTGTATTGTCAGGAGCACTTGGTGTATTGGTTGCAGTGGAGGTAGAATCATGTGATTTCTAAAATGAGCTTTATCAGAAGCTGGTTGGGAAAGCTTTCAGGGAACTTTAACTTATTAGTGGGAATGCGAAAAGACATCAATGTTATGGTAAGACAGAAATTTCCATGGAGTTACTGGGAGCAGGAAGACTATTGGTGGGTGACTCAGCTGTTTTCTACGCTACGCCTGTCTCATGTGACTGAGTGTGCATGACGTCTGTTTATTCTCGGCAGAGTAAGTATTAGAGGAGTCACATTACACAACAAGCATAATGTTTACTTAAGCAGCTCTGTGATGGTCTAAAAATAGCGTATAGGGGATTTTTGTTTTCTTACTGCATTTGGCATCATAACACAGAAAAATCATAATGCAGACCCAGTGATGAGGGCTTTTCCTTATAGATAATTTTGAATAAATAGTTGAATAGTGCTGTTTCAGTTCTTTTAATGAAGGATGAATGCTTTGGTATGAAGGTTAAATAAAAGGTTAGGAAAATAAGAAAGCCTTCTAGTTATCCATAAAATAATTCTGTGCAATTACATCTGAGCTTATACTCTGGACAGATGGACAGTTTGTGTGCCTCACGTATCTATGTCTAAAGTTTTACACAGGAACTTTTTTTCTTTTTTGTGAGGTTATAGCGAGTATCTTTTTCAAATGGAAATGTTAATGTGTTATGTATTTGCTGGATTTTATGTTAATATTAAATTATGATAGTAATTACTTTTACCTTGATTTTCCTGTTTTACTCACCCGGTATTCAAGATTTGTGCCATCGTGTACTGTAATTGGGGTTTTCAGTGTGTCAGTGCTGTTATTATTACCCCATGTACCCATTTATATGTTTGACTCTCCACGAGAAAGCACTTGAAAGTTTCAGGTTATCTAATAATCATAATCTTTTCATTTGTCTGGGAAGCAGTGAGTCACTATGATTTATTCTTTTTGACATCTGAGTGTTCTTGCTCTTTGAGGTACATCATTTGTGCAGCCTATGAACTTGCATTTCTGAGATTATTTCCAAAGGGAAAGGAAACTGGATTCATGAAGAAGAAATAAATGCCAGCATTCTATGTACAGTAATGTTTAACTGAGTGGGAATATTTGGTTGGTATAGGAGCCTGTAAAATTACATTACTTACGATCCTTGATACTGTATGTAAAGTGGGAAATACATACATGACCTTTTTATGGTTGATGAAAAAATGACTCGTGTATTCAACAGTTATTGCACTGTATGTGTTTCTGTGTTTCTGTGTTTCAAAAAAAAATTAAGTAAACACAGGAGGATTTAAGTTTTTATTTTCAGTATGGCACTGTTAGAATATTTAATGGGTTTTCTATTTTGGTATCTTTTTGCTTGGTGTAATCTCTAGGAATTTAATATGCCTGGTATGGTATAGTATAATATGTACCTTCTAATTTACAGCATGTAAATGAGGCCTGACTGAACACCATTTGAAGGTAATCCCAACAGTTCACTGGCCATATGTGTGTGATCCCATACCTGCCCTCATCCCAATAGATAAATAACAAGTTGGTCATTTCTCAGTGTTAAAATTATCTGGGCTTGAACACCTATGGGACAGCCATGATGCTTGGGCATGTTTCCAAGAACAAATAAGAAAATGATTTCAAGTGAACTGAGCTATTTCATAGGAAATAAATTCAGATTTAGCGAGAGAGAAATTCATTTTCCAGGTTCTATCATACTGTCAGTTGCAATAGATATTCCACAGAACCTGACTGCCATGCAGACAAAATGTTTTCCTCTGTAGTGGAGGAATTATTTCTGTTTCCTCTAGTCACTTGTAGTGTTTCTCAATGTACAGGGAAGTGGGGCTGTTTTTATTTTCTAATAATACCTCTCTGTTTGGGAGATCAGAAAATCTGTATTTTAGTTTGGTCTGATTTTCCTTTTTACCCTGGTTCCTTGGAAATGAAGGGTCAGAATTAGGTTTTTTTTCTTCACTGAAATAGAAGAAAGGCATTGTATTTTGTGCAGACTGGTAGATGATTTTCAAACCTGTTTCAGATGGTTTAGTATAGCTAGTTACCATTTATGAGTTTCAAGTTGATGACAGTGTCGTATCAAGTTATCAGTAGTTTAGATAGGTCTGCTTCATCAAGTACTACTTAAAATGCAAGTGTAAGTGTACATATACAAGCATGTATTGCACTGACAGCTAATTGAGGAAGTTGAATAAACGCGTTTAAAACAAAGTTCTTTGTGATCAGACTTTGAAATAGAGTAATGTTGATACTTTAAAAAAGGTTGGGACACCTAGAGAGCTCAGTCGGTCAAGCGTCCGACTTCGGCTCAGGTCCCAATCTCACAGTTCATGGGTTCGAGCCCCACATTGGGCTCTGTGCTGACAGCTAGCTCTTTGTCTGACCCTCCCCTGTTCACGCTGTCTCTCTCTCTCTCTCTCTCTCTCTCTCTCAGAAATAAATTTTTTTTTAAAATGTTAAAAAATGTTTTTAAAAAGGTTGATACTTAAGATAAACGTGTTCATCCTTAAATTTTTTAAAATTGTGAAATAAACATAACATGAAATTTACAGTCTTTTACTTGTACAGTTTACTGGTATAAGTAAGTACATCTACGTTTTTGTGTAATCATCACTGCCATTTCTCTCCGGAATTCTTTTCATCTTGTAAAACTGAAATTCTGTATCCATTGAATGATAACTCCCCATTGCCTCTTACCACTGCATCTGGAAACAGCTATTCTAGTATCTGTCTCTAAAAATTTTTTTAAAATACTTACTCATTTTTGAGAGAGAGATACAAGTGGGGGATGGGCAGAGAGAGGGGGAGGCAGAATCCAAAGCAAGCTCCAGCCTCTGAGCTGTCAGCACAGAGCCCGACGCGGGGCTCGAACCCACCAGCAGTGAGATCATGACCTGAGCTGAAGTCGGCCACTTAACCGACTGGGCCACCCAGGTGCCCCTATCTGTCTCTAAATTTGAGTAGTCTAGCTATCTTATAAGTGGAATCATACAGGGTTTGTCTTTTTGTAACTGCCTTGTTTTGCTTGGCATAATGAGTGTCCAAGTTTCATTCATGTCGCGTGTGTCAGAATTTTCCTACCTTTTGTGACTGAATAATATTCTATTTTATGGGTATGCCACGTTTTGTTTATCCATTCACCTGTCGATGGATGTTTTATTTGCTTCAACCTTTTGGCTGTTGTGAATAATGCCATTGTGACCCTAAGTATAAAACTATTCTTTTGAAAACCTTACTTTCAATTCTTTTGAATAGATTTCCAGATATCCAGAAAAGTAGAATTCATGGACCATATAGTAATTCCAGTTTTCATTTTCTGAGGAACTGTCATAGTGTTTTTCATAGTGGCTAAACCATTTTACATTCCACCTCAAAGTGTACGTGGGTTCCAGTGTTCTATACATCCTCACGAATGGGTGCTATTTTCTATGTTTTCTTTCTGTTCAGTAGCTGTGCTAATGGATCTGATGTTATATCTTTGTAGTTTTTTAAAATTAATTTATTTTGAGAGAATGTGTGCGTGAGTGCGCTGTGCCAGCGGAGGAAGGGCAGTGAGAATCCCAAGCAGGCTCCATGTTGTCAGTGCAAAGCCCGATTTGGGACTCCATCCCATAAACCATGACCTGAGCCGAAATCAGGAGTCAGCCAGTCAACAGAATGAGCCATCCAGGCACCCCATCCATCGTAGTTTTGATGTGCAGTTCTCCAGTGGTTGATGATGTTGAACATCTTTTCACGTGGTTATTGGCTATTTGTGTACTTTCTTATGAGAAATGTCTATTCAGATCTGTTGCCCATTTCTTAATATGTTTCATGTTTAGGTTTATTTTGTTGAATTATAGGATTTCTTTCTTAGTACATGTGCTGCCGAAGCGAGCACTGTAGGATTTCTTTGTATGTTCAGTGTCTTAATCCCTTATCAGGTACGTGGTTTACAAATATTTTTTTTCCACCAAAAAAAAAAAAAATCAAAACAAAAATTTTTTTTCTAATTTTGTGAGTTTCTTTGTCATTCAGTTGGTGGTATCTATTTTTTTTAAATTTTTTTTTAAATGTTTTATTTATTTCTAGGAGAGAGAGAGAGAGAGACAGCATGAGCAGGNGCCCAGGTGCCACTATTTATTTTTTTAAGTTTACATCCATGTTAGCATACAGTGCAACGGTGATTTTTAGGAGTAGATTCCTTAATCCCTCTTACCCATTTAGCCCTTTCCCCTCCGCCAACCCCTCCAGCAACCCTCTGTTTTTTCTCCATATTTAAGAGTCTCTTATGTTTTTGTTCTCCTCTCTGTTTTTATATTATTTTTGCTTCCCTTCCCTTATGTTCATCTGTCCTGTATCTTAAAGTCCTCATATGGGGTGCCTGGGTGGCTCAGTCAATTAAGTGGCCGACTTTGGCTTAGGTCATGATCTCATGATTCATGCGAGCTCTGTGCTGACAGCTCAGAGCCTAGAGCCTGCTTCCCATTCTGTGACTCCCTCTCTCTCTGCCCCTCCCCCACTCACACTCTGTCTCAAAAATAAATTTAAAAAAAGTTTTAAAGGCTTCATATGAGTGAAGTCATGATGTTTGTCTTTCTCTGACTGCCTAATTTTGCTTAGCATAATACCCACTAGTTCCATCTACATAGTTGCAAATGGCAAGATTTCATTCTTTTTGATTGCCAAGTAATATTCCAGTGTATATGTATACCACGTCTTATTTATCCATTCATCCATCAGTGGACATTTGGGCTCTTTCCATACTTTGGCTATTGTTCATAGTGCTGCTATAAACATTGGGGTACATGTGTCCCTTTGAAATAGCACACCTATATCCCTTGGATAAATACTTAGTAGTGCAGTTGCTAGGTCATCAGAACTTTTCAATTTTGTTTTGTTTTGTTTAAAATTGAAGGATAGTTGAGTGTTATATTACTTTTGGTTGCACAACATAGTGATTTGGCAGTTCTGTACATTGTGCAGTGTTCACCATGATATGTGTAGTTACCACCTGTCACCATACAAAATTATATTATTATTGACTGTATTCCATATGCTGTTCTTTTCTTTCTTTTTTTTTTAAAATGTTTTATTTATTTCTACGAGAGAGAGAGAGAGACAGCGTGAGCAGGGGAGGGTCAGAGAGAGAGGGAGTCACAGACTGAAACAGGCTCCAGGCTCTGAGCTGGCAGTCAGCACAGAGCCCAACGCGGGGCTCAAACCCACTAACCGCGAGATCATGACCTAAGCGAAAGTCGGACGCTCAACCGGCTAAGCCACCCAGGCGCCCCTCTTTGAACCATTCTTGCATTCCAGGAATGAATCTCACTTGTACTTTTCAGCCCCATGACTTACTACTCTTTTAATAACTGGAAATTCATACCTTTTTATCCCCTTCACCTATTTCACCATCCACCGCAGAAGGTTTTAGTTTTGGTGTAGTTCGTTTTAACTATTTCTTTTTATTGCTGTTGCTTGTGCTTTTGGTGTCATAAACTGTCCTTTCCCTTCCCCACGGAATAGTCCTGGCACCCTTGTTAAAAATCATTTGACAGTACATATGAGAGTTTATTTCTAGACTATCTGTTCTCTTCCATTTTGTCTTTATGTCTGTCTTTTTGCCAGCACCATATTGTTTTGATTTCTGTAGCCTTGTAATGTTTTGAAATCAAAGTATTCTAACTTTGTTCTTCTTTTCCAAGATTGTTTTACCTATTTAGAGTTCCTTGACATTTCCTATGAATTTTAGGATGGATTTTCCTGTAACATGCTTTGGGTAGTATGGACATCTTTAACACTATAAAGTCTTCCAATCTATTAACATGGAATCTCTTTCTATTTGTGTTTTCTTTAATTTCATTCATTAGTGTTTTGTAGTTTTCAGTTTACACGTCCATAACTTCCTTGGTTAAGTTTAATTGTAAGTATTTTATTCTTTTTGATGCTATTGTGCATGAACTTGTTTTCTTACCTACCTCTTTAGAGTATTTATTTTTAAAGTATAGAAACACAACTGTTTTTAGTGTGTTCATTATGCTGCAACTTTAGTCAATTCACTTACTAGCTCTAACATTGTTTTGTGGAATCTTTAGGGTTTTCTAGATCATGTTATCTATGAACACAGATAATTTTACTTAATTCTTTTATAATTTGGATGCCCTTTATTTTATTTATTTTTTTTTTTTGTATAATTGCTCTTGCTAGAATATCGAGCACTATGTTGAGTATCTGTGGTGAAAGCAGGCATCCTTGGCTTATTCTTTTTTTCCCCCCTTATCTTATTATTGATCTTAGAAGAAAAGCTTTCAATCTTTTTAACCATTATGATGCCAGTTATGGGCTTTTCATATATGGCCTTTATTATATTGAGGTAGCTGTCCTCTATTTCTCATTTCTTCAGTGCTTTTTATCATGAAAGCGTGTTGAAGTTTCTCAACTGCTTTGCCTGCAACAGTTGAAATGATCATGTGCACACCCCCGAACTCCTATTTCATTCTGCCACTGCGGTGCATCATATTGATTGATTTTTGTATGTTTGAACCATTTTTTTTTTAATTTTTTTATAGTTTATTTATTTTTGAGACAGAACATGAGCGGGAGAAGGGCAGAGAGAGAGGGAGACACAGAATCTGAAACAGGCTCCAGACTCTGAGCTGCCAGCACAGAACCTGATGCAGGGCTCGAACCCACAAGCCATGAGATCATGACCTGAGCCGAAGTCGGACACTTAACCGACTGAGCCACCCAGGCGCCCCTCTTTGAACCATTCTTGCATTCCAGGAATGAATCTCACTTGGTTATGGTATATAATTCTTTCCATGTGCTGTTAAATTCTTCTTGCTAATATTTTGTTGAGGATTGTTCCATCAAAATTCATTGGTGATATCAATCTGTGGTTTTCTTACAGTATTTGGTCTGGCTTTAGCATCAGGTTAATATTGGCCTTAAATAATGAGTTTCGATGTGTTCCCTCTTCAGCTTTTAAGATTTTGTGGAGGATTGGTATTAATTCTTTAAATGTTTGATACAATTTACCAGTGAGGCAATCGGGTACTTACCTTTGTTGCAAGACTTTTCATTACTGATTGAATGTCCTTTCTAGTTATAAGTATGTTCAGTTTTTCTGATATTTCATGTTTGACTTGTTAGGTTGTTTGATTCTATGAATTTGACCATTTTGTCAAGGTTATCTATTTTTTTGCATACATTTGTATAGTATTCTCTTTATATAATCTTTCTTATTTTTATTTTTATTTTTTTTTAATTTTTTTTTTAATGTTTTATTTATTTCTAGGAGAGAGAGAGAGAGAGACAGCGTGAGCAGGGGAGGGTCAGAGAGAGAGGGAGACACAGACTGTGAAACAGGCTCCAGGCTCCGAGCTGGCAGTCAGCACAGAGCCCGACGCGGGGCTCGAACCCACGAACCGCGAGATCATGACCTAAGCGAAAGTCGGACGCTTAACCGACTAAGCCACCCAGGCGCCCCAATCTTTCTTATTTTTAAAAAACTGGTTAAAATGGCCCTTTGTTCATCTCAGATTTTAGCTATTTGAGTCTTCTCCTTTTTCTTGGTTGGTCTAGCTAATGTTTTGTCAGTTTTGTTAATCTTGGTTTCACTGGTTTTTTAATTCTTCTGTTCTTTATTTGATCTAATTTTTATTTTTTCCTATCTTCTAATAGCTTTGTATTTAGTTTTTTTCTTTCTAGTTAATGTTGTTTTAATTTGAGATTTTTTTTTTTAATATTTTTATTTATTTGTAGGAGAGAGAGAGAGAGACAGCATGAGCAGGGGAGGGTCAGAGAGAGAGGGAGACACAGACTCCGAAATAGGCTCCAGGCTCTGAGCTGGCAGTCAGCACAGAGCCTGATGCGGGGCTCGAACCCACGAACCATGAGATCATGACCCAAGCGAAAGTCGGACGCTTAACCGACTAAGCCACCCAGGCGCCCCTTAATTTAAGATTTTTAAAAATGCAAACAGGTAAATAGATTTCTCTCTTAGTGCTGTTTTTGTTGCATTCCATGTTTTGATATGTTGTCTTTTCATTTTCATTTAAGATATTTTCTAATTTCCTTTGTGATTTTTTTTCTTTGACCCATTGGTTGTTTGAAAGTGTGCTGTTTAATTTTCATATCTTTGTGTATTTTCCATCTGTGTTAATTTCTAGTTTTACTCCATTGTGATCAAGAAAAATAGTTTTAAGAATTTATTGAGACTTTTTTGTGGCCAAACTTATGGTTTGTCTTGGAAAATGTTCCATGTGCATTTCAGAAGAGTATTTATTCTGCTGTTGTTGGATGGTGTGTTTTATATGTCTTTTAGGTCCATTTGGTTTTTAGAAGTAAGTCCTGTATTCCTTATTGACCTTCTGTCTGGTTGTTGTATCAGTTATTGAAAATGGGGCATTAAAGTCTCCTATTATAAAACTATTTCTCCCGTTAATTCTATCAATAGTTGCTTCATTAATTTAGATATTCTGATATGTTCATGCTTGTATGTTTATAAGTGTTATATTTTGACATTTTCTCATTATAATGTTCTTTATCTCTTATAACAATTAAAAAAAATTTTTTTTTTAATGTTTTTACTTATTTCTAGGAGAGAGAGAGAGAGAGANAATTTCGTTATAGTTAACATACAATGTTCTATTAATTTCAAGTGTACATTATAGTGATTCAGCACTTCGTATGTTAACTGGTGCTCATAACAACTTGTAACAATTTTTGACTTAAAGTGTATTTTGATAATAGTGTAGCTAGCTCTCCTCTCATTTGGTTGTTACTTGCATGGAATAGTTTTCCCTCTTTTCACTTTCAGTCTGTATGTGTCCCTAGGTCTAAATGGAATCGTCTCTAGATAGGATAACATTGGGTCTTTTTTTTTTTTTTTAATGTTTATTTGTTTTTGAGTGAGAGTACAAGTGGAGGAGGGGCAGAGAGAGAGGGAGACCCTGTGATGGCTCCATGCTGACAGCAGAGAGCCAGTGTAGGGCTCAAAGTCACAAACCACAGGATACGACCGGAACCAAAGTCAGTCACTTAACCAACTGAGCCATAAGATTATATTTTTAAGCAATCTGTATACCCAGCATGGGGCTTGGATTTACAACCCTGAGATCAAGAATGGCACACTCTACAGCTGAGCCAGCCAGGCGTCACATTTTAAAAATTTCTTTATGACATAACTCTTTTTATTTTTTAAATCATTTCCCCCTTGGTGTCTTTCTGTGTACTTAGTTGAGTTTTTGTAGTGTCATGTTTTGATTCCCTTCTCGTTTCCTTTGTGTATATATTCTGTAGATATTTTCTCTCTGATTACCATGGGAAATGTATGTAACATCTTAAGGTTATAGCACTCTATTTTAAACTGGTAACAACTTATAAAAAAACTTAGAAATACTCTACTTCTTTACACCTCTGTCTCCTCCTGCTTTTCTGTTACTGGTGACACAGATAACATCTTTCTATATTGTATATCCATTAATAGATTTGTAATTAGTTTCATACCTTTGTGTTTTAAATCTTATAAAGTAATAAAAAGAGTTATGAGCCAGAACAATAATATAGGTATTTATATTTGCCAGTGATTTTAACTTTACTAGAGAACTCAGTTTTTTTTTTCCTGTGGCTTCCAATCACTGCCTAGTATTTCTTTTGTTTCCACTTTAAGAACTCCCTTTAATATTTCTTGTGGGCCAAGTCTTGTAATGAACTTCCCCAGCTTTTGTTCATCTGGAAGTTTCTCTTATTTTTGAAGGACATTTTTGAGGGATGTAGAATTCTCACTCGGTAGGTTTTTTTTTTCTTTCCTCTCTTTTCTTTCAACTGTTTGATTATATAATGTGTCACATTCAGAGTTTATTGAGCTTCCTGTATTTTTATGTCCTTGTCTTTCTTTGCATTTAGGGTACTTTCAGCCATTATTTTTTCAAATATGGTTTCAGCCCCTTTCTTTCACTTTTCTCCCTATTGATTTTTTTCAGTAGGTTTCCTAGGTTCTGTTCACTTTTTTCCCTCCTCTTCTTCCTCTTCCTCTTCCCTGCCCCCTTACCCTTATCAGACTTGATAATTTCAAGAGTCCTCCGTTCAAGGTCATTGGTTCTTTATTCTACCTATTCAAATATGCTATTGAATCCCTTTAGTGAATTTTTAAAATTCAGTTATTGGGTTTTTCTACTCCAGAATTTGATTGTTTTTTTATAATTTCTCTTTGTCGATACTCTCATTTTGTTCATATGTTGTTTTCCTCGTTTTCTTAGGTCTCTATGTTTTCCTTTGTTTTATTGAGCCCATTTAAGACATACTGTTTTAAGTACCTCCAGAGTCTGTTTCTTTAAGTTTGATTTCTAGAGATCTATTCATTTGAGTGAGCAGTATTCCCCTGTTTATTTGTATGCCTTATAAACTGAGCATGTGAAAAACGGCCACACCTAGTATTTGGCACCTGGTTCCTTATAGGGGAAGACCCATCACTCACCAATCCAGTGTGAAGGCTTAAAGATCTTCTTAGGCATTTTCTGTTCATACATCTTCCCGGGGCCTGTGTGTGTAGTGTCCCTTCAGTTCTACTGTATCCGTGGCTACTTTTACCTGTTGTAATTTCCCAGTGTCTTCCTCTGCCTGGTATCTCCTGCCCCCCATGACTGCAGGTCTGAAGTTTCCCTGCAGTTCTCAGGTAGCTCAGCAGGTGCCACTACTTTCTGCGGGACTCCAACCTGATAACCCACCATAAGTTGCTCTTCCCGCCTGTGCTCTGAGTGTGGCGAGATAGAAACCAGGCTTGTAGGCTGCCACTAGGTAAGCCAAGTCAGAATGTTACGAACAAATTCATTCTTTCTCTCTGTCCCAAGGGAATTGGGTGGCTTCCTCCAGGCTGTGCCATGCCAAGGGAGGGGTTTGGAAAGGGCAGGCAGAAACACCACTCCATTTCCTTTCCTTTTGAATGCGGTTGTGTAGAACCAAGGAAGACAGTTGTCACAAGATTGAAGGTGCCTGGAAACAGAGTGGATGATCAATTATTTTAGGTTCACAGTAAAACGCAATACTTGTGGAGATATGGGAGAATAAAAACAAACTGTTTCGCAGTCATCAGGAATGGCAAGTATTTTTGTTGATGTTGGGTTTTTTTAGTTTTGTTTCTGTTTTTAGGAAAAACTTGAGGATAGGGAAATGGAGTAAGTGTTTAGTATTTTCATAGCAAGAGGAGGATCACTGTCAACTTTAGTCTTAATCTAGGTCATTGTTTTCAAACGTTTTGATTCAGGACCTCTTATACTCTTAAATAACTCTTCGGGGTTCTCAGTACTTTTTTCATGTTTTATTTATTAATAGTTGCAATGTTAGGAGTTAACGATGAGGAGTTTAAAAATATTTATTTTAAGGTAAATATAAAGTTCACTTATTGTAAACATCAGTTACATGTTTTTATGCAAAAATATCTTCTGAGACAAAAGTATTGATGAGAAGAGTTGTATTGTTTACAGTTTGTAAATCTTTTTTAATATCTGGCTTAATAGAAGTTAGGTACAATCTCAAATTTGATTCTGCACTCTATTTGTTGCCCTATATTAGTCAGCTGAAGTAGATGAGGAAAATACAGTCTAACACAGGTATGTAGTTGGGAAAGGGAGACATTTTAATACAAGCTTTTTCAGAAACGGTGTAATAATTCTTTGATACTGTGTTAATCTCAGTAAATGGTAATTTCTTAAACATTAGTTACATTGTTGAATCTGAATCCATATTAAGTGAACTTTTGGTACTCTGGTGTTGAAACCTGCTGGTCTGTCTGGAACTTGAATCAGTTATTTACTATTATATGATTTTGTAACACCACACATTGGTCATTTGAAAAATACTGCTTTCCTGAGTTCTACACATATCTTTTTATTACACAGTCTAAAAAAAAATCACATTCTCATTGTAAAGTCTTATGTATTGAGAGGTGCCAAGCACATGATGACAGGTACATATTTTCAGTAGTCTCATTTTTATTTCCAGGCTTTAATTTTCTTATTGATAACAAATACTTTACATTTTCCTTGATGTGACAGACCCATTTTGTTCATTTTTAACAAACTGTCTGCCACGTACCAAAGTCTTCATAAGCATAGTTTGTCTGTTACTTATTCTTTCAAGTCAAATGGTGTTGCATGAAAAGAGCGTGTAGTTCAGCTTGTAACTCAACCAGTGCAGTAAGTGCTGTTTCTTAATACAACAGTCTTACTCTGGTATGCTCTGCAAGCGCTTTGTTTCTCTTATTTAGTCACACTAAGTATTATAAAGATGTGTGCTGAAGCTTCTTTATCATATGATTCTAGTTTTATAACATCAATATATGACCAGGTTATAGAATAGATTTGTGGTTATTGTGAGTTAGGTGCATGAGAGGTGAAGGGAGGAAGGAAAAGGCAAGAATGTGCCTGTGGCTACTATAGGGCAGTCTGAGGTTTGTAAAGAACCTTTTCTGTATTATGTCTGTAGTGGTGGTAACACAAATCTATCCATGTGGTAAAATTGCCAAGAACTAAATACACATAAAAATGTAGATGTACAGAACACTGGTGAATTATGAAGAAGGTTGATGTGTTGTATCAATGCCATTTTTCTAGATTTGTTGTTATACTGTAGTTATATGTTGCCATTATGGAAAACTAGATAAAGAGCATGTGTATGGAAACTTTCTGTATTATTTTTGTTTATTTAATATTTTTTCGAATGCTATATTGATTTATAATTATCTGAAAATAAAAATTCATAACTTTTCCTTTCTTGTAAATGAAATTCTAAGTATTGACTTTATTTTCTTAAATGAGTGCATAGTGAGAGTGTGGGAGTGAAGAGAAATAAAGACTCCCATTTCCTTGATATTTATTAAGACACCAGTAGTTTTATCCACCTTGCTTTTCTGTGTCATTAGCACAGGCTAATAATATCTTAGCATTAGTGTTAGGAAAGTCTTTCACGTCACAGACCCTCTAGTTAAGGTCTCAGGGATGCCCAGGGACCTGCAGTCCACACTAAGAATCTGTGGCAAAGAACTTCAGCCTTTATTTAGCCGAGGAAAACCAGTAATATGCTTAAGACTGCGTGTGGGTCTCTGCTTCTCTTTCCAGTGTTTTATGTTACACTCGTTTGTTGGATATTATTGCTCTTCTGTGAAAACAGAGTTATGGATGTTTGTAAAGATATAAACATTAGACACGAAAAGAGTAAGACTTTGGAATTAACAGCTTTCTACACCTGGATTGTGCAGTGTGCTATCAACTAGTCATATCTGGCTATTTAAGTTTAAATTCTAAGTGATAAGTGTGTATAAATAAAATTTAAATGGAATTGGTGGTTATAGAGTTCCAGATTTGCAAGACGAAAAAGTCCTATGGATCTTTTTGTACAGTGTACATATAGTTAGCACTGCTGTACATTTATTTTATTGAAAAAATTTTAGGGGCATCTGGGTGGCTCAGTCGGTTAAGCGTCTGACTTCAGCTCAGGTCATGATCTCATGGTTAGTGGGTTTGAGCCCCGCGTTGGGCTCTGTACTGACAGCTAACTCAGAGCCTGGAGCTTATTTCAGATTCTGTGTCTCCCTGTCTCTCTGACCCTCCCCTGCTCATGCTGTCTCTGTCTCTCTCTGTCTCTCACTCTCTGTCTCTCTCTCTCTCTCAGAAATAAATAAAACATTAAAAATTTTTTTAAAAATTTTAAGGGCACCTGGGTGGCTCAGTCTCTCTGCCCCTCCCCACTCAGGCGCTCGCTCTCTCTCTCTCTCTCTCTCTCNGAGAGAGAGAGAGAGAGAGAGAGAGAGAGAGAGAGAGAGAGAGAGGGAATCTGAAGCAGGCCCCAGGCTCTGAGCTGTCAGCACAGAGTCCGGCGTGTGGCCCAAACTCAGGAGCCAGGAGATCATGACCTGAGCCTAAGTTGGACACTTAACCAACAGAACCACCCAGGCACCCCAATAATTGTCTGTTTTAAGTAAATTGTTGGTGTAGCTGTAGATACTCTTTTATTCAGATTTTTAAAAGTATTCACAGTTCCTAATGATACAAAAAGATTTGTCTCTAGCACCTTTATAGTTTAATGTTTTATATTCCAACCTTTTATTTTTTTTTATATTTATTTTTGAGGGAGTGGAGAGAGAGAGAGAGAACACAAGTTGGGGAGGGGTACACACACACACACACACACACACATACACACACACAGAATCTGAAGTATGCTCCAGTCTCTGAGCTGTCAGCACAGAGCCTGACACAGGGCTCAAACTCATGAACTGTAAGATCATGACCTGAGCTGAGGTCAGATGCTTAACCACTGGAGCCACCCAGGTACCCTCAGCATTATTTACAATAGCTACATTTTGGAAGTAGCTCAAACATCCGTTGATGGATGAATGGATAAAGAAGATGTGATTATATGTACGGTGGAATATTACTTAGGCATAAAAGGAATGAAATCTTGCCATTTGCAACAACATGAGTGGAGTTAGAGAGCATAATAAATAGTGAAATAAGTCAATCAGAGAAAGAGAAATACCATATGATATCACTCATGAAATTTGAGAAACAAAACAAAGGGGAAAAAAAAGAAAAAGAAAAGACAAACCAAAAAACCCCAACTCTTGACAACAGAGGTTACCAGAGGGGAAGTTGGTGAGGGGATGGGTGAGATAGGGGAAGAAGATGAAGAGTATATTGTGATGAGCACTGGGTAATATATAGAATTCTTGAATCACTACATATTATATATCTGAAACTGATACAACACTGTGTGTTAATTATACTGGAATAAAAATAAAATTTGGGGGGCACCTGGGTGGCTCAGTTGGTTGAGCATCTGACTCTTGATTTCAGCTCAGGCCATGATCCCAGAGTCTTGGAATTGAGCCCTGAGTTGGGCGCTGCCCTGAGCATGGAGCCTGGTTAAGATATTCTCTCTCTCTCTCTCTCTCTCTCTCTCTCTCTCTCCCCCCCTGCCCTTCCCCCACCCTATCTCCCACTTGCATTCTATCTCTAAAATTAAAAAAAAATTTTAAATGAACTTTGGTATTTTCTAATAGTTCTTTAGAATGTTGTGGCAACTTACTTTTTCAATCAGATTTACATATGCCCATACATACATGCCCAGTATTGAATTTAGTCTTTATGTCAGAATTTGTTTCAGGTGAAGGAAGAGTCTTAGGAGGAATAACCTTTCATCTTAGAGTTACATGTGAAGTGCTCAGAGTAGTGCCTAAATCATAGTAAGAGCTATGTTTTCTGTTTTAATTATTTTTCTTGGCTTAAGTTCATTGCATTATGTTGCAAAAATTAAAAATCCATGTTAGTTTTTTACATACTCCTATTTTAAAAATCATCACATCCGATCCTATGATGCTGTGTTAGTGTGTTCTGACCTGTAATGGAATTTACCCTCAGATTTTTATCTTTAATTATCCACGTCACTGTTTTTTAAATAATTATTATGGACTTAAAGGTTAAGTCTGAAGCACAAAGACTGTTTTGGTGGCTTGTCTTTACTGATATTCTGTTATTAACAGTTAACATCATTTGCTAATTGTTTCTGTTGTGTTCTTATTTCCCTAAGTTAATATAAAAGGATCAGTGACTTAGGAATGTTCATTGAAACATTAAAGTAATGATGAAAATGAGAATGCAAGTAATGTTGGACAATGAACTGATTGTAGCTTCAATATAAATTATTCATGTATATATCCTTGGAGAAGTAAGTCCTTGTGATACCTTTGAAGGTGTGAAAGAAGAAAGTAGAGGAAAAACCAATGACGGCCACTGAAATGATACTCCACTGATCTTTCCCGAGTTCTCTGTTCATTTGATACCATGAAACTTGTTTATAGAATGTTCCTATTCAAATATTTGTAATATTTTTCAAGAAAATTAAGTACATTAAGTACATTAAAATTAGTACATTAAGCAGGTTATCCCAGAATGACTTGGTCAGTAAACTTGTTGAATTGTGTCATTAGAAATGCAGAAAAGAGATAAAAAGCACAGCAACAGCTTTCACAGCTGCACCCTTCACAGTAGCACCAGGTACAAGGTATATCATTTAGGATATACTAGGAAATTTCTAATACCAGGCACAAAGAGTGGAATAATGCAGTTGCCAAACTTCTTTTATCAGGCCTCTAGTAAAATCACATACTGCTAAGGGCACAATGGCAGACACAGTGAAAGAGGAATCACTTCTGTGTGTGGCTGTCATCAGATGTTATGTATACTTTGAATTTAGATGAAACTGTGTAGAATATGAATCTGCTCTTGGCATACCTACAGTTTGAGTAGAAGAACTTGATTATGTTTTTGTCTGTTTTTTTTTGTTTGTTTGTTTTTTTGTTTATTTATTTCTAGGAGACAGAGAGACAGCATGAGCAGGGGAGGGTCAGAGAGAGAGAGGGAGTCACAGACTGAAACAGGCTCCAGGCTCTGAGCTGGCAGTCAGCACAGAGCCCGACGTGGGGCTCAAATCCACGAACCGCGAGATCATGACCTAAGCGAAAGTCGGACGCTTAACTGACTAAGCCACCCAGGCACCCCTGTTTTTGTCTGTTTAAAATAGCAATTTCAACCTAAAGGAAAAGAAATTCTTCTATTAATAATCATTTTAAGAGCAAGGATACTATTGCTTCTCTTAAGAGCAAGAGTACCAGCTATATGTGTTGCCAGGAACAGTGCTATTAACAAATGAAAGAACTTGTGCCTGAATGGTAATTCACGTGCAGCTTTTTCGGTTAATTGTAAGGTGTTGTCTTAGATGGCTCCAATGTTGATATTTGTGAAAATTTTGAATAAGGTCAAATATGGCCATTCTGAATATTCTCAGCATCTTCTGTGGAAAGAAAAATGTGCTGTTCTTCCTTTCTTTGGTACTCTAGCTGTGAGAGGGTGAAATTCTCACCTAATTTTTTGAAGTATAGAAAGAGAGAACATTTCTTTATGTTTTTAGAAGTTGTACATCTCAATGTTGTATTTAGAATCTTGATAGTCAGAAGCTTATGCTTCAACCTAACTGTTGAGAATAACTGTTGAGAATAATGTGTCAAGACTTCCTAAAACCAACAAGCCTTACCACTGAGAATATGGATTTCTTAACACTTGATCACTTTCTTTAATTTGATAAAGAATGAAATTGATGCTGAATTTTACAACTATATCCAAATGTTGAAATTGAACTTTATGAAATAGTTTTCATACTTGAGTGCAGCTAGAGTTGATAAGAAATCCATTCAACACTCTTAACTTGAAACAGTCAACTTGAATTAGAAAGTTAACTTTAACTTTACGTTAAGTCAGCTTTCAGCCTTCCAGAATTTGTGTATGAAATGTACATATATAAACTTAGTGTTTGAAAGGGTGCTAAAAATAATCTTTGATGAGAAACCATGGATAACTCTTGGGTCATATCTGATGCAATTATCACCTATTTGGTAGATATGAGATACTTGCTGTCATAATTTCCAATTTGTGGCCAGATTAGGTAGAACTATAGTGAAAAGGGAAGTTAACCTGATGTGGAACCTTAATGTCAGTGGAGATGGGTATAATAGGTTACTGTATTGGAAGATTGCAAATTATCTTCTACGTCCAGTGTGAAATTGGGGTTTTTTTTTTCATTGACTTTGTTGCTTTTTAATTATTTGAAAGTTATGATGACCTTTTTAAAGATTTTTAAAGTTTTAAAGATTTTATTATTTTTTTTTTTTTTATATGATCTCTACCTCCCGATGTAGGGCTTGGGCTCATGACTCAGATTAGTAAGAGTCACATGCTCCACTGATACAGCCAGCCAGGGAGGGGCCCCTCAGACATTTGCTTAAAATTGTTAAACCCAGCTGAACTTTTACTAAAAGGTCAGCAGATGCCAAAAATTGTAGAATTCTCCTTTAAAGCAAAGTTAGAATACTTGCTGGAGGGATTTACTTACTTACCTTGGGTAAGACACTTGAGTTTTCTTTTTTTTTTTTTAAGTTTATTAGTTATATTTTGAGAGAGAGTGCATATGAAGAGGGGAAGGGGGAGAGAGAGAGAGAGAGAGAGAGAGAGAGAGAGAGAGAGAATCCTAAGCAGGCTCCATGCTGTCAGTACAGAGCGATATGGGGCTTGATCCCATGACCTTGGGATCATGACCTGAGCTGAAATCAAGAGTTGGATGCTTAACCAACCTAGCCACGCAGATGCCCCAGCACTAGAATTTTCTGACCCTTGATTTCCTCATGTGTAAAATAGACACCATGGTAATAAAAGGTGATTGTATAGTAAAATTGACATTACCTTATTTAATCTTAGAAACTTCCTTGTGAGGTAAGTGTGTTATTCCTTTTTACATTCATGGGAAAGGTAAATTACTTGCCCAAGTAAGTGGCAGTTGTTAGTATTTGAATTCAGATCCTGTGTCCATTGCTTTTGCTAGTACTTCATATTAAACATGTTAACATGTTTTTTTTCCACCCCTGAAGTCAGTAGCACATAGAATATTAGTCTGTAGCACTTAATGTGGGTTTATAATGAAAAGCTTATATTCTTATTTCAGAAAACTTGTGGTAAGTTAGTAAATATTACCACTTAGGTCCTACTTGTTTCCAATGCTCTGTAGGTTCTTAAGTATATTTAAAAAAGGTCATATAAAAGGATTAAGGTGTAAGCAGTGGAAGAGAACAACAATAACACAGCAGTTAACCTAGTGAACTGCTAATTTATTCTGGGATGTCTTCCTCAATGGTTTTCTTTGCTTGTAGGTACTTTGGAAAGCTCACCACAGCAGTAGCAAGTTCTCTCAGCCATGTTTGATTTTGTTTGTGGCATGATTTGTCTGTTTAAGAAATAGATGATTTGTCTGTTTAAGAAATAGAAATAAGAAATAGAAAGAGATGAGTGCTCTTTGTACTTCAGTTATCAAATAATTGTACCTAGTCACTGGGTTGCAGACGTCTCTATATCGGGTTTTAGGGAACCTCTCCTAGTGCTGCTCTGATCCCGAATTGCTGGGTATTGTGGTGAAGATAGAAGCCACACTAATGAATACATCTTTGCATTTCTTTTTAATACTTTGAATTACCATACCATATATATTCAAAATAAGATATTGTTCCTCCCATTTTTTTGACAGACCCCATATCCCTCTGGACAGAATGCAGGTCCAACCACGTTGGTATACCCTCAAGCCCCTCAGACAATGAATTCACAACCTCAGACCCGTTCTCCGGTAAGTAAGCAGAAGCTTGTTCTAAATAATATTTTCCATCTAAGTTTGTGTTTTTAATAGCTTGGGTTCCTTTGGCTAATTTTTTTTCTTGTTTTTGGATATTTGTTCCAAAGCCAATTTATTTTTATTCATCATCATCATCATCATCAACATATTACTATATTGGTTAGCATTGCATTTTTAGACCATTAATATAGGAATAGTTTAAATTTATTAAGAAAAAGGAGAAATGGAGCTTTTTATCTTCTTTTACTTTCCTGTGGCATGATTTAAAAATGGTTGCATTCAAGTTCACTTCATTTCAGCTCTTAATTTGTTGTACTGTTAAATTCAGGAAGAGAGTAAAGCACAGTGATTTTAAAAGTAAATTAAATTTCATTAATTAGACTCAAATTCCAGTGGTTTGGGAAGTAAGAGTTCTGAATCAGTGTCACTAGGTCAATTCTAACCATTGGCAGTTTGGACATATGCATGACATACACCAATGGTGTATTTCTTTTTTCAGATGGTAAATAAATTGTCATACAAATTAAATGCTATCCTCCTCTTTGCTCATCCTTTACATGGATTGCAATAAATATTGCAAAGACTGAGAATTTATTCAACGTTCATCCTTCTGTTTCACAAAAGTATATAGTGGCTTCAGCTGTCCATTCCTTAGAATGTCGCCTGCATGATTAGGTTTTGCCAGAAGGTGCTTCTGTAACATCTCACATTGTATCTCACATCCCCACTTGTATCTCAGCTCTGTGTTTTTCTCAGAATACAGGTATCTTCTTTTGGTTCCCCACCTCCTGCTTTTTTTGCCTGTAGTATTGGGGTATTTCATTGCATTAGCTCCTATTCATTTGGTTTTATGCATGAACTGAGAAATGTTGAAATGTTTGAAAGATTGTTCAATGAACTAGAGATCATAGACTGCACCAAAATGTAATCTCTTTCTTACCCTCTTTCTGTCTTCCTTTTCCCTGTTGCCCTCTTCTCCAATACCTGTTCTTAGATCCTGGTTCTCCCCAGAGGGTATAAGAACCATTCTAAAGAGGTGGGACTTTGGTCCTAGTTGCCTGTTTGCTTGTCTCTTTTTTTTGCTGAAATGATCAACAAGATGTCTGATGCAAGTTGTGTTCTGAGAGTGGTTTGGGGATGTGCATACTTTACTACTTGGAGTGGGCCTGATATCTCACCAGATTAATTTAGATAGGCCCTGCTTCTAGTCATTAAACACGGGACATGATGGTAAGCTCTTATTGCAAAGAATTCTGTGGCCCTATTCACCTCCACCCCCATTTATAATTATTGAAAGAAAAGAAATTTACATGGTTAGAACTGGCGCAAAACCTGACTGAAGAGCTGCATCTCTAAACCAGTTTTTTTGACAGCCCAGCAGAACAGTGCCAATACATTGCACAGACAACTGGAAGAGGAGGAAGGTTTTGGAACAGACTCCCGTTTACAGGTCCTTGGCTGGAAGAGGCTGGATAAAATACTGCATTGTAAGCAATATAACAAACTGTACTTCTTGCAGGCAGTGGTGCCTCTGGCACTCATTATTTTTGACCACATCCATTTATTGGCTGATGAACAGAAATGCTTTAATTGCTTCTTCTCTGAAAGTCTAACCTAGCATGGCAGTTTCTGCCAGGCATAGTGGGGAAAAGAATAACAAATTGGGTGGGTCTTCTTGATTGGGAATTAGACAGGAGTAATTTGGGGTTTAGAGTTTTCTTTATTTTAAACTCAAAGAGGGATATCCCTTTCAGATAAATTTGATTTTAAAAGATAAATTTCAAGGCTTCTTTTTCCCTCTTTCCATTTTATAATTGAATATCAAAGAGGAAATTGTCTGTAGTTGTCAGCCATTTTTCTGTGGTCATAAACTCTTCAGATACTATCCTCTATGCAATTTTTGCCATCTGCTCTGCTAGTGACCATTACCACCCCCATTACTAAAAACCACACACATAACATTCCATTACATATCCCAAAACAAGTGCAAGACTAGCAAACCCAAGACTACTCTTGCTTGTTGTTTTGGGTCCAGTTTTCTTTATTTCATTTGTGTTGGTGCTGGGAGGGGAAGTTGGGATATGAAATTTGGCAGGATTGCATCTTCTTTTTACATCCCAAGTTGCCATAGTCTAGTCTCATCCATCCCACAGCTATCCCAACTGGTGAGGAGAGGTAAGCTGTTGCACTAAGGAAGGGACCCTTCCAATGCTTTGTAGAGCAGCTAAAGCTTACTCCATTCTATTTCTGCATTAATGGGCCATTGGCAATTGCACAGTTTAGGCTATTCTGTTCTTCCCTGGACAGCTGCCTTTGCAATCCAAGTGGCTTCAAGTGGCCCCCTGCCCTCTTTGAGGTTATCTTTTTGTCCGTATTTCTATTCAATGCATGGTATCTTAGTTAAATTCATATTGTTGTAAATCTTGTTTAAAAGCAAAAAAGTACTGATTAGCTCCCTATCTGTTCCATTTTCTGGTTGTACTGGAACTCTTTAAACAAGAGTTTATTTTTAAATAGCCTCTAAAATAATGAAGCTATTAAATGCCTAATTGGAAGAGGGGTAACAGTTTGGTTTTTTCAGTAACCTGTATCCACTGGTTATTTTTCTGTTTTGTAGCGCTAAGTGCCAAAGATACATCAGTATTATGTTGGCCATGCCCTGTTGCCAACTGTACACAGAAGAGTGAGTTGAGTGAGTGAGTGGGTGGGTGGGTGNTACAGTCCTCACCATCTTAAAGACCCCTCTTTAAAAAAGAAAAATGAAATGAATATTTCTATTTTTAATATGAGCCAGCAGCGACTACAGTTTGTTCTGTTGCTTACAGTTAGTTACCCACAGGACTAAGACTATTGTCATTCCAAATGAAAAACTCAATAGCCAATGGTGACTAGTGCAAAATAGACTAGGGTACTTTCCCACTAACTTGTGTTGGTTGTTTTTGTTGTTGTTGTTCTTGTTTTATTTTGTTTTTTGTTTTTTTGAAATACATGTGTAATTTTATAAGGTACTCCTCTTGTTCATAGAAAGTTCTCTTTTGACTGGAACCTTCCAAATACATGAAGTTGCAACTTTTATTTTAGAGCCTTAGAAATGGGACCTTTCTGTGGAACAGTGATAAGACAGGTACTGCTGTACTCAGGTTAATTTTTTAACATGGCCCTTCTCTCCCATTTTTCTTCGAAAGTGTCATGAAGAAACACCTCACTTCCACCCCCTACTTTCATACCACATGGGCGGTATTGCCTATTCTTGAAACTTGATGTCCATAGTAGAGGTATGATCTGTTTTCTTCTCATAATTGGAAAACTGAAAATATAAGACCTCAGTTTCTGTGAAGAGAAAATGTTCTGCAAGAAGTATAGCTGCCTTTGTCATCATTTGGAGAAACTATTTTACAATAGTTCACAAATATAATGGCTGACCTAACACAGTCTAATCATGTAGTTTGTCAAGAACTCATTAAGTTATGCCGAATAACTTCACAACGTGTTTAAAACACATTTCATTACTTGAAAGACAGATGATGTTTTAGCTTCTAGGGTGAATTCTTGGTAGAGCAGTCTTCATCCATCTCCTACGCTGTGGCATGTACTCCACTGTAGTTCGTTGAAAATTGTTTAAATGAAATAATGGCAGTTGAGGAAATAATTCCAGATCTTTTGCATGTAACTTAAATTCCAAGTCTGAGGGATTGTTTCCTAGTTAATCTTCAATCTGATTCACCTGTAGTGATGAATTGACAAAGGACGGCTCTAGTCTAGGAAATAAAATAATGAAAGACGTATGTTTTAGTTCCTTAAGTGTATTAAATTAAAGCCCTGTGTGGTTTGCTTTCAGAACCACTTTGTAAATATTTTCTTTTCACTACTAAAGAGGGTGGTTAATATTTCGATAGTTAATGTGTTAGTAGCCAGTTCAGACACTATGTCCCGAGAAGTTTTTTCTGTCCCTGTTAGTAAAATCACACTGGAAGGCAAGTTAATGCTCTGATGAAGAATTATTTGATCTTAGAGGTTTAGTATTTAAAATTTTATGGGTGGAAGACCTTTTTCTTTGATTCTAAGTTAGGGAAATTAAGAGTTGGAATATGTATTACCTGCTTTCAAGCACTCTCTTTAACTCAGGCATTATTTTCTGATTTTGTTTTTATTCCCAATGTCAGATAGCAGTAGATGCATTTGTACAGTGTTGTGCTGCTGTGTATAAACAGTGATTGAGAGATTTGACTTCTTTCACTCTTTTTTCTTCTTGAGCTGATAATAGTACCACTTTGATTAATCATGTTGGAGAGTGATGTTCTTTACCAGCTGTTTGCTTTGGTATGCTTGATATTAAACTTTACTAGTTAATTGTATTTAAATATATATGTTTATATATTTATATATTTAAATATTTTTATATATTATAAATATGCTTATATATTTATAAATATATAAATGAAATGTTATTCTTTAAGAAATAAAGGAAGATACTGAAATTTCCATTTCATGTATGAGATACTCCATTAAACTTAAATAAATTTGAAATCAGTCCTTTAACATTCTTTATTTCCTATTGGACATTTTAATTGCCTCCTGGCTATTTCTTGTAATATAAAACCTTTTCTCATTTCCTCCAGCTATATCAATTGCATAAGCATACTTGACTTTTTCATGTTTGTCTTTATATAACCACTTAGTATTTCAGACTTTCTTTTGCTTTATTTTAGGGTTTCTTTTCTTTTCTTTTCTTTTCTTCTCTTTTCTTTTCTTTTTTTTCTTTCTTTCTTTCAATATTTCTATCAGAAAGATACCCTTACGTGCCTAACAGCTTAGCTGTTTATCTCCCAGCTGATAAATGGCAAACTATACCTGGTAGTGGTGTTAACTTGTTGAATCCTAGTACCTGTCTGTCACTGTCCTGCAGCAAAGCTTTGACCGTTTATGTTCTTTTTTTTTTTTCCTTTCTTCTTGTGGGTTTTTTTCTTTTGGCATACTGTGTGACATTTTGGTTTTTGTTGTGGTGTTTCTGACTCTTTGTGCCTTTCCTTTTGTGTTTGTTTTCCCTCCTTTTCTCAGTTTGCAGCGGGGCCTCGACCTGCCCATCATCAGGTACTGTACCCTTGCCCCTTCACTCTCACCCATAATAATAGGCGGAGGCACCAGTAGCTGCTGACTCTGAGAATGCTGCCGTTCCCAGGCCGCTCCGCTCCTCTCTCCAGGAGCTGCAGCCTCACGGGGTCCCCTTCTTCTCATTCTCCACTAACCTCACAGCACTTGGTGCTTAACAGACCCTTTCCCTTCTGCTTATGGCACAATATAAAAATAATAATAATAGAGCTTTTCCCCCAAAATAATTGCTCTGAGTTTAGAGAACCCTGAAATTTTTTCAATAAATTAAGCCCTTCCAGATTCTGTGGGTATCTGTACTGTTTACATTTAACTGAGTGGAACAGGCAACATTCTAAGGGTTTTCTGTTAACATTCTGATGTAACTTGTATTGATGTGTATAAAATAACATTAGTATTTCTAAAACCACTTACCCTCAGTTGCTAACTGAAATCTAATATCCAATTAACAATAATATATATTCATTTGCTGCAGAGAATTAATTTTAGCCTGTTGGTTCTCTTAAATGAAGTGATTGTGTAAATTAAAATACAAAAATGTATATGCTGACACTAATTTATTTAGCAGGAATATACTAGAGGAGGTGGTTTCGGAGAAAAAGACTTTGGCAGGGTTTTCCCCTCTATTTTCAAATAGTTTTTTACAGAGTGTTCTGAAACATTTTCTTCTGCTAATAGAAAGGGCCTAGGCTTTAGAATTGTACAGATCTGGGTTCTGGTTACCACCATATTATCACATAACCAGCTGGATTAAACATCTTTTTCTGAGCCTCAGTTCCCTCTTATGTAAAATGGGGATAAATACCCTCTACATTAGAGATAAGATTCCTAAGGCATGTGACACAAGTAAGCAGTCACAAAGTAAGCTTAATGCAATATAGTATGGTTTGGTAAAACAGGAGAAATGTTACCAGTGTCTACCTGTGTTATCATAGTTAAAAATTCTTACTACTGAGTAAGTGGGCATTTTAATTGAAGGATTTCATTGTCTACCAGTGACTAAATGCAAGGCTGTATTTCTCAAAACAAGAGTCTTTCCAAGTTAGAGGATATAAAAGCCAAGCAAATTCTGAGATGCTAAAGACACTTTGCAGGTGAACTCAGAGGTGGTTGTATGAAGTGGATGGCAGTTCTTTGGATTAGATGAAGAAATAAAACTCGGCTAGTTCTTTGTATCAACAGACAGTATTGTTAAAGTACTTGAAGAGCTTGGAATTTGGTGTCACCTAGACCTAGGTTTGACTCTTCTTTATTAACTGAGTGGTTTGGGGTAGGTTATTCACTGTTCTCAGCCTCAGTTTTCTCATTTGTAAAAGGGGCACAGTATTAATACCCATCTTAGGACCATTATGAAGAATAAATAAAATAATACAAGTAAACTGATTAGCAGTGTTTAGCACATACCAAGAATATATGGGGTAAGATTACTAGTAATTTAAAAAAAGATAATCTCTTAGGTAAAAAGATTGATGATAAATTTTAAAAAATTTTTAGTCAAGGACCATAGAGGCCAGGCTTGAATTTTAGTCAGGGATCAAGCCAGAGAGATACTTCTAACAGAAATACCCAGGAGAGCTCTGTTCAAGAAGTAGAGTAAAAAGAAACTGTTGATTAAGTAAAAACATTTTTGAGCTCCTTCGTATAAGGCTAAATCTTTCTTTCTTTCTTTTTTTTTTTAATATTTTTATTTATTTCTAGGAGAGAGAGAGAGAGAGACAGCGTGAGCAGGAGAGGGTCGGAGAGAGGAGCAGGAGAGGGTCAGAGAGAGAGGGAGTCACAGACTCTGAAACAGGCTCCAGGCTCTGAGGTGGCAGTCAGCACAGAGCCCGACGTGGGGCTCGAACCCACTAACCACGAGATCATGACCTAAACGAAAGTCGGACGCTCAACTGACTAAGCCACCCAGGCGCCCCATAAGGCTAAATATTTCTATTCAATAATGATGGTTCTAAAATAAGGACCTTTATAAATAAGGCTTTTTTAAACAATAGGTCTTTTTTAAGGAAAATTTGTCTTTTGAACTTTCTTCTGAGCTCAAGTCTTATGATACGCTTTGTCTTTCTTCTATTTCAAAAATCAAGGAAAACTTTAAGGAATCTTGTGATAAGAGGTTGGTTTCAGTTGTATAATCATTTTTCATTTGTAATAGGACTCACTCAAAAAAGTATTGGCAGATTGGTCCTTTATTTAGCTATAGGATGATACTTGTAAAATTATGGCATGTTTTAACCATTAAGCAAAATTGAACCACGTATGTCTATATTCTTATTATTCATCAACAAGGAAAATAATGACTTTCTGACACTAGTTCTTAAAGATAGATTCTTGAGATGCAGCATAAATACAGAGCATTGCTTTTGGATACAAAAACTTTGGGTATCTGGGTGCTTTTTGCTCTGGCATTCCCTCCCCCCCTTTTTTTTATACTTTTTTTGAGACAGAGAGAGACAGAGCGTGAGCAGGGGAGGATCAGAGAGAGAGGGAGACACAGAATGTGAAGCAGGCTCCAGGCTCTGAGCTAGCTGTCAGCACAGAGCTTGACGCGGGGGCTCGAACCCACAAACTGCGAGATCATGACCTGAGCCGAAGCCGGACACTCAACCGACTGAGCCACCCAGGTGCCCCTGGCATTCCTCTTTCTAAATACCAGCTAGAATTTTTTTCATTACACCTCAGAGAATTAAATAAGGAAATAATGTAACTTTGGTTGAGGCAGTAGCAGGAATGAGTGACCTTGGAGAACTGGAGGGGGAGGGGCGTGGTGTTGAAGTGACAGCTGCTGAGCCGGAGCTGCTGTGCCAGTATTAATGGCATAGAGCACATTAGGAAGAGTTTGCTCTTCTGTGTCCATAGATGTACCGGCTGGTTTGGTCTGTTTCACTATGGAATAGGTATTGGCATTTTGAGTGGGATCTCCAGTTATGAAAAACTTCCCTGTAATTGCAGTTCATTTGGCAACCTTAGAGCTCTGAATGCCAGTAGAATTCCCCCAGTGACAATTAAAAAACAAAACAAAACAACACTACCTTCATATGTTTTCACATAAACGTGGAGGTGATACTGTTTCTCATTTGACAGTCACTGGCTGAAGTCTGTATTGAAAATGATCTCTTCAGATCTAAAGTCAAGTAGAGGTTCATAGAGGAGATGCTTGTAAGACAAAACAGCACATAGAGACTTGGATAGAGGAAGCAGTGCCGTGAAAACATTGAGTGGTTTACAGAGAATATGTTTTTAAAGGGAAAACATCTATGTCCTAGATTATTTTTGGTTTGTTGTGAATTGGAGACACAAATGGTTTTTTCAGTTATGGCAGTTTCCTTTGGTCAGAAAGAATTAAATTGAGAGTCAGAATTAGTGAATAAATTTCTCATTTATCCTTTATCACCTTGTTCATCAGTGGCTCCCTTTCTGATCACATATCCTTTCATTCTTTGACCTTTTCTTTCCCCACAAAATAATTTGATGCTGGATGATGTTTTATATGATTGCTGTTTCTAAAGTCCAACAGTAAATACATAACTTTTTGTGAGTGCTTAGTAACAATTGTTTCTTTGAACATTATGAAGAAAATAAGTATTGTTATTTCGGTAAGCTAATTGGAGGTAATTGCTTGTGAAAAGAAAACATGATTGTCCAGTTTAGTAATCTAGAATCTATATATATATATTTTTCTTCTTTGTAAAGTGAAGTTACCTGAATTGAAATAAAATACATAAGATTTTGGATAGCAAATATTTTTAACTTAATAGGACCATGAAATTGTTATAGAATATATTTCTTGGGACTACTTTTATTTAGAATATCTTTCTGTGTGGCCATCCAGTGTTCCTATTCTGTCCCTCAAGTCAGGGATTACATGCTCTAGGTAGAATTACATCTGCCATGTCTTCTTCCGTTCATTTTTGGCTTTTGCAGAGATTCTTCAGGTTAATTAGAATGTTCTATTCTTTTTGGCATTTTGCAATCTGAAGAGAGCATTAGATTAGAATAACAGTTTTCTTCAAGGGTAAAAGAAGTACTAAGTAATTTTATATGCGAACACCCTTGGCTTGAGAAATATGTCAACTATTTTTACTCTGGTGTTTGAAAATCCCAAGGTAATTAGAAACTGAAAGAACAGAACAGAACGTACACTCATAAGTAAAACAAGTCACTTGGTATAATGTAGATTTTGACTTGTGTTATTTTCATGTTTGGTAGCTGAAATTTGTGTAGTTGTAGTTTAAAGTTACTTGTCTTCCTGTCCTTATTTTACTTTTGGGTTTCACAACAGAGACTGACTGTTGGTTTTATATTAAGGCTGAGTAGTCTTTATATTTCGAGAGAGACCAGGGAATTGGTATTTAAGACTTTTCATAGAACAAAAAGTATTCTGCAGTGTGTCAGTACATGATTTTAGTTCACATAGTGTTCACATGTGTTGGAGAATATGCTATATTCAGAGCAATTGGATTTAATACAAACAAATAAAACCTTCATAAAACATAATAGTATTGGGCATCAGGGAAGTATGTTACCTGGTGGCCAGCATTGAAACTGTGCGTGTTTTCCTATGTACTTTTGTTCTTTTTGCTAAAAGAGTAAAAGAAACCAGCTGGCTGTTGTTGTTGTTGTTGTTGTGTTTTTTTCCATTATGACCCTTAAAGGTTTTTATACTCATAGTTGTGCTATTATATTTGAAGTCTTCGTTTCTGGTAGAAAAATAGTTGTATTGCTCTAGGCAGTTTCTTAGATTTGGAAAGTAAAATAAATGAAGGCTTAGGGCTTACCTCTGGGGCCAGACCTGGCACATCAGAGTTTAATGGGTATTACTTAGAAATCAGATCAAGCATTTATGCAGTCTTAAGACGAATGCTTAGGGTTTTCAGAGCTTACTATAATGCAGTCATGGGCAATTTTATCTGGTGCCTTACTGATGAAAGCATTGTAGGGTTACAGCAGAGATAGTAAAGAAAATATAGGTTAGGAATTGCCATAACAGGGAATCTTAGCTTTACTACAAACTGGCTTTGAGCATCTGATTTCTTATCTGAGAAATGATAGAATATGCTCATAAATGATAACATATTGAAGTGTTAACAACAGTAGCACCTTTTTCCTAAGGGTGTTGTGAGGAGAGGATTCCAGTACTTGCCCGTCAGAGTTCCTCACATAGAATAGATCCTTGGTAAATATCAATTTCCTTTAGCAATGAGACAGCCTGCCTTTCATCTCCTTTTTATCCACCTATTTTTACCTATGAGTGAAGTATTCTACAAGGATGTTCCTTTCCCAGACTCTACTTTTTGGTCAGACAGAACACCTTCTGTTCCTGACAGAAGCCTTAGGGTTTTTTACCCCCCTGCCCTTTGACATAATCCTCTGGAGCAGAACTGTCTAATAGAACTTTCTGTGATAGTGAAAATGTTCTGTGTCTGTGCCATTCACTATAGTAGCTACTAGCCACATGTGGCTATTGAGCACTTATACTGTGTAATGCAGCTGAAGAACTGAATTTTTAATTTAATACTAATTTAAGTTCTCAGATATGGCTAGTGGCTATTGTATTGGAAACCTCAGCTCTAGGGTTTACATCTTTTAATTCTTAATGAAATGTTAAAGTATGTAATATTGGCCACATGCAGGGAAAATACACAAAGAATTTAGAATGTAATAGCCTTCGTTATACATCTGAGTCAGTAGAATCTCTGGTTGAGTGTTATCCCATTATGTGGACTCTTTACTGCTTGTCCCTTTGTAACTTGTCAGAAGATAATAGCACTGTTACTTTTCTCTGGAGTATTTTAGAATTTTTGAAGATATTAACCTAAATAATTCATAATTGCAAATCTTACTGTTCTTCCAGTAGGCTGAGCAATAACTTGCAGAAAGCTAGGTGTTTCAGAGGCGTATTTTTGATATAATTTTTATTGCTTTGCAAATAAAGTATGCAGTAGTTTTTTTTCCCATGTGGGAACTAATGTGATTGAATATGGTTTTTCTAGTTAAAGATGAATAGGTAGTTTTCAGAGAACTTTTTAAAGCTTTTTATTATAGAAATCTGTGAGGTTTTTTTCTTTTTTTGTTTTTTAAGTTTATTTATTTTGAGAGAAAGAATGGGGAGGAGACAGAGAGGGAAAGAGAGAGAATCCCAAGCAGGCTCCACACTGTCAGAGCCCGACGTGGGGCTCAAACTCACGAACTGTGAGATCATGACCTGAGCCAAAACCAAGAGCCAGACACTTAACTGACTGAGCCAGGTGCCCCCAGAGAGCTTTTTTTCCCCTTTATGTTTTTTGTTCATTCATTCGTTCGTTTGTTCATTCATTCATAGAACATGTACACAGAAGGGAGAGGGAGAGAGAGAATCCCAAGAGAGAGAATTCCCTCTGTCAGCACAGAGCTGATGTAGGGCTCAGTCCCACAGACCATGAGAGCATGACCTGAGCCAAGAGTCGGATGCTTAACCAACTGTGCCCTCCAGGCACCCCAGGAGAACTTATAATTATTACATAGTTTTTTAGAGATCACCTTGTCTTTTGATGATCTTAGAAGGGGGAGTTCATGAGAAGTGATATAATTACCAGCATCTTCAAAAAATATTACTAATGTATCCAGGAAACTTTTGGTAATGGTATAATTATCATATCTATAGAAGGATTTTCTAAGAGATAACATTTTTCTTCTGGCTTCTAGAATGTTTCAGTGAAAGTCTGCTATCACGAGTACTCTAAATTTACCCCAATCTGTTAAATGTTCCTTAGCCCTTTGGAGCTCAAATGAGGGCTAATGCTTTTGTATGCCATTCTCCTGGCATACTAGTGGACAATGAAAGATAAAAGGCTTAACACAGATTGAAATCCAGTTTGGAGATGATACTTATTATAATTCCTCCCTTCTTTTACCTAGTCTTTTTCAGCATTGTCATCAGTGATTTGGTTTAATGACATGCCTGTCAAATTTGCCGATGCTTATGTGGTTTTGACATTGCATGGTCTATTTGGAATAGACCATTTGGAATCTAAAAGTATCTCTACAGTCTGAAATGTTGGGTTGAAATTCACCAGATAAATATTCTTTTTTAAATAAAACATTTTTTAAATGTTTATTTATTTTGGGGGGAGAGAGAGAGAGACAAAGTACAAGTGAGGTAGGAGCAGAGAGGGAGGGAGACAAAGAATCCGAAGCAGGCACCAGGCTCAGGAGCACAGAGCCTGACGTGGGGCTCGAACCCACAAACTGCGAGATCATGACCTGAGCTGAAGTCATACGCTCAACCTACTGAGCCACTTAGGCGCCCCTAAATTCGCCAGAAAAATTTTCAAAGGAACAACATACAAGATTCCTTTGTATGTTCCCGTACAAGAACACCTCTTTACGTGTACATACAAAAGTGAAGAGCATGACCTATTGTTAGGTTATATGTAAAGAAGACTTAAGGATTTTTAAAAGATTGTATGTAACTCAGTACCAATCAGTAGTAAAATATGGTTGACAAAAGGTCTCCTGTTATTCTTGGTGTTATTAATGGAAGTGTAGTCAGCCAGAATCAGAGACAGCTGTTGCTCTTTAATTTAGCAACAGATACATTTATTGAGTGAGGCCAGGTACTTTCTGGGCAGACAACACCTGGATCGTTGTGTTTGGTTCTGTATTGAGTCAGACTTTGAGCGATGGAAACCTATTGAGAGAAACCTGAAGAGGGAATTCAAAATCTTGGTTCGAGGGATAGAGTGTGGAGGGTGGTGATTGGCTTTGAGAAAAAATAGACATTGGTGTCAAAGTAGGTTGGCAGTGATGGCTGTCTTCAGATAACTTTAGAAATTTGTCACTTCCACAGTAGAAGGCATTGGCTTTGATGTGATTTTAGGAAGAGTTATTGGACCCGAGGGTAGATGATACAGAGAGAGAAATTTGGAGCCAGTAGAAGGGAAGACCTCTGCAGTGTCAGAACTCCGTTTGACAATGAAATGGAACTGTGTCTTGGGTTGCTCAAGTTTCATAACCCCAAGGCCATTTCATGTAAGAGATTTAAACTGTAGGTATGTGGTTAGATTAAATGGCCTGTACTGTCCTTACATGCAGGTGAGTTTGATTCTTTTAATTATTCTTCATCACTTATTGGAGAGGAAAAGGGATTCTGAAGCATTGCAAGCAGTTTGGGAAGGCCCATTCACATTCACACCTTCTTTTTAATAATCTGTGGTTTACTGCCATGCCCATCCACAGATTTTTAATTTCCTGTACCACTATTAAATCATAATCTAAATTTACAGTTGAATGGCTAGGAGAGAGTGCAAAAAAGAGAATATTCATCTCTTTTTATATCTTTGCTTTTCCAGCCATTACACCTTTTCTAGTTCTTTTGATGCTAGAATCTTGTGTGTGTGCGCACCCGTGCTGTGGGAGTGGGGAGCAAGGAGGGAAGGAGGGTCAGAGGAACTTCTTAAGGGGGGGAAGAAAAGCTCCAGATTGCCTGTCCTTATAAAAATCTTAGTGCAGTGAGATTGAGTAAAAATAGGCCTGTTAAATGTTGTACCAAGCATGTTACAAGCATATGAACAGTTATCAATTACTTTAAGGGAGACAGAGAATTAGAGTCTTATAGGTAGAAGAAATTTGGTTTCTTGAATAATAAGCATGAATTTTGTGAAGGAACTGATGGAACATTTTTCTTGCCAGGAATCAGTTCTGGTCGAGGGATATGCATCCCTTAGTGTTTTTGAATAAAGGTCTCAACACATCGCTGCAGCTTTTGAAAAAGTGTCTTCAGACTGACAATTGTTTGAAAATATGAGGGGTGTTCCACTTCGTGAGAAGGGAAGTGTGTAACAGTTAAAGTTAGAGAACTAACCCTGTGTTTAAATTACAGATGGGAGACCTTTAGTAAGGAACTTAATCTCCCTGTCCCTCAATTTTCCCATATATCTAATGGGAGTGTTAATAGTACCTGCCTTAGAGGTTTGTTGTGAGAATAATTTAATTAATATGCAAAAAGTTTAGAGGTTCCTGGTAGGTAGTAAGCGCTATTTAAATTTTCACTCTTACTTAGTGTGCACATATGAATATATTTTTCTACGTTGATTCAAAGCTGAAATCTTAGTTTATAAAAAATTGCATGTCTACATAACCATGAATTTTGTGCTTTATTGAGTTCAGCTGTACAGTAACCTTAGCAGTATTACCAGAAACACTTATTCGTTTCTCTTTTAAAACCACTCAAGAAAATAGTCTCCATGCTATTCAGAATTCTCCTTGAATAAACTGTAATTGCAGTTATTCTAAATAGGCTGGTTAAAACCCCAAGCAGAGGAGTTGGAAAAGAGTGCCAAGGAAAGGACTCACATACAGTAAACTGTTGCATTTGTGGGGAAACTGACCATATCTGCTTTTCTGGCTCTGCACAAGTTAATAGCACTGTGTCTCTTCAGGCAGTAAAGACTTGGACAACATTTGATGATAATATAGCCACGAGTAGATAATTACCTGTTCTGTTTGATACTGTCCTTGTCTTGGCTGCCCTCTAGAGTTGGTGGAAAAGGATCTTACAGGAGTAAGATTTCTATTACATATAATATCTAGTAATGCTCAATCAGTTGAGTAAATGAATGACTATTCTCTCCTTGAGACCTATAATAGTTCTGTGGCCCCTGATTATCTAAGTTATAAAAATGCTTAAGTTCACTTCTAAAATGTGTTTATAGCTCACATACATTGATGAGTAATAGATTCTACCTGCTGTGTAATTAAGAGAAGTGAAGTGAAGTCTTTGGTGGAAAGTTTACTAGTTCAGGGCTCTTGGTTGAAGTCAACAGAAATTCTTGTGTCTGTTACCAAAACTGTGTCGGTGGAGATAACTAGAAGACTTGCTATTGGTGTGGCCCAGCCCAGTTTCCTCTATTACCAACTAGTTTGCTTCTTGTACTTTCTTTTCATCTCCATCAGCTACTCTCTGTGGCCTCCCCCATTGACTCCATTCTCCTGCTGTACTGTCTGTTGCTTTTCTGTGACTTAATCTCTTTAGGGCTTTCTTTGTCCTGGGTTATAAAGGCCAAATGGGGATGAGCCTTGGGTGCTGGATTCTAATTCTTCCAGTTGAGCACAAGATGAAAAGTTATTTCTTCTATCACATTTGGGTAGCCTGATGCTTAAGAGTAAGATAGGATATGACTTGAGTGGGCCCAAAGGTCAAAGCTCACCTTGCCTTTATTTGGGCCAATAGAAATACTCCTATCTGGAATTGTGAGACAACTCAGGAGATTTTGGAGCTAGACCACATTTTAAGAATAGCTTCAGATTTCCCCATTTTAAAGCTTTAAGTGGCCTCTTATATGCTGTGTTAGTTGAGAAAAGCAGGTTTCTGGCCTGAAGGGTCTGATAAATTTTGAAGAGCCTAATTATTTCTTAGGACTTTTGTAAACTTTTTTTTTTAATTAGCTTATTTATTTTGAGAGAGAGTGAGCAAGTAGGGAAGGGGCAGAGAGAGAGGGAAAGAGAGAGAATCCCAAGTAGGCTCCTTGCTGTCAGCACATAGACCAATGCGGGGCTCGGTCTCACCAACCATAAAATCAATAAGAGTAGGATGCTTACTTAACCAACTGAGCCACCCAGTCGCCCCTGTAAAATTTAAAATAATGAATGGCTCTTTATTATTACCTCTGTTCTCCATTAAAAATGGAAAGTGGATCATTAAGAAGCTAAATAACTAATGCCAAATTACATAATGTGTGTTTGTAGAGCCAACAGTAGGAATCAGTAGTCCCAACTGTACTTGTGCTACTAAGCAGACATCCTCTCAAGCTGTTATAACTTGTGGCTACTATTAGAATACTTTTGCCACTGGATTTATTTTCAATTAAATGTGATTTGAATCTTCAATTCCTGCGTCCTTGAATTCTCAAGTAGAGAATTGTCATTCTGATTTTCTAATCTTCCTTCTTCTCCTGTTATTACTAAATACCAAGGTATTTTTGTTGAGCTGCATGCTATGTCCTACCCCTTCCTACTGATCTATAAGCTTTTCCATTGGCTTTCTTTCTGTTTCCTGCTGCTTTCTTGCTTCATAATTGAAGGGAGGATTCAGACCCATCCAGGTAACAACTACTGGTTCTGCATGGCCTCTTTATTACTCTATTCCCTTATTATTATTACAATGAGACAATTACAGTTGATTGCTGATGAATACACATGAATTCATGGTGGGAATTTACAATTGGTATATTGTTTTCAAGGCTTTTAAGCCTGCAGTGAGAACCATAAATAACCACAGCTACTGGCGGCCATTTGATAAATTTGAGTTCTGTTCCTTCCAGACCATTCTTAAGTCTGTCTAGATTTTCCACTTTCATTGCAAAAACTATTCAATAAAGTAAAACTGGGTTCAGTTTAATATGGGTTGCCACTTTTTAGGAAGGAAGGCCATTCCCATCATGTGACAATCAGCACATGACTACCCTATAGGTAGTTTTAATTTAACTTGACGGAGATGAAAATATTTATATCCAGGTTGATTTCTTGTTCTTCCAAATATTTTATAAATTACTTGAATGGTAGTTTTTAGGGGACTGCTTTTAATTTTTAGTAAGTTGATTATGAGCCACCTACTCTTAATGAAATAATCAGTACTTGTATATAGTAGAACAAGTTTTAGAGAGACAGAAGCTTTTCTTATGTTTTATCACAGAGTTAAAAAATTAATAATTATGGTATAGAATTTTTAGTTTAAATTAGCTGAGATTTCATTTTAAAAGTGAGACCGCCCTGTTTTCACACGTGTGACAGCACTGATCAAAACTTGACTTGGTGTGCCTAGTGTTGGATATGTTTTGTGATCCCAGCCATAGGCAGTTTGTCTCTTTTCATGTATATCGTATTTCCAATTCAAGTTGAGAACCTTTTTATTAGTGGATAAAAGGAGAAAGCTCAAGATAGTAAAATTTACATGTTTCTCTTTGTAAAAAATATATATGAATATTTTTTTCTCCCCTCCTCAGTTTTTTCAGAGGCCTCAGATACAGCCTCCCAGAGCTACCATCCCGAACAGCAGTCCTTCCATTCGTCCTGGTGCACAGACGCCCACTGCAGTGTATCAGGCCAATCAGCACATCATGATGGTTAACCATCTGCCCATGCCGTACCCAGTGCCCCAGGGTCCTCAGTACTGTATCCCACAGGTAAAGTATCTCCACGGTCTGTGTGGTCCAGCGCTAGAGTGGGGATTAACTCAAATTCTCATCAGAAGAAGCGGGTAGAGGGGTGATAGCAATGGTTTTTAGTAATATGTGAACTTTCTTGTTGGTTATAAGTCTAGCCATTTTGTCATTTTCCATAGTATTGTAACAAGATATTTCTATGTTTCTTTTCTTAAGTTTTTCTAAGATGTTAGAGAAATTATTTTTATCTCCTGGCTTTCCCCCCCGTCCCTTCCTCATATCCAGCTTCTCTAAAATAGACTCAGTAATTACACTGTTCCTACGATATCATTCAATTCCATTGAAAGCTACCATCCTGAAATAATTTTACAGTGAGCTGATGTCTGTCTGTGTACTGATTTGTTGTATGGTTTTACCTAATGCATTTACTTCTTCATCCTCACTGCATCTTGATGGCAAGCAAGCATTTTTTTAAATGTATTTAACCAAGTGTTTTCACCTTATTTAAGTAATTCTCTTATATATACACACACATATATGAAAATTTTTTTATAGTAAGCTACCTTCATGTTATTTATAAATGTCTTTAATTTCTCTTTTCTAGTACCGTCATAGTGGCCCTCCTTATGTTGGGCCCCCACAACAATATCCAGTTCAACCACCAGGGCCAGGGCCTTTTTACCCTGGACCAGGACCTGGGGACTTCCCCAATGCTTATGGTAAGTAAGTATGTATGAAATATTGAGCAATTTCTGCTAGTTTTTTTGTGTTTACTTCATTTTGTTGTTCTGCTAATCAGTTTAGGCATTGAGGTTTAGTGGTGTAAAGAATTTTTAAATAAAATGTTGCAAACAGTTCTGACCTGAAAGCTTTTTAGAGAGTGGCTTACAAGGAAATAGTATTTCAGAAATATATTTACTTAATGACATCTTCTGAAAGGGCTAGTAATTCTGTTGCAAAGAACTCATGTCTCAAGGTTCTGATATCTGCAACCAAATCATCATTACCTGGATTGTTACTCGATTTTTGCTGATAGAATAAATATACAGTTGACCCTTGAACGACACAGATTTGGACTGCATGGATTCATTTATACATGGATTTTCTTTTCAGTAAATACAGTATAGTGTTGTAAGTGTATTTTTCTTCCCTATGATTTTCTTAATAGCTTTTTTTTTTTGAGCTTTTTTGTTAAGACTGTATGTACAAAATATGTGTTAATCAGCTGTTAACTTTATTGATAAGGCTTCTAATCAGCACAGGCTATTAGATAAAATTTTGGAAATTCCAAACTTACACATGGACATTGGCCTGTGTACAAGGGATCAAAGGGTACCCCTTACTTGTGCATTGTTCAAGGGGCAACTATACCTTATCTCTTTCCTATGATTTCTTTATCTCCAGTCATTTATTACCATTTACCAAAGCCTTTGTTAAGGTTTTTCTACTAGAATGTACTATCCACAAAGGCAGGAAATTTTATTCTTTCGTTCACTTCTATATCCCTAGCACCTAGAGCAATGACTAGAAAGCAGTTGGGAGTGGGATGACTGAGTAGAATTAGTATCCCCATGATTCCATTTCTGCAAAATTGTGATATGATCTGTGTCATAGGAAGATTTTGAGGATTAGCGAAGTGAAAATGCCTTGAAAAATCACAAATGTTTTTAATGTACGAAATAAGTGCCATGTTTGTACTTTGTAAGCCAGTACTAAGGTAAAGAGTAATGAAAATGACATATTATTCAGTAAACTTCTACCACTTGCCAAATTTGCTTTATTATATAGAAATTGAATTCTAAGGGGTAAAATCAGCAAAACTAGAAAAATTAAGCTTTAGGTTTCAATAAGCACTGATCTTTTCTGCTATCAGAAAGGACATATTAAAATTTTAGCTTGTTCTTTTGAGAGTAATCTATTATAAACATGTGTCCAGTAACCAGTTTCCTAACATTGGGATTTAGTGTCTCAGTTAAAAACCTTTACAACAGAATTAACTGGTATTAGAATAGCCCAAAAAAAGTTTCCTTTAGGTTTTGAGGTGAAATAGACAAAGGAACCAAGTGTTAACCTGGGTCTACTTCTTTTAGAAAAGAGAAAACCTTTCTGTTACCTGGGTTACTGCTGCTTGTGAACTGCCCTTTCAAAATGATACATTTTATAATTGCATTAAATGTCTCAAGTATGTATATATAAAACACAGCTTTATTGAAATTGTATTTTTACTAAGAAATATTGATATTTTCCAAAAACAACATGTACTGCATACATGTGTTGTTTTTGTTTTAACTAGGCTCCATGCCCATTGTGGGGCTTGAGCTTATGACCCTGAGATTAAGAATTCTATACTCTACCTATGGAGCCAGCCAGGCACTCCCATATATGTTTTTTAAAGTAAAATAATACTTGTGCATCACCAGCTCTGACATAGAATGTTGCCAGGACTGACTATTGAAGCGTTCCTTGTTTGCCCCTTCAATTTCGTTTGAACTTGCAGTTTTCAGACCACCTCAGTGCCTTGGTATTGGCACTTATTCTATAAATTTAAATCCAGTTAAGATTATTTAGAGGCGCCTGGGTGACTTAATTAAATGTCTTGAGTTCAGCTCAGATCATGATCTCACGGTTCAAGAGTTCAAGTCCCATGTGGGGCTCTGTGCTGACAGCTCAGAGCCTGGAGCCTGCTTTGGATTCTGTGTCTCCCTCTCTCTCTGCCCCTCCCCTGCTCTAGCTCTGTCTCTGTCTCAAACATAAATAGAACATTAAAATTTTTTTATAAACATAAAAATAAATAATAATTACTTTTTTTTCATTTTTATGTATTTATTGGGGGGGCAGAGAGAGTGGGGTAGAGAGATTCTTTTTTTTTTTTTTTAAATATTTTTATTTATTTCTAGGAGNCTGGGGTAGAGAGATTCTTAAACAGGCTCTGTACCATCAGTGCAGAGCCAGATTCAGGGCTTGATCCCGTGAACTGTGAGATCATGACCTGAGCTAGAATCAAGAGCCAGATGCCTAACCAACTGAGCCACCAAGGTGTCCTAAATAAAATTATTTTTAAGTGTAAAATTGGGGGTACCTAGGTGGTTCAGTTGGTTAAGCGTCCGNTGACTGTTGATATTATCTAGAATTTATTGAATAGAAAACTGTAAGGTGACATGGTCTGTCAGAGTAAACATGCTAAAATCCACAGAATTTTCTTTTAATCCCATGTTGCAAAGGGAGTGCAGTTTTATCTTCTAATTATAAAATCATTTTGAAAGATGTCTCACTAAATTCTACCCTAGAGGTGCCTGGGTGGCTCAGTTGATTGAGCGTCCAGCTGTTGATTTCGGCTCAGGTCATGATCCAAGGATGGTGGAATCGCACTCCATGTTGGGCGCTGCACTGAGCATGGAGCCTGCTTGGGATTCTTTCTCTCCTCCCCTCCCCCACCCTCCTGTCCTCCCTCTCCCCCTTGCCCCTCTGCCACGCTCTCCCTCTCTGTCTCTCTCTAAAAAAGAAATAATTAAATGAATTCTAATCTGTTTATTTACAAATTATATAAATGGCTTTTTGACTCAGAAAAGGTTATTAAAATTCTATTATAAGCCTGTGCCGGCCTTCTTTATTGTTCTTAATGCCACTACAGTATGTATGGAAACAATATAGATGAGTTTATAAATAGGGAAGTATTTCGCTGATTTGTATATACAATATTGTAACATATTTGGCTTTATTTATTTCTATTACATACAAACCATATTTGTTTATTTGCACAAAAAGCAGGATATTAAGGGGCAGTTGTATCTCAGATATTGTTGATGTCTGCTCCCTTTGTTAGATATTCTTTCTTCCTGGGGAAATTCTTAGGCAGATTCAATATCTATCAAGTAGGCAATTTGTCATCTAGATCAAAAGCACTGTTTCCCTAGTTTCCTTAAGATGAAAAAAAAATCTGAAAATAATTTTTCATTATGAAAGTAACCAAATTAGTGATGAAAGATAGAAATATAAAATGTATAAAGTTAAAATAGCCAATTTTTCTCCCTACTCCTCTCCCTTAAAAAATAATGATTTAATAGACCAATATATACTTTTTCCATTTAAATGATTTTTAATACAAATGGACACATAAAATTTATAATGTTCTAAAACTTCTAGTCTCCCCCGCCACACACACACCTCTCACAATATATTCATGGACATCTTTCCATTTTATTATCTATAGGATTTCAAGCTACATGGTTTTCCAGTTTAGGAATGAATCAAAATTTATAATCCAGTCCTCTATTGATAGGAGGTTTAGATTATCTTCATTATTTTAGCAGATATTTTAGTTGTAAAGACTCACTAGTTAATATGCTTTTCGATCAGACTTAAAAGTCCTGATCCAGCAGTTCCCATCAATTCTAGGTTCTTCAGCTCTACCACCTTGGGGCAGCTGTTTGACCTGATCGTCTAGAAGCCATAAACATCCCCCTTCCTATTTTCTTTACTTGGAATCTTCTCTTGGATCCTCTGATCCTGATGTCCTCCCTTTATTCTTTTTCCTCCTCTGTTCTGTCCTTGGGTTCAGGTTAAAAGGGAGTATAGAAGGGTGCCTGGGTGGCTCAGTTAAGTGTCTGACTTTTGCTTTTAGCTCATGTCATGATTTCTGGGTTTGTGGGATTGAGCCCTGTGTCAGAACAGAGCCCGCTTGGGATTCTCTCTCTCATTCTCTCTCTGCCCCTCCCCCACTCTTGCTCTCTCAAAATAAACTTTTTTAAAAAAAAAAAAAACCTAACAAATCTAAATCCAATGAATTTAAATTATGCAGAATTGTCCATATGGGCTTATGTGACTAACACAATTTTCAAAAATTTTCAAAAATTTTCAAAAAGAATTGGGACACCTGGGTGAATCTGTCAGTTAAGTGTCTAACTCTTGATTTCAGCTCAGATAATGATCTCAGGATTCCTAAGTTTGAGCCCTGCATTGGGCTCCAGGCTGGCAGTGCAGAACCTGCTTGGGATTCTCTCTCTCTCACTCCCTCTCTATCCCACCCATGCTCTTCTCTGTCACTCTCTAAATTAATAAATAAATAAACTTAAAAACAGCAAGTATAGGGATCGGAGCCTAGTTCTCTGTACTGAAGCACAGCAGTCCTGTCTTCTAGGACAGAAGCCCTTCCTCTGGCTGCACTGGTGAGTCAGTCTGTTTTGCAGAATTCTTAGTTCTTAGTCCTTAGCTTTTAGTTTATTCTAGTGCACTAATGTTTCACTCCTCTGTTCCGTTTAAATCTTGAACAGTGATTCTCAAAGATTATTTTTACCTTCCCTGAAGTTAAATAATCAAGATCATTAAATTCTAATTCTTGCAGTGTTTTTACAGTGTTATGAAAAAATAACTGAGTAGTATTTGCTCAATGTCATTTTTCAGTTTTTTTCAAATATTTCAATGTCTGGTATATCAGGAAAATACCTCAGGAAGACTAAAATTATTTCCAGGCCAACACTGTGGGTGATGGCCCAAGATGTAAAAAATTTGGTTTGGGAACAAAGCGGTGTGGTTAGCAGTGACAGTGATACTGAAAAAGAAAAGAAAAGAAAAAGATTGAGAATTTACCTGGTAAAAGGTCCCATTCTCCTGTGCTTCAAACCAGTATACTTTCCTTTTTTCTTACTGTACCATATCATTTCTCCCCTCCCCCTTTCGTTTTCATTCTACTCTTTTCCTGAGCTCTGTGGTGATTGGATATGATATTTAGTTCCTAAAAGCTAAGGAATTCATTCATTGTTCTCCATGGTGTGTAGAGCTGGGAAACTTTCTGGCATCTTAGGTTGAATTTTATTGTGTGTTTGTGGAGTGTTGATTGTTGATGTGGTTGTATAACGACATTATTATTCTGAGATATTACAGGATAAATTGATTTTTATTTGCCAACCTGCATATTTAGCCACTATGTTTGTCTTTGTTCCTTTGGAAAATTCAAAGTTTTGAAAGGTTTTTGGAAGATGTGCAATGTATATATAAGACAGTGTACTAGGTGGGAGCGCCAGGGCTAAGGGAGTGGCTGGATAATGGCTCCGACTCTTGATTTCAGCTTCTCATAATCTAAAGGGGTTCCAACTCATGGGGTTCTCATGAGTTGGAACCCCAAGCATTGCGCTCCACGCTGATAGTGCAGACCTCCTTAGGATTCTCTCTCTCTCTCTCTCTCTCTGCCACTCCCATACATACACAGTCTCTCTCAAAATAAATAAACTTAAAAAAAAAAAAGATGGGCCACCTGGGTGACTCAGTTAAGCCTCTGACTCTCGATTTTGGCTTAGGTCATGATCTTGCAGTTTGTGAGTTTGAGTCCCATATTGGGCTCTGCACTGGTGGTGTGGATCCGGTTTCAGATTCTCTCTGTCATCCCCTTGTTTGTCCTCTTTCTCTCCCTCTCAAATAAATAAACTTAAAAATTTTTTTAAAACGGTAACATGCTAAGTATTTTTTAGAATGTAGATGTTGAGATACTCTTCTGCCTTTCAGGATTGTACAGTGCACTTATTTGATATTTGTGCTTAGGGTTTTACCAATGGGAAGAAATGTAAATGCTGACTAGACTAGTGGTTTCCAGGTTTTTCAATGTCTTGGTCAAATAAAATTTTTAAAAAGTAAAGTAAAATACAGGAAGAAACTTAAGTGACTATTAGATTTTTACTTTTCCCAGTAAGAGTTGCAAAGAAAACTGCTCTTTAATGTCAGTATCAGTTCATATAATAGGAAGGCTGTTTTAAAAACAAAGAAGACTGAAATAATTTCAAAGTAGTAACAGCCCTTTCCAAAATGTCAAACTGGCAAGCCTATTGTGTCACTGTGTGTGTTATTATCATAATGTGATTATTTGTGTAACTTTTGCCATATATCATTGATACATTTTGTATAGACTAGGTTTTGGAGAACCACTGGTTGAGAACAGGGATCAGGAAAAAATGTCAGCCCTTTTTCTATAAAGGGCAATATTGTAGGTTTTGCAGGCCATTTAGTCTCTGTTAAAACTACTGAACTCTTGCCATTTTATTTATTTATTCATTGATTGATTGATAAGGTTTATTTATTTTAAGAGAGAACAGGGGAGAGGCAGAGAGAGAGAGAGAGAGAGACAGAATCCCAAGCATGCTCCATGCCATCAGTGAGGAGTCAGATTTGGGGCTCAAACTCCATAACCATGAGATCAGGACCTGAGCTGAGGTCAAGAATCTGATGCTGAATGGCTGAGCCATCCAGGTGCCCCAGCTCTTGTCATTTTAGTTAGAAAGCAGCCATAGATAATAGATAAAATACTGTTTGTGAGTGACTTCCAAAAAAGTTTATTTACAAAATAAATGGCATTGCACTGGATTTAGCTTCTTGGTGTTATTGCCATACCCCTGATGTAGATAAACATGCTACATTCCATGCATGAGACATTCAGGGACATTGAGTAACAGGCCGAGTTGATAAATGGTATGTAAAAGTACCCACATTTTTTATTTTTTTAAAGAATATTTATTTTTGAGAGAGAGAAAGAGAAAAGGAGACTGAGAATCCCAAGCAGGCTCTTCGCTATGAGCACAGAGCCCGATTCAGGGCTCACACTCACCAATCGTCAGATCGTGACCTGAGCTGAAATCATGAGTCTGACACTTAACTGAGCCACCTAGGTGCCCCTTAAAATAACTGTGTGTGTGTGTTTTTTAATGTTTATTTATTGACTTTTGAGACAGCACTCACAGTAAGGGAAGGGGTGAGAGAGAGGGAGACACATAATCTGAAGCAGGCTTCAGGCTTTCAGGCTCTTAGCTATCAGCACAGAGCTCAATGCAGGGCTTGAACTTACAAACTATGAGATCATGACCTGAGTTGAAGTCAGACACTCAACAAACTGAGCCACCCAGGTGCCCTGAAATAAATGTTTTTAAATGCCTCTGACTATATAAGATGTTGGATTAGTATTTTATAAAAGATAACCATTGTTTGGTAGGGTAGAAGGCGTGCTCTACTGGGGTCCACAGTTGACTTGATATTCTACTAATTGTGTTTAACCCCATAATGAGATATCCTGTGCTACCAGGTTTATTCAGCTGGTATTTATTATATGTGTATTATATGCCAGTCATGTTGACTCAAACCCATTCCATTAGAACAATTTAACATTTGTCTTAAAGGGATGATTCACCTTTTGGATCTTATTTCACTTAGTTTAAAAAATATGGCAAAGTGAGCATATCGTATTGCTTGTCTAGCAGCATTTGAAACCAATTTTAGGGGATTGTTTTCTCTGTTTTAGATTAGTGACATTTTACAGTAGTAAAGAATTGCTTATATAAGCTTGATATTTGAGGGGCACCCAGGTGTCTCAGTCAGTTAAGCATCCACCTTCAGCTCAGGTCGTAATCTCGTGGCATGTGAGTTTGAGCCCGGCATCAGGCGTTCTGTTGTCAGCACAGAGCCTGCTTCGGGTCTTTTGTCCCTTCTTTCTTTTCGTCTCTCTCTCTGTCTCTCTCTCAAAAATAAACAAACATAAAAAGAAATAAGGTTGATTTTGAGAACTCAGATTTTACACTACCAGAAAGATGGTTATGGTGTTTTTCCCTTTTCACATTGAATTTATTAAAATCCTAGCCATGCCCCCTGTTTAGATCTTCTCCCTGTTTGATTGAGATCTGCACAGTTCTGGTACTACAAATCATATTGCTTCCAAGAAATTGCCACTTGAAGATTACTGTGATGATGGTGGGGATGGTTTGATGTTGATGTTGACAGTGATAATAGAGATAACGTTTTTTGTTTATTAAAGTACCAAAAAGTTTACCTGTGTTAACTAACTACCTCTATACCTTCATTTTTTTCCCTTCTTGTTATCGTAACTCAATATCAGTGCTACTACCAAAGTCGGGTCTTCTACTTGAGCACTGGATCCCATCACTTACACATTTAAAGTTATTTCTCTAGTTGTTCTTTTCTCCCCTTCTGGCATAATTATTTTCTTTCTCTCTCTCTGCTGGATTAGTCCTTTCAACATATAGGCATATTATTTAATTCATGTCCTAAAAATAAAAACAAAACTTCTTTTTGCTTTTCTTTATAGCAAAAATTTTAAGAAAAGGAGTTATCTATGCTCTACTGTCTTAATTTCCATCTGATTCACTACTGAACTCACCCTAATCAGGAAGCATTCCCCTTACCATTACCCATGTAACTTTTGTCATGGTCATCAGTGAATTATAATTTACTGAATCTTAGTTGACCTCTCAGTGCCAGTTGACATAGAACTAGTGTCACAGGGACCCACCATTAAGGCTTAGGAAATGTTCCACTCTTGTAGCAGAAAAAAGCCTAACGGTGGTTCTCTGTGGGTTGGGAGAAGAATTAAATCATTCCCAATCTATAAGATGATCAGATATATTCTCATGCCTCTAACTAAATTCACACACAAACATATTCACACAAACCCTTGTTTAAAAATCTCATTGCAGTGCTCGCTTCGGCAGCACATATACTAAAAATCTCATTGCAGGGAATGGGTGGGTCCACAGAATAGATTTTTAAAAGCAGTGCTATAGTTTAATTAGTTTTTTGAAAGGTAACTCTGATGGCCATCTGCAGGAGTTAGTTATTTAATTGTTTTCATGTTGGATAGTAACAAAAAGATCACTGTTTATGAGTGCTTGGAATCATTCCATGATCACTTTAGTAGACAGTGGGGAATTAGTGGATAGAGATGATTAAGAGGAATGTTTTTGTTACCTTTTTTTTTTTTTAACTGGTTGTGTGGAGACACGGTGCCATTAGTAGTCTTATAGTGGTTAACAAAATAACTGAATGCTTCTTCTCATTTTTTTCTAATTCTTTAGGAACGCCTTTTTACCCAAGTCAGCCAGTGTATCAGTCAGCACCAATCATAGTGCCTACGCAGCAGCAGCCCCCTCCAGCCAAGAGAGAGAAAAAAACAGTAAGAGATATTTCTTAATTTTTCCTGTTTTATAATTGAATGCACACTCGCTTGTCAGATAAGTTTACCCACAGCCATAGTCAGTATTCATCGCAGTTCACAAATGACTGCATTTTTTGTTCTTCCCTTACGTCCTTAACCACTAGACCAAAGGATTTATATGGACTTATACTAGAAGTTGCAAGTAGCATTTGCTTAATATTATTTTTCAGCGTGCACTCAGCTAGATGTGCTAGATGACACCATGCCTTCTTCAGATCTGGGAGGGTTTGTCTGCTAAGATCTTAGTAAGTGGAAGAAGTTTGAGCTCAGTTTTCACATACTGATGATTGTCCTTTAACTTAGTCCTCTTCCGTTCTACATTCAAATATGAACTGACTGGGAGAAATCAGCACGAGAACATGAGCAAAATATTAAGGACAACAAGAAAAATCCTCCCTATTGGAATAGATTTCTTTTTAGTAAGAGCAGAATTTAGAAAATGTAGTCTAAAACTTCTTGTTTTAAAGAAGTTAAGGGGCTTTGCCTCAGTCCAGTAAGGCAGACTCAAGAAAATTAGAGTGCAGTAATATATAACTCATGTTGTAGGACATCCTGTAGAAGAGTGGCTTACAACTTTTACCTATTAGGACACGCAAAATGGAATTCACAAAGATAAGATAGGTGGGAAGGATATCATCACAGTCAATACTCTTTTTTTTCCCCACATAGTCAATACTCTTAACAGTGCTCTCATTTAGTAAAATTTAATAAGACTCAAAACTTGGTTCTTTTATTATCAGACACAAATATCTCGTGCACACATCATAGTAAACAGGACATTCCAGTGTTTCCAGATACTACAGTTGAGAAAGTATGCTTTGGAAATGCTGAAACAGCATGGTAGATGTTGGACTTGAAGAACACTCAGGATTACACAAACATTATTAAAGAAGAGAATGAAAATGGAAGATATAATAGATGCTACTGCAGAAGAAAATAGAACAATTGAATTAGAACCAATATTTAAAACTGTAGTAGAAACCAGTTTCTTCTGAAAACATAGTTGATGTTAGGAATCTTACTGAAGAACTCCCCAGACAGCTTCCAGATCTGGGTGGTTTTATTTCCTTGATATTTCCAAGAAGCCAGGTCTACCTTGGCTGCTCTCTGGAGGTAATGACAGCAGACAGGGCTTTTATGTCTCAGCACCATCAAGGATGGAAGGCCTGTATCCTGGTGCTCTCTCTCCTTTATAGCACCGTCCCCACTGATATCTGTAAGCCATTAAAAAAGTTAAGAGAACACCACACACATTGTTCTGCATCTTGCATCTTTTCACCTACCAGTACCTCTTGATGATCATTCCATATCAGTACATGTAGATCTCTTTCATTGTGTCTACCGTCTGTTTGGTATTTATGGAATGAATTGAAATGTAGCATATTTGGATATGTTTGGAATGTAGCATAATTTTTTAATTACTATCTTCTTGATCAGCCTTGAGATTGTTTCTGTGCCTTTACTGGAAGAGCCACTGTTACAGTTAGCATTCTTACATGCATATGTAAAGTTATCTGCAACATAAATTCCTATTCCTAATTACTAGGATATGTACATTTTTCATTTTGTTAACCATTTAAGACCCTTAAAACTTCCTTCTACAGAGTAACATATATTTTAAAACAATTTTATTTATGAATCTTATATTAATTTTTGCACATAAAATCAGTCAATTTGTCAGTGCTTATAAGACCGGCATTAATACTTTGCCTTTTTGACCTAGAAATTCTGCGTTCTAGATCTCTTTTTAGCTTGTTATTCTAATTTGTTCACGTCGGAACTAATGTCCTAAATTTCTTTGAATGACCCCATATGGTTCTGTGACTGACATAAAGTCAGATGTAGTGATTATCAACTTTCATATTTGGTAGGTTGCCCAGGTTATACCTTTAATACATCGTATACCTGTAAGTATACTACATAGATACCCATCTCTAAATATACCATCTTATTCTGACCTTACAGATAAGAATTCGGGATCCAAACCAGGGAGGGAAAGACATAACGGAGGAGATTATGTCTGGAGGTGGCAGCAGAAATCCCACTCCACCCATAGGTAGACCCACTTCCACACCTACTCCTCCTCAGGTAAGACGGAGTCAGCCGTGAGGGATGACGCTGTGTATTTGTTCACTAACCTCTGGTGGGCTCCTCTTTTTTCTGTAGCTACTTTCTGACTTTTTATGTCCATCAGTTGTCTCAGAGCCTTGAATATCTAAATGATGTCTAAACAGACATGTTCTTTCTCTTTACAAATTGTTATAACTTCCAGATTTTTATTGTCTCCACATTCAGAGCATTGCTGCTGCCACTCTTCCTAGTGAGCTATTGCATGATACTAAAAGGAGTTGCAATTCCTATGGAAACTTCATCAATAAATGCATATTTCATGTTTCAGTATGGAGCGCTAGGAATTAAATGCTGTGTACTATGTTCATGAAAACTTGAAGGTTGACATTTAAACATTGTTACTTAACAATATTGTTTAGGGCAAATGCCCGGGTAATTCAGAGCACATGTAGATGTATCTTAGGTATACCTCTTGCCTTTTAGGACACCACAAATAAGCTTTTTGATTGGAGGTTGGCTTCTTTAACTATTTACATAGGTTATTAGAAAATTCTGTCAGTTCAGCACCTTTTTGTTCCTGTTACAGAATGTAGTTATCATGGTCTTCTAAAGTTCACTTTCTTGCTTTTAAAAATCAAGACATTCCAGGAGAAGCTGGAGTTTAAACTGTAAGACAGGCTGGAATTCCCAAATTTGCCAACATTTTGATTTCATCACTTGGTCACTTTAAATTTTGATAAACCGTTGAGAGGAGTTGAGAGATTTTCAAAGCTTCAGAATACCTGAACGCAGAGCTCTGCATATAAAACAGATAAAATGAAAAATATTGAGTTATGGGAACTGCTTTCTTCCCCCATTTCTGGCTTGATGGTGAAGGTATTCCTCAGGGCCCAGGTTATAAATATGTGATATATGGATAATTAACTATCATTTCAGAATGATAGATCCTTGAGTTGATTATAGTAGCGTAGGTTTAAAAAGTTGTTAAAAACTGATACCACAAATACATGACTGAGTTTAGAGCTCCTTAAAAATTTGTGAATTTATTTAATTTCTTCCCTGGAAGTGAACATGGGAGAGGTAGTATTTACATTTTTAAGTTGTGTGCTCAGTTGTGTAGGGGCATACTACAGAAAAACTTGGAATTGGTTGATTAGAACAGTTAAATTTTGGTCTGTATTTTCCCACATTAATTAAAATATTGTCATTTTCAAGCTATATACATGACAACCTTTTGTAGATTTGTTTTCAGTTCTCACCTTGAACATGTTATTAGTATATCCTTGCATTTTAATTCCCTGTGGTTTCATTTCCTTTCAGCTTACCAGCCTTGATATCCTACCCTCTTTTGGTAATCCTTTAGCTACAGAAATCCTTTTGTTTTTATTTTTCATCAGGACCACAGGCCTGAATACAAGTATATGTGTTTGTTTAAACATAAAGGACATTAAATGTGCACTTTTAGTTGATAAAGGCCATCAATCTGTAATTATAATTGGTAATACTTTTTGATGTGTCATATTGTCTTGGGGCATCAGTTTATTTTATTAGGTAGTTACACTTAAAACCACATTTATTAATCTATTGTCTTTCCAAATTCATGGAATGAACACATAGCTTTTTACTGGAGACATACATGCTAAAGGCGAAAATGAAATGTCTTAAGAACAACCATAAGCATGATGATGGCAGCTGACTCTTGGCTTCACTTTTGGAAATATAGTGGTGCTCAAAGAATAGGAGGGGACGGGGCACCTGGGTGGCTCAGTCGGTTAAGCGTCCGACTTCGGCTCAGGTCATGATCTCATGGTTCGTGGGTTCGAGCCCCGCGTCGGGCTGTGTGCTGACTGCCAGCTCAGAGCCTATAGCCTGTTTCAGATTCTGCATCTCCCTTTCTCTCTGACCCTTCCCTGCTCACGCTGTCTCTGTCTCTCTCTCTCAGAAATAAATAAAACATTAAAAAAAAAAAAAAAATAGGAGGGGACATCCCTTGTTAAAGGAGACATTTATTACTTCCTATCAGTTATATTAGGTAAAAATGTTGACCCAATGTTTCAAACAAAGCTAGAAATCTTTATTTTAGTGTAAAAAAAAATCTGCACATTTTAAATGTTGATGGTTGATTTAATAAATAGCACTGTGCCAGCCTAAGAAAATCCATTAGGTTTAGCCTAAATATTGCTAGTTTATAATTGTGGTCTAAATCTAGATAAATCCTGAACCATACTCTAGTTATTAAGACTGCAGGTGAGACAACCCTCTACATGAGAATTTATGACTGAGTAGTTGTTGCTTTTGACCTTACAATGTGTCTGCTTTGAGCCACAATTGCAGGTGCTATGAATAGCACAGCCTTTCCCTATCCCTTGAGGTCATCCCAATCTCTTTAAGTGAGACAGAGGACACTTACTAATATATGACTGGTCCTCCTGTGAAGTTCGTACAGAATTACCAGTGCACAGATGTGACCAAGTGGGACAGAATTGCAGCACAGGCCCAAATGTGTTGGGTCACAGAAACCTGTTAATGGTGGTGCCGGTGAGATAGTACAGGGGAGGGATTTAAAAGCTTTGGCTCAGAACCAAACATACTTGGTTTCAAGTCCCAGTTCTACTACTTAATCATGTAACTTTAGCCAAATTACTTAATTTTCCAGAGGCTTAGTTTCCACCTTTAAAAATGTAGAAAATAAAACCTATCGTGTATAGGTACTATAAGATTAAATGAGAGAAAATATTTAACATTGCTTAAGCTCAGGGCATAGTAAGCATTCAGTGCACACCACATGTTACTAGTATTGTAGTTTTTGATATTTCGGGAGGCGCAGAGAAGGACTGGAAGCGTCTGGGAAGGCTCCACAGCAGAGAAGACATTTAGTATGAGTTCCCAGATTGGTGTTCACAAAATGAAAAGAGAGAGGATATTCAAGGCAGAGGGACAGTGTGTGCAAAAAACTGGCATGTGGAGATGGGCAATTAGACAAAAGGTTATTACCACTTCAGGTGATGAGTTAGTTGAAGGGAGAGGAAACTTAGAGAAATATTTAGCAATTGGTTACTAAGTAAGGATTATGGAAAGAATGACCTTATAATTTGTCATCTAAATTGGGGCAGTTTTAGAATGAATGGGGATGCTCTGGGTCATTTTGCTGGGACAACGGGCATAAACCAGTACTGTCCAGGTAAATGGGATGCGTAGTTCCCCTGCGTGTCAGAGGGAACAGTCAGAGGTGACTTTTCAAGGTTAGATACTGGATTTATAGTAAAATATAACATGGAGTATACACTGGAGTGTCTGGAGAGGGGGACAAATAAGTTTCATTTTGGCAAGCATTCAAGATAAGAAAGTTAATTTAGGGAAACTGTATGAGGTTTATGTGAGGAGAATGGAAAGGAGAAACAGGTTTTTGCTGCTACATTTTTTTACCCTACATTGAATTTGAAATGTCCTCTTCCTTAGTTTTAAAAGAATCTATGGAATAACTCCTAAAGATTTTATATCTCAAAAATATAAAACTTACAGGTGTGTGTATGTATGCGCCCATGCAGATGATCACAGTACACAGAAGTAGGTGGTGGATAGACGTCATAGAGTACTAGAACACTTGTTGCACGTCAGCACTCTGTCACTTGGAATTATGACCTCAGGTCAGAATTTAAGTCCTTTTAACCCCTGCTTTTTCATCAGTAAAGTGAAGGATTGTACTAAGTAATCCCAGAGTTCCCTTTTAGCTTTTAAATGTTAATGTGGGAGGGGCTCCTGGGTGGGCTCAGTTGATTAAGCTTCAGACTTCTGCTCAGGTCATGATCTCTGGATTCAGGTTTGGACCTTCTGCTATCAGCACAGAACCTGCTTCAGATCCTCTGTCCCCCGCTGTCTCTGCTCCACCCTTGCTCACGCTTTCTTTCTCTGAAAAATAAACATTAGGAGCACCTGGGTGGCTCAGTCGGTTGGACATCCGGCTTTGGATTAAGTCACGATCTCATGGTCTGTGGGTTCACACTCCGTGTTGGGCTCTGTGCTGACAGCTGAGCCTGGAGCCTGCTTCACATTCTGTGTCTTCTCTCTTTATCCCTAACCCTGCTTACTCTCTGTCTGTCTGTCTCTCAAAGATAAATAAACATTAGGGGCGCCTGGGTGGCTCAGTCGGCTAAGCGTCCGACTTCGGCTCAGGTCATGATCACACAGTTCGTGGGTTCGAGCCCCGCATCAGGCTCTGTGTTGACAACTAGCTCAGAGCCTGGAGCCTGCTTCTGATTCTGTGTCTCCCTCTCTCTCTACCCTCCCCTGCTCATGCTGCCTTTCTCTCTCTCTCTCAGAAATAAATAAAACATTAAAAAAAAAAAAAGATAAACATTAAAAAGTAAAAAAAATAAACACTAAAAAATGTTTTAAAGTGGGAAGGAAGGAATATTTCTTTTACTTTTCCTCAGTATCACAATTTCTCAGCTGTATCTCTGTTGTTGATAGCAATAGGCACAAGGAACATTTCTGTATTAAGAAATGTGCTAGAGGGGTGCTTTGGTGGCTCAGTCAGTTAAGCATCTGACCTCGGCTCAGGTCATGATCTCACCACTCATGGTTTGAGCCCTGCATGAGGCTCTGTGCTGAAAGCTCGGAGCCTGGAGCCTGCTTGCATTCTGTGTTTCCCTCTCTCTGCCCCTCCCCTGCTCTCCCTCTGTCTCTCTCAAAAATAAATATTAAAAAAAAAAAAAAAAAAA